>NC_054412.1:16461832-17163832 GCF_017976425.1 Toxotes jaculatrix
ACACCAGAGGGGCTTTACCTCTAACCTTCAAACTTTTGTGTTTCTCACTCCCCTCACCCCACCTCTATCTATCGCTGTGTGAAAGAGAGGAAGCAGCATTTGAGTTGTTGTCTCCCCAGAGAGAGTTTTGATATATTTTGTGCATGTCATGTCTGGCTTATCCCACTCTCCTATTCCTGTTTTGTGTTAAGACAATAAATAAAAAGAGAATAAAAATACCTGGCGGTGCCATGTTCTTCATCAGTTTTATCCTCTTTATTTGCAGGAGCATTTTGGCTCACAGCACCCTCTAAAATCTTGTTTGTACAGAAGCAACATCTGTTGACGTCTGCTCTTTATTAGATTCCTGTATATTTACTTCATCTCTGTGCTGTAATATCTTGAGATAATTAATCACATGAATTATTCAATTAGTTCAGCCTCTGTGCAGTCGCCCTCGGTGCAACAAACAGAATCAATCGTATCAATATGCAAAGTCATGTTTGCTGTCTTATTGTCCTCCTCGCCTGCTTCCTGACCATGATACACCTGTCATTTCCAGAGGCCAGAGGCAAGGCAAAGGCCTGAATGAACTGCACGTTCCCTCCCTTATAAAGAAACTGACTAATTACTAGAATATTCCATATGACTCCCACACACATCACAACAGCACATATGCACATAATTAAATCTTCGGGTTACAGAATGAGATAAAACACCCTGAGCGTAGCATTTTACTCGGACATTTCCTCCAGGAGTTGCGTAATGTCAATGCACTAATGCTTCGCTCTTAAGTGTTTAAAGGGAAATGGTCCTAAGCAGTAGAGAGAAGTCAAAGAGAGTTTTGCTGCATGTTTCTGCACATAACATATCCATGGAAGGGGGATGAGTGTGGTCTGTGATTTGATTTTGCCGTCTTGTATTCAAATCAGCCTTGTAAGTTATTACAGCACAGTTAAGTAAATCCAGCTAAGCTGCCTTTGCTGCAGTCTGACATGTGGAGAACAGCAGCGTTGATTTAATTCCTCTTGATGTAGAGCCATGTGTAACTCAGTGCTCAGCAGAAAGTGGCCCCATGCAGCAAAGCATCGAACCACTTTACAGGGCCATCTTTGGGCTCGAGTGAGAACGGGAGCTGCTGCTGTACTGCAGCCCCCTCCTCAGAAACACTCTCTCCTTATTAAATCAGTCACGCATTTCAACTGCAGCTCATACATCGCAGCACATTCAGCAAATGGAAGAAAAAAAAGCCCATTTAAATCAAGCGTGGCGTGTTGGGCCTGAAAGGCTGGGAGGGTTACAAGAAGAGAGAGTGTGCGTATGAGGCATTTGCCCTGTCAGCTTAAGGATAACTCTGGGCTGGGTATTTCTAAACCGCCCCCGTGAGCGCACAGACACTGATGGGGGATGATACGGCAGGCCTGACCATGGTGTTGGCATTCTCTGAAATGCCACATCCACATTATAGTTCAATCACAATGTGTGCAGACTGTGTTCTAGTTAATGTAGTTCTGTGTAAAAGCAAATAATAGCCTTAATGTTAAAATTAATAAATTCCAAAACACACGAACAGACAAATAACTTGCAAAAGACGACTTTACAATCCACAGCGTAACCTGAATTATGGCCTTATCAGATACCTCAGGAGGGTCCTATTTCATCCAGCCTTTAAAAGAACGGCAAGAGGGCTAAAGTTAAAAAAGTGGGGTTGTGACCATACCTCTGCCATGTCAAATCCCCGCACCTGCAGGGAAATGTAGTCCCGAGACTATAAACAACAACACCCGTCCTCTCACCTCTGTGATGCTGCAAAGAGTGCAGCAATAAAAGAAGGAGAAATCTGTGCATGAGGAAGAGACAGGAACGCAAAGCAGAAAGAGGAATATATCTCTGCTTATGTAATAGCTATTTCTCCTGTTAAACAGGACAAAGGCAGCGAACAAATTCAGTAAGAAGTCCCGATTAGTTCCAGTAGATTTACAAATGAAACAGCTCAACTTGAGTTAGAGTTACTTGACCTGATGAGACGACTGCAAACAGCCTGGTCTCTGACTGAACTGCAGAGATGTTTTTCTACATTTTGCAAAATAAATAAATAAATAAGTAAATACAGTCGCTGCTTAAAAGTCTGAGACCAGTCTAAGCGGTCTTAGACTTTTGGATTCCACTGTACATATATAATAAAGCTCTTTACAGATATCAGAAATATTGTTAGGTGTTACAAGTACTACTCTTCCTGGGTTCAAAAGGAAAACATTCTCATATGATTATGTATATGAAGCAATGTGAATATATCACATGTGCACATAAATATGAAACAGGTAGTTAAAGAAACTAAAACAAGGTACAGTACTAATATGCAATATCAGCAGTACTTATTTCCAGTGGACAGCTGCCCTGTATATGACAGATCTACTGAAGGCACTGGGTTGTGGGATATTTACTTTATAGTTTTAGTGTTCACAACAGTGGCTTCCTCTTACAGCCTTGAATATGTAACACACTGATCGCCTAACTACCTAAGTTACTAACACTTTGTGAGGCCTTGTTCAGAAGTTTATACAGACCTGCTGTTTTTGTTTTAATCAAACTAGAAACAAATATGGGTGGAGGAACATCTCAGCAAGCCATTACACTGTAGTTACACATTTCAGTGATTTAGAGTCTAGTGCGTATGGTAAAGCCTGTGTTTAAGGCCCATAATCTGCACTGTTTTAATGAAGTGTGTGGCATCTTTCTTCCGTGTTGCTGCCTGCCTGCTGTAAACAACTGCTCGTGATTTCTACACTTTGTCCACTGAGTGGTGCTTTTGTCAGGTACACTTCACAGTCACACAGTCTGGAGGACTTACACACACACACACACACACACACACACACACACACAGAAATGTGTGCGTGTATATTCACGCACATACACGTACACTTGTTTGTGTGTGTAGAGTATTATGACAACACTGCGATGCTATCTGTTGTGCCAAATCTTGCGTCGTCAGTCTACCTACAATAGTTTTTCTTTCTTTTCTTTCTTTTTTTTTTTTTTTTTTTACAAGGGGTGGACATATTCTTAGCTTGAGTACATAACGCCACGAACAAGCTCCGTTCACAACTCCGCATTACAACGCAACCCAGTTGTGTTGCGCCTAAATAATTAGGCAGCAACACTTCCATGCTTCATTGTTAATTTCACGTAGGCCTACCAGACCTTGTAGTAGCCAATAGTAAGTCTGCGCACTTCCCATATGGAGCCTATCAAACCTTTACTCCGCACCAATGAAAACCTGTCGCACTTTCCGACCGTCTCGACCTCAAAAATCTAAATAATTATAGACAATAACAAGGCAGAGGAAACACGACGCTGAAAGCTGCGTTGATTTTTAAGATTCCCGTATTTATATTTATTATATTTCCATCGAGTGCCACTGCCTGGTGCAATGCAGGTCCCGTGTAGCCAATCGATGCGACCGACACATGGAGTATAATATTGCAGGTCTGCAGCGGCCAATCAGAAACGACATCACACACCGGCACAGCAAATTCTCCAGTGTCAACCAGGCTGCGTCCTACACTAGAGGTATCCTTCCGCGGCTGAAAACTAGTGCCCCGTGTTGGGAGAATCCAACTCTCTATCTGGAATAATAAGAAGCCAGGTGGATGGCTGGCAGCTTCAAAATGCACCACTGGAGATTTGGTATATTTTTATGTAAGAGATATATTCACTGTTCTACTGGATTCACACAATTATCCGCCTCAATTTAAAGGCGCAGTCTGAATTTTTTTTTTCAAGCCAATGAGTTTAATTAAATTGTTACATATGGCAATAAAATTACAAATAAATTTATTAGAAAACAGATTATGGTCATGGAAATGAATCAAAAAAGATGAAAGTTTAACTTTAATTTGGAGCCTAATTTTGTTTTATATTTATGATAGAAATAATTTGTTAAATGTCCACCTTTCACATGAATAAGTTTTGGTTGGTGGTAGCTTTTATTATAATAGGCTTTATGATTATCAGGCAGTGCAAAAAGGATAGATTTGCAGAGGTCTTTCCAGTCTTTCAACATGAATGACAATTACTAAAATCCAGACAAACAAGTTAGCCTACCCTGTCCATTCACATATAGGATTTCTTTCTTCCTGGCTATGACAGTGATAAGAAGGATGGTCATGGCTCGTTTCAGATGTACTTCCTTTGCCTACTTGAAGTTAATTGTGTGGGGTTTTTTTTATATGAACCATAACACCTCAATAACTATTTAGGCTTAACTTTAATTTGTTGCTTCACCTAACTTGGCCTAAAAGCCCTCGAGAGGCCTAAAAAAGAAACTTCAAACATATTGCTTCTTGCAAGTTATGTTTGTCTGCAGCATATGATGCACAAAACAAGGACACGGGTATCGAGATGTGTGAAGAATACAGCCTCTAGTAGGTGATTAAATAGGGCAGACATCCACGTGAATCACAGTAATATCTAGAAACATTCATCCATGCTTTCCTTAAAGGACCTTATCCTGACATGACTTACATCATAATAGTCTACACACACAAACATTCGCAGCACTGCTTACTGTGAGGGAGGCTCACGGTTCATGAGAATGGCAATAACATATTAACTACAGGAGGTCTGATCCCCAGGTCTACTATGTGCTTTATATATCCACTGATAAAGTGATATTATGTAAGCAACAATCTTAATGTACACCATGCAAACATAATCCTACAAATATGGATTTAGCTACAGTTAACTGCATGACCACTGCATCCCAAGTCATGCAGTTGAATATGAGTGTATGGATGCTCTCCGTGCACTGCAGGCGTTTTAGCCCCAGTGATTGGCATGTGTTCTGCTGGAGGCCTGAGCTGCTGCAACAGCCCTGAATTGAAATAAGGAAGTGAGTGATCAGTGCTAGAGTGGCGGAGGGATACACAGGCAATCCCCACTCTGGCCACGGCCAATATACACACTGCTAACCCGCCAGTGGAACTCCATCTAAGGAACGACCACACTCCTAGTCTGCCTCCACAGACCAACAAGCACACAACCCATCCGACATGGTATGTATTATCATTCATTCTGTGTTGAAGGGAAATGCTTTTTAATTGTAGGAAAGCCTAGTTAATACAAATGTAAACCCGGTGCGGTTTAATGGTTTTCCGTTTTCATATTTGCTAGTCACTCATTGATTTCTCTTACGAGCTACTGTACTATGTGTAGACGGGGACGGAAAACGCCCGCAAATCGCATTTATATGTGTTTTAGCCAGTGCATGAGGTATGGCGAAGCCCTATCATTGTCTGGCTTCGTACATGTTTGTTTTATTTTTTATGTCTGAAATGATGGTCACCTTCAAACCGGGACCGTAATTTCCCCATAACTGCGCAATTCATAGAGCATTATTGGCTATTCGGCTATATCGGGTCAAGTAGCTGGATCACGGCTGCACGGTGCAGATCGAATTAATACTTGGACGAGATTTAGTGGCATCGGAATAACTAGCAAGCTATTCTGGGTTATTACAGCATAATTCATGTTAGGGTACATTTTACAATCCGCCTTAGGAGCGCAGGCGTGCTGGGAAGCCTACCTAACGCTGTTAGAGACATAGGGGAGCCGTACGCTGACTTTCCCCCCCCCCCCCAGCAGAGCCATCATGTTTTTGCACATATGTTATAGAGATATTCGTGTTTTCCTCCCCGTAGCCGCTGTTCACACGTCTTGAACACGGTTAACCCGCGAATGGCGCTCCTCCCTTCATGAGGAAAACGAGCTGGCTGCGTTTGGTTTCCCTTTTTCTAGGTTGCACCATCTTGCTGCTCGAGCCGTGCCGAGCCGTGCCGTGATGGGAAATGGCACAACTGGATCTCGTCAATGTTCCGCAACGGAAACTGACCATACTCTGTAATTACAAGGTTATAGCTAAATTGTAGAAGAGAAAAAAGGCGATATCAGACGCAGTTCCGCCTTTACTGCGGGCTCCAGGGGTTTATCTTAGCCCGTGTTATCTATTTGTGTTATGTGGCTGATTTGGTTGCCTCTTTGCAAATTTTCGATGTTATGCAAATGTGGTACCCGTGTGAGTTGTCCAAGAAGCTCTTTCTGCCATTAGCCACTACAAAACATCAGCAGCTGTGAAGTTTAGTCGACTTTCTCCAAACCACTGTAACACCACATATTGTCAGCTATAAATATTACAGGACTGCCATTCTGTGCTACAGCTTATATATATTTTAAAGGTTATGTATTATTCTGTAGCAGCTTAAATTCTGCTCAACCAGGAGGTTTCAGTAGGCCACAGTGACTTGCAAAATATATGAACACACACACACACACACACACTGCCACACCAAGTCTGACCAATGTCACCAGATGTTGGAGCCACGCGTTCACATGCACATTGACATCTGCAACCAGCTAATGAAACAGAGCCCCTCCACCGGCTACGTCACATAAGGAGAAGTTACCGGGTGGAAATGATCTGGATGTGGAAAAAAGGCCTTCAAGCTAATCCATTGATTATCGAGCTTGATAGATCATTTATGGCCTGAGGGAGTCAAGAAGCTGTAGACCTCTTTCCCCCCCTCTGCTGTGATCAAATGTCCCATATATGGTATCGAGCCGCGATGCAGTTTCACGTTGCAACGCGGCGCAGTAATTGGAGTGTAAAGTGGAATTGTTGTGGAGTTAGCCTGCGTATCAGCATCTCTGAAAAGTTTAATCTACAGGCGTAAGCCCCTTGTCTGCATCAGTACGCCCATTGAAGTGGAAACAGTCTCTCCCATTGAGGTGGAAGTATCGGATAAGTAGTTGGACCATGCTAAGGCCCTATCCTATTCCTGTTATGCTCTTGTTTGCTGATGCATGTTTAGTAACTTGAAGGACATCTGATCTGCTGCAGTGAATAATTTATATGCTTGGCGGCAACACCTAGCCATGTTCCATGTCCCTAGTGTCTAGGAGCGATAAAGTGCTCTCTATGGTGCGGAGGAGTATTCAGCCACCTACAGCCACCAGGCCATATGGTGGACCGGTCCTGTCTGCAGGGTTTAGGGAGGCTGGTGATGTTTACAGCCATCCTCTCTCCCTCCTCCCCTCCAGACACAGCCTGGCCCCGAGGCCTCACTGTCTTTTGTCCAGCCTCAAAGAGAAGAGGTGTTCAGTGCTCCATGGAGCTCAGTGCTCCTATAGAAAAGGAGTGTGTGTGTGTCACACTGACTCTTTGTGTTTGTGCTTGTGTCATGGTCAGTGGAAGTGTGTAAGAAAGTGTGTGTGTGTGTGTGTCACACCCATCTGTCAGAGTGACAGCTGGTTTTTGCACCTTTCACTTGGTGAATGTAGAGAAGCTACTTCAGGATTTGTCTGGGCACCTCACAGTGACAGACTGGCACCTCAAAAAAAAAAAACAAAACAGGAAAATGTTGATAAAGGGTTGTTAATGAAGAAGATATTAACCGGCGTTCACGTACACCATTCAGCATCCCCTGTCAAATTAAACTTAGTGTGAACAGGGAAGGATGCGGTATGTTTGTACAAGGGTGATATGGCATCAAGTGAGAGTAAAAGATATTCCTCGCTGGCTTAGTGAACTGCCTCCTGCCTCCCACAGTCCTGTTTGGAGCGCATTGCTGAGGCCGGCTGCCCAGGCAACAGTGGGAGTGGTTGACCGACTCATGCCAACGGACCACTGCCAGCAGAGCACCACCCTTCCCCAAAAACACACACACACACAGACTCAATCCGCTACAAGCTGTTATTAAGAGTGCAAGCCTGGCAGTGAACATAAGACACCGTAAGACACCATGGATGGTGAATCACAGGGAGTTTCCTCTGAACAGCATGTCACATAAAGAGAGAGAAAAGAGACACATAGAGGGTAAAGGTCTTTAGGAGGAGGAGTTGGTACTGGCTGAGGTCCAAGCGGCTGGGGAAAAAAAAGGAAGAAAAAGCCAAAAAGGAAGGGATGGGCCGGTAGTGGGCCTGGTGGTGCAGCAGCACTGTGAGGCTCAAACAGCTTGGGCCTGAGCCAGGGGAGGATCCATAGCACTGAGTCACCAAACCCCACACCCAGTCCACTTAGAGAGACAGTGGGGGACATGAAGAGACAGCAAAGATGCATCAGGAGCGACACAGCATAACAAATGGGGTGACTAAGGAAAGATATGAAGAGAGACTCGTCAACAGAGAAAGAGAAGAGCGAGGACAGATCATAAGAGATAAGAGGGACAGTTGAAGATGACGGCAGAAAATAAACAGATAAGACTGAAAATATTGTTCAGACTGGGTGGCATGTTGGCGCTGGCGAGGCTGTTTTGTGTCTTGACATTTCCCTTTCCCACCAATGGAGATGGAGACAGGAAGAGAGTGCAGGGAGGGAGAAGAAAATCAAGCGCTGTTGTGTGCAGAGCAGGTTATTAAATCATGTCAGCTAATCGTTTGAGCGCTGCTGAAGTTATCCATGAACCCCTTGCTGGCCAGATCAATCCATCCTGTGGCTGCTGCTACTCAAGCCATGAGGAGAGGTCTCCTTTGTTTTTGATGAGTTAAAGGTCAGCTCGCAGCATGTCTTGCAGTGATCTGCTAAATCTTATCCAGTCTAACCAAATCTAGTCATTATGCAACAAATTAAATTTACTGAATCGAATTAAAAAATAAAGTACCCTCACCTCCAAAACGTGGACTTAATGAGGCTCAGGTTTCCACAGCCATGGGATTTGAGGATGACTCTGTTATTGGATGTGTGCTTGGCTGTATTCAGAGCCAGATTGCTTGTACAAACGCATAAACACACCGATGGGCTGCAGGAATTTGCTTTGAGGCAGAACTAGCTACTCTGACTAATTCACAGGAAACATGGGGCTGGAAAGTATTGGTGTTGAGGAAGAATGTCATTAAGACTGTTGTGTGTGTGTGTGTGTGTGTGTGTGTGTGTGTGTGTGTGTGTGTGTGTGTGTGTGTAGGCATGTAGGTATGTGTGTGAGTAGGCATGCATGTAGGTGCATGTTGGTGTGTGAGTATATGTGCACATCTGTGACTACTCCTGTTTGTCTGTGTGTGTTCCTCCTTTGTTGCCAGGCACAATGATGTCAGAGTGGTCTGTTAACAATAATAATAAAACAAACTCCTTTTTCTCTGATGCAGAGATGAGGGAGGGTACCTGTGGGAGTTATTTGCACCACAAGCTCTGTATTCACACTTTTACTGCTGTGGGTGTTTGTTTGAAATCAGTGGCTGCTTTTACAGAGAAGCCGGATCCATCTATGTAAAAAGCCTGGCAGTGGAAGCTCGCTTCCAAGCCATTTAAAGTATGTGTGAGTCACTATCAGCCATTAAAGAGCCCCAGCTAGTGGAGGGAACAGGCTGGGAGGGGAACCAAACCACGCCAACCAATCAGCAGACCCTTTTCCTGTTGGTAGGACCATGGAGAACACTCCCATACCGATATGTCCTAAAACAACCTCGCTTAACATTTTCTCCTTGTCTGGAAACAGCACCTCATCCGTTTTATAACAGTCTTGTTTCCCAGCCATCCCTCTTGTGAGGATCACCATGGCATAGTCTACTTTTACACAGTCCCATGGAGCCGCTCATCAGCTGCTCATGCAGTACCTTTGTAGAGCTCTCATTAGGTTGGCTTTCTAACAGCCTATGGCACAAACACAGCCGCTAAAAACATCTTGATAAGCCCCTGCTATCAGTGTGAGCCAAGCCTGATGACTGATTTTCATCATCAGTATCAATTATATGGCAGTCAAAGTCAAACCAGAGTCAGTGTGAGACTCTGATTGGCTTTAAATCATTAACTGGACAAAATCAATTAGGCACTGTGTAATTCTGCTTAGAGAGGAAAAGCAAAGACAAGTAATGTAAAGAAAATCTAAAGTTACAAATACTGAATCAAGTCCTTTTACTGTGGCCAGCGATTCGTTTGGGGTATTGCCATTTGTAAAGTTTGGCAGTCCCAACAGTAGATTCCAGCTGATGCCTGTGGTGATGGCCTTGCACTGAGGCCAACAGACCCCTGAACACTGTGGCCAGTGTTAAGCTGTGTGGTGGTTAGTGGGTGGGGATGGTGAGGAATGTAATGACGAAACATTTGATTTGGAATAATTACCTTGTTGAGTAACTTGTTTGTTTGTGATTCTCTCCCTCCCTCTTTTTTTCCAACCACAGGCCGACCAACTAACAGAGGAGCAGATTGCAGGTAGGAACAGAGAGATTTTCTCCTCTTTACTTTCCATCACAGCCAAATCCTTTCTTTTCTATTTACTAGCTGCTAGTTGATCAGTTCCACCCTACGAGAGCCATTAAAGTTCCTCCTCCTATTTCTCATTAGCTGTTCTTGTTGCTTCCACGTCACTCACAGAGAACGTGAAATGAAACAGAAAACTGAAGGATCTGGCATCCGCCCTCTCTTGGTAGATCATTAGCTTTTCACTATGAACAGGACATAAGGAGAAGAAGTATTTACAGCATGTCAGGAGTCAGGACTGAAACCAATCAAACTACAGTGAATATACAGTTTTCCAGGCACCTTGATATTCTTGATAAATAAATTATGTGAGCTCTGTACTAAAACTGGAGGCTGCACAGTTTCTTCTAAGTCTAACCCCCTCTGTGGCTAATTAGCTTGTGCTAATGCTCACTATTGCCTGCACTTTCCTGGATGGGTTTTATGGCCTGTAGTTTAGAAGGCTGCTCGTATGAAGAAAAAAAAAAACTGACGCACACATAAAAGTTCTTACACTGAAATCCTGTTGCTTTCTGTCAGCATAGTCTTCTGCTTTGTTCTGTTTTGTTTTTTTTCACAGTATGAGATAAGATCCCTATGTGGTTTCAGTACTCAGCACATTTACAGCTTCAGTTGTGTTCACGCTCATATGGGCCAATTCACAGACAAGCATGAACCGAGTTAACTCGGCCCCTGTAGTCACATCACTCACAAGAATCGATTAACCTTCTGGACCTTACTGCAGCGTCCTAACATAACCCATTTCTGTGACTGCATAGCAACAGTAATCTAACCTTTCGCTCGTACCTCCACCCCTGCAGAGTTCAAGGAGGCTTTCTCCTTATTCGACAAGGATGGTGACGGCACCATCACCACCAAAGAGCTTGGCACCGTCATGAGGTCGCTGGGCCAGAACCCCACAGAGGCTGAACTGCAGGACATGATCAATGAGGTGGACGCTGATGGTCAGTATACATGTGCTTGATTTATCCATAACATTAACAGCCTAGAGTTAATCCCTCTTGATATGTCAGTAATAACTAAGCTTTCTGTTAAAGAGGTCATATGAGATTCCAAATAAGGAAATAGAGCTAATATATTCCTCTTCAGTGGTCCCACATGGTGAGGCCGAAACAGGTGGCAGAAGTGGTATATTTTCCAACCACATTGCTGGAACAATTTATATTAGTGGATGCTCCTCACAATAAACTTTAACATGTTTTAAATCTTGAAATAATACTTCAAATACAGTGCTACAAGGCAACTCAGTTGTGATTCCTGTCAAAACATAAACAGAAGAGAGGACTAAATCATCATAGGGTGCTGGAATCGTCTTGTATTGCGCAGACATCAGGAATTAACATCTATTTTCTTTACTGGAAAATCGAGGTGCCTGATATTCTGGCAAATCTGTACATTTTACAAAGTCTGCCATAAGTGAGGGGGGAGGACTCTTAATATTTAGGTTACTATGATCCTTTCTTGTTCAATCCCCTATTTTTAAGTCAACAAAATGACCTGCCACCATCACACTTGCATAAAAACTACATACTTTCTTTCCAGTTATTAATTTCGGCTCAGTCCAAGGTGGTAGAGGACATAGTGAGAGATATCCATTAATATCAATTGTTCTGGGAGAATTTAACCACTATTCGGAGTTGACATTTCACTGCATGACTTTGTGTGTGATAAAACCTCTGTTACAAATGGATAAGAGATTAGACAGAGCATCCATTACTGCCCCATTTCAAAACACATCGCTGGTGTTGTTGCCCACCTCCCTCCCTTTTCTGCCAACTGTCAACCAACTGTCCAAGCCAACTGTCCGGCCAGCTTTATTTTCAGATGACGTGTCCCTCTGTGTCAGCAGTTTAGTCACTGTGTGTTCAGCTCCATCATAGTTGTCATTGTCAGAGATGTGGATGTGCAGGAGGTGCTTTCAGTGCTGGTGAGAAGAGCAGGCTAAGTGTTAAGAGACTGTCAGCGTTGGCGCCCCATGCTGAGTGCCGTAACTTAGACAGATTCTTCTCCTTCTCCCTGTTTACCAACTCTTTATCCTGCACTGCAGCGTCTCCCAAAGGTACTGTGATTAAAAGAGAGTGATCGAAAGAAAGAGAAAAAGAGGGAGAGAGAGAGAGAAAGAAGTCAGAGCAAGAAGTTAGCTAGTAGCTCCCAAGCTGGCTGTCCTTGGGCAGTACAGTTGAGGATGTTAGCTGTCAGTGGGGCCTTTACCCCAGTGGTGCTCTGTCAGCTTATAGGATTTCGTAAATGGGACCGCATTGATTAGGAGAAATCAATTGCACCGCAGCTTGGCTGCCCCTTTATTGAAACGTCCTCCCACCATCCTCAGCACCTTCCCCTCCCCCCCAGTTACACCAAAGAGCAAGCATACACACACACACACACACACCATCACTAACATCCCCTTGTTCTGCCTCTGCCTCCCTTGGCTGATGCAATCTAGGTCAGACAGCAATGAAGCTAGTAATGGAAAATAAAAGTGGTTACATAAGGCCTCGCTGCGCTTTGCACATCCCGTACCCACATCGGCAGCCATGGGATGTCAGCCGGCCCATTGAAAATCAGCTTTATTTACCAAGCAAGGATGCTGTGGCAAAGAATGACAATGAATGGAAGAGAGGATGGAGAGCTTTTGCTAGACAGAGAGCTGTTATAAGAAATATTCTCTCAGTTGTTTGACTGTAAGAGCCAAGCTGCAATTTATGGACAGTGCGGATTACAGTATGAAATGGAAACGCTGCTGTTTTTCTTACAACACGGATGGGGATCTAACCACACCCACTTAAAATGATACAGGGGTTCTGTATTCCTGGCATAGGCAGACCATGATGAGATAAAAAAGGCAAAACAGATGTTTGAGACAAGATAAAGCAATTAAATTATGGATTAAATAACTGCAGGACAAAAATACTTGCTTCAGTCGCAGCACATCACTCATCATCATTACACAATCCCACCCCTCTTTCTTATCTCAGGGCTGGAAGTTGGCTTTATGATGCAGGAAAACTGATGACCACACATACAAGTGCGCTGAGATGCCTCAGCCTTCTATAGTTTGCGTCAGCACCTCTTATGTGTAATCGCACCATCTCCCACTCGGTTCACTCCTTATATTCTCTCCTCTTCACATCTCCCTCATCTCCATCTCCCTCTCTACCGCCTACTCCCTCCCTCTCCTTTTTCTCTCACTTTCCCTCCCACCATTTTCTCTCTCTCCCTGCCTGCCTTCCTCCCTATCTCCATCTCTCCTTGCTTCCTTCTCTCCCTCCCTGCTTCCTTCCTCCACTGCAGCAGCTGGCCCGTGGTGCAGTTGAGCAGATATCACTCAAGGGCTGCCTTGCTTCTCTAGTCACTGCGCCCCTCAGATGATGGTTTTTCCAGTTGCAGCCTTGCCCTTCTCCCCCTCCTCAGCCTCCCTCCCGAGCCCTCCAGTGGCAGCATGTGTTCCCTCGGTGCTGCTGGCTGTCTCTGTGCATTAGATAACAGGTCCTTAGATTGTTACCCCGGGTCATGAGATCACCATCTGCCCAATCACATTACTGCATCCCTTTTTGTTCTACACACACACACATCCATTCTCTTGTTCTCTCTCAATGTTGCTCTCCGAGGCTTGCTCTATCATTGGTTAATCTGCGTACAATCCGCCCCCCCCCCCCTTGCCCCATCAGTCCCACCCCAGGGCTAATCCTGGCGGGTACTTTGCCCTTGGTGTCCCTGACCTTCTCGTAGGTCTCTCTCTCTCTATGACAAAATTTCTATGTGTTTTCTGTCAATTCCTAATGACAATACACATTCACACATTCATTCTCTAAATTCTCATAACATCTCCATAGAAGCAAGGCTTACCACTATTAAAATTACCACCAACCCTCCCATCCTCCCTTCTGTGGCTGCAGTTGGTGAGCTGCTGAGCTCCTCATAGATCCTTCCCCTGTCAAGAGGGTCTGATCCCCTAGTAATCCTGTCTTGACAACAGCAACATGGATATTGATCCTATTGCACGCATACATGCACCACCAGCAGTTAGCAACACCAGAAACACCAAAAACACCACCACCACTGGCTTAATTGTCCAAATGTTCACACTTTTGGGCGACCCAAAAACATTATGCAAGAAGCTGCCTGATATTTGAGGAGAAAAAAAGGACAAAAAGTGGGATTTTAGGATGGATAAAAGTGGAAAGGAGGAATGGAGCATCTGGACTGAAGCTCCCCACCTCCCTTCTTGTCCTTCTTGCTTCCCCTACAGCCTCAGTTTCTGACAGCGGCACCAGGAGAGATGAGCTTTTAATTTATCCAGGCTCTTTGAAGGCCAAGCTGCACAGTACACTGTATGTCTACATTATGGATGACTGGCCATGTGTCTCCCCCCTCGCAGTGCTGCTGTGCTTTGTATATACGCAACCTCCTCCCGGGGCTTCCCTGAGGAAGAAAGGGGAAAACACACACACACACACAGGCCCTCACACACATACATCCCCCCTCCCCCTTGCAGTGGCTGTGTTTATCACAGGATGGAAGGTGCATACTAAAATGATATGAGGGCTGCTGTCCTCTCCGCAATTACTCATGTCTCAGGTTGCACCGTCACTTCCAGAAACGCCTCTGGAGAGAAGTTATACCCCATACAATAATATAAACACTACTGTCATACACAGGGGCAGAAAGGGGACTGGAGCACTAAATGAGTATTTTCAGTTGGGTGCTTTTCATCAGCTAAATGCTGCTTTATATTATCTCTACCAATCTGAGTTTGCTTTTAAGTAATTGCAATTTTTGCTGATTAAATGTGCCTCATTGATCACCTGTTCCAGGTAATGGAACCATTGACTTCCCGGAGTTCCTGACCATGATGGCCAGAAAAATGAAGGACACAGACAGTGAGGAGGAGATCCGTGAGGCTTTCCGGGTATTTGACAAGGTAAATGAAGTTTAAAGTGCATAGAGAGGATATTATAGAGCTGTTTCTATGCCAGGCAAGCTTCGTTTTTAAGGTTTATTTTTAATCCTTATTAAAAATAGAACTATAGGTACTTGCTTGTAGCTATACTATCATCTGATAAGCTTTTCAAAGGGGCAGCATGTAAGTATTTTAAACATTCAAACATTGACAATAACAGTTTTGATGTTATGTCAAAGATGCCTATGTATTACATTGCAGAGATATCTACTGAAGTTAGCTTGCTAACTGACTAGCATTGACTCGTCCCTTACCTAATGAATTTGGCTAGCATTGACTCGTCCCTTACCTAATGAATTTGCAAAGTAAACCTCGGCGGAAATCATTGTTCCCCGAATCCGTTCAGATTTGGCAACATGTCAACGACTGCCAACGAACATTAGCAAGTGAGCCCAATCCCAAAACACGCATACAACACGCTCTCAATCACACCCTGAATGACAGAATACACAGAGAGGGCCTGTAAAAACTTAATGGAGTTTTGATGGCCCACCAAAGTTTGGGGAGGGGGCAAAGAGTGCATTCCCTGGTTTCTTACAACAAGGGAACCCCAAACTTTCTGGTAATATGTTGCCCCCTATTTGTTTACAATATGATTTCCACAGGCCTGTTCTTACGCTATATTGCCCCTTTAAGTAAGATTGAAAGTAAAGTTGATTGTGAAAGGAATAAGAGTTACCCAACCTACTGCTTGTTAAACAACATGCGCCATGTCTGCTCAGTAATTTATCTGGTGGGAATTTTTTTTTCCCACCGTTTGTCAGCCATTTGGGTTTTTTTGTACGTTTCATACATTTGATCCCATGCTGCATGTTTCCAGGATGGAAATGGCTACATCAGCGCTGCAGAGCTCCGTCACGTCATGACGAACCTGGGAGAGAAGCTAACGGACGAGGAAGTGGACGAGATGATCAGAGAAGCAGACATTGACGGAGACGGACAGGTCAACTACGAAGGTAAAAATAAATAACTAAAGGAAACAGCTACTAAAATGTCATGGTGCACTAAGCACAAACAGCTTCAGTTACTAGGCCATGGTATAAGGTATATGGTTTATTAAACAGGGGGACCAGACACTTCATTTTCCAAGCAAGTGTATTTCTCTGAGGGTAACTGCAAGATAAGCTAGCCACACGTAATATTAGTTATTAGACAGGGGCTATAGATGGAGCCTGCTGAAACAGAGATGGGAGAAAGTCATCCTTCTGAATTACCATCAGTGTGCCAGGAGCTTTTTCTCTCTTTCTCCCATCCCCCTTCTGTCGGTCCCTTGGCACATTACACGAGAGACTGCGCTCATTTTCTAGAAGGCTGTTGATATATTATGAACAGTCCATAAGTCTTGGCTGAAAAGTGTCCTACTTCTACCCTCCCATTGTACCACAGACAGAATATGTACTCTATGAACAACGGAAGCCTCCCTTTATTTCATTTGTATTATGTTGTGTGCACGTGCGTGCATATGATCATCACATCGCTCCAAAACTGTAAGCACAATGCAAGAGCGTTTTAATCAAATGGGTTTAATGAGATGAACATGGAAGCCGTTTGGAAAGGGGACACTAATTAGGATGTGTGTTCTGAACCTGCTCAAGTTGATTAAAAAATTAATAAAGCATTTAACAATTTAGCAGGTGACTGCTCTTACTGGCAACAGGCTGTGCCAAGGCTTTAAACCTGATGTCCTTATTGTCTTTTGTCCTCTCTCTCTCTCTCTCTCTCTCTCTCTCTCTCTCTCTCTCTCTCTCTCTCTCTCTCCCTGCAGAGTTTGTACAGATGATGACTGCAAAGTGAAGCTTGCCCGCCCCGTCCTGTCCCCTCTTAGAAGAAAAAAAAAAAGAAAAAAAGAAAAAAAAAATCAAAATGTTTTACTTACCTCTTGGAAAAATGTTCATTTATTCATACTGTTTCTGTATAGAAAATAATTGAATGTTGAAATAAAATATCCTTCTGTCCACACAGGAAAAATATAAAAATATACAAAAAATATCTGCATGAAAATGATGGTTAGTGATCCTGTCCCCTCCCCCCGGAGATCAGTTTAGCATCAGTACTTAACAAGTAAAAATAATAACAACAAACCCTGTAACTACTACCTTCAGACTAAAGCAAAAGCATTTGGCGAACTCCTTCCAGTTCCATTTGCTAGTGGTAAATGTCTGGGCTGGCCATCTCTTCTTTCTCTCTCTGTTTTCTGTTCTTCATGCATGCAGCTTGAGACCGGAGCACTAACCCCTTTGCCCCCCCTCCCAATCCCTCCTCCGGGCTACCAGAGCGTGCTGATTCCACTATAAGCTGTCCTCTTGTTGGTTTGGTACAGTTTTTTTGTATTTGGAGAGGAACCCTGTACGGTTAAGATGAGAGCATATACCAGGTTCTAACTAAAGCGTTAAAGTGGAATGGGACTTAATTGTATGCTAGATAAAAAGAGAAAAAAAACAATGTACAAAAAATACATTTTCAAATGTTTGGCATGTTCTTTTGTTTTTTTTGTTATGTTATTTGGACGGCCATCTTAGTAGTTGTGCGTCCTGCCCTTTTAAAAGGAGGGGGGACTTAAAGAGTCTTACGGTGAGCTTTCTTTTTTTTTTTTCTTTTTCTTTTTTTTTTTCGCTGAGATGGAGTGTCTGTCCTCTTTTCTTGCAAGAGAGAATCACTGGCCTTCACTTTTCTTTTTCTTCTTCTGTTTCTCGACTCAGATAAGAGCATAGTGAGGGGTGTACTGTGTTTGCAGCGCATGCTGTTAGGAGTGTCAGCAGGCACCAGTCTTCGCAACTGTTCATCTGAGTTCAGTTTACATTCATTCCAAGTTGTACATGCTAGTCTTTATTTTTTTTTTCAAATAAAAGACCATGAACTTTATCATGTCTTATGTCATTTTTCTTATGCTTGATTGTGAAAATGATCTATAAAGGCAGCATAATAAGTCTGTATGTTGTTTACTCACTAGACAAATGTGTCAATAATAAATGATTATAAGCATCGTTCTCTCCCTGTGCAGTGTCATTGGGTGATGTTGAGCAGAGGCAGGATTCACTGTATAATACTGTGGCATATTACATGGCAGTGGGGTTGTGGAGAGAGTGAGCTGCCCACAGGGGAGGGAGAGGCAGCAGAGAGTGTTTGCTCTCGCGCTCAGCCGTGGATATACATACACATCTATGACGCCTCTCTTCTCTCTCAAGACACAGCTGGTTGCTAGGCAACAGCAGCATGCTGTAACTGGGATGTTGGGGGTTTTTGAAAAGGCAAGTGGGAGTTTGAATAAACCCTCCTGCTTCTGCTGATGACTCCATGTTGGCTTGTCCTAGTAAGGCAAACCAGGCCACAACACTACTGCCGTGTACACTTTTTTTAACAGCACACACACATACACATACACAGAGGACAGGCAGGCAGGAAGGTCTCTGCCGTGCCTCCAGCAGCATACTACCTAAATGCCTAAAAAGTCAAGTAACAGCAGAATCGTTTTACTATATTTGGACTGTAATTTGACCATGTTTGGAACAGAGCAACTGAGCAGACAGCTCTCCACCCACCTGCACTACCCTTAATCATACCCCTATACATAGGCACACACACATTATTCTTTTTACACAGATATGGGGCACGGCTCTGCTTTCAAAGGGAAAGGCACCACATTCTTTGCATTTTTCATACACTATCTCTGTAGATCTGTTTTAAATGAGATGCCATTCAGCTCTTATGAAATGAGACTCCCCTGCATCAATCAGATAAATTGAGGCTGAGTGAAAGAAAGGGTGGGTAGTCAGAAACAGGATTAGAAACCCTGCCCAAATACTGCCAGCAAGTATGTTTACCATCCCCTAATTACAGCCACTGTGTTTTATTTTGAAGAAAACCAGGCAAACTAATGCACTGAGCCCTCCTTACTCGCTCCTCCCTGCAGCACCAGACAAGCCAATAGGAACAGACGTGAAATTGACTGACAGCTGGGGCTGAAGCACTGCTCTTCTAGGTTACCTCAGATAGTCAGGTGCTCATAACCATGAAATTTACATTTAAAGGTTCTTTGTTCAATGTTAAATAAATAAGAACATACATAAAGCAAATTCTATAAATGCTTTCATGAAATAATGTAATAAATTAGTAAAACTCAACCTATGATTTTTAAATGCTATTCCATCATTTTCATAATAAAGGTTTTATAAGAGTTCATTCTGATTTCATTAAAATACAGCTTTTTACTTTATTTCATAACAAGCTTTTGCAAATGTCTGGTTAATATTTCATAGTGGCATTTTCCCAGTGACATGTTTATCTCATGCCTCATTCTACTGTATATCATAATGTCACTCCTCATGACAGTGGAATAGTCTCCAGTGTCCGTCCCGTCAGCTTTCAGCCTGTCACATATGCCTCCAACTTTCTCCTATCAGGCTCGACAACTGCCAACTGGAACTGTAGTGCCAGCCAGCCAGCCAGCACCTGGCTGGAGAAACCAGAAAGAAAGACGTTTATCTTTCACTGAGTTTAATATCTTCCTGTCTCTAGAGTCACAACACTCCCGACTCACTAGCTGCTCTTAAGTTTGATGCCAAGTAGGCCTAATAATCCAAGCTCAGAATGTACTCTAGCCGAGCTGGGTGGCCAGGTAGGTAGCCTAAGGAGCCTTGTTAAATGAAATAAAAAGCAGAGGTTAGTTACTGAGTCGTACTGTGTTTATTTACAGCAGCAGCAAGTTGGTTTATTTTAGAACCGTTTGCACTGTTGCTGCTCACGCTAACAGGAGCTAGTTAAATCTGGTAGCAGCCTTGCTAATCAAAGCTGAGATTGGCTGAAAGTTGAAAACAAGAATAATGAATGAAATAAAAGTTCATAGCAAGTTCAGCTTAAATTATTTGCTGAATTTTTAAACCATTTATTTGTTTTAATTATGTTTTATCTTTCAATATTATTTAATTTTTTTTTTTAAATGTTTAATGCTTTAGAGTTCCACACTGTTTTGAGAAACAGAAACCATCTTATCTTGAACTGACTATAATTCACAGATGTTAGGACAAGCCTGCAGATACCAGTTTCCCCTGCCACATCAGATATTTCTTAAACTTAACACCCAACAGTTACAGTATTAAGCTTTGCACGTGTTCTGACAAGTATGCAGTATCAGTATCAACCTTACAAACACATGCACCTGCACATACACAGAACAGCTGGGACACCAAACAAAGGACAAACCCACTGGGGATACGACTCCGCTGATGGGTTTGTGCTACCGCTCTAGGTGCCAGTCACCCAATGAGGCACAACTAAACACACCCTGTCAACCAATCCCAAGATGGAAAGAGTGCGGGTTCTCTGGAAAAGGCCTCCCCTCATCTCAGGGGAGGAAGGGACACCTGAGCACCCCGGGGGTTAAATTAAGAACATCAATATTTCACGTGTAAATGAAGCAGCGCACTGCAGAGGCAGTAATGCGAGAAGGATTGACCGGGCAGAGGTATCACGTATCAGCGCTCCTGGAAAGAACAGGCACACTTATGAGACAGGCTCATGACATACACCAGGAGTGTGTATGTCTATGACAGGGTGTGTGTCCTGTATATATGTGTTTGTGTGTGTGGGCGGGTGCAGACTGGGCATGTGTTAGGTGACATGGAGTCCTGTTTGTTGGTGTATTGTCCAGCTGTATTAGCAAGTTAAGGAAGTGGACGAGGTGAGTTGAGCCAGGCACAACATCAATATGGGAAAGCTTCTGGCACTTTCTACCACACACACGCACGCATACGCACACGCACACGCACACACACACACACACACACACACACACACACACACACACACACACACACACACACACACACACAGAGTAGTAGTAGTAGAAGTCCATTAGCACCAGCTTAATGTGTTTTGGATGTTGTTATACTGAGCTAAACAAGCATATTTTTCTTGCTGTTGGCTGTGAAGGTGGCAACATTTGAAAAGAATGGGCCAGTGCTCGCTAAAGCTAAAGGTACAGAGTCACAAGCACAGTAATAAAGAACGGCAGAGACGACCTTTTATAATGGTTTGATCTTTACACCTTTGCACTCACGCTGTGCACGAACACACACACACACACAATCTCCTTGCAAAATTCTCCCTATTTCGTGCATGTATGGATCTCACCTGTGGCCACACAAGAACTTTCCGCCTACTTCATTACTGCATTTTATCTTTTGCCTTTAAAGCTGTCCTCTCTCATTCTTTATTTTGCTGTATTATTCATGCCAAAACAGCAGAGACACCTACAGTAATTAGCTTCTATGGATTTAGCCATAATGTTTTTGCAGCCTCGCTGCATATTATGGGCCTTGGAGGATCGTTTTCACTGTGTTGCGCTAATGACGACTGTAGAGGTGGTAGAGCAAAGCACCGCAGGGGGTTTTGGCTGTTCTTGCTCCTCATACTCTGCAATGCAGCGTCCCCTCCCCCCCACACCCCCACCCCCTCGCCATCCCAACAAACCCAGCTAAGCTCCCCTCTAAATCAGTCCTGGTGCCTTTTCAATTACTGGGAGCAGCGTGGGTCTCTCACTAACTCTTCCTCTCAACCCTCTAATAGCCCCATCTCTCGCTTTTTTATCCTCCTCACTCTGTCATTCCCTCGTCTTGATTTCTCACTCTGTCTCCCTCTCTTGTCCTCTCCCTCTCTCTTTCCCCCTCATTTACCTTGCTCTCTCATCTCTGCCTGCCCCATTTGTCTTACAGTGCATTTTCATTTTTATGGACTCCAATCACTCTTGTACTTTTTTTTTCTCTTCCTCCTCCAGCCCCCTTTACAGTGCGTCAGTGTCACCGTCACCATCTCTGGGCTTTTCCTCATCGGTGCCAGGCCCCCCTCTATTTACCTAGAAGAATAGGCTCATCCATTTTTGATTGTTGTGAAATATTACGGCGGTGTCACGACAACCAAACCTCGCTGAACCTCATGCAATATTCAGAGGCGATGATATAAGATTCCTGCTAATGAAAAAAACAATACAAACAGCCCTTTAATAACAGCCTGGCAGAACAGCCTGCTTCCTATTGAGCTTCAGGAGCTCAGCTGACTTGTTGTGGCCAAAGGCTGAGAGACCCCGTACATCAACGCTGGGTCCCTGGACTGAAAGCACCAGCACCCATGAGCCTGTTTGCTACATGGGGCCCCACTTGTGCTATGTGGCTTATCTACATAACAGCCACCATTATCAGCATAGTAGGAACAATCTCTAGCATGGGAGTCCACCTGTTGTGCAAAGCCCCCCTTTGCATTATATATTGTACAGCCAGGGACGAGAGACAAAGTGACTGTGAAAGGGCCAGTGAAGCTTTTATTCGTCCTGCTTGTGCTCTGTCACACAACATATTTAAAGACAGAACAAATGCATACACATGCAAAAATCAAATACACCCATTCACACGTACACGCACTCCTCTTACACACATGAGCACGGGGCAGGGGGCCGGAGTGGCAGTGGATTGCATCACCAGCTCTTCCAACAGGGATAAACTGGACTGGAAAAAGGAGAAAAAAAATAGCAAAGAACGATCAATGCAGGGAGCCCAATCCAAAGAGACAGGATGCAGAAGAGGTAATGAGGAAAAAGGGGGGAGAGAGGGAAAAACGAGAGAGATGGAAAGAGGGGGAGGAGGAGGAGGGTGTCAGGGAGAAAGCGCTGAGCTGGGATCCTCCTGCTAGGGATTTCCTCCCTCTGATGAATCCCCCCATTTCTTTTTTATTTTTTTTTACCGCAACGTAATCTTTCCTGGGCTCATTGCACATTCCCTGCCAATACCCGAGCACTGCACACTGCTACCTTCACTTCAAACACTGCTGCTGCTGCTGCTGCAGATCTACTGAGCCATGTCCTGCCCCGTCCTGCCCCGTCTGCACAACAGCTCACTGCCAAGCCCCTAACAGATTGGCACCAGCCTGACACCGGAGAGTAGGATGACGAGAGGGAACGAGAGGCATATGTATAAAAAGGGCAAGGGGAGGGAGTGGGTGTGGGGGAGAGAGTGCAATGGGGGGCCAGTCTTGCAGAGGCAATGCAGAGGCAATACGATGCAAATGCAACATAATGCAGTGGTGCTGGGGGAGGCATTGCAGATGAGACAGGGCAAGGACGTCCAAGAGGAGGCTGTTACTCCAAGCCCCCACGGGCACGAAGGAGGATGCTGGTAACGCACCCTTGACCTTGATGGACGTATTCTATGAATTACATATCAGTACGCAATGGAAATGTGCAACAGTAGCTGCAAATGAAAGTGAGAATGGCCCGAGCTAGTCCTCTTCTGTCCCAGCCGACAGATTTGTTTGCATCACTTCCAACTTCTACCCCTCCCTCCTCTAAACACACACATGCACATGGATCAGCTCATGCACACACTCTCATAACAATCTACACACATGTGCCCAACTGTTTAATTATTCATTACCAATATACGCACAGTCTGAACAAAACACAATCGGCTCAAATGTACCTTGACACAAAAGAAGTCATTACAGCAAATAGGCTGGGGTTTAGGTAATGCAGACACGGCAATCCACAATGACGCAGTTCAGAGTAATACAATTTTCAGAAGTAATCTTGTTTCAAGTCTTGTTACACCGCATACAGTCAGAGAGTCACAACACCACTCCCTCTTCCCTCAGTGAACAAGTCTGGAGAATGTTCCCTTAAATGTTACCGTCCTCCTTTTCTGATTTAATAATTCAATAAAGCTAAACTTAAAATGGTCTGTGCTCTCTCAGGGCTGCCAGGAACAATTCAATTAGCCAGACAGCGTGTTGTGACAGCCTGGTTTATGCTTAGATCCCTTATTTGTTCGTTGTGTTTGTATAACCCCTCAGCCCCAACCACCTCTCTGTCTTCCTCTCCCTCTCTCTTTCTGTCAGTTCTTCCTGCATTGACAGTACATTTGAGTGCCAAGAAAGCTGAGGCAACTAGCCGACTCAGACTTTTTCTGTCCTGCTGTGACGAGCCGCGGGCCACATTTTGTGCCGTGGGTGAAAAAAAAAAGAACGGGGAAAAAAAAACCCTGCTGTCAAGGGGTAGTTGGAAAAGACAGCAGGGAGAAATGTGATGGGGATGGAGAGGCTCTGCATTTGTATAATATTGTATGTGAAAGGTGCTGACAGGCGACAGTGTGGGAAGGGCACAGCATTCGTTCGCAGGATGGGTCGGTCAGCCAACCGTCAGCACCGGCTAATCCGGAGCTGTGTTGATTGACAGAGGGCCAACTGTCAGCAAATGAAAAGGCCTTGTCCTCAACACCACACTGAGGCTTTTCTGAACAATAGCATCGCCCTGCATGAATACGTGTTCGCCTCAGGCCCGAGGCAGAAATGGGAGGTGATTATTTGCATGTTAACATATGGCCAAGGCTTCAAATGATCCTGTACAATAATCAATACTCAAGTCCAAAGGTAAAGTTCTAAATAATGAGCAGAATATGTTATATACTGGACAGTTTATGGATCAAATCACATAGAAGAAACAAGCTTGGGAGGCCTCAAAATAATCATTTGTACTCCCCTGCATCATCAGTCAGCACCAACATAAATAAAGTTAGCTGCTGAGTAATAGAATCTACAACCACCATGCAATAAATCCCATCCTTATGATGTTTTTCAGTGTTTAGATTTTCTTCTTTGTGAATCAACAACATCAGTAAGAGTTTACAGCCATGCTAGCAGATCTATGAGGCTCTAAATGCTAAGGTCAGAACGCTAGCACAAAATCAACTCTTCTCTTTTTTTTTTTTTTTTCTTTTTTTTTTTTATAAGTACAGAGTTGGCTGTCTTTGTAACTTCCACTGTAGCTCAACAGGGAAAACAGTGTCCTGGGTAACACACGGAAGGAATCTTACACTAAAAAGGCATTAGCTTTGGAGGATAGTCACTGGATTTGACCAGCTCAGACTGCTGACAGGCAACTGCTCAAAACAGAAATCTTTGGCAAAGCAATAAGTTGTCTTAACTATATTTCTAAAATTGTGGATTCTATGACTACACAACAAAATAATCTATTCCTTTCCTTGACCCTAGCTGATTTGACCCTATGGTTGTCAAGGCAACCGATACCATGTTTCTGAAAGCACAGATCTATATGAAAATACACATCTTGATTGCTTTATCAGAATCATCCTGACATGTCTTAAAAACTATCCATCTAATTACAGCACGCGTGCTACAGAGTAAATGTGATAAACTAAGGAAACCCAGCGAGCCAATTTATTTGCCTTGCATGGCACAGAACTGTAGTAAGGCCTTGTGCATATGAAAGCGAATATGTGTCTGTACATGCAACCACAGAGACAAGGCTGGGAAGCAGCAGTGTCCTCTCCGCCGTGTCCACCCACACAGAGGCCTAGTCACCAGGTGGGCGGCTGGCAGTCCACTCTCATTGGCCAGCTGAGGCCGCCGGTCCACTGGAAACAGCGAGAGCATGTACGGTTTTCCCAGCCAAAAGATGATTTCCATCTCCTCATCTCCCCACACAAAACGTACCCCTGCCGCAGTGATGAGCAGGGGCTGATTCAGAACAGAGAATTACCTTGATATAAATAGTTATGCCATCATCATCCTCCTTTGATAAGCCCTTGCAGAGGATTTAAAGTGATGGTTGAGAATTTTGAGAAGTGTATGTGAGTCATCGTGACTTGGGAGGCCTGTCAGACCTCAGCTCATTCTTACATCGTTCCAGCAAATGGAAACAGAGGCGGTTAATGTAAATGGAAGTCAATGGGGTTAAAAACAATCACACAAGGCGCCACTAAAACACTTCCCTAAGTGGTTCACATCATATTAAACAAGTGCCTCTGGTTGGACAGAAAGTGATTAATCAGACTTTTTAACACCTGCAACTCTCCTTTGAAAACTTAAAAAGCATTAGCCTTCTTGTCTATATGGTTACATAAACACATATTCTCTAGAGAGATCCACACTCCAAATTTCTGGATTTGTCCTCATCTGCACAGTCATTTCAAAGCTGAGCTTGCTGTTTCATTGCTAACATGTCATAATGCTTGGTATTTTCTGCAAAAGTGAGACACCAATTTTGACATTTTCATTTTTAAAATGCAGAATGTTTTTTTTTTTTTGCAGCCTCCTCAAGGCACCTCCTCCTTGGGCAAGGCACTTCTGTCTGTTCCCCCATCTAGAGAACTCAGGTCTTCAGTCTTTTAGATACTTTATTTATATATTCTTTTTTACTTGTTACTGAAGAATGTAATATATGCCCTGTTGTATATAATAATAAATAATGTGATCAAAAAGGGGTAGTGATCAATTTCCAGGTCAGTTTTCCTCCACAGAAAACACCATACTTGGGGGGTTTAGCAACTGGCCAAAGAGTTATCATTAAACTCTCACTGATGTACAGTACGGTGCCTTGTGCTGAGCAGAGTCAGTCACTTTTTCATCCCCTTCCTCGCTCTCTCTCCCTCTCTCTGCTTTCTTGCTAATTACTGCCTGCCAAACTAATGAGGAGGATTCTCTCGTTAAATACAAACAGCAGCCTGGCCCTTAATTAGCAGCCTCTCTGGCTTGTTTTTTGAAAACACTGTGGCAGAGAGCGGAGCATCTAATAAAGGCCCAGTCCTCGCTGACACTGAGACAAATAAAGGCCGCCGAACGTCAAAAATGGTGGTGGTTGGGGGGGTTGTCACGTGTGTTTGGGCATGCACGCGTGCGTTTATGTATATATATCGTATGTGTGTGTACATAAGAGACGTCCTCTTGCTCAATTGTAAAACTAAAACAAAAGTAAGATCCAAGAATCTAAATTAAATGTTTGGGTAATTTTTGTTTTGAGATTTTTGAGTCTTGGATGGAAAATAAATGTTATGCCAACCAAACTTTGTTATTCTTTGACACTCGTATGCATACAGTCACAGGCTATACAAAAGCATCAAAGCATGCTTTATTAAAAGTGCTTAAAGCAAACTGGACAGTAATGGAGCTACAGTATTTAGAGGGTTGAGAGCCCAATCTAAGCGAACAAAGGTCTGGGCCTATGAAGCCAGTCCAGCGGTAATGGAGGGTCAAAGGCTAAAAACACAGAGGCACAGCTTGTTGAACTAAAAATATCCTTTTATTCTATGTTCCTCTGGGTTACAGAGAGTTGCATTGTAAACACACATCTCTCGTCTCTCACATCCACCTCAATCTCTCCCACCACCTCATGACTGTTTACTAAATGCCACTGAGCTTAAGAAGACATGGACACTGGCATATGGGACAGGGGAGGGTGGGGATGGTTCAGGGAGGGGGGTAACGCACTTCATCTGCAGTTACCAAGGAGACCTGCGGGGGACTTGAAAGATGAAAACCTGAGACGATGGCAGTGGCCTGCTGAAACTCACCACCAGAGGCCGAGGCGTCTTCAGTTTCTGCCGGAGCACCTCTACTCTCCGTCAGGGGCCAATCACAACAGTTTGGCGGCACCAGCTGCCGAATGACAGACAGCCAAGGATCAATCGGTCGGGTGAGGGCAGCGGGTCGGCAGCCCGCTGAAGTCACAAAAGCAATATTTGAGGAAGCTGAATGGGCCGCTAATGAGACACTGGATCCTAAATGATAATAGAGTGTTTATGAGAGGTTACCTGAGATGGCCGATGAATAATAGAGGAGCTGTAGCTCGGTGAGGGCAGGTGAACTCACCAGCCTGTGGTTAGAGCTCAGCTCAGGGCTGAAGCAGCCACAGGCCAACATTTAGAGACTCACGATTAGCCTCAGTAGAGGAGCAACAAATGAGAGGGGCAAATAAAGGCCAATGGGCACAGAGCCTGGGCAAGCAAGAGGCACCGAGCAGGACCAGGTTCAGTGACACACAACAGTGATAATGATACCCAATAGTGCACTGAGAGGACAGGATCGAAAGCTTGTTTACTTATTCTTTCAGATAGAAGAAGAAAACTACCAAGTATTTTGTTCAGTTCTTATTTGGCTGCTTGTGTGTTTTAAAAGTTTTTTGGGACTTGAAGAGAGAGATACAGCAAAGATCCAGGCCCACACCCCTAAACTGCAGGGTCCCCACCGTGTTTGCAAACCTTATATAAGGATAAAAGAATGAGAGATTTTACATCTAATAAAGTACGTAAAATCTATTGCAATCCAATACTTTTACAAAGATAATAATGTTCAGTTCTGATTGACATGGTCTGACAAGTATTAATTTAACTGTTTGTGTGTGTTAGATGTTGTACTGGAATGCATTAGATTGTTTAGAGATTAATAAAGATGATAGAGAGTGTACTATTAGATTCATTTTGGCAGAAGTGCCAAAGCTCAGGTATTTCATCAATGAAGCAGGCAAAAACACCTCAGTTCTATTCTACTCTACTTTTAGAGCTGATTCATCTCAGCAGCATTAACCCGCTGGTTGACTGATTAACTGGCAGCAATTCTGATAATGGATCAATTGTTTGTATGAAAATGCCAAGTATTTCCTCATTTTTCTCTCATCTTTAAATGTGAATATTTTCTCACTTTTCCAGCCCACTATGACAGTAAATAACACAATAAATATCTTTGTGTTTTGGCATGTTGGTCAGACAAAACAAGCTATTTGAATTGGTCAAAGTGAGCTTTAAGAAATCAGGAGCCATTGCCTTTTTTTCACCTATTTCTTCTGCCACTTATCTTCTTAAGAAAATCACCTGATTGATCAGTAACGAAAACAATTTGTATTTGCTGCCATATTCTCATCTATTGTTTTAAATACTGACTAATCTACTTTTTTTAATTCATCGTTTATTTATTTTCATTATTATTATTATTTATTCATATATAGTCTGACCATCGTGACAAACGCATATTGTTATTTTTCTCCAGTCAACATGACATCTTTAAATTACTTGATCTGTCAAAGATTTTCAGTTTACAATGATTTTGAAAGTGGGAAAATTCTCTCATTTGAGAAAATGGAACCGGAACATATTTGGCATTTTTCCTGATAAATAATTAAAATGCTTAAGAAATTATCAAAATCAAAAAATCTGCATTCACACTTGTTGGAAATTCAGCTTCCGGATCAGCTAACCTGCTTGTTGGTATATTGTGGAAGGAAACATGACACCCAGAGGAAACCCATGTGAACACGGGAAGAACATGCAAACTCTATGCAAGCAAGCTCCACACAGAAAGGCCCTGGTATAAAGTTTGAACCCTGGATCTTCTCGCCATGGGGCATTCCTGTGATACAGTGCTGATAGCAGGTATTCATTTAGGTGGTTAAGACTGGCTGCAATTTGCTGGCGATGCTACTGTTAGCCTTGACCCGATGAAACATTAATGAGGGCAGATGTACTCTTAATAACTCTACTGGAAAATCCGGCTCCCTACCTTTTTCGAAGTGCTCACTCATATTATTATTATAGGGCGTAGTTACATCAGACTGTGTACAGTTATAATCGCCTCAGAAGCAGAGCATATTTGTCACTATAAAAAGCCTATTGGAATTATTTGGACTTGAAAATGATTGGATGATGGTGGATTCCATTAGTGCCTCCTCTCTCTTTTCTCTGCATCTCCCTGCTCATGT
The DNA here is from genome assembly GCF_017976425.1 of Toxotes jaculatrix. Classification (NCBI taxonomy): domain Eukaryota; kingdom Metazoa; phylum Chordata; class Actinopteri; family Toxotidae; genus Toxotes; species Toxotes jaculatrix. Next base: position 16,491,551 of record NC_054412.1, read on the forward strand.
AGCCTCTCTCACTCCCTCCCTCTCTAACCCATTAAAAGATGCATCCATTTCACAATAAAAGCCCTTTTTTTCCTGCCTTCCCCCAGCCCCCTGCATTAGCTTGCTGTCAGATAAAGGGAACAGAATGTTTCCTTATAAAGAGACGCAGACACATCAAGCCCATTCATTTCCACTTTAAACATGTATGTGGATGGATGGATGGGTCAGGTAGAAGGGGCCATGCTTTCATCTGAGGGCGCTCTGTCTTTATGTATGTTCCAGTGCGCAGGTCTGCGGGGCTTAACACGCATCCCTGGGCATCACTGAGGCTCAGTGAAGCCAGCGCATAAAGACAGAGCGAGCCTGCTCCTCTGCTTGTCTTCCTTCTGAGGGTTACATAAGAATGGAAGATGCAGTCATACTGGCGCTGTTGCAGCTGGAGGTGAAAGTAGGCCTGTTAAGCCAAAGGGGTGATAGGTGTGTGTGTGTGTGGATGTTACAGAGGACCATGTGAGGGAAGAAAATAGCCAGAAGCAGTGGGCTGGGCCGAGGCAAATGGAGCCGCTGCTAGACAGGAAATTCTGTTTACTTATTCATAAACAGAGAGCTGGAGGGCTGGTTTTCAACACATTCGCCTAGTGTGTGTGTGTGTGTGTGTGTGTGTGTGTGTGTTTTTAACGTAAAGCTGAGATAATTACACATAGAGACAGGTACGCGAGAAATGAATCAGCTACCAGGTAAAATGTTAATCACGTAATTACCAGTGTCCGTGTCTTCTCATGTTTCCAACTGATTTTAAAAGACAGAAACAAGGAATACAAACATGTATGCAAAATGTAAAAGCTCGAGCCCAGTCTTGATTGACATGACCTCCCCCACACGCCAAAAGGTGAACCTGCCATGAATCAGCTATTCACCTCAGCAGTGCACACAAACCCTGCACACCCTCTGACCCCCCCCCCCCCCCCCCCCCCCCGCCCAATCAGCCTCTGTGGAACTACATGAGGCTTTTACTGAAGACAAGAGGACCTCATGAATATTCATGTTACCAACACTGCTGGAGACGCTACAGAATTCGCTGAGATCAGCACCAAGAAATTCCCATTGTGCGAAAACACACAAGTACACTTGTGCTGTATAGTATGCATGTGTGACAGTGCCGCTCTCTCTTTCTCTTTTCTCTCTATTTCTCGATCTTTCTCTGATATCCTGCCTGCCCACACACATCCAAATGTCGAAAACACACACACACTTGAACTTAAAGCCACCTGCATGCTTTCATGTTTACATGGCCTGGCTGGTGGATACTGAGGTCCACATCTTCACTTCCCCTTCATGAGGGGGGGCGCTCTTCCTTCAACCAACTGCAATTATGGAATTATTGTTGCAATAATTCAACATCTGTCCTTAGATGATTTTTAAATCTGTAAATGTTCAGCACAGTCGGTGAGTCTGGATCATTCTAGACAGCTGCTTCTTTTTCCAAAGTATTAGCCCATCAACCACACACGTGTAAGAATTGTAATGAGCTTGATCTCTACACAACCTAATGAACTGATCTGGAAAGGCATCACAGCACTTGGACAATTTCACACTGTGTTCTCTCTTGTGTTTATGAGTCAGTGCTTCTCATCGTGTCCTCGGATGGCTCCCTACCACGTGTCCAACACCTGCCTTTCAACTCGGCAGTTGTGAGTTGCTACAGTAGCTCCGACAGTACAGAGGCAGACTCTTGATAATGAACGGAGATGACAGTCAATCTGATGTCAGCTTTGGAGAGCTGTGACGGGGCCAAGCCTATGGGCCCAGACATTGACAAGTACCCTCGTACTACTGCTTTACTCTGTGATCCCCTGGCAGTGTTGCTCAGCTCACAGCTGTGCATTTGATGTGGAGTTACGAGTGGAGTGTGGGTGACACACGCACAGGTCAGCTTTGGAAAACTGGTTTAACTGAAAAATATCTGTGATGGCACAGCTCTGAGGACAGATTCAGAACTGGATCCACCACAACTGGATATGAAAGAAAATAAAAGTACACTTCCAAACAGGCTGATATAAACATGACTATGCCTTTACATCTGCTGTTCTAAACACTTTGTTAGGTCCTGCTTTGGACTTGTTTTCAGCAGTGTCAGCAACAGTTTGTATTACTGTAAATGGAGTGGGGCCGAAACAATTAGTTGATTAATCTGCAACTATTAATCAAACCTTAGAGTCTACAGCCACACTAGCTGCTCTGTGAGGCTGTGCTAAGGCACAGCAGTGCTCTGTCATTAACACGCTCACATTGACAATGCTAACATTAAAGATTTTTACTAAGTGTAATGTTTACTATCTTCATCCTCTTAGTTTGGCATGTTAGATAACAGTTGCTAATTATCACCAAACACAGAAAACTGCTCAGGCTGATGTGAAAGTCATCATTTGTGCAGGTATTTTCCATAAGCAAAAAAATATTGTAAAAAATTCAAATTTTGACCTGATGGTGGTGATAGAGGACAAATCAGAGGATCACAAGTTCTTAGAATTCTGTAAATACCACATTTCAGTCCATGGCTGTCCCTCTGATAAGTTTTGAGATATTCTAGTCTGGACCAAAGGAGTGAACACTGCGAAAACATTGCCATCCACAGAGCCACGCTGCTAGTGTGGCTAAAAACAACTGTCACCTACTTGACGGCTGAAACTGATGATTGATGATGCTCACACACACAGATAAATGAATGCCATATAGATAAACTACCTGTTGTGACCAGACTGTGGCCAACTCCAAAGGAAAACATGCAAAGATGGTGGACTCTGACTTTAGCAGTGTGATTCTGATCCACTGCACTCCTTCACTGTAGCTGTTCTGCATATTCACAGACAACTAATGAAATTTGTTTAACTGTATTCTAATGGGGAATATGCTATGGCCAAAGCTATTTGAATAAATTCTCTGAGGGAAGAAATGCACTGTAATGAGCTCTTCAGTGCAAACCATCGCTAACATATGTGGTAAGCCCCAGATTCTTTCTGGTATTTCAGTATGGAGGGAATATAAAACCCTGCTAACTAACAACAACAATGCCCATAACATATTTAATGTTACTGGCTTAATATAATCTTTTTTTATATTTTCTTCCATAGCATTACTCATCCTAAAAGTTGTATAATATAGGTAAATGCCACGCTTAACGTTTCTACACATATCCCAAACACACATCTCCAGGAAAAAAAAACAAAGGATCTTAGACGTCATATGCTCTTTGGTACTAACAGTTCCAGTGACAGAGCTTTATTAAAATTGAAACATCACCTGAATATTTGAAAATGCTAAACCTATCTATAGCAACAAGAGGTGAACTCTCAGCAGTTTGAGTACGCTGAACTTGGGCGATCCTGTGCCCTCAGAGTCTCTCAAGTCATTTCCTCTCTAAACCATTTTTTTCAGTCAGTGAATTATCTGAAGTTAAAACAAAAAAAAAGAAAAAAGAAAGACACACGAATAAAATCTAAGAATCCATGAGCTGCTACTTATTATTACTGTTGATTTCTAAGTCACAAAAAAACGTAGGAACAGAAAGAGAGGATTAGGGTTTAGGAGTGAAAGAGAATGTAAGAGAGAGAGAGAGAGAGAAAAGCTGCAGCACAGGGAAAGTGATGTAACATTAAAGAGGCAGTTTGAGACCAGAGAACACCGCAATGAGAAAGGAGACAGAGGCTGCGCTTTACAACGTGGGAACATCCCCTGATGGGTCTAAGATTCCTGTCCGTTTCCCTCCCTGCACTCAGCCCGACAGCACTTTCACCTTTTAAACTCTATCACCAGTTTAAAGGAATTAAGGACACTTCAGCTGCTCTCAATGCAGAGCCTCCCATGAGCCTCAGACATTTGTCTCCTGTATTTTCTGGAAGATTCCTTGAAAGAAGCACACAATTAATGAAATGTCCTCATGTCATAACATACACTGTAGATTATAATCATGATAAACTTGGATTTAGGGCCAAAATTAGCAATTATTTTCATGATCCATTCACTGTTTGAATTAATCTAATAACCCTGTTCTAAATAAATTATTAAGGAACTAGCAGCTCGGTGAGGCTGTACTCAGGAACAGCACTAACAATATGTTAACATGCTCACAATGATGATGCTAACAAGCTGAGGTTTATCAGGTAAAATGCTTAACATATCCACTATCTTAGTTTAGAGTTCAAACCCGCATATTTTCCATTATTCTGTATATTTTTAAGCACTCTAAACAAAACACTGAAATGTAAAAGTGACAATCTGCTGTGCCTGCTAGTTGTAATCCCGAATCATAGATAATGGCAATATCTTTCAAGTGTTAAACCTCTGTCAAAACAGCTGGCAGTTACATCTTAATACATTAAAATAAAATCCAGAATTAAAACTAAATTGATTCAGCTAATTAAAAAAGGGCCTAAACTTTGTCTGTATCTGCTTTCACTTGTTATCACAGCAATAAATGATGTAACTACAAGGCCAGCAGTGGTGGGGAACCATCATGGAATAATGCATGAACAATCTCCAGTCACAACAACAGGAGTTTGTTCTGTGCTATCTATTCTCTGCTGACAGGCTGAATACAGTGTGAGTGTCAGACTATTTCTGGTGCCGGTAGGACCAACTGCCAAGCAACCAGCAGAGACTGCACTGAAACAAACGAGGTATAAGGTGTTAATTAGTGAGCTTTAAGGACCATGGTGCCCAGGTTTTGTCACCTTTGGACAGTGCCAAACTAACTGTGTCCATTGTTTTTGCCAATCTAAGCTAACTGGCTGCTGGCTGTAGCCTCATATTTAACAGACAGACATGAGACCGGTGCCAATCTTCTAATCTAACTCATGTGTTGGTACAGACGCACTCTCACTGAGAGGCTAAGCAGGTCACCGAACAGTAAAAAAGCATATTTCCCAAAATCTCAAACTCTTGCTTTGTGTAAAATTTACATTGTAAAAAGTAAAAGGAAACCTGAGCAAAATATTAAAAAAAAAAAATACATTGATTTAGCTAACCCAGCTTTCTCAGCCAAGGTGTTTCACAACACAGGAGCCCTGATGGCAGAAACCCAACATCTCCTTTATCCTTGAGTCTAGGCTGACAGACATGAGGATTCTCTGTTATTCTTTGCCAACATGGCTGACTTAGTACAGCACAGCTATACCTCTGAAAGGCATACAGTGTATGACATAACTTCACATAAAGTATACACAATGTGAAAAGACACCTGAAGGGATCTCAGATTCAGTGAATGTATTTATGAATGAGTGGCAGAGAGAGAAAGAAGTGCATTAAGTGATATGTGATTGTGATCCATCAAAGTAAAGTGTTGGGTAAAAGCACCCTGAGGCGGCAATCTTTCCCTCCTTTAGACACGGTTCGTTTCAAATGCTGCTTGTGTCCCCTCCCCCTCTTTTACTCACATCCCAGTGCTCTTTGATGTCCATCAAAAGCCCTGTATGTGTGTGTGTGTGCACGTGTGTTCCTAACAGTCAAGTATGCCACTATGATGAGCTGTACTCTTCATTATGTGAACTCAGGATGTTTGTCTTTCTATGTTCTAAGTGCAAACCTAAAGAGCACTTTGCAGTGGGGTCTATATGGATGCACATACCTTTACATGCTAAAACATGACAGGAATCCCACCACGTTTGTGTGAATACTCATTTACGTCTATAAAAATGTGTAGGTGTGAGTGTATGTACGTTCATGTGTTGGTACAGACACACTCTCACTAAGAGGCCAAGGAGGTCACCGAACAGTAAGCCACCCAGGCCCGATAAGCAGCAGAGAGCAGCCTCATTAATAAGGCTGGCCTATCTCCAGCCTCCCCATTCCCTTTTTTCTGTATCCAAACACCAGAAAAACAACAAGCTTTGTAACTTGTCAAGGGGTGCCACTTTAGTTTTTTTTATGCCTGAAAATGAGTAGAGCAGGGAATTCCTCTGAGGAAATATCTTCACAAACCCAGAAGATGAAACAGAGAGAAACAGAGTACCTGTCTGTGCGATGTGCTCTGTCAGCATCCTGTCAACAGCACACAGCCAATTAGGACTGCAGCCAAATGGCTGGGTGAGCTTTCTGTTTCTCACTCCGCTGATTCTGCGTCCAGCACAAACATACACAGCCTGATAGGCACACACACACATGCAGTAAACAAGGCCGACACACATTCAACTGTACGCTCAAGTGAAACATATATATACACACACGCACACACATATATATATATATACACACACACACAGACACACACACATATATATATTTATATATACACACACACACACGTGTGTGTGTTTACATACACATTCATGAACACGTGCATTTACATTACACAAACACAAGCTGAACCCCGAAAGAAAGGAAGCCCTGTATCTAAATTTTGAGGCAGGAGAATCACCCTGACTACCAAGTCTCTGTAGTCTCTTATCCTGTGGCTGATGCCAGTTGGCCATTTGACTACATTTCCATATTGAGCCTGCTCTGATCATGTGAAGCTGTGCCTGCAAGAGGCGGATAAGGTGTGTGTTTATCTGTTTGGGGAGATGACGCTGAACATGATACCCTCTCCATGTAAAATCATAGCAACAGTCCTGCCACTGGCTGGGGAGCCCGTCCAGACACACAAATACACAAGAAGGCGCAAAGGACACAAACACACGTCCATTCTTGCACACATACTCAAAACATTGCCCCTGTCTCTCTCTGCTATGCGACAGTCATTCCCGGGGCTGCTTTGCATATCAGAGCTGACATAATGAGGAGATACTGTATGGTGTCTGAGGACAGTGGGTGTGGAGGTGGAAGGTGATACTACCACCTCGTCTGGTCAGCTAAATAAACCTGACACACACTGGCCCGCCAGCCTGCTGGAGCTGCTCAGTTTCAAGCTATCAAGTCAAAAAGAGTTATAACTCCTGAAATCAATTTTCACAGCACTTTTATAGCACAGGAGGAGAGTCTCAAAGTAGGTTCAGGTCATAATTTTTAGGCAAAGGAAAAGGTCAAAGTCAAATATTGCCCAGGGCCAGACACGAACAACATCTGTTCAAATGTCATTAATGTCTGCAGTCTAACAGGTTGTGGAGTCTTTTAGCTTATTGCACTTACTGAACTCTTTTAATTATGAATGTTAATGATGGATATACATTACAGCCCATGTACTATGAGCATTGTCTCTCAAACAGGGCTCTAACAGCTTGGCCACTTGTCACCATGGATCTGCATTTAAAATTTGTATGTAGGCAAGCACTCACCAGCTGCCAACCAGGCTACTTGGGGAAAGTGCAAGAGGGTGCAGTATCCTACTCCAAGTGACAAGGCTGCACCAACTGTTCACTGAGCAGTTATCTGTCTGTGCTGCAGGAGGTGCTGGAAACCTAGCAAGGGGAAGTCTGCTCTAAGGCCCTGATAAAATCAGCTATACAGCAAGGACAGAGAACTGTCTCACAGCAGCTCACAGGTCAATTTATAACATTTAAACCTGGAAATATGCAGGGCTTCAGCAGCAATGCTAACATGCATATGTCCTCAATAGACATAAAGCTGCAAAGACTACACAGACAGCCAAGGGGGTCCTTCCAAGATACCCTTGCACAGCCAATGGCTGAGCCTTAGGGGGTTTACTGACAACACTGTCCACAGAGTAGAAGAAGTGCTACAGAGTGCATATCAGACCAAAGCTCAAACAGGCTACAGATTATGCAATTTTTCATTTCTCTGTCCCATGAGGACACAAAGCAGTGAAACCGAGCCCCCTCTGCACCTAAACGAACTTTTAATATTCGATGGCTAAAAGGGGAGATTTTGTCTGAAGGTAGTGTCTCTCAAGTCCCCTTCACTAAGCGTACAGCTTGGGTGGTAGGAAAGGGTGCACAACTTATTCACCCTTTTAGCTGTTGTCAGGGCACGCGGCAATGCTGTCGTGATGGATAACAGCTTTAGAGGAGCCGGCCCAATGGGTATAAACCGGCAATTTTCACTGAGGGGCAGAGGAGTGTACCACAGAAAGCAGCCGCCTCAGTCAAATTCAGCAGAGGTTGGTTAAAAATAAACTCTCGACAAACCACACATGACAAGAAGAGATCAGTCATGCATACACCTTAACAGTAGAATGTGACAGGCAGGAAAGGAAGAACAGAACAGACTGGGCAGCTCTCTGGGTCAACTCCCTCTCCTAACAGTGCTGCTGAAAACTCAGCCATTTGGCCTTTTAGACAGAAATGGTAGACTGAATTCTGGGATTCTTTTTCCCATAACTGCTGGGGTCAATCTTAGATGCACCCTCTTCGCCTCAAGATCCAAGAATTGAGAAGCTACCGCAAGATGAGTAATGTGTCAGTCATGCCATTTACCTACACTTCCCAGTGTTTGGAATTTGAGCTTGCATTAGCTGGGACACCTCAACAAATCATAAAACTGTTGCTAAGTCCAACAGGTTGACAAGTAGGTCTTCCTATCTGACTCTCTGACAGCTAAAGGGTGGGTAGGGAGTATGGGTTCTGCCTTGAGGACTGGGAATCAAGGCTGTCACTGCCCTGCCATGCTGCATTCTTTGAAATGACTCCATAATAGCCATATTACTGGCTCTGAGGGTCTTTTGACCACCAAAAGGTCTGTCAAGACAGAACTGGGCACGCAGAACATCACTATCCCACTGCTGTACTGAATCATGCCCAGCCAGACCTGAGATACTTGTAGCCGCCACCTTCATTGGGGCCATTCATCCACCAACCATCTTCTGTGGCATACGAAGCAGCTTCTCGGCTGAGACAAAGATCTGGTCTGCAGTTCGGCACGTGCCAAAAAATGGCAAGTTGTTTACTGCAATTGATAATTTGATTGCAAAGAAGGTACTGTCACCATGACATAGGTCAGAGGTGAGGGGTAAGTCGCAGGTGCCAAGGCCCACTGACAATGCATCATCAGGTGTCTTCCTGTTGCAAATGCTGCAAATCGAGTTCAATCCTGTGAGTACACTGAAAATTGTCATTGCACGTCACTGAAAAAAGGCCTTCACAATCAACAAATGATGCTGGCAGAGGTAGCAACAAAATGATCCTTTGTGTGATACTGAATCTGTTTTGTTCCAGTTGAAATGGAAACAAACAGCATGAGAAGTATTTTGCAACTAGCAATTCCTGAAAGGACAGAACTTTTTGTAACATGGAGTCAATTCAGAATTTTTTTTTCTCCTAATTCTCAATCACGAGTACCACCTTAAGTTGACTAATGTGCCTATTTCCCAAAACATTATGAATGTTGTCCTTTACGATGTACTATTGAGCGACTGCACTGTTGTATTCAACTTTAATTTGACATTTTTCTTCACCAGACATTTGTCACCTTGTGGAAAAAAAGTTCCTTTATTTATGCTTGAGTTCCCTGAAAGTGAATCACTGAATTACTTTACTAGAGAAAAACAACATTTGTGTGGAAAATCGACATTGTTTAAAATGCATGTGAAAGAAAATTCAAAAGGTGTGTTTTTCCACTGTTTGTCCCATTTGAAACCTTTCAGTCAGAGGTACCCATATAACATTTCCAAAGATTTATCTTTTAAAACTAGTCTCACGGTATTAAAAAGGACTATAAAACGTTGGTAATAAAACAGGCTACACCTAAAGTTACTTTCATAACTGCTGTAAAAAACTTGTTTTCAGTAAGCAAGGCAATTTAAGCCTATCTTTAAAGAAGCAGCAACTTGATGCAAGAAGAGTCTAGACAGTAGAAGATGAAGAACCAGGTTTACCCTGAGTGCAAATGGTGAATTCTAGGCCACTGCCTTTGACACACCTACAGCAGTGATACCAGGCTCACTTAGAACAGAGGTTGCAAGGTGCAGCGCTGCCCATTTGAGTCCAACTTGCTCTCTGTCTCTCTCTCCTCATGTATCCTGATGATGAGCAGCTAGCCTCATCCCTTTGATGTTAACTTATGGATGTATGCATTTAACATTCTCTTACACAATCAGCAAAAGGTACACGCCCACGCACAGCCCCTGCTACACAGCACATGCATGCATGCATGCACAAACAGCTTCACATACACAGCCTCACTCCCCCTGAAAACACACAGCAATACACACACACACACATATATCACACAGAAGGGCAGAGATATAAGTAATTTAGCACAGTGTGACACTTTCACGGTCTAATTAGCCCCAGTGTTGCAGTAAACACGTCCCAATGACCCTCCAGTTCTGGTTACTCATTAAGTATAGATGGGGCTGAAGATGGCCAGCTTCTCTCATCCGTCAGGACCTGACTCGTCACTGTAGTAGCTCCCCCGAACTCTCTGGAACCTCAGGACAAGCACCACATTCAGCCAGCATCATCACCGATACAGTTAGACAGAAAACAAACAAGGAACCCCTCTCGCTTTGCTGTTACACGTCTGCATCTGCATGTTATGTCCGTTCGGACCATATTCATGTGTGCATTCATGTGCACGTTCACGGGAATGTGTGAAGCAGATTCAAGGAACGCTCTAGAGAGATGCTGCATGGCGTATACAGAGACAGACAGCACTGTTGCTTGCTTGCTCGTGCTTTTGACGCGGTGATGGGGATTTTCCTCCTTCTCGCTCCCCCTCTCTCTTTTGCGGTAGCAGACGTGGCCAGCAAGCTGTGATCAAACTGTGCCTTCATCCATCCTCTCCCTCTCTCTCATCAGCTGGAAGGCTTCAGTAGCAGGGTGCCCCAGATTCGCAGACCACCTCCCTCCTCCCATCTAGTGCAGAGGCTGCAAACTCACCACTGTGGAGCTCTACTGACACCTTCTGGACAGAAAAATGGTAGTGCAGCAGGGAAGTGCGAGGAAGGCCTGTTTGGCTGTTTGAATGTGAGATTTTTAGATACATGCTCTTAAATAAACTGCATGGTGTTGACCCAGTATGACAATGCGGTAAATCATAGCAAAAAAATGTGCATTAAAACACCAGTTTTTTGCTATAAAGCTCTACCTAGAGGAGAACTTTATCCAATTAGCCTTGATTCCTCCAAATTTCAATAGATGAGTATAAGGTTGCAGTGGTTCTGCATGGGGTGCCTGCACAGGCCCGAGGGCAGGCAGATGGACAGGGTGGGGGCAAGAAAATGGTACATCAGCGCAGATCCTGAATCAATACCAGTACGTGGTGTTAATCTAGTGAGTGGCGCTCTGGCAGAAATAAGTGACTGAAAGGTTGAACAGCACAGCAGACCAAAGAGCCATTATCAAATAAGACTAGCACAGCATTTTTCTCCCAAATAAGCCACTTTTTTTTTTTTTGTCATAGAGGAGTGTAGCCAGGGTTCAGCAAACCTCAGGGGTGACTTTGGGTTGAGCACTGTCAGGGACTTTCTCCCTTTGTACACTGGAGTATTATATAAGATTTTATCTGGGCTTTTTTTGTGCATGCTAGGCCAAATTCAATAGGATATCTAACTTCTATGCACAACTCTGATATTCTTTTTTCATCCAAAGCTCTTAAGTCGAAGAAAAGGAAATTAGCTTGAGTCAAGCTCAGCAGTGAGGGCTGATACTGTAATCACCGAAAGGCACAGACACTTCCTTTCTTTGACAGAAAAGCAGACAGGAAGCCTTTAAAGTACAGCAGAAACACAATTCTACTCAAATTAAGCATCTATGCTCTGTGTGAGCAGGTTAGACTCTTCAAATGATACAAACAATATCTTTAATCAGCTGTACATGCATTGGCACAATGTCACATTTTTCTTTTTTATCTCTACTGTGGAAAAGGAACAATGACGCATAAAAACAAAGGAGAAATAAAAAAACAAAAGTTCTACTCAGTGGATGCCACATTAGGCTTCACAAACACTTTTTCTTTATGTGTATAGTATAGTGTTGCAAGCACCTCTCTTTACAATACTGTTGGCAGGTAATACTTTGAAATACGTATGCAATGCTGACAGTATAAAGCACCACAAAGACAACACAAAGCAAGATCTCCTTCATTGAACCAAACATAATTTACACCGGACGGATTGTACGCACGGAAACCTTAACCTTGCTTTCTTTTTGTACTGTTAAAACATCAATGTTGAGGAACATTTTCACTGACAGCAAAGAAAAAGACAAAGGGGAATAGGGAAAGAGAAGTGACAACACAGGAGGGAACAAAGACAAGAAGAGAGGACAGGGAACAGGAGATACTTTCGATTTTTTAGAGATGTAACATTACACTGCAGTACTTAATAAATGATCCTTTCAGCTATTTTATTCATAGCGGACAGAAATAGGCTAAATAAAGACAAAAAAGATGGAAAATGGTACTATGAGTTACAACAATGATTCTGTTATGAGTCCACTGCCAAAGTAAAAAAACTGCATCCCAAACCTGAGGAGTAGACCTTTTTTTGGATCCCGCCTTAAAGGAAAATTCTGATATATTTCTACCTGCTGTATTTCCCATCAACTTAACCACAGTCACTCTGCAGGTGACGCTAATTCTACATCTCTGTTGTGAAGACTCACAGACACAAGAAACTTCAGCAAAACAAGGTACTGCATGTCGACACAAGCTGTGCAAGCCTCCTACAACTTTCCAAACATGATTTTTATATGAATAATGTCAAACGCTTGTCTTAGACTCCGACCAAGTGTAAACGCAGAAGGTAGCCGTTGGGGGTAGCCAGTATGGCTAACTGCATAGGGAGCCACAATTGCCACATTTATGGGGAAAAAAGGCTGGGGTGAAAGAGTTTCCTAGGCACTATCAGACGCATGGCAACATGACAGGAGACAGAGGGAAGAATCACAGTGAACTAAACAGAAAAATAAACACAGTCGTCTCTATATACATGGCACCTCCCATTTTCTGCATGTTTAGGCTTTCTTTCCAAACGTTACCTTTTGCTTAGTGCAGGGACTCGGCCTTGGATTGAATTTAAAACTGTAGTGCTTTGAAAATCCCACTAAAACATCAACACATCAACAGATCATTTAGTACAGTGGCTCCGCAAGTGGGTTTCAATGAAACCCTGGGGTGTTCCTGAAGAACAGTTTTATCTCATTACGCTCACAATATAATCGTTTACTCAAAATTGATTAATCAGTCTCCATATTGACGCTTTTTTTTTTTTTTTGTTTAACTAACTAAAACAATTTCTCAAACTGGGGTCCCTGGGGATCCTAATACAGATTTATCAGGCTCTGCGGAGCATGAAATTCAAGTCTAACGGCATCCTCACCTGGATCACATTTTCTCACTCGCTCATTCATCGACCCGCTTCAGTCCTCCTGGTGCTAACACAGTACAAAGTAAGGCTTCACTGCATCGATAGTTCAGGACTTTTGTTCGATCAGCCGAGGCATCGTCTCGTCTCAGAAAGGCACGCGACTGAGCTTCACAGTTCGCTACTGCTCCGGTTTTTCTCCCTTCGTTTTTCTGTTTTTTTTAGCAGCACTTTGCATTGATCTCCGTTCCAGAGAAAATGACACTTTGTGGCCTTGTCAATAATATCAACAAACATATACATATTTACAGAAAAGACCATCTTCTAAATGGGTGGGTTATAGGTGGGAAATATGTTTCTGGACAGTTTTTTTTTTGTTACTCATACAAAGAGGGAGTGAAATGAGGTGTGTTTGTATTTGTCAAGCTTCGAGTGAAAATCTTTGCATTGCATGATGTGTGTGTCTCTGTGTGTACTGTTCATATGTCAAGCATGTAGAAAGACACAACATGGGAAGGAGGCAGAGAAACATGGCAAAGATGACGGTCTTTGTACTGTACGTGTGTGGGTACGAGCGAGTGTCAGTGTGTGTTTTTATGAGTGCTTGATAGTGTATTTGCCTTTCTGCAGCTGGGAGATGTACAGCTTTGACTTGGTGCCGTCCAGTCGCTTGAACCACACCTCGTCATTGTTGATTGTGGTGATGATGGCGCTGCATGACACAAAGACAGAACAAAGTTAGTGCAACGCCGTACCACGATCCTCACAGTACCATAGGTCTTCAGTTGCATTTAAACCACTGATACACAAAACCCTTATACCACTGCAAACCTAGTGCTGGTGCTGGTTTGGAGTTGGTTCAACTTGGGAACCTTCTAAAAACCGGGACAGGAACCGGAACCGGTTGTCTGCTGAATCATGAAGAACTGTTACAAAATTAAGCACCGCCTCCAAACTGACCCTTTCAATTCCAGTACTTGTCACCGATCTGTGTGTTTCAGGAATATATGTGTATGTGTCAGGAAACATTTCTGGCTACATTTTACATTTCGCCCTCGACCACTTACTGACTGGTATTTTGTACGCACCCCTGCATCACAGCTCTATCCATTCATAACAGCCACCTGTTGCATTTGTTTTGCCTCTCAGTGGTTCTGAGGCGGATTGATGCTGTGCCGTGAAAAACTGACATCAATGCATTCCCTCTATTCAGTGCGCAGCCTGCCCTGACAACACACAAGGCAGGACGCACAAAGAGCAGAATGTGGAATCACAATCATTCCTGCTAATGCTCGCATTGTCTTTGGTTAAATCCATCCGTGACCATTTCCATTACAAATAAATCCACCATGTGACCACACTGCCTCTCACCGTCTCACACAATGAGCCAGAAACACACATTTGCAGATGAGCCTGTACATGTCATTTAGCTTTATAACTCTCTCATGCTATAATCAAAATCCTCACTCCGTGTCATTTTTACAAAGAGCAATCTATTCTTCAAACCCCCCCCCCCCCCCCCCCCCAAACACACACACACACCCACCTAGTAGGGTACTCGTCCTTCCTGTTAATACAGATGGCTTGTCCCCTGCAATACCATTGGTTGTCATAGAAAAGTCGACCGTCCTCAGAGCGCGCCACGTGGTGATGTCTGTCGGGTTTTACAGCAGGGACTGCAGGAACAAAAAAAAGAGAGAAGGAAAAATGGGGTGAGGACGAGATGGGGGAGACGGGAAGGGAAGGGAAGTAACTAAGGGCAGGGTAAGGTTAAAAGAAATACATTACAAAATATTAAAAAGGAGAAGAGGGGAGAGGGACACAGGCAACAATTGCCTCCTTATCAATGAACCTGAGCACTTCTGGCACAAAGTCGATTGCTGCACTCGGCCAGATATTGACTGTAACCAAGGACAAGGAGAGAATCTTACCATCTACCTTCACCCTGTGTGGCCCCAGCGATGCCATTGCCTGTAGGGGCGTGGGGACAGACACAAGTTGAAAAATCAAATCACAACTTAACCTCAACATAGATGCATTTAGCACTTTACAAATCTGTCCATTGTCCTACTAATACCTTTCTTATTGCAGTCCAGTCTTCAAGAATATCCAGATCTTGCAGCATGTAAACAATATAAGGCCGTAATGGAGAGGTTAAGGAAAGCTCTGAAGAGTGGCAGAACAACATCTGTCTTAACAGCACGGCTCTGAAGTGCTACAGCAGAATGCGGTGCAGATGACTGATGGGAGGAATGAGACAAGGACAGGGCAAAAGGAAAAGGATATCAGAAACAACAACAGGCTTCTTCTTCTTGACAGGGCAGAACGGGTCTTTTTTCTTGTTTTTCCGTGAGTGCAATCCATCATTCCACAACTCTGGAAAACAAAGAGGACAGATTATGGCGAGGGGAATTACTGTGCTTCTGTGTCACTTCCTTCTGTTGGATATCTGCTTCATATTTCATCTGTTTAACAAATAGTCAGCGTAAAGTTTGAATGTTGTCGGCTAACATACTCTTGATCTCATTTGCAGTGTATTATTCACTGATTCTTCATGTAAGGTATGTTAGTGCTTCTACTACACAACTCATCGATAGGCTTGAAAGCTCCCAAGTTGGAATAAACTGCTTTACACATTGTTCAATGAAAATATGAAATATTTAATAATTACCACTTCGCAAAATTAATGTAAGGAATTTATTTCATAACATTATAACTGTGGATAGAGGCCGCATTAAGAAGGCAACTTTAAGATCTCGCTATAAGCTAAACTTCTGTTAGGTTTGGATATTTTATTGACTAAATGATGAACAAACATATCCAAACAAACATTTTTCAAACAATGATCTGTTGAAGCCCTGGCTGGTACCTGAGGTAATGTCAATGCTGTGTCTGTCTTCTTCCAGTCTTCTTATCTTTTCCTCCAGTTCACTCTGCACAGTGTCAAACAGCAGCAGCTTCTCACTCTGAAAAACAGAAAAAGGGGGCCAACCGAGACAGAAAGTCATGACATCTCCAGAAATAGGACTGGGGTTGAATTTTATCCAGGTACTGCAAACTGTTGGAAAAACCCCAAACATCCAAAATAACACTGTATTTCCTGTGTTGTTCAGGCAATCGTCCTCACATAAGCCCTGACTCAAATGTTGCCCTCTCACCTCCCAGTGTTGGCAGGCTGCCTGGATCTCACACTCGTACTTATTCTTCACTGACTCCAAACACAGCTCCCTGTAGATTCCTGCAACGAACATTAATGGCAAGTCAATCTAGAGGCAACCAGCAAGTAAGGTGAGAATTACCTTTGTTCAAAACAATTATAGCCTTTAAACTGCTGAAAAAAAGGACATGTCATTAAATAAATATTATTGCAGACACTGACATTTGAACAAGTGCAAAGTCCTGCAATATTGACTGATATAAATGCACACATTAACGGTTAAGGCCAGGGGGTGTGATCTCAAATTCAACTTACCTAAATAAACCTAAATATGTAAGTGCAATAAAGCAAAGATTACTTGGACTTACCAGCAACTTTGGTCCTGATCTGCATGTTCTCCTGCAGGTTGGCTAAAGGCTCCAGGTACTCCTGGGCACAGCCAGCCATTACCTCCTGCAGCTTGATGTCCACTTGGCTCAAACGCTCCTTGTACAACCTAAGCAGCAAAAAAAATAGAGTAGCAGAGCACATTAATTCGTAAGCTTGAACTCAGGCTGAAACTTGTTATTGTGGCATTTTCTGAGAGTCTAGCAATAATCTTGAAACGGTCTTAAAAGCAAATTCACCAAGGGGATCACACAAAGGAACATAATAAAACACAGCTGGAAGTAATCACATCTCTCAGCTCCCACTGGTCTGGGTCAAACAGCAAAATCATGTCTTTGCTTCTCAAGAACAGGATGCTGTGGCATGGCAGGGAGCCATTTATTTAAGTGTTCTCAAATACACAAGCCAAGCTTTACATATTAAAAACCAAAGACATTTTCAAAACAGAATGTCACTTCCAAAAGATGGACAATTACACACTGAATGGCTGTTAGAACAGACCAGGACATAATGAAAGTAGCCAGAGAAGTCGGAGGCAAGATTCACCAGCACATGGCTAGTTGATTTTAATGACAAGTGTCTCAGAGTCTCTGACACAGACCATGGTGAGTTTTTCCTGAGGTCCACTGTTAATTCAAGGCAGACAACTTAAGATTTTATTGGAAACACTATATGAAGAAACTTACTGCTCCTTCAAGTCAGTGAACTGTTTCTCCAGGGTGGTCATCTCATCCAGACACTCCATCCTCCTCCTCTCACAGTCCTCATCATCCATCTCTGTTCACATGAAAACATAACAGGTTTGACATCACTTCCATATCAACTGCTTTTCTTTTCAACCACCACAAACATCATTGCATCCCTGCTCCATAGTGTACCACCACCACCACCACCACCACCACGACTCCCCCGGTTAAAACGTCAACTAATTTTCAACAACAAAGCCATATCTAGTTTAGCTCGTGTCTGACAGATATGCAGGTTACAAAATTTAAATGTAGGTTGGTGTTTAAGGCCTCATTTTCCTACCCGAGCTGTCTCCATCTTCGGACACGGATGAGCTAACAGTGTCCTCCTCGTCTGTGCTGCTGCCGTCTTGCTCGGGAAAATCCACCTCCATTTCTTCGTGGTTACTTTCTTTCTTCTCCCGGGAGTGAACCGGCATTGTGTCGTACAGATAAGCCGGTGTTAACGGGATGGCAGAGCCGCCGGTTAATTTTACCCCGAATAAGAAGGCAACTGTAGCTCAGACGGCTAGCCGGTTAGCAAGCCCGCATCTAGACAGCTGGAAATGCAAACATGGCCACCGTCGGCCAATGACAAGAAGCTTTACTGAATTTGTCCAATCAGATGTTGCTATGGGTCACTAATTGGCACGTGAGGAATTTAGGTATTTGTAGTTTCTTACACTTTTAATTAACACTTGACTGTATGTGCAGAAATGTATGCTTTCGTTGGTTTGTTCGTGTTTTGAGATTTATAGGAAGTCAGGCCCCGAGCTTCGTGTAATGTAAAGTTTACTTTATACAATTCTTCATACTGACCTTTGGTAACTTATTAGCTGAAAGTATGCATGTCCTTGTGCATGTTTTAGTGGAAGGACCTGCATTTCATGTTTCAACCACAGGAGAGCGGCAAAGACCTTTGCAAGATGGATGAACAACAGTCCATTTCTTCAGTTTCAATCAGTTCCTGAAGAGTTAGGTTTATCCTTCTTGAAACTGGAAGAATTCGTAGGAATGATTAAAGGAACATGATGCAAATGTGGGTTACTGGGTATACGAGTAAATGGATGAAAAGACTTTAAACAGAAACACTGATGAAGAAATAATAAAAATCAATGCTGACTATATATGACAAAGATGCTATAATAAATATATTGTTTGAGTTACATATTTGAAAATAAATAACTTTAAGCATGAACAAAACGTGTGTTGCAATCACTAAGACTAAACAAGAAGTTAGAGTTTTATGTGTGATGCACAAGTTGGCAGAACAGAGGGCCTGCTACAACCTCGCAAAAAATGTAAATGAGAGTATTAAACTGAGAGAATTTT
Organism: Toxotes jaculatrix; assembly: GCF_017976425.1. Classification (NCBI taxonomy): domain Eukaryota; kingdom Metazoa; phylum Chordata; class Actinopteri; family Toxotidae; genus Toxotes; species Toxotes jaculatrix. The sequence continues at coordinate 16,510,326 of NC_054412.1, forward strand.
CTGAGTTGATTGCGGTTAGTCTTGTAGCCTCACTATTTCCGTGGTGTGTAGCACACTGCCAGTCACATCCATTTTCACACTGCTGTAAGTGTGTCAGGAAACTTTGCTGCTCTAATTTGTATTCAGGGTGCAGTACAATACGTGAGCAGAAAATCTGACTTGTCTTTGTGGTTCATTTCATAATACCGAACTTTTCTTTATTCTCACAGAGTAGAGACTGCTGACACACTGGGCAATCAATAAAGTTGCACATGAAAGAATGTAGGAGAAACTTAAGAATGAGAAGATGTCCACACAGAAAGCCATAGTTTATGGTTAACTGCATATTTTCTCTTCCAATTTCATTACTTAAGCTGCAAAATATAAGCTGCACAACAACTGTGTCTCTGCACCCCGAGAAAAATTCTTAGAACAACATTATTTGCCTTGTTTTAACTGTTTTGCATGTGTACTCACATGACAGTCAGTGCTGTGATAACATTGTGTAATCAATGTAAATCTATGACCCGAAACCGTACTTGCTTACACAGGCTGTGCATCCAAACTTCTTCTGATTTTAGGCTTGCAGTTTCAAAAATACTTAACCTTTACAACAGTTTCATATTCTTGTGACTTTGTTTCGCTATGAACCCAACGGTCAGATTACTGACTAAACTTTAGAATAACAGGTGGAGAAACAGGTGAAGGCTTGCCTTCTACAACTGATAAAATGCCATCAAAAAAAAAAAAAAAAAGTTAAAGTAGGTTTGTCTCCTTTGAACTGCTGCAGATCCCTCTATTAATTCTTCACACAAAATCAGTCTTACATCTCCAGCTTGTTAAAATATGCAGCAGCAAGTTTTTTTGAACTGGAGCCAAGCAAAGTGTTTGTAAAATCCCAACATTAGCATTCCTCCTCTGCTTACCACTATAAAAAGACATTAAAATTTTAATGACCCATTTAACTTGCATTGCAGACCCCTTGGTTCTACATATGCATAGCCTGAGATATTCTAACCTTTGTGGCTCACTAATACATAATCATCTTTAAAGCTTTCTCTTTAATTGTGCTTAAAGGTTAGCTTGAAAAAACAGGTAGGCATTTTGAGAAATACTCTTATTCACTTTGAAATAAGCTTAGCAAAAAGTGGGGCTAGTCTGGCTCACGGCAAAGGTGAAACAGATCTATCTACCAGCACACCTAAAGTTCACTAATTAATAGGTAGTTTGTGTAATCCATACAAAAACCAAACTGCAGGTTTTGGTTTTACTTGGGGTTATGTGCTAGGCCAGACACAGTGCCACAGTCTGATGACATTAACATCTCACCCTTTTGTTTTTACACATTTTTTTTTTGTTTGACAGAATCCGGCCTGGTGTTTCCCCCTGTTTCCAGTCTTTACCTTAAGCTAAGTTACGCTAATCAGGTGCTGTCTCTAAGACAAGAGTGGTGTTGATCTCCTCATCAAGCTCTTGGCAATAAAATGAAGAGCATTTTCCCAAATGTCAAACGATTGCTTTAAGGAAACTCAGGAATCCCAGAGACAAATAAAAGCAAACATATCTGTGTAGCCACATACCACCATGGTTAAGTGATGAAATATGTTTTTGTTTTTTTTGTGTAAAGTGGTTGAAGTGATCCTTTCATGTGTTTCCATGCTGTTGTAAGACTTAACCAACAACTCTGAACCTGATAGCAATACTGTGATTTTGAGAGATGCCTGGTGGCAGTAGGGCAGTAGGACAGGACAGATCATGTTGCATACATTAATCCCTCTGTGTGTGTGTGTGTGTGTGTGTGCGTGTGTGTATGTTTGTATGTATGCATAACACCGTGAGAATGCCTGGGGAGGGAAATAAAGGTATCACCCCTTCTCCGAAAAACACCCACATTTCCCCGAAAAAATATGCATTTGCACATTCAGCGCGAAACCGAGTCAACAAAGGGGAGCATCTGAGAGTTTTCACCTCAGTTTGAAAGTTTCAATCAATAAGTCTATGATGTCTTCAGTCATCTTTTCAGAAGCTACAGCAATAGAAAGATGTTGAAATACTCAATTTTCCCACCTTTCAAACCACCAAAATCTCATGACCACCACATGCATGCCATTGTATGGCAAAGTACTTTTCACAGGTATGGAAACTTGTTTGAAGTGATCTTTTTTAAATTTGTTCTCGGAAACACGCAGGATTAATGACCTTTCTACAGCTCACTGAAAGAGAAGCCAGGAGGGTAAAGATCACACACTATTATTTTCATAGTAGGCCTATACTGTGATTACATAAGATCACATTTAATGTTTTCCTTTCATAAAGCATGGTTGTGGTGAAGTCCCTGTGAAAAAGAAACAGCCTGAGTAATACCATATAACAACAAGCATGCCTACCAATTATTTAATACAAGCTGTGGAAAACAACCATGTGTGAAGATACCATACTAAAATACTCCTTTTTACATGAAGCCACACACACACATTGTGAAAACATAAAGTGGGCATAGTTTGTGTAAATTCTGGGCGTAGAGCTACTGTGTCACTGAGCCCACACATGAAATGGGCGAGCAGAGGTTGACTGGCACTGTCCACTGAGTGATTACAGGAACAATGGAGTGACAGGTTCCCTCTGAAACAGGAGGGAAGTTGTCATGAATGACATGCACACATCTGGGAAGCTGAAGCTATTTTTAGACAGCTGTACAAGTTACAGATCACTGATACAACCTCCTGACATACTTGACAGACTCAAAAAACTATATATAACTCAGACAGTGACCCTTTGTTCATAGAAAGTATTAAAATGTTCACTACTATTCATTTTATATGTAACTGACATGTATCTTACACTTCTGAAATATGTGCTGATGGAGATTTTTGTTAAATGCACTTATTTCCTGCTAAGACTTAAATGAGAAGATAATGCCATTGTCATGTCTGTATGCCAATTATGGGGCCAGACCTAGGCGGTTATTTGCTTAGTTTAGCTTAAAGACTAAAAGCTTGTAGAGGCAGCTAGTTTGGCTCAATACAAAATAAAGTTTCAAACATTCAAAATTAACACATTATATTACTTTTGTTCAAATTGTTCACTGACAAATGCAGATGGGATACAGCTATATCTGTACACCTGAGCCAGGGGTTATTAACTTACTGTAACTTAGCTTAAAGACGGGAATTAGACAAAATTAGCAAACCTGGCTCTGTCAAAACATCTAAGCTTTAACCCCTTGGTTATTCTAAGCAAAGCTAATTGCCTCCCAGCTCTAAATTTAGTGTACAGACACAAGTGCGGTATCGTTCTGCTCATCTCTCAGCATGAAAGTGAATGAGTGCATTTCCCAAAATGTCAAAGTATTCCTTTAAGTAAATAGTAGCTAGATGCTCTCCAGAAATTACAAGTGTTTCAGTTTCACAAATTAGCCGTGATGTAATTTCAGTATTAGTAATTTTCTCCCCCTTTCCCCCACTTGTTCATCAACAATTTTACCTCTTGCTAAACTGTTGCTGTTAGGGAAAAAAAAGCGCCAAATTTAGGTATCCATCACTCTTACTTAAAATAATTTCATACCTTTTACTGCAAAATGATTGCTGGAATGAAAGGGAATTGTATATGTTGCTAACAGTGAGACAGTTCTTTTGAAAAAGACATTAGGATTATGTAACATGCGTTTTAGTTATTATATTTACAATTATTTTTCTTCAAATTTGATATAAAATACTTGGGAATTGCAGGTTTATCTTTTATTTTGATATACTGTACACACATTTGTCAGTTTATAAGACACCCCTTAAAAATCCACCCTAATAAACCCAATCAATACAGCACAAAAACCCTGGAAACCTAATTCAACTTGCAGGTCAGGCTGTCGTTCGTGGTGCTGTTGAATTGTATTTGATTACACTGAGTGGTGTTTTGAATGTTTTCGCCCACTCTATTTATATCAATGAGGGTAGGTACACTTTTACACAAAAACTGAACATTATAACCTTCATGACAGCAGAATATATTGTGGGGCTGTTGTATAAGGCAGTAAAGAGGCATTGTACTTAATAAACATGGCAACTAAGAGTAGAGCGCAAATGCCGATTTTTTTTTTGAAAGAATGCAGGGTGAGGTTGGTGTTATCTGGTCAGCTGAGAAACTGCAAGAGTTTCATGACCTCAGCACTTCACTGACAGGGTGTGATACCCCCTCAGGCAACTTACTGACTTAGATAAGTGGTGCTTTTCCAACGCACAGACAGAGGGCAATGTACAGCACTTGACACTGAGTTGGCGTCAGTGCTCACTCATTGGTTAGTGTCCATAGCAACCACAAGTAAACACAAGGCAAGTGGAGACAAGAGCATTTGCACAGCTTTGTAAAAAAAAAAAATTCTCAAATATGTAAAGTGGAAGTCCCAGCATTTCTCATGTGGGGTGAAAGTCTGACCATATATAGGCACAAGCACGCAATCTTGGTAAAAGAAGAAAAAACACAGGGCTGCAAGAACAGTTTGTCCCCAGATGCCTCATTATGATACTTGACACAGATTAAAGAATGTGTGGAATTTCAAGACAGGCAGTCAGGAGATGGTATGTGCCTGTACAAGTGACGTTCGTCTGAAAGATAGACTACCAAACTGTGAGGTAGTGATATCACTGCCCTGCTGGGTGTGCATATGTGCGTGTGTGTGTGTTTGGTTTGTATAGCGTAACCTCAACTGAGTATCGCTCTACAGAGGTGTCAATGCTTCACTGCTCTTGGATACTGTTGCTATGTTTTCACCAAGCCCCACTTTTCACAGGGCAAACAGACATGATCCTGGGAATTTTATCTTAAATGTCAGGGGAGCACAGACAGGTACCTCTGTCACGCACATTGCCACCATGGTATTAAAGACAAAGGAATTTCTCTTTGTAAGACTTGATTCAAAGAAACAGTGGGACAAATCCAAACAAAGATAACAAGATCACAAGGACAGTCACAACACTGGGTGTGAAAAAAAAAAAAAAAAGGAAAATGTTCAAAATTCTTACCAAAACTCTTAGTAGTTATACATTTCTACATGACTTAACACAGTGCTTTCCACAATCAAAGCTAGCTTGTGCAGGATTTTACCTCCATAGGATGTGTTAAAGCTTGTGAAGTGCTAGACGGGTAAGTCCAGAACACGCAGTGCTGGTTTCATAAAGGAGTCTCCATGAGGAAACTTCAGAATCTTTCCCCTCTTCCTCTGCACTTGGCTTGCTGAGTAAATCCACTTTGTAGTGTAAGCATGTGCAGAATCAAGTGTGGAAATCCTGCCACCTCCTCCTCTCTGTCCCCCTGAATATACCAGGTGTAGATTTCTGTAATTTTTTACACCACGTGAAGTGTTTTTATATGTAATTTTATACTTCAGGGTCAAAGGGGCTTATTTGGAAGACGTGGTCATAATAATGTCTTCTTCTCAACTCTTCTGAGACTGTAAAAACATTTGATTGTGACAGAGGATCCACGTCTTCAGTAAAACAATAACTATATACAACAAACCATACATAATACTTCAATAAATACATACTTACATGCAGAACATGCATACATTTAAAGATAAAGACAACCACAGAATTCATAACAGTTACATGATAACACAGTGTGGTTAATAGAGTAGGTGTAGACAATAGTTCATTCTCAGTGTAAATTCTGAATTAAACTTCATATTGGAAACTTGAATGTTTCTTCTTAAAAACCAATTCAAATTTGGTCAATTAGGCCAAAAGCTTGAAATGGAAAATATGCAATGCTACTTCGGTTAGCCACTTGAAAAAAAGATAATTTCCCCACTGCAGAAGGGAATTCTTCAAGAACCAGTCACGGGCTGTCTCTCTCATTCATGCCCATCGTGTCTCATTCATTGAAATAAATAATGTCCCTTAACCTACATCACAGGTGAAAATAGGTGTCTAATAGGAAACTACAAGTTTTCATTCTGAGTCTCTCTGGGGGGGATTTTTCTCACAAAAGCACAGCTCAGTGTGATTTCCCTTGCTTTTTCTAAGATAAGTCCATTGGAAATCCCCGCCAAAGCTCCGCCCAGCGAGCGCACAAAACCCAGTGCGCCTTCGTTTGCTGCCCCACTCTGCCCTGAACTTTTGATAGAGACGGATCTGTTCCTTCTTACAGTCGCAAAGTCAACATGGATGTCCACAGAGTGTCTAACCACAATCAAATGGATTATAACATCGACAACATGGGACCCAAACACGGGAAATTGATGCCTTGTTCAGAGGACCGTTTTGACAGCGGCCTGGATTCCCTGAAAGAGGACGAGCTGGTGAACGAGTTTGAGGACATGACTGTGAACATACGGGATCACTCACAGGAATACGAGCCTTGGAGAGCTGCAGTGACTGATGATGGTGACACGTAAGTGGAATTGTTATAGATCCTTAATATTGCAATTACGCATTTGCAATTTTTAAATTAATCTGCGCACATGAAATTGGAGTTTTGCACAACTGCGCAACGTCTAAACTTCAAACCCAATGCAAAAAGATAATGAAAAGATAATATTTAAAAAAAAAAAAGCTGCAGTAGCGCGCATGAAAATGTCGAGAGTTGCAAGAAAACAAGTGGTCTTTAAAAATGTATCTGCAGCACAGCGCAAACTCAGTGCGTGTGTGTGCGTGTGTTCTTTGGCTGAGAGAGCAATCTGGGCGGTGCTAAAGTCCGCGTTGCGCGTTCAGGAAAGTCCCTGGCCAGCTGCCAGTAACTGATAAAGCATCAGATGTGTCAAGCCACAACTGGTGGAAATAACCCGACAAAACTCCATTCTTGCGAAACGCTCCACTGCTCAGGCTTTGTTCTTATATTTGGCTGGAACCACTTCCTCCGTGCGTAGTTTCTTTTCTTTTTTGGAAAAGCACTGTTTTAACTAACCCCTCTCTCTCTCTCTTTTTTCCCTCCCCTTCCCCACAGGCCTCTCCACTTGGCCATCATTCATGAAGCCACTGAACATGCCCTTCAGATGATCAAACTGTCTCACAATCACCCCTTCCTCAACCTGCAGAACAACCAGAGACAGGTAATAATCACTATCAAACACAAATGGCTGATCTTCAGCTAAATAAAGGGCCTTTGAAAAGTGGTATTAACACCAATATGATAATTAAAAACCCATTTTAATGTTCTCTCCCCAGACTGCCCTTCATCTGGCAGTGATCACAGAGCAGCCCCAGCTGGTGGAGAAACTCCTGAAGGCCGGCTGTGACCCACGGTTGGCTGACGACAGTGGGAACACGGCTCTCCACATCGCCTGCAAGAGGGGCTCCCTCGCCTGCTTCGGTGTCATTACCCAGAACTGCCAGCACCACCTTACCTCCATTGTGTCTTTCCCCAACTACAATGGTAAGTACTGAGAAAAACAGAAGTCTCTCTTACACGCACACAGACTGTTTTGTTTCACTTTGGCAGTGCCTGTTTCTTCAGCTTGGCTCTTGACTGAACTTTTCCTGTTTTTTTTCTCTTCTCAGGACACAACTGTCTCCACTTGGCATCTATTAATGGCTACATTTCATTGGTGGAAAGCCTTGTTCGGCTGGGTGCAGACATCAACGCACAGGTAGGTTTCATTAACTCCTAAATGCTGGCAGCCAGCATAATTTTTTTTTTTTTTTAACAAAATAATATCCAGTGGAAAAGCAGCAAAGAAAAGCATCCAGGAAACTAACATTATCTTGTCACGTTGTTTCTCATAGGAGCAATGCAGTGGACGGACAGCCCTCCACCTGGCTGTGGATCTTCAGAACCCCACACTGGTCCGTTGCCTCCTCGAGCTCGGTGCCGACGTCAACAGCCTGAACTATGGTGGCTTCACTGCATACCACCTCACCTACGGGCGCCAGAACGAAGACATCCGTTGCCAGCTGTACGAGAGGACGGCGCAGGAGCTGAGGGAGCTCCCCGAAAGCGAATCAGATGAGAGTGATATGGAGGATCTGGACCTGTCGGAAGATGAGGTCAGTATCTGATTCAGAACAGCAGACTTAAGAGGCACCTCACAAGCAAAAATATCATATAACCATGCTGTTAAGTTATAGGTGCCTAACAGTATTTTGATCTTCTTTCCTACAGCTGTACGACGACATAAAATTCGGAAAGTAAACAGACCCATCCCTCTGCTGATGGTATGAACGACAGTGAAGCTGCTACTGGGTTGCCCAGCCACGGCCCCCTACGAGGGACAAATCAGTATCCGTCCCCCATCCAGGTCCAAGTCCAAAGGTGCTGGCCCTGGGAACGCAAACATGAATGAAGATGGCGTCCAGCCTGGTCAAAGCCAGTCTGGGTCACAGAACTCTGTGCCAAGAACCACAAAACTGCAAGACCGTGACCTCTATGTAGTCCTTCTGTATACTGTATAAACATATTGTGTATATATCAGACATGTAATATATTGTAAATACAGAGATATTATTTTTGTACCTGTACATATGGTGTGTGAATTGAAACACTATTAACAAAAAAATGCTCAGAATAAAAAGAAGTCTATGAATATAAAGCACTTTGACTGATGTGTTTCCTCCACTCTGCATGAGTTTGATTTCCTTCCTTGTGACTACGCTTTCACGGCCTTTCCACATTGTAAAACAAGCAACATTTCTCGCTTACACAAAGTGACGAAGAAGAGAGTCATCAGCCAGACTTGTGAAAGATACACAGATAAAAATGATCACACTCAGCCACTTGGAACAGTCTGGGATTTCCTTGTTGGGGCGAGGTCACGGGTCTCTGAGTCACCGCTTTGAAAGTCCCTGGGCAGAATAAGAGAAGCATAATGTACTTAAATATTCCACCCCACCCTGGAACTACTTCTTAACAGCAGTTAGGAACTGGCACTGGGTAGAAACACCAAGGAAATTTTGTAAGGAGGAAATATCTTTTAATACCAAGAAAAAGTGTCAGAGTGTATTGCTGCTGTGTCATACTGATCAGGAAACTTTGTTGGAATTTTTCAGGAAGGAATTCCCTGAAATAATTTTTGCTACATTTCCCAACATGAAGTAAAGCTAGAGCCAGCAAATGTGTCTTAGTGATTAAGTTTAGTCGTTGTGTGTTCTGTAGCCTGTAATTGTCCTCGGGGATGTAAACATTAATTGTACAGGACTGCACCGGGATTTTCCAAGGACCAAGGAGCAAGTTGTTGCTTAAGGACCGTGGAAATTACATAAGAGACGTAAACATTAATCTCAGCAGAAAGCCCAAAAAAATTCTGACTACATTTGGGACAAGAAAACAGACGACATTCTAGCTGGATTTGTGTTTCGGTTTCTGATAATACCTAAATGTAAGTTAGGGGGACAAGAGCTGATGGGAAATGACCTCAAAGCAATTGAGAATGACTACATGGTACTACTCTTGATGCTGAGCTAGCTTTGACTAGAATGCACCCCCCCTCCCCAACACACACAATTGACACATAATAGAGCCCATATGTCAGCTCTGTCAAAACGCTTCTAAAGTGTCAAGGGGAACAAATTTTCCCCCTCTCAAAGAGAAACTACTTGTGTGAACTGCTTCAGTACCATATATCCGGCGAGCTGAAGTAATCTATTTCTGACATGCTACAGGTGCTTAAAAAAAAAAAAAAAGGCCAAAAATGTTGAGAAAATTAGGTCAAATCAAGTCTCGTTCACTGTGTTGTAAAATAATCTCTCCACAGCACCTTGGTTTGTCATGTGATTTTTAGCGCACTGAGAGCCACAACAGGAAGCTCAAAGGTAGAGCTCTACGCCCGCTCATGTTCCCATAAACGTTTCCCCCTGCTGCCAAATTCAAATTCAACATGAAAACACAGCTCATGAAACAAAGGAATTAGTTCACATGGCCAGGGGTTAAAAAGCGTGTGCGTTCAAAACAAATGCAAACAGCTCCATGTGCAACAAAAATAAATAAATATAAAATAAAATAAAATAAAATAAATATAAAATAAAATAAAATAAAATAAATAAATAAATTAAACAAATAAATAAATACCATAAAAACCCACAGTGAACAGTAAAAATAGATCAAGAACAACTGTTATTTTACTCCAAAAACTTTTTTTTTAATTGTTGAATGAAACAGTGGGGTAAATGTACAGCAAACAAAGATAACACCGGTCTCCATCTGGGAACTGCATATCCCATCATGCTCTAACTTAATCCAACAGGTGACATGTCTCTGCTCGCTCAGTCCCGCTCTGCCAAGGACACCAGGTGGGTGTCCACTTCAGTCTCTGTCAGAATCCTAGAAAAAAGCAGAAAATTTTTATATATATATATATTTATAAAATCCTTACTAGAGCTGCAGCAATTCATTGATATCAATGAATGATTTTTCAAGCAAAAACATTTGCTCAGAGTATTTGATACTTTTCTGTGCCATATGACAATGAACTGAATGTATTTGAAGGATCTCAGTAAATCTTCTTATGCTGTGGGGAATAACATTTTTCACTGTGTTCTGTCATTTTATAAACAATGATTCATTTCTGATGAAAATAATCATTACTTGCAGCCCCAGCCCTAACATACTAAAGTAAGAATGACCTTCAGTGTCATTAGGTGACAGGTTACAACCAGGGCCGATACGTTCGCCAAATGTGAGCACCAACAACCGACAGTGATTACATTTTGAAAACACATCTCACACAACATCTCTTTCAATTTAACAAACATATAAGAAAAATTATTTTGGTAGCTACTATGCTCATTCCCACAAAATGGGTATTTGCCCACAAAATGGGTATTTGCTAAATTATCATGTAGTCTTTTACCTGAACTTGGGCTCCTGCGTTGTGACAACGCCCACCTCCAGCTCAGACGGCTTGAAGTCAATGGAAAGAACAGTTGACAGACAAGAAATAGCCGTCTAAAGGGTGAAAAGGGGGAAGGAAAAAGAGAGGTAAGGTAGGGTGAAGATAAGATCAGGTTTACGATATCTTAATTATATCGCATAATAATCTGATATGAAAATAATGGTTACAAAATTAGACACCACATAGCTGGAAACCACCTCTAAGATTCCTGTCATATTCATCTTCCTCCTTCGTCAACTTGTGCTATGTTAAGGTAATAAGACTTTATAAACCTCAATAGTCTGTTCAAAGGTCCAGTCCAGTTTCTTTTTCACTTTCTTCTCCAGGAAGCTGGTGGCTTCTGTCTGCTTGACTCCTGCAGCGGTGGCCTTGAAGCCACAGTAGTAGCCTGCTGGGTCGCATTTATACACCTGAGGGCCGTACTCCTCGTCTATGCCAATCACGATCATACCTGCAGGTTAACAGACATCAGAGAGGACAATGGCAGTGACACTTGGATTCAGTGTTTGTTATTAGTATGACAATTCAAGAAAGATGACAAGGACTGTCTATTCCGGGACACAAAGACAATTTTCTTTATCATAATTCAGTTCAAATTTCTATTTGTGTGATTGAAATCCCCCCAATTGAACAAAAAACATAAGAAATCCAAAAATCACTACATACAGCAGCCCAGTGGTCTCATCTCGGCGTTCTGCGTGTAGACTTGTGAGATGTCAGCAATTCTCTTACACAGCATGTCCACTGGAATCTCATAACCGTACTTGTACTGCCAGTTGGCCGCCTCATAGCGAGCTCGCTGCACTTGGGACCTGCTGTCAGCTGTAGGAATCAGAGCGTGTCGAAGAGGGAGAGAAAAATAGCTGATTTGTTTCACGGCATCCATTAAACTGTCACACAGTCACAGTGGTACTTCAAGTCTTTAATTCAGTGTTTAAATGATATCCATGAAAAGTCAGTTCTCATGGCAAAGTTGTGACTGAGGAGAACAGAAATGTCACATGATGCACTAGGCTCATCACTTTCACCCATTTTAATTATTATTTGAAAAAAAAAAAAAAGAGAACTTGGGTTTAAACCGTTTTTTTCCTGGGTTATTCCCATTTTACTGAAAAGCTGCTGTGCCTTTGAGCTGACCAACACAATGAATACTGAATGAGCATCTCTCAAAGAATTTTCAACAATAGACAGTTAAGAGGAGAATGGGAAGAAAAGCAGCTGTTCAGTACGCAGCTTCTGAGTAAGACAATAAATGAATGAAATCCTACACAGTGTCAGTACTGAAAATAGTATTTTTTTTAACCAAGAATTTTGTATTTCAGATTCTTAAAATAAGATTTTACAGTTTTTATCTTACAGATATTAGATAATAAGACAAAAACAGTTGGTCTCTGCCATTATACAAACATCAGTTGTTTTCTTACCTGTCATCCCAGACATTACGCATCCAATATTATCTGTTATTCTGAAAAGGTGAGTCACTGTGGAGGCATCCAGAAGCTTGTCCTGAGAAAGAAGAAAGAAAGAACATGGGATAGTGGCCTCATCATTTTAGATCATTTCTGTTTTCAAAGATTTACTGGACTCGAATAAATTCAACAGGTATTCCAGGGATCGCAACCAGTAAAAATATTACTTACACACAGGAGCCACTAAATATCAAATCCCCTCTTCCTCCCAGGAGAACTCAAATATACAAGTAACCAATCGAACAAATACATTCTCAGCAAATACAAAACAATGTCAGTGAAAAGCAAATAAAATAAACCACTTAAGCCAATTATATTAAGAAAAAAAGCTGATCTAATAATCCTTAAAATAGAAATTTCTGAAAATACAAAAGTATTGTTTTCAAACATTATAAATTTCATGTAAATTGAAAACAACAGACCAAGTAAACTATTTAATGTCTAAAAACATGATGCACATCTATCAATATTTTCACTTGTCTAACACAAACTACATGAATGATGTCTTTTAAAATATGATATATATAGTCTTCTTTATATGAAATATGAACCCGTTTCACAGTAGATTAAGATTCTGTACAGAGAATAGTGTACAGACACAGGATATAGACTCAATCACTCACTAACTACATGAAAATAAACTATATATATTTCCACAAGTAAAGAGCATAACAGAGAATACATGTATAAATGTTAGGATTAAGAGCCAAGTGTCATGAGGATGCATTTTGTCACTGTGACAGCACTGTGAGTCCACACCACTCACAGTGCCGCCACTATCACAGCAGTATGAAAACGACAACCTGATATCAACTCACCGGTACTTTTTTCTGTGTTACAACAACCGCACAGTCCTTCCCCCTGACTGCTACTGATGTGAGTCCACCTTGGTTTATGGCCTTGAAAGCGTATTCTGCAGACAAGCAGGAGACAAGCATACATGTTCATCTGACACTTATACTTATTAATCTTAAAACAGCAATAGATGTTAGGGACTGGTAACAAACAATCACAGCACTTGATGATTTTGGGACAGTAGAGTCAGGATGTACAAACAGACTGTTGGGATTTGATTGGCCAGCTGACAGCGAATTACTGACAGCAAGAGATGTTGCATCCAAATGAGGGTTACTTGTTCCATTTATTGATGGATATTAGGGAATATTCCCTTAATTCTAATGAATTTACAAACACTTGTTTTGTTTTTTTGTTGTTCGTGAAGTAATGCTAGGATCTGTCTCCTAAAAGTTGTTGATGAGATGACTTCAACAAAACTCCTGCCCATGTCCAGTTCATCTTTTCAACTTAAAAAGAGACTGGAATGTGTGTTGTTCATATTTTAGATTGGATTTTCGCTTTAGGTCTAACCAGCGTTTCACGCATTACTAAAAAATAATGGAATTGGCGTAATTGTGACAAAACCCTATCATGAAAAATATAACTGAATCAAACGAGACATTTCACTAACTTTCCAAAGCCGTAACAATTCCCTGAATGTCAAGTTTACACTTTGAGCAATGAATCAGCTTGCTTGACTACAATGCTAATCATGCTAATTACCCTGCTAGCTAGCTAGCTATTTTGATTAGCTCTGTTTTGTTTAATGCTACTATCAGAAAAGTAGACGTAAAATAACAATTCGCACACCATTAGTAAAACGTCTGTGCTGCATATATGATACTACTTTCGCTTTGGCGGGGTGTTATTTATCAGCTAGAAGCCTAGCTAAGCGAACCATGACAGGGCATTTAGCTAGCTAGCAAACAAGTGAGCCTTCGAACCGGCTTTTGTTTGAACACATCCACATACTGACCGACTTGATAGAGTCTTCCTTCAGGAGAGAAGATGGTAATGTGTCGATCGAACCCTGCACTTGAGCCTCGGGACATTTTACAACGCTAAGTTGGCCGAGAAGTTCGTCCAAATGAATTTGCAAGCAGCTTTTACTTCATGCACAATATTTCCACCCGGAAGTTGAACTGAAAGGATCCGAACTTCATCCGGTGTGAGAGGCCTGCTTTGTTTCCATGGTGACAAAATACTACAAACTACTAACGTTTTTAGGTCAATATTCAATGTGTGTTCAGAAGTACTCAAGTATTATAGGTACTGTAATAAGCAAGTATTCCAGTACAATTATTATAAGGTATTTACATTTCCTTGAGTATTTCCTTTTTATGCTGCTTTATGCCTTAACTTTTTACACCACTAGTTACATTTAGTTGACAATTACAGAAATAAAATACACTGATACCTCATAGTATGAGAATTGCTAGTAAACAGGCTTTTTAACTGATAACATGTTTCAAAAGTCTGATATTGAAAATAACCTATTATTTCTGTATAAGGGACCCCAATTGTAAAACATGGGTAAATACAGTGGATTGTCCTATAACTGTGCTTAGTGTTGACAGTATTTTTGTATGTTGCACTACCTCTCTTGGATTCCAAGTTAATCTGTTAGGATGTATGTTTTTGTTTTAACAGCTTGTTCATAAGAATTGTACCTCTCTGGAGTCTACTTGAGGGTATTTGAGGGAAAAATCTAGTATTTTAACATTTCTTGTTAGGATATGTAAGTGTGTTGTTTCTTGTATACTAACTGTAAAACAGTATACTATGAATAAATATTACATAGTGTGTAGCATGAAAATGGGATTCAGCATAAGTTACATTCAGACATTCTGACTTTTTATACTAAAATAGGAGAATAATGGCTTTGTTCTGTGTTTCCCAGTGATACGTGAAGGCAAAGTCATTCATTGTATTATTTATACCTGTACCTTTCCTACTGTGCCTTCTAGGAAAAAGGCACAGAACATGCTGGTTCACTTACATGAAAAGGTGCAGGTTTAGTTTCACTTGCTTTTCCTCCTACTGTCATAATGTCTGCTGCATAGAAAGGCCTACAATGCCTCACCTTAGCCATCATCTTGGAGTTGAACCAACACCTTTCCAACACAGTCTTAATACATGTTACACAAACATAACATGGATATGTAAGCATACACATGGGTTCATGTGACAACTTGATCGCTAACTAAGGAACGTTTTTATGTATAAATGCAAGAGTTAGAGTTCACTGATACATTAGCTATTATTTTACGACTCAGTTTGCCTGCCATAGGCACCAACATCATTTCTGCATCACCTGCCTTAAAAAGCTAAAAATGTAATTGTATATTACTGTGACAAAGTGAAAACAGAGGAGAAACCTCCAGCTTCACTCTTGTGATACCACAGCTTTATTTTTTCTCATCATATAACAAGCCATGTGAAAGTGATGCCATCCTTTAAACAGAACATGAGACGTGGTATGTGCCCAATTCCCATTTCCTTGTTCCTGAAAAAAAGAAAAAAAAAAAAAACTACATATGCCCATGTGTCATCCGGATTTGTCATCTGGGATTTTCCCTCTGTCCACAGGTAGGTAATACAGCTGAAAAGAGGATGTTTGCTTCCTCTTTATAGGTTATTAACACGTTCAGGTAGTGACTCAGACAGCTACTCAGAGTGGTATCATGATCATCAATGAGCAGAAGTTGAATCTTTGGTCCGCAAAGCCAACAATAGTTATCTTGCAAAACTTTCTCATGATTTTATGGCAAAAGTCCCCATCTTAGGTTACCATGTCATTATCCTGTTTTGAAAACTGCACAGTCTGTGATATAATCATAGATGACATACATGGGAGTATTGTATTTAACCACTGAACCAAATATGACACAATTGCACACTATGTATGCAATAAGGTATTTTAACAGCATCTAAAACTTAATGCAAAATCCACTATTGCAAAAAGTTTGTCCACTCCTGCACAACCACAAGTACTCCTTCATACTAAACAGTGATGCAGAGGGATAAAGACATAAGTTTGGATTTTGCAATATGCAGTTTTTGGATCATTTTAGAAAATAAACACATTCTACATTCATGGTGGTGGAATTTGTGGAGACACTGATTTTTATAAGACATTGCTCTATCAAGTGTCTTTAATAGCCTAATTAGGCTGTTGTCTGATTTAAATAAATGGCTAAAAGGAAAAACTTTAAAATGCCTCTAAGTTTAGGTTGCTAGAAAATCTGCACCTCCTTTGCTTTGATATTTCACAACCTAAACAACAAACCCCCCCACCCACGCCAATGCCCCTCTGTCCTGATACCTCTCACTTTCCTCCCCCTTTCCTGTCCTCTTCCCCACCCCTGTTCTTTCTCTTTCTCTCCTCCATCTTCGGTTCTAACTCAGCAAAAGCACAGCTCATTCATACTGTATCAGCGCAGCATTTGCACACTGTATTCACAACTGAAACCAGAAAGACCCCCACCCGCGGGTCTGAGTGAAAACGCGTGGGTCTGACCTCTGGAGATCAGGGGGGATCTCCACCATCTATTAAAAAACTTTTTTCACACTGCAAAGACTACAAAGCCACAGACTGTCTAATGTTTTCCAAGCCCAGAAGTTTAGATGTTAGGCAATAAGGGAAACATTAGTACGATGAGGTTGGCTTTCTCTGAAAGCCTTCATAACTTAAAATGACACATTAGTAGTTTTGACTCATTTTGTATAAAATATTTTAACAGCTTTTCTTTCCATCTCTTGACATTTTTATGTGTTCTTAAAAATTTCCCAAATAAATTTCTCTGAATTTGTCTTTTATATGTGGTTTTCTATACAAACCCTACATTTTTTTTTCGTAAAAGTATGAAAATATATAGCAGGCAATCTAATTTACCTCCCAAATACAAAATATTCAATATATTTTACAGCACACAGTAAGCACAGAGCTTCTAAGAACCTGAACGCAGTGTGCAGCTTCTAGGAACAGCTTATCTAAAGTGAACTAAACTGAACATGTGATAAAAATGTTGCGTGCTTGCTTCCTTTTACTACAGAAATCTTCTTTACAATTTGTATGTCGTTCCTTGTAAATTATCTAGTGGTTTGTCATGTTGCAAACACTCCAGGGGTTGCATAATAGCCTCAAGGTGTGTTGCAATTAGTGTTGTCGCACTTGTTTGAGAATGCTTCATGTATTAGACTGAAATGCAAAACCTACAATGTGAGTAAAATAAAACAGGATCTTGTCATTCAGGACTGGCTGCATAACAGTGAGACAGCAAAGTGCACACATCTTTAGGGTGTAGAGTTTAAAACCAGGCTACCCAGGTACTTCACACAGATTAACATGTAAGCAATAAGTATGGTTTAAAGAGCGAGGGCAGGAACGCTCAACTCTGCAGCACAGAGCAGATGCCAGGCTTTTAAAATAAAATCACACCTGGTTTACATTATGGATAAAACGGATAAAAACCCTGAGCTCTTGATCTAATGTCATAAATTATCTGTGTACGACTTATGTGCAAACTCTCCTCACTCCACTTGTTTGAAAAAGACTATTGACACAGAACCTGGAAAGCACAGGCTTGTATTGTTTTCCACTGACTGTTAGTCCGGTTTCTCTTTATCTCAGTGAGCTGGTCTGTTCCCAGCTAGGTCAAGTCTGCTTCAATTCACTTTTTATAATAAACCTTTTATTTACTGAACAACTTGCCAGGAAATTTTGTTCTTGGCCTTTATTTCTGCCATTTCTTGTCCACCTTCCACTCATGTACCGTTAAGGTAATAACTTTGCTTTTATGACCAACTTCCCTTCAGTGCTACTCTGATTATCTTCCACGTAAATACTATGGAGACTGGAGGATGGGAAAAACGAAACTTACTCATTTACTTGCAATAAAAAGAAAAACACAACTCAGCTCTTGCACAACCCATTATTACTCCACAACACAAATTACATGAACTTCATGTTGTAGTGCTCCTTTAACATTTTACATACAGCAAGGAGGATCTATCCAAGTTTCATCTGCTACCAGGGGCAATATGAGTGCATAATGGCCACTGACAACAGTAGTGTTGTGATCCATATGACTGTGCCTGGTTTGTGATTCTTGCACAGTGTGAATTAACTTCAGCGCTTATGTAACATGGTCAATGCATTATAATGCTCATACAGTCATCTGAAATATTGAAACTGCAGCGTTCAAATATTTCGAATTTCGGCAGGAAAAATGGGCATTTAACTTTGACAGTGATGTGGTGTATTGACTTTGTAGTTTACTTAAATCAAAGTCAAGGGCAAGGTCTGAGTGCAAGGAGCCTGCTACCAGCGGCAGCAGTGATTGTGCAATTACCCCACATGCTTTGTGGGGTAATTGCACACATGCCCCACATGGGCCTTTTCTGCTTTTTGAGACATCAAGTTGTATGAAAAGTTAAACATCATATGACATTCAACTCCCACTTCAACATATTATTCCAAGACTGTAGCTCACCACAGGTTTTGTTTGCATAGGTCCAGGTAGAAGGTTATCATGATGGTAATAAGAAGTGTACAGCAAAGTTCAATAAATACTTATAATTCAGCATAAATGCACTTCCTGTCTGTGTGCAGCTTGTAATGTAATATAAAAATACAATATGCAAAGAAACCCACATGCGGATGTTACAGTGGTAGATGAGATCAATAGCTGTCTCAGACAGCCAGCTTACTCCCACATACTTTCTCTAGCCTCTTGTAACCACAAAACTGTCCTGTAGGATGGATGGATGAAATTATATTCTGTATATTTAATTTCTGTGTATATAATAGAAAAGGCTTGTCAGTTGCACATTGCAACAGTAGAACTGGGCCTAGCGCATAGAAATAACATGGAAAGTGTGTTGAACATACATGGATCAACTTCAACCCGAAAAAAAATCCAAATGGGGGACCTCAAACAACAAAAACAACTTTAAACATATCTCACTCTGCAGTACCACAGGGCAGCAGGAAACCCAAAACCTCTTCTTCTTTCTTGTAGTTCTTGGTATTTTGAGTCTGAGAACCCTGCAGAGTGTTTCTCACACACCAGCAGGCGTATTCAGACAGGCCTTAACTATCAGGTTCTACTGGTAAGCTTTGTCTGCCTTGCCCTGTACCCTGATCACTGTATCATCCTCTGCCTCATGCTGAGCTATCTCATTAAGTGCACCTCTAATGCCCATCATTCGATAGCAATGTGCAGACTGCAAACCAGACATGAAGGTACCAACAACTTTACTCATTGCCCTCTGGCTTTGAAGCTTTATCTTTTACTTTGTTGAGCTCAAAGCAGAAAACCAGCTCCTCCAAAAAGGCTAAAACCTCCAAAAGCAGCTCATTTCTTTGCTACAACTTTATTTAGTTGATTAATTGAATCATTTTCATTTAGTTCACAATACTTTTTCAGTAATGCTGCAGACATAAAAGCTGGCTGTTAAAAGCAACTGACTTCTTGGCTCCTTGGTTTCATACATAACCTTAATTTGAGCTGATGTTTCTAACATGTCATTTTAAGTATCTAGTAGCTGCAGCTGAATTGTGCCTCTGAGCACCCAACAAATATAAGTCCAATATTCACTCTACTCTAAATGCTCTATTTCATTCACCAGCTAGTTACTATGGCATAGTGGCATAAACCTGACCCTCAATGTTTCTGCAATGTTAATAATTATTTTAATAATTAATTTCATGTATTGTTAATACAAAAATACTGCAGGGCTAATTTGGAAAAATAATGCACAGCATTAAGAAACAAAGGATCAGCATCAATGTGGCACTTCTTATTAACAAAATGAAAATGAAAATGGGTTGGCTGTTGCAAAACCTGGAACAACCCATCTACAGATTAATTTTGGAGGCTAGTAGTTCCTGCGTGGTGGCTTCAGTAATAACAGAGTGAAGTCAGTAATCTCCTGATGGCTTAAGAAGAGAGGAAACACCCTGCTGAATTGCAGCAAAGCCAACTGTACCATGAAGCAGCGGCCAAACCAACTGTGCTTTGGACCATTACATACATGATGATGAAAGAGATACATCAACCCAATATGTCAAAAACCAACAACCAACAATGATGCTGTTGTTACCAAATATTGAGCAACCCTGGAGCAAGACCTCAGCTTAATAGACATGCTTGTGGCGCGCTAGGAGGGAGACTGTGAAAGATCCAAGTCACCAAAAAGCATGACTCAATTTTTGCACACTCCTGTACGCCTATAAAAATCCCCCCTTTTACACCCTTAGCATTCATTAATGGAGTGTCCGCATTGTCCGCAAATGGAAAACATGCTCTCATCGATCTTATTTGGTTATTTGAGATAAGTCAAACAGGATTAGAAACAACTAGCCGCATTTAGTTGTGAAGTCACTGCAGGGAATGTTAGGGGAATTTGGAATGAGAAAACTGTTCCCAAAAATTATACAGTTGATATGACTGGATAGTCAAGGTTAGTCATGATGCTATTTTGTGTTCTGGAAAAATATGAACTTTATGTAGAGTTGTAATAATGTGAATTACGGTAATAGACAGCATCTAGCTGTTTTTACATTTATGTCATGCAAAGAATTCCTCCTGTCTACTCTGCCTGTTCTTTCACGCTCCCTCACATTCCCAAACAGATCTGCATCCAGGAAATCTAGCAGGGATATAAGCTTACATGCAATATCCACAGTGTAGGAAGATTTATTGCTAGACTGAGGGTACACTGGATCTTCAACACTGTCCCACAACTGTAAATTTGACTTTCATTTCAGCAGTGAGATGTTATGAAAAACTCAGGAATGTGCTCACACAGGACTGCTAGAGTGGAATTTTTGCTGGGAATTTCCCACTAATGTCAGTTTGCACATGCGCACAGCGTGTCTCCAGGCCTGTGTGGAGCGCCTGTTGTCTCTGAATGAGAATAAACAAGTCTAACTGACTCAGGTGCACGTCTTCTGTGCAGGAAGTAAACAACAAGCATGTGCCAGGTGAGAGGTGCCAAAAATGCGTCTTGTTTGTGTGTGTGAGCCCTACTTTAGATCAATTATGGTTTATTAGTTAGCTAGAAATGTTCCCGGTTCAAGAGAACAGGCTGTACTCCAAATTGAACAACATTCTGTTTAGACATGCATGTTGACTCATTCACATTTAACTTAATTTGGACTTAGTTTCAAAATGGCTCTTTTTGCATTTGAAAATAAAGCAAGGCAGAAAGCAGCTTTATTTGGGGAAGTAGTTTCAAGAAATGAAAACCATGTTTTAACAATGTGCAAATCCTGCAAAACCGTATAGCTACAGAAGTGCAGTTTTGCAGAAGTGGCGGACTACTGCTGACCTCCAGTAGCACTGCTGCTTAGTAGCTACATCTTTCCCTTCTGAAATCCCCCAAAACTTTCCCTCCGCCAAACCTCTCCTCCCCGCTGCCAAGATAATGGACTTTTCAGGCCTCCCATGATACGCATTGCTGTGGATCTGCCACAGCCGGTGAACTGGCTGCCTGGTGACTAGTGGTTTACACTGGGCCATGTGTGCTACCTAATTGCTTTTCCAGGGCAGAGCAGGGGGCAGTGTTATAAAGACGAGACATGGAGGGCTCAGAGGATGGAAGAGGAGGCGTGCAGGGAAGCTTTCTGGCCCAGATGTGTGCAGTAGCAGTCGGCCAGGCGCACATCTGCAATCATTTGAACTTACTGGGGAAATTCCTCCCTCACTGTGCGTCTCTATGTATTTTGTGCCACTAAATCCTCAACTCGGGACAATGAGTTGCTTGACTGCCTCCCTCTGTTCTTCCTCTCATATTTCCCTCTGTGTGTCATGAACTGTTTCCCCCCACAGACAGACAAACAGGCTGGTCTGGTAGCGACTCCAGAAGGCGTGGGATCCTTTTGTGTTGAGGAAATTTAAAGGGAAGATAAAAGAGCCAAGTCTTTTTGTAAATATACAGTACCGTGTATGAGGCACAGACATAACAAGCACTTAGCAATGAGGCTGTGTTTGGTATCGTGTGCTTTAAATGCACCTCACCACAGATGTCCTGACTATGACAGAGGAAAAATGCAAAGATTTCAGCCACAGGTGTATTATCAAAGCAATGAACAGGAGACAGGCTTTTGCTTGTCTAAATAGCGTACAAAAATGTCAATAGCAATTTCATTTTAACAGTGCTGGTAAGTGGGTTAAATTTAACAAAAGGGCTAAAAATATCCATTGTTTTGCTGCTGCGTGGGTTGGCCACAGCACAACAAAAGCAGGGAGTTTCCTCTCCTCTTCTCCAGGATGTTGTGAGATTTCCTTGTACACATTAGCATTTCAAGATTGGGGACAAGATGTTCTGATTGACAGTAATCTATGCTGAGATACACTTCAGCGCTTGACCTCCTCAGGGACACAGCGTTCCTCAAATTCTCCTGTTTCTCCTGGGAACTGAAGCAGTTTGGGATGTGAAGCATCAAGTAGCAAGTACTGGCTGTGCCTGCAATAGGCTATCAAGTTCTGTGTGTGTGTGTGTTTATGCGGGACGTGTTTTCCTACTAACCCTTTAACATGAACTGTTAAATGACATTTCCACTCCCTGAAAATTCACCTGCTCGCCATTCGCTTGACCTCTGCCTCTGTTACTCCCTTTGGAGTTCATAGGTGACTGGGCACACCCAGGTTTGTCATATTCAGGAAAAAGGATGAAGTGAAGTGAGGTCATTATTCACACAAATGTACACACATATTTTTATCTTTTAATGGAAGGACTTTTAAGACAGTGCAGCTGTCCATGCTTTATTCAGCATGTAGATAACAAACCAAAAGTTACACTATGAATGCCAGGGTTTATGTTCTCCTTTCAAAATTAGTCTGTCTAACTCAAGAAATGAAAATTCTTTTTGTGAAAAAGTTTTTGTACTGTGCAATACCAGCAGTCCAGTGGCTCATGCAGGATATGGGCAGAGGACAGAGGATACAGGACAGGGGACAGATTATATGGGATGTGTCTGCCTGGTTCTGGTTTTTGCACCATGCCTTGAATCTATGTCTGTGATGAACCCACAGAGAACTGTCACGCACAGAGAACTGCATTTGCCTTAAGTCCCTTACGAGCACTTTTAGCATCTTATAGCTCACTGTTTTGGTTTTAGGGTTTGCAACAATCAGTCATTTCCAGAAACAGCAGTGCAGCAAAGACTACCTGCCGTGCAGAAGAGACACAAAAGGTGGCAATGAACTGGTGAAGAGAGTGCAGCATCTAGCCAGCCAAGGAGCCAGATATGTCTCTCAGGAGCTGGTGGAGTCCAAAACACAGATAAAAAGACAGAAAGTGTTATTGTGTACTAAAAGGCATTCATTTAAGAAATCAAGTAAATGACTGGTTCTTTGGGAGTTTTAGCCTTACCCTTAGGACTAGCTTGTTTTCTGGTTTGAGCTCAATAAAGTGAAAGAAATGGTTTCAAAAGTTTTTTTTTTCAAAAAAAGATTTTTAAAATTTTTTTTTTTATTTTTGTCCACACAAACAGACAACCACAAGCTGAGCTATATGTCTTTGGCCCAGAAGGGTGCTCTGACATATTTACTCCTTCCTTATTTCAAACCTCTGTTCACCCTGCTTATTGTATATATGATCTGAGAATATGTGAGTGACAGACACTGGTGGGGGCGGGGGTTGCTTTTTACAGAGGAAAGTACCTAAAATATACATCTGGATCTCAGTGTCCTTTGCAGCACCACACTCCACCCAAGCAGGGACATTATTCTGCAGAGGATGTTTCACTACTGTTTCACGCTGACCAATAGTTACATAAGCCATTCTGAAAAGGGGAGCAGGCCTCCACCCTGCAAAACAAAACACCCACTGACCAGTCAGTGTTTCTCAAACAAAGTCAAAAGGCCAAAACAATAAGACCCATTGCTGCTGGTTCCAAATGGAAATGACGTGTGTTGTAGTCCGGCGGAGTCAAAGGTTTATCAATAAATTACTGTATAATATTCTACCGTGTTTCTTTTTTCTATTTTTTAATCTTCTGAATCTACGTATCTGTGGGTTTAGAAATGGAGGGGCCAGACTGTGGCTCAGATTCAAAGAATGCAGTCACGCAGCCGTATCTCTTTGTGGTTGTTTTGCACTTCTTTTTAGTTGTATTGTGTCTCATTTTGTGTCTTCTTTTGCGTCTCTTTGTTGTTGTTTTGCATCTCTTTGTGGCTGTTTCAGAGTCTTTTGCTTGGTAGTTTTGCATCTCACTGTAGTTCTATGGCTGTGTAGTCATTTTGTGTGTCTGTGATCTTTTTTATATCTCATTGTTGTTATTTTATTTAACTTTTTGTGGTAATTTATGTCTCGTGGTTGTTTGGTGTCTTTTTGTTTTGTGTCTCTTTGGGCTCTTTCTGCATCTCATTGTAGTTGTTTTGGTCTCTGTAGTCCTTTTATGTCTCCTTGTGTTTGCTTTGCGTCACTTTGTGGTCATATTGCTTTTCTTTTTAGCTGATTAACGTCTTATTTTTTCAGTCTGATGTTCTGCATGTTGTTTTGTGTAATTTAACCATGATACTAACGAGCCAGCTACCAATAATAGGTAAATGGTCCCAACTCTGATTGAAATTTATTTTATTTTAATATGCTAATATATGCACTGTCTGTCTGGGGGTTTTGTGAGACTTTTGTGATAATCAGTCACTGATATAAGTACCTAATCAAATTAGATCTGTTTCGCACTGGGACTTTTCACAAACTGCTAAAATCCATCACTTGTGGCTTGTGTCCAGATGAGACTAGAGATTGTGAAAGACACATTGTGACCACTGCTTGATGGCTGACGGCAGCTTGAGTCATAACGCGTTTGACGAACACAGAGAAAACAACATGCTGTCAGGTGTATCTATTGATCAAGGAACTGAATCATACTTTTACTTAAACACAGCACGCCTAAATTCAATAACAATCAAATACAACAGCCATACACAGTTTGTACAGTTCAATCTGCAGCAGGAAAAACATCCCCAGCTGTGGACCTGACTCAGTTTAAAAACTAGCACGTTTCCTGTTCTTTCATCCAGTGTGGGCTAAGAACAATAAAACAGCATAAAGGAAAGACAAACAGAGAACAATGGAAGTTCAACAAACGGGTTCTTAATATAATAAACTAATTAAAGGCATAAAATGTTTGACAGGAAACAGCAAAAACAAACTTGAGATCATCTTGCGATGGGATCACGAGTGTCAATGCACCGCCTCACGAGTACTCAGTGGTCATTGCAACATTATTAAATGGGTACTCAGTAATCATGGGTCAGACCACAGCCATCTTCGAACTCGGACTTCATTTTGATCTCAACTACACACCTGTAAAGTTTTGTGACTGCATCTTGCACAGTTGTGACGATATCACAGCAACAGAATCTGTCCACAGACAGACACACACAGACATATAAACACCTGCTAAAGTACGGAAAATCGTCTCAATGGTAGCTCTCACTACAGAAGGTGTCTCCAGGACCTTTTGCCATGATCACACACACACACACACACACACACACACACACACACACACACACACACACACAGACTCACAGCTATAACAGCAAGGGCTGACATTGGTAGTTGACAGGGTCTGTTAACAGTTAAAAAAAAAAATTGAATCAGATCTTATTTTATCTAACAGATGTTTAAATCACAAAAGGAGGGGGGTAACAACTTATATTGTGAAATTTGAAATTATTAACCACAGTCAGGGAGACATAGGTAAATATCTGCAAATGCATTTAAAGTTTTCTTGATTTGTACATTTAGGGAATGACTGAATTCAGACTGTAAAACCTTGCAAAGTGTAGTTGTTACATGAACTTGAGACTTGCCAGCCACATTTAGCAGGCAGCTGGTGTAAATTTCAAACCCTCAAGGTCCCATGCTTTAATTGAACTTCTCTGTTTTTTTTTGTTTTGTTTTTTTTAAACAAACAGCAAGTCAATTAATGCATGAGTAGCTGGTGAAATATGGTCTAGGATCACAGGTCATATTGTCTTAGCCTTGTTGTCACTGAAACAGCCACCTGTACTAAGTTTGCAGCTGATATAGGAGGCAGCTTGTGCCAGGGACTTTCCACAACCTCGTGCGTGCGTGTGCGTGTGCGTGTGTGTGTGCGTATGTGTGTGTGTGTGTGTGTGTACGTGTGTGTGTAGAGTACTTTTTTGACAGTCAAGTGCATGTGTCTGCATTAGGGTGTGTGCATGTGTCTGGGTGTGTAAAGGGCACTGTGTGCAGACAGTAAGTGAGTGAGCGTGGTGTGAACTACAAAATCTGTGAGAAAACATTCAGAGGAGCTTTTGCAGTTAAGTCGTTGAGATCATAATCATGCATATGGGAGATTTACTGTGCATGTAGAAAGAGATGTGTTTTTGGGTGTTAAATAAAAGCATGGGGCGGTGAATATTCATATTTATACATGCAGATATTGCGGGCCTTGCAAACTGTGGGTGCAATATCATTTTAATGCAACAAAGGATGATTCAAAGGATGTTTCAGTGAGGAGATATATAAGCATATTCAAAACTCTTTGATGCAAAGCTGGAAACATCACAGTGTTATCATGGAGCATGCAAACCTAAAGGAAAGGAACCTGACGCCCCACAGCAGAAGAAACCCACACTCTACCACCTTGCACACTCTACTCCACTTTACCCCCAGAGGGATGTGGTGATAAAGCCATGTCTTCTCATTAAAATGACAATGGCTGTCATTCCAGCGTCAGTGTTAGCTGTAGAGGCTTTGTCTCAGGAGACAGGTTCTCTGTGTTTTTAAGCTGTAGCCCACGGAGGAAGCGAAGGCTAAGGCGGTGAGACAGGAGACCAAGCAGCGCTGGAAATCCCCTTCCCTCAGTAGGCCTGCCTCGTCTTAGACACACAGGGCCCCGCTGAGGCCCACATCAAAGGGGCTGCTGCTGTTCTCATCATCCTCCCTCTTTCTGTCTTTCTATATGTCTCACTGTCCTTCTGTGTCTTTACTTCCTCGCCTCTGTCTCTGTTTCCATTTATATACATGTCTCTGTTACCACTGAGGAGGAGCTGTCCTCATTTTTTTTTTTTTAAAGCAACTACATCTCTAGGAAATTTGGTGTTCATGCCTCAAATCTACCTGAGTGTATTTGTGTCATGAGTCAGATACAAAACTGTTCTGCCAGACGTTTTGTATCTACAGCACAAACTGCACTGACTTGTTCTAACAGCACTTTGTGAGTGACTAAACTGCATATGGGCCCTGATTAATCATAGAGTAGATGTATCAGCACATATGGCAGTCAGGTGTGTTTTTTCTTTTTTTAAGACTTGTGGTTCAACGTGTGTACTACCTTTGTGTAAACCAGAAGTGAAAATGCTTGCTGAACTGGTCTCCCCAGAACAGTAAACACCTTCTGCCCCAACTCCCTCCACTCAAAGCCCACAGAAATGTCAGGTATGAAGTGAAGTACTGTACTGAAGTGACAGACAACTCGAGGCCGTGGTGTGGACGTACAGGCGGGGGATTGGCACAGGAAAGTTGAAGCAAAGTTTGGGACAGACCCTTGAGCACACAGGAAGCTACAGAAGCATGAGTGCGGATGGCTGCTCGTGCGCACACACATGCATTCATGGCTGCACCAGTAAACACTAAGTCACAAGGAATGGCATTGTGAATTCTCAGCTTTGGATTTTCCCTCTTAATCACTGATTGCCCGATGACTGCTGTGTGTCTCACATCTTCCAGAGGGAAGACAACTCAAACAGATGAAGTCAAGTTGTCTCACCGTTGCACCACCGCACAGACTCTCATATAGACCCATGATGGACACTCATAGCCAAACCTGCTCCTCATAATCAGATTCCACATTTAAAAGGACACAAAGATCAACATGGACTTCATTATATAACGCTTTCCATCCGTTATTGTTTTACTGTTTTATCAGGATTGTTTTTTAACATGATGTGCTTACTTTCATGCTGCCAAATTATTTTGTCAGGGCAACTGAATAAACTTTCCTAAAAAAAAAAAAAAATACTTTGACATCTGTTTCTTAACATACATTGTTTCAACTTGACTGACATAATGGCCTATAGTTACCCCTGTTAGTCTCTTCTGTAAAGTACAGTACTACCCTCTAGTGGACTGACTAGGAACTGCAAAATCTTTCCCCTTGTGCACAGATATTTTTTTTTTTTCTGCCTATAACCTGACCCTGGTGAGTAAAATAAGAAATATAATAAGAAACATAAAATTACTAAAAATGACTGCCTCCATAGACCAAACAGTAATGTATCTGTATGGGGAATATGGGACCTGCTCCATCTGAGGAATGGCTCACACATAAAGGCTAATCACAAAGTAAATAGTGCTGCCAGTCTTTCTATTGTTACAGTTTATTATGGTTGATGCTACTGAAATCAACATAAAACAGCTGCTTAGATGGAGTTCACTGTTTGAACTCCATCTAAGTCTATATCACAGATGAACAGAAAACTGTATACAGAGATGTTCAAATGTGTTTTATTTAAATTCTCTATTGTGTATTTATATTAAATATATTTATTTTGCTCTTGATATTCCTACTTACTCTTCTTTTTTTCTACAGTATGGATTTATGTCTTTGTCTCTCATGTTCTCCTTATTCTGTAAGGTGTGTTTGTATGCCTTGAACTGCTTGGTGAAAGCCGGAGAGAAAAACATACTGGAAAAAATCTTAACAAGCAAGATATGAAACTGCAACATGCGTCTATTATGATTTATGTTAAGAATATAAGCAGTTATAGATCCTGATCAAGCAATTAATGTCTCCTGCAGAAATGCATCTCATGGGGCTGACAGAAAATGAAGTCTCACATAATTACTTTTAATAATAATGACTCATTATTATTACTATTGTTCCCTCTACCTCACCAGACCAAATCCCATGTGTATGTAGAAACAGGCACCTTAAATATGTCAGTCTCTCTTAAAGAATCAATTCAAACACAGTGTTCACAATGAGAAAGAAAAATCCCATCTGAAGCTTTACACATGTACATAATTGACTCAAAAACATAAATTAATTATAAAGATAAAAACAGCCAGGAGCTGTTTTTCAAGATTCAAGTCTATTTCAGTTAGAGCAGCAGAACTGATTTGGCCTTGCCTTAAGGCTCACATCTCCACTTAGGCTCTTAACAAAAATATTTATGTGCTATCTCAAATTGGAAACATAATATAAAAAACTGCCATCTCTGTGTTTTTGAATTATGCATATCAGCAAGATGAACCATCAACAGCACTACATGACTGTGTGTACTTGGCTCTGCAGGCCGTCAGTGGGTGGTATTGTCTGTCAGCGTGGAGGTTGTGTGAGGCGGCCTTGTGTGGCCTGGCTGTGGCATGGATTCACTTCACTATGTGACTATTAGAGATGAGCTGTCTCATCATGGCACCACCATAATGACGTGGTGCAACATGCATTCAGCCACCAAATGGTGGATCATCCACCAACAGGCTTTGATTTCATATCGTGTTTGTGAGTTTGTATAGTTTAAAAGACGCCAAATGTCCAAATGTATAATTTCACATCCTGTCTAAATGACCAGGCGAACAGTTTTTTTCTGTTTCTCCGGAAAACAGCTATTATACTGAAAGAGAAACTTCCTGTCATAATTACTGCCTAAGATTTCCATCACAAGTCATTTAGTCTCTCATTAAGTCCTAAAATACTAGCAACATACTTTATGTTCCTCAGTTTCAATCAGTATCTATCTATCCACTTAGCGTGTTGTCCATGTGTGGCACGCTGACTGTTGTGTATGTCAGTTACAGTGAGGGCGTGACTGCTGTGGAGGTCGCTCGGGACCACAGAAACCCACTCTGACCTGAGAATGGTCACATTGTGCAGCGAGAGGACGGGGTCTCTGACCTCAGAGCAGTCTGAGCACAGAACAACACAGGCTCTTTGTCAACAGCGACAAAGATCAGTCACATCACTGCAGAACCACTATGAGTCTTTCAAAGGGCAGGCAAGACAGCGGAGCTGCCAACATTGACTTAGGAAAGTAATACAGATTTTTCCACTTGGATCTGTTCGACGTGATCATTTCTATTTTGAAATGAAAAACTCCCACCCAGACAAGTAGAAAAGTCAGACAGTAACTATGATTTTATTAACCGTTCATTACAGTGTTACTTACCAAAACAATAGAAAAAAAACCCTTAAATTAAGTGCTGTCAGTTTGGTCAAATAAATACATAAATATCAAAAATCGTACCAAAAACTGTTAAAAATGTAAGTTTGCATGTCTTTATACAGACTTAGTGTAACAATGCTCCCTGCCATAATCAAAGGCCTGCACACCACACCTACTACTGTGTGTTTTATATTGGTAGTAGATGCAGCAGATAATAAGAGCAACACAGAACACCTAAACCCGTTTTCATAGCGTTTTCATCACAAAATGTTAGTCTCGAGGTCCACAGATGATTTGATAACCAAGGCTAAGTCTGCTCAGTGCTTCCACAGATGTTGAGTGCAATACAAGCTTCATAAGCTTTAATACAGACAGCAGTTAAACAGGTGAGGTTGTGTTAAAAAGGTCAGTGTTTTTGGTGCAGCCAGGTGTGTCAAGAACGCACCATTCTGACCAGATCTGGACAAAAAAGGCTGTTAAACGCATCAAATATTTGATAAACTTCATCCAAAGCCGAGTGTACACGCTAAATCAAAGGTTATTTTACGTCTTCACACACTTTAAATCATTTTCAGACAAATGTTTAGTCTAGATCTGGCACTGACTTGGCTGTATTGGTGATTTAGGCACAGTGTCTGGTCCGTCAGAGGCACATGGGAGCAACGTATAACCTTCACTCCACAGCAGACGCTCAAATCTGGGAGGCTGCTGTAGCAACTAACAAAGCCATACAAGCTGGATAATGTAACACACCAAGCCGAAACGGAAAACCGTTGGTCTAAATGGGCAAAACATGTAAAGAAAACATTTTTATCACATTTTCTGACTCGTATGTGTTTCATAACACACCTATAGTTAATTTTCATGGATCCAAACATCAAAAGATGTTGCTACATTATCCAGCAGCTACTTCATCAGTTGCTACACTGCTGCTAAGGGACACCTGGTAATCAGAGGAGAAATTCAACCACTGCTGTCTTTGCCAAACAACCACCATACAGCAGCACTGCCCATCTACTAGCTGTGTCATACACAAACCAAACGGTGCTTGGTGAAACAAGACGGTGTTCCTTCTTTAATAAACAGACAGACATTAAAGCTCAAACGTGCTTCTCTACGGATGGTTAGGTTGCCATGACAATAGCAGGGACCCTGATAGTGCTTGGAGGTACCTGATTTTCATTCTCGACCTGATAGGTCACATCAGGGTGAGCGGCGGACACGTCCGGGTGGTCTGTCATGGTGATTGGCTCGTCCTCGTCTTCCTGAGATTGTAGCTGGTTGAAGGATCTTTCCGCTTCTTCTGACAAGTGGTTTTCCTCTTTCTCTTCCTCCCTCTGACACAGGGACACAAGAGGGAATTACATCAGCTGACTGACGAATTCACAATCACAATAACATGCTCTTAGAACTACAGAACTTCCCTGAAACATACCTCTTTCTTCATCCTGTAGTATTCATCAATGGCGTACTGATATTTGGCCGATGTTATCCCGAAGAGGGAGGCCATCCTCTCCCCCAGGTAGTCACATGCTGGACACAATTCAAATGAAAAAACAGTCCTTTTTCATCTCTGTAAGTCATCACATTTTCTTGTTCCAATCCTGTGTTAACTTGACAATTGCTGAGTTAAATGTCAGCAGCATCACTAGTTCATATTTTGCCTAAATTCTGTTTTTTTAATAGAGTTTTCTAAAACACTGACAGGTCTACAGCTTCACTAACACGATGCATACTTCAGATAAATTTGTCAAAATTCTCACGTGACATTTTTAAAAGCCAGCGGAGGTTTGGCACTGATTGTAACCCAAGAAACTAGTATCACAAAGCTGGTTATCAACTGGCTCAGTTAATTCTCAGTTCTTAATTACACAAAAGATCAAATCACATGAGTAGTAGTTGGCTTTGCGGTCCATCAGAGGGCGCTCTTAAAACTCACGATCAGTTTGACCTATTGCATGTCCTACTGACTTGTCAGCAAACTAAGCAAATAAATAAAAACGGGGGGAGGAGCTAGTGAGCAAAGCTGTGCTCATAGGATCTGAAAAGCATCCAAGTGTGCAGGAGTATTTTGGGCTTCATGCCGTAGATGGCAAACTTGCCGACTTTGTTAAAAGCAGTTGCCTTAATCTGCAATGACAACAAACCTTAAAAACTCACCTGTAGCTCAGCACCCAGGGGAGGCAACAGAGGAACCACAAACAAGCAAAGCAACATCAGCTGTACAACCTCATCTGCCTTTCCTAGAGATACAGTGCTGTTGTATGAAAGCACACGGGAGAATACAAAACGATGGATGGTCATCGCTGGCCACACATGCGTAGGTGTCATTATCATGTTAGACTCGGTTTGTTAGAGACCCTTCTTTAAAACCAGTGTGGACTCATGGTTGTGTAAAAATGTCAATCTTGTTCGCTGACTCCGAAGTTAACCTGACCCAGAATAGGTTCACCATGCAGCACGGGGTGATTCACCCCTGTCAAAAGAAAGTCAGTACCACGGTACCAGAAAACCTGAATTAAGCCCAGAGATATCTGAAGAACGCCCTGCAAGGCCCCCAGGTTGTAGGTAATGACCTTAGTGAACAAACCTGAGATGGTGGATGTGGCAGCTCTCCACATGTGGAACCAGAAGTACGGACCCCAAGTCATCTTTGACTACAACACAAAAGAGTACAGTCACTGTGACATTTTTATAAAGGTAAGACACACATCTATGCTCCTGCTGCTTCTCATCTGAATTATTCACTCAGAAAACAAAAATTCCTCGTCCACACTCACACACACACAATCCTTCCTCCATTATTTCCCTTGTCCTCATTTAGCTCCTTGCACATACACACTCCCCATCCCTCCTCCGTTCCTCACCCTCACCGCATCAACCGGGGAGGACAGCAGGTCTTTCCTCTCTGACTCTTTGTCCTCGGCCTCCTCCTCGTCGGTGCTGTACTCCTCCATGGTCTCCCCGCTGGAGAAATGGATGATCCTGCGAGGAACCTTCTCCCTCTGCTGCTGCTGCTCCTCTCTCTTGTCCTGCTCCCCCAGCTCCACACACTCAAAGTCCTTAACCGGGTTTGGACTCTGGGAAGACATCACAAGCAGATACAAAGACTGTGTGTTATTATGGGACTAATTTGTAAGTGAGTGAGTGAGTGAGTCAATGCAGCGTCAAGGTGGGATATAAACACGGTTTTAAGGCGTGGAATTAAAAAAAAAAATCTAGTATAATATCATGACCAACCACACCGTCAAGACATAGCTGACAAGTGTCAACAAGCTGCAGGCACAGAGCGACATGATTCAGTAAATAAAGCCGTAACGAGACAATGTGGTGAGAAAAGAGAAAGTCGTTTACCGACCTGCTCCACGGCCATGTTCTGTCCTATCGCCACATTAACGTTAGTCAGATACAGTGATATATCGGCCATTGTTGCCGTCTTCTCGCTGTATGTGTGGATGCTGCGCCCACCGCAACGTCTCCTCTCCGCACCGTCAGAGCCGGAAGTGTCGCTGACGCTTCCGTACGTAACGTCCACGGAGACGCACTGGAACCACAATGTACAGCACAGTGACTGTAAAATAGCTGTAATGCAGAGGTATTAAGTCAACATAACAGTTTTGTGCTTTATTTTATCTGAAATGTTATTATTTCAATGAGACAACTTAACATACACAAAACGATTATACTCTTCTCCAAATATGCTTTTAATTAGCTAATAATTTAAGCTACTAGAGAAATAAAAAGTGCGTATCCACTGTATTATGAATAGTAATCCTATTTTTTAATGACAGTATTATTTATTTTGTATAAAAGCACTTCATTGTGCTTTTATGAAAACTTAATTTATTTTTGTCTGTACAGTAATACGCCTTATGCTCGTTGCTTTCGCTATATCGAGTTATTTTGTGCCTGTATTTTATCATAGTGTTTTTATTTTATTTACGTTTACGTACGTTTTAATTTACGTTCCTTTATTTTACTGCCCGTTTGCTTCCACTGACATATTGGTGTATATTCTTATATTTACATAACACTGAGAAGAAATTCATAAAACCAACGAGTTTGAAATGAAGGCCTATTTCACAGCATGGCACAGCAGGAAAAGCAGATGTTTAAACAATAACATGAACGATGGCTGAATTACATTTAGCTGCTTCAGTTTTAGGGTCCTGGTATTGCACATGTTGGGTAACAGAACAGAGCCATGGTTAATATCAGTAGCATCTGTCAAAATGCTGTGAAAAAGGCCCGTATTCAAAACTTGTAAGCTTTGTGAATTTCTTCTCAGTGTGTAGAAGCTTAAAAGCATAAAGTATTGAAATAAACATGATTAAAACTTTCTGAACAAGGAAACTTTATACTTATGAAAGGGTTCAGAGTAAACTGATGAAAATCCACATTTCAGCCATGGACTGAAGACTGAACAGGCCTGCTGAGCACAGGCTCAGGGGCCCAAAGGTGCCAGAGACCCCAGAGTCTCCGTCTCTGTTTGAAGTGAATATTATTAACATTTCTAGTCTGATGTTCAGAGCTCAGTCAAAGTAGGGATGTCCCACTTAGATTTTATTTAATCTTGAGCCTTGAAGATTGAGTAACTGCTCGTAGGAAGTCTGATATTTATTTATTTATTTATAGTCCCATGGCTGCAGCTTTACAGTAGAGGAACATAACTTTTAACATACATTTTCTCAAGTACTGTACTCAGTACATTTTTGAAGAACTTTGATTTTCCATTTACTTTACTACTACTTTATACTTCTGCTCCTCTTCTATTCCATTACATTTATTTTACAGATTATTCTATGATCAGTCTCTCATTACTTTTACAAATTCTTTTTGTTGAGAATTAAGACCTTTATATTTTATTTCCTTAAAAAAAAATCTTATTTTAAGATACTGCCACTAATTTCTAAAACTTTTTTTTTTTTTAACTTACTTGCTTTAAATGAAAAACAGGTTAAAATATTAAATATATATAAAATATATTTGGATAAAACATCCCAAAGCTTTATAGTAAGTAGTAGTTCAGCTCAAACAGCCACAACAAAAATGCTGCCCATAAATTAATGCTACAGTGACAATAATCCTGCAGTCTGTATAACAATGTTTACATTCAGGCTTTGCTACTTCCTAGAAGACTCTGAATTTCTTCCACCCCAGCAGCAGCGAGTTGTCCCAGCTTATATTTTCCTTTTAACACCATTAGATGTCAGTAAAGCTCCATCTAACACTGAAAGCTGACTTCCCAAAGGAAGCTGAATAGACAGTGAATTATTTGGGTCTGATTTATACAAATCTCCAGCAGGAACCTGTATATCTGCACATTCAACAATAAATCACCCTGTTTAGATGCCTTCTCTTGCCCTGCA
This sequence comes from Toxotes jaculatrix, assembly GCF_017976425.1. Lineage (NCBI taxonomy): Eukaryota > Metazoa > Chordata > Actinopteri > Toxotidae > Toxotes > Toxotes jaculatrix. Next base: position 16,545,952 of record NC_054412.1, read on the forward strand.
GAGCTGCAAAGTAACTTTAGCGGGAAGAATTTACTGGAGGCCGCAAACTCTCAGACCTATGATGTCATCAGATGGAAAAGCTGGAGTCTCCCCATAAAAAAATGCACGTCAGCCTCATTTTGTGGCTTCACACAAATGTTTGCTTGAGGTGCATAAGGAAATCAGCTTCATTTCTAAGCAGTTTTATTAGTCATGAGCCAAAATATGCTTCCTCATTTCCAGGAAATCCCTGGATCCTTTCACGCTTAGGTTCTCTTAGCACCGCTCTCCATTTCTGTGGATATTAAATTTGTGCTCTCGAAGGATTTACAGCTTCACCTCCTCTCACCTGGTTTGTTTGGATTAGTCCAAATTAGAAATTGTGTTGCAGTTTTTCATTGGCTCAGGCTTGTTTCCCAATAACAACTGACAACGGCATTTAAACAGGCTATTTGTAATCAGTCACACGATTGCTCAGGTCAGCTGTTTATTGGACAAAACATTATTAATCTTGAGCTGTCAGAAATTATGGATTTCTTGAAAGGGTAAAATCACAACCACTGAGATGCATCTGTTGTGTCTTAGAAAAAGGTTACTGTTATCATATGATTTTGCAAGTCATTGAACTTTAAGAAGCTGCAGGTTCCAAAATGTGTTATTGCATTAACAGATGGGTTTTTATATCATTTGCCTGTCCATGGCCCATTTGTAGCCAAGAGCCGTTTTCAGTCAGAAAAGCAAGGACGTTCAAACAGTTCATGTCTGACGTTATTTTTAATTTCACTGTGATTTCAAAACTACATAGTGATGGTCTGGGAGGCAGCCAAAAATCAGTTAATCAAGTTTTTTTTTCTCCTGTGTTTTGTAAGAGACGGTGCACTTTTTGATTGGATTCTCACCTTAAATTGCCCTCTCCAGGATCCACTTCAAAGTGGCACAAAATCACCTGTGTCATGCTGGCCGGGGAGTTATTGTTTCATGCAGATCTCATTTGATTGGAACATTCTCCACTCCTGACGGGAGGCTAAAACAAGAGGGTAAACAACAGAGGATTCAATTCAACTGCACCAAATAAGGTGGAAAAAGCAGCCTAAGTGGTGCCAGGTTTGTGGATGTGTTCACCTTTTCTGGCTTTGGGAGAAAGTCATTTGAGCTTAAATAAAGACCTGCTGATTTGACTGCCCGGACTGGATAAGAGCATATTTATGAAATCAGTTCCAATATAATGGCTTTCAAATGATGGAGGAATGGGTACAGATATTAGGATTGCTCTGAGCTATTATTCCTAAGCCTTGAGCAAAGTTTATTCAGGTTTCCTGTGCAAGCTCTGCAAATTGTGGAAATAGTGTGTGTGCAGGACAGATAGAGTTCTGTGCACTCTGTGTGTCTGAGTTTTGTGTATACATGTGTAGTTTTGTACGAAAAGTGTTGTGTGTGTCTGTGCTTCATGCTAAGCAGAACACTCTCCCGGCTTTTAATGATGGCATCCATATTATGGTACGTTCCCTTCCAGCGATGTCCCTTTTACACCCTGGGTGATATGAGCTCTGCTGTCGACATGAATCATCCCTCTCACTGGTCCATTGCTTCCAGATAGTTAAAGGTCTGTATGGCCTCACACATGCTTTTCACTGTGAATGTAGGAGTGTTGTTAACGGCTCTGCAAAACATGGGAACAGACATGGGGGGGACTTTGAGATGTGGTGAATCAACAAAAACAACTGAAATAAAATGTACATTTCCTACGGCTACACCCAGGCAATAAATACTCAATGGTCATAAAAACACCACAGCAGACATACATCTAACTTAATGGGAAAAAAAAGTATTTTTCATATTTTATTACTTTCTGCTTTGACCCTACATATCCTCTTCAGTAATGAAAGTCGCATTAGTCAAACACAGAATAAATCACAGACTTTTCTTTTGCCTCAACTCCTGACACAGAGTGACACTTTCCCAAATGTCTTAGCACTTAGAGTACATGCCCAGCAGTTATTGTGCTCTCTTGGTTTTTTTAGCTCAAGGTTAGTCCCATTGAATGGCTGAATTGGTGAATGACGATGTTACTAATCATACAGTTGAATTCCTCTTGCCCACTTGATATAATACTTATCAGACACAGGAGTTATATTTTAAATAATTCTGTCTTATCTCTGAAAAAAAGAATTAAAAGACTCAAAACCTCTGTACAGGCAAGAGCCAGACAACCCAACTTGTACATGCAATAAGCTTAACTCTTTAGGACTGCTATGCACTGTTTCTAGACTTAACGTTTCCTTTGCTGTGCCTGTAAAGATTTCCATTTTTGTACAGCACATAGTGCAGTTTCCAGTGGTAACAATGGCAGATTTACCTACTGAAATATAATTAATTTTTTAAAACAATGTGTCCCTAATTTCAGACATAGACAAAAGCAGGCTTCTCAATTTAAGCTGGTAACAGCTGAATTTACCAGCTGAAATAGTAACTTAGAATAACAGTTTACAGATTTTATCAGCTATAGCTAATTAATCAAGCTAGCATCAGCTCCATGAGTCGGATAAACCGAAGGCTGACTCTGTGACTTGCATGTGTGCTACTACATGAAACTAGTCCCAGGGAAAAAGTCTGCACCCTCACCAGCTGATGAAGCATTGTTGTATTGCAGTGTTGAGCTTTTATTAGTAAAGAAGAAGTAAACCTGTTTGGCTGCTTAATGTTTTATTATTCCAAGAGAAAAGACTTTGAGGATGAGGACTAACTGATGTTTATGACTGATTTCATGGAATCTCAGGTAATGAGTTTGGTGGGGGTAGCTGGAGTGAAAACCTCCTCTAATACTACAGAGGTCAGGTCTGAGCTGTTAAGGTTAGCCTGAATAGCATCTAGGACTGGCCTCCACACAGTGAGGAAATAAATGGTCAATGTGTTCCCAATAACCCCAAAAACTAATATTGTTTGTTTATTAATGCTCCTTGCTTTTATAAGTAATGTGGGGTTACTCTTGTAAGTAGTAAATGTGGTTGGACATACTTCCAATACTATAATACTTACAATACTTTTTCTCTTGCATTTTTAGTTTTGACAAGGCTAAAAAAATAAATAAATAAAGCCTATTCACACCAAACTCTTTAAATGCAAAGTATCTCTATTATTACAGCATCATACACACTGCTTTAACATGCAGAAGTCTTGACAAGTCTGCTATGCCTAGGTATAATTGCTCAATCACAGTTCTGGGGAGGGGTTTAAATAACAGTTAAAACATTTTGCTGCTTGCCAAATTGAGGAATCAAATGTAAATTAAAAGAGCTTTTAAAACCTTACATCAGAGCAGAATGTGACAAGCAGCAGGAGCCTTCAAGTAAGCACAGGCAGACTTTCTGTATTACACCAACACAAAGAGAATGAGGTGGCATCTCTTCGGCAAGAGAGAGGGAGAGAATATTAAATACTATTTCACGGGATATTTGGGCACCAGCTGTGCTGATAAAAGACTTTCATTGCTTATTCAGCTTATGGGTGGATTTTGCAAGCAATGTAACCATGGCAGAATGAAAGGCTAAAGGACACAAGAGCATCAGGGGTTTATACACCCTTTGCAGTTTGGTGGCATGTGTGCTGCAACAGATGCATCTGAATTGTTAACCGTGCACAAATCATAATACAGAAAAATAAACAGCCTACCATGAAGCATGTGTATGTGGTGTTTCATCTGGAGCTTATTTCAGGAGCATGAAGCACACCTCGCCGAGCGAACATGTACGAACAAGCATGTGTATTTGTATTCATTAACGCCTGGTTTTAAGCAGGAAAAAAAAACAATCTGAGCCTCATCCTCTGTGTATCCTAATCACCGCCTCTGACTCTCCAAGGTGTTTATCTGTGCTTATCAATACACCCTCCGAAGGAAACTGCCTATCACAGAAATTCATTTCCCATGTTTGCATTCTGAGTCCAGACATCAAAACATCCAGTTAACTCAGAGCCTCGGTGTTTGTACGGCCATATTAAAGCAGCTCATTACAACGGAATCAACAGAGCAAAAGGGCAAGGATATAATAATGTTCATTCAAAGCAGCGAAAGCCATGTACCGCAAGCGAGAAAAACTTATTTGTGAATGCTGGCACTCATTACTGTGCAATTTGAATTTGAAGCATATTTATACACTTGAAATATTTCCAGGTTCAAACACCTTGACACAAAATACTTCTTTGAGGTCAGACTTAAACTCCTTTCATCTTTGTCCTCAGTGCTGAATGAGATCCTCAGTTTGTTCCAGACGGACATTTATATGTCACGGTTCTCACATTCCATTTACTGTTTCTGCCAGTTCTCTGTGTAGCACCCAGTTCAGGTGATAGAATAAGGCTCAGCATGATGTTGGACAACTTGTTAGAATTCGTCTTAAGGAGCAGAGTGAATGACTAATGAGACCAGCACAGTGGATTTAGCTGAATGGTTGTATACTGGAAAATCATGGATACTTTTCAGCCAAATAGCCTTTAAAGGGGTTATAACCATTGCTTTACATCTGCAGAAAAAGAATGAAACAATACATGAATGAAAAATGGGCCCAAAATAGAAAATTTAGAATAGAAAAGACACCCTTGGGGGACTTAAGTCGGTCTTCGTGGTGTTTGCAAACACCATTTAAAAGTCTCAGTTCTAAGTCTCGTCTCCTTGTGTGCAGGAGAGCAGGTGAGTAGGAACTTGATGTATCGGCCACGCAGTTACTGTAGCTCAAAGACCATCAGCTCATAAAAGAGGGAAAAAAAGCATTAATATGTTTTCAATGCACACACTTTCTTTCTCCATAAAACAATTAACACTGATAAGTGATTTCTTACCAAGAGCAATAGAGTACAGGGCTCTCCATAAGCGGCATGGCGCCACGGCATGGCACACTTTCTTCATAGCTTTAACTACATTTCCCATGAAAAGATTATACTTTGCAGCAAGCAGAAAGTTGCAATGAGTAGCGCCAGCTTAATTGACAGCTCAAGCTGTTAGAATCTCACTTGACGTGAGAATAACTTCTCATATCTGAACCCATATGTGAACTCGCCCAGTCGCAGCAAACCCATAAGTTTACATCAACAAGGGGAAATTTGTATCGCTGTCAACTCGTAAAATTATTTTGTCAGAACTCTGTTGTGAGCTTTCACAAAATTCCCCGTGTGGAAAACTGAACTTGTTTTTTGTGCTCTCTCTCTTCTCTCTCTGTATACCTCCTCCTGCAATATTTCCCTTTATTAATTAAGATTTCCTAAAACATAAATGCCTTCCTAACATCTGTATAATATAGTATTTACAGGTATAAACATCTACAGTAGCCCTCTATACTAATGGAGCTACGCATGGTTAAACACCTGTACCCAGTTAGCTAATCATCTCCTCTGTATATATACCTCCCTGTTTCCACTCACCAGACCTTAGTTTTCTTATCTGATTCCTGATTCCTGTTCCTGACCTTCTTCCTGCCACCTCTTCATACGACTGCCTGCCTGATTTGTCTGCCATGCTTGAACATCCCAGTAAAGACTCTTTACCTGTCATTGTTGATTCTGTTGTGCTTTTAGTTCTTTTGTGCTTCTAGAAATCCTGGGAACGAGATATTATTGATATATGTGAAAGTTGTAATTCTTTAAAAAGACACCAAACACTGTCTGGAATTATTTACAGGTTTAGTGAAGATGGGCTGAACAGAGTATAAAGCTGTGAACCTCTGCTTTAAATCCTCTGCAGTCAAGATGGCAGTGCTCCTCCACACCCAGCTAACCCCATTATCGTTAGTAAAACAAAGCAATTAAGCATCAAAATCAATTTAACTGATTTGAATATTACTTAAGCAGTATGCAAGAGTGCCTCTGTGATTATATAAATGCAGTGTACAGGATCTGAGGAAAACTACATACAAAATTCAGCTGTTTTAGTTGAATGAACTCAGACATTTGTCCTTTTAAAATGCAGAGCTTCAATTTATTAACAAATACAGCAGGTGTGTTTTGGACTGGCTGGGTTGTTTGTGTCCAGGTGTATTCACAGATCAGTTCACAAGGCGGTGACCTCCAACATGAAGTGAATGTCACCAGTCAGCTGAAGCTGAGAAGGACAGAATTAGACTGCAGAAGACACTCGTATGGGAGTCAAAGAGCAGAATGTTCAAACCTTATCCTTTTAGAAACCTTCATACTTTACTCTAGACGCATAATCCAAATGACATGGATCACTATTTGAACTCTTTTCATGTTTTATAAAATACATTTTGTAGTTTTTGATACCTCACAGTTTATATTTCATGTTTCTTTCTCCCCAGACACTTTCACATTTACACTCGGTTAACAGCTCAGCTGCTTTCAGCCCATTTTCTCCAACTAAAAACCTCAACAGCAGGAGGTGAGGCCAGGACTACTGAGGTTAGGTCGCTGCTTCAAGTAGGACGAGACTTATCAATGAGGCAGCGTCCTGCTGTTCACAGTGAGGACGGGACCAGGAACCCATGGCTGGGGGGTATTTGGGTGGCTGGGAATGTATTAAAAAGACAGCTTCCCTCTTTTCCTCAACAGAGTTCCGAACAGGATGCTTTAAATCTATACAGCTGTTCATTACTCAAGTGACCAACTAAAACATCAAGTTTACCATAATGTTTTACTGCAGATTAGCTAACTATAAGAACGTAATTTAATCTTTTTGGAGCCTCAGAGTAGGAGACTTTAAGGCTCTCTCATATCCATATGTATTACGGTGGATATTTGTTTGTTTATGGAAATACAAAATTTACCTGGCTGGACCTCTTACCCAGTGTGTCAATATTTGTGTTTTGCATTACTGTGCTGCATCTACATCCTCATGGAGGAGAAAAAAAGAGAAGGAGAACGAGGGAGCGAGAGGGAGATTCACGAACCACTCACTGCTCTGGTTTCTGACATCTGCAGCTTCTGAGCTCTTCACAAATCAGAACAGGCTGCTTCTTCTTTCTCAGACAGGTTGGAAGACGACTGTGCTGTCAGAACATCTATCACTAAAATACATCACACACACACACACACACACACACACACACACACGTTTTCACACAGCACAACACACACAGATATACACACCACTGACATTAAGATGAATGGCACACATCAGTGTTTCCATCTTCTGCTCACTACAGGGCCCTACAGAGGGGCCTCTGCTACAAAGAGGAGCCAAGTTCCCCATCACACTTCTCTGTCATAACCATGAAAATTACTTATAATAATTTATATGACGTGACTGTGCTTAAAGGAGGAGTTCTGCAACATGCTGGAAATTTGGCGCAGAGGAAGCATGAAAAAAGAAATGCAAAAGGAAACTCAAAGCAGGTGAAAGCAGCTTTTCTGCAGAAGTAGCAGTTTTATGACTCGTGCCCCGAAGTTGGCATCCAAGGCTAGAGCGTCGTCTGCTGACATCCTTGAGATGCTGGGAGTATGTCTGAACAGAAGGCCGAGCACACACACTCACACACATATATACACACAAAATCTGAGGATTATTTTCATTTCAGCTCCTCACAGACCTTATTTCTCATGAACCTACTCTGAGTAATTGGCAAATAAAAGAGGAACCTGAAAAGATGGACTGGATGATGGTTTGAAGGCCGACACACTTTTCAGTTTAGATGAACTGATGCTCGGCTCTGACTTTGGAGCTGATAATTCAGCTGCCAGATTTTTGTAGTTATGCCAAGGATTTGTTTCTTGGACTCTGATTAGAGCACAGCCTCACTTTCACTGACATTTTGTCCAAAAACTGAAAGAAAAATGTTCTTTTTATTCTGCTGATTTGTTTAAATCTTGTTTTGTTTTTATAGTCATTTTAATAACCTCTAAGTGTCATTTTAGATAAAAAGCAAATAAAATGAGCAAATAATTAGGCCGGTATTTATTACTGATAATAAGAATTTCATTACTTTATTTGCCTGTTCGTCTGCAAATATTTGCTAATTTATTTAAACTTAATTTAACTATTTATTTAAAATCAAGATGAGTAATCATTATCATTGCTGTGACTGTCGTGGATAAAGGCACAATTTCTTTTACTGAGCCTATTTTGGCAAAATAAAAAAAGTAAAAAAATAACAGTGAGTAAACTCAGCCCCAAGTGAACTCTAGTAACCTCTGCATGCAAGAGCAACTTCCACCGAAACCCAGTGAGATATTTACCTCCCCGAAACTAGACTCAACGTTGACAAATCTCCTTCCAATAGAGAAACCTGGGGTTATGGGAGGATACAAACAAAGACCGCAGAGTTCAAGGGCCTCAAATTGGGGCCAGAGAAATGTTTCTGTCACTGACCAACCACAGCAGCACAGTTAGCCGTGTCATTTTGCTGTCCTGCCCCTGTGATAGATGGATAGTGGTAAACCTCAGAGGAAGCTGTGACGTTTATGTGTGTATGCACGCGCACTCCTCAATAACACGAACGCCTGTGTCAGCCCGTGGATGCCTCTCAGCACGTGTGTGTACAAATGAATGTGTGGGCACGCCGCGTTCCTCTGGAGGCAGGATGCCGTTTCCACATCCTTCTCTGCCTATAATTAGCCGTCCTGATAAAACACCGGTTTGCTGGCGCTTGCAGGATCAAACAGTGATGAGCAGGCAGCTCTCTTCACAGCACACTGCAGACGCCAGGTGGCTGTCCTTGAGTTGAGTGCTGGGCTATATGCAGCATGCATCTGGAGGGCAATTAATCAGAAAAGGCAATTGTGATATTATACGATGACACTCCTGCAATCACAATTACGAGAGACAGAGACCTTGTGATTTGATGCAAGCTTTGATTTGCGATACAAAGGGAATTTGTACATGTTTAGGAGATTTTGCCACTGATTAGATTTTTGTATTTTCCGTGTCACAAATCAGTAAGTTGCCCTCCGCACATGAACAGAACCTCTAAACATGTCTCTGCACACACACAATCACACATGCCTGCACACACATAGCACACAAGTCTGTCTTAATCACAAGCAGGTTAGGGGCTATATGAAAATGATTACTCTTCCTTTTTTCTAAGAGGAGGGTACTCTAAGATTTTTCTCAACCCAGTTTATATATGACAACAACAGATGGTTTTTGTGTGCTCTAAGGGTCACATGAGTACAGACAACAACCCTCTGTATCAAGGGCTCCCTGTGTCAGGGCTTTAACTTTGTCTGATATTTTTGGTGGATTCTGTGGCTGCAGTAACTGTTTCTTTAACAGCGATTTATTAAAAGACAAGGAGAGGCCATAAGCTTTAGCCATGTTTAGTGGCATCAGATATCATCAGGTCAGAATCAAAATGTGTGCAACACTTTGGTTTATGACCAAACACTTGCATCTTTCTCAGCTGTACTTTGTGTCTGTTTCTAATTTGTCTAAATGTTAGCATGCTAACATGCTAAACTAAGATGTACTTAGCATATTAACTTCATCATTGTTACCATGGTAACATGATGACATTGCCATTACCAGGAAAAGAGCCATCAGCGTGGCTGTTACATTTTCCATTTATATATCATTATGAAATACTGGGGGAGGTTATTGCAGTTTGTTTTCTACGTTAAAGGGAGTGTCCAACAAAAATAGCGTCATCACTGAGGATGATTTTGCTTTTTAAAAATTTAAATATGAGATTCTGTCTCCCTTCTACCTCAGTAATTTCTGTGCAGTGCCTTAGCGGCAGAATATGAATCTGCCATTAGGAGTGTCAGCCTCGTCAGCCTGCAGCTCTCTCTGTGAATCCAAGCTGAGAAGAACAGAGCACATTCTGTGCAAAAAGGTAAAAGTAGGTTAGCAGTAGGAGGCTGCATGGATTTTGTCCCCTGATTACATTTTGTATTTAAATGTCAAGATATCCCCCTGAAAAGATTCAGGGTCACCGTGCTCTGGGATATTTTGGCCTGACATAGTCAAGGTGCACTTATGTGTCTTGAGTCAAGAAAGACGGAACAAAGGTTCTACTCTTTCTAGTGTGAATCCATCAATAGGTGTGATCCAGATCCCAGTATTAGCAGAATCATATGGTATTGTAACCTAAAAATAACCTCGAACTGTCAAAACCAAAAATCTAACACTTGCTGTTGATCAGACGTGTTTCTAGAATAACTTCTAAACCAAAACTGTTACAGTGATGTCAAACAACTTTATTCCAGTTTTGCTTCCTCTTCTGTCCAACTTTCACTTTAAACTGTCACAGAGGCAGTTCTACAATGACAATGAAACTCATTTATGGTGTGTAGTGGCCAGCTGCCATGGGCTGAAAGCTGCTGTGCTAAATTGACACTTTTGGCTTTGTGTGGCAGAAGCTTTTGTGATAAAGAGAAACACTGACTGTAAACTGTCTTTAAAGAGGAAGCACTTTGCTTACACTTCTCACAAAATCCTGTCTCCTGCACCAACACAAATGGTGAAAAAGAGGTTATAATTGGCCATTATGGAACAATAATGGCTGTCATGTCAGCCCTTAACAATGGGCTGATTCTCCTCTTCCCTTATCCCGATGATTCCTTCACATCCATGCCGTCTACTCTCTCTTAACAAAGCAAACAGACAGAAAATGGCAGAGCGAGACACAAAGACACTGATAGACACAGAGAGATAGAGACAGAGATTCAAATGAGAAGGAGTCGCTAATCTGACATAATCAGACTGGCAGTGTGTCCATGGACCTGAGGGTCATGTGAGCTGCATGAGGATGAAGCGGGAGCAAGAGGCCGTCTTTTCAGGATGCGAGAAGGCGAGGGAGGTGAGAGGTGAGGAGGAAGATGGGGATCAGGGTCAGGAAAGGGTAGAGGCGAAGGAAGAACAGAGTGAGAGAGCCAAGAGAGCAGTGAGGTTTATGACTGGGGGTGGGTGGCTACAGAATTGATTATGAACGTTGCCTCTTTCACCACCCAGCTGGCACAGTGCAGGACAGTTCAGATCTCCCACTTTCACAGGTAAAATTATTAGACAGAATATATTTTTTTAATTGAAGATTTGCTTTCCTGAACTGAACAACATGTAAAAGAGGTTTTTAGTAGGATTTTTATATCAACAGATAAATCAACCAACCAAACAAACATGTCTGAGTGTGCTGATCTCCTGGGATTTTCACAGGCAAAAGTCTCTAGAGTATAATCAGAATGGTGCCAAAAACAAAAGCCATCCATTTAGCAGCAGTTCTGCAGATGGAAAGGCCTTGTTGATTAGAGAGGTCTGAGGAGAATGACAAGAATGAGTTCAGTGAACTTCACTGGCCTCCCCAGTCACCAAATCTGAATCCAGCAGTAGAACACCTTTGTTATGCGGCAGAACAGGAGATCTGCAGCAAGAATGAGCAGAATCTCAAAGAAAGTTTCCAACATCTCGTGGAATCAATGCCACGAAGAACTGAGGCTGTTTTGAGAGCGAAGGGAGGAAGTACTCAGTATTGGAATGTTCCTAATAAATGACAAACTATGAGAACATAATATATGACGTCCAATTTCTGTCATGAATCATTTCCCAGCTTTCTACTGTGTTCAGTTGTGTCTATGTTCGACCAAATGCATGCAGCAATTCTGGTAAAGGGAAATACGATAACCCAATAATCCTGGAGTCCCCACACACATCCAGTGATCAGAAAAAGATTTGTAGGCCCAGAGAGAGCAGAAACAAAAGATCGAGTTTTCCCATTTGCTCAGTAGGAAATCTGTAATGTGAGGGCAAAGGGCTCAGTGGGCTCTTGTCTGATAAGTCGGGGCATTCTGTGTTAGTTGCATTGATGAAAAAGAATCCTTTAAAGGGTTTAAGTTTTCACACTGCTGAAGTCAATACAGATTTTTTTATTGGGCACAGACAGTTTCTCTCCTCCCTCGCTTTCTCTTTTTCTGTTTTTCTATCCGTCTTTGTTTCTCTCCTGGTAATTCTTCCTCCCTGTGAAATTCCTTCTCTTTCTGCCTCTGTATCCCCCCTCTATCTCTCACTGTCTCCTTTGGCTTGTTTCTATTTCCTCCCTTATTTTCACATACTGTACCTTTGCTGAGGGGCATCAATACTAGTCCAGAGTGGACAATTTATTACGACAGGGGGGAATGAAGATACCAACCTGACAATCATTTAGCTTCTAGACTGTGTCCTGAATCACAATTTCTCTCTCAATTGTTGTTTCATCTCCTTCGCAGGTGTTGTTCTTCAGTAGTAAACCTGTGCTCGTCTCAATCAATGAGCCACATTCCTTTTTCTCATCTTTCTGTTCACCTTAAAAACCCAGCTGAATGCTTCAGAAGTAATATCGACACCAGAGAAGCAAAGCACACGGTGGAAGGTTTGCAAAAAAAAAAGGACAATTCAAATAAAAGTGTAAACAACACATTTTTGTTTCATATGTTGAGTTTACGAGTGAAAGGGGAAAACAGACTAAAAGCTCATCATCACATAAAGGCTGAATGAAGGCATGTGGCAGAGTGAGCCAGACAAAAACTAGCATATTGTATCTGTGCAATGTGTATGTATACATACACAGATACAACTGCTGTTACCCTGGCATCAGGCAGGAGACCTGGCTCACCTCTGGTCCAAGATCAACGTCACCACCAACACCGGCAGGGTCAGGACAATCACTACAGTTCCTTGGGGCCGCCTCAGTGTCCTGTTGATGGAAATGAGAATAGAGTTTAACAAACCATCCAGCAGGTAGTGGTATACACTGCATAGAAATTTTGAAGCATGACATCTTATTGTGAAGGATGGATGTACGGTACCATCCTTCGTAGCATAGTGTAGACTTGGCTGAAACAGGAAGAAGCTAACACCCAATAAAAATCAGCAGCGCCTGGCACTTATAGCGAGGAGCTAAGGTTCTGCAGCTACTAGTCTAAAGAAAATGAACATAGAATGTGTTAACAAATTTGAACACAGCTAAGAAAAAGCAAAAGAGAGGAAAAAAAAGCAGACATCCTGACTTATGGTTTATAATATTGTTGCATGCACTCTCTGTAATAGATTCATTGAACTGAAAAGTACACAACATGACCTTACTTGTTCAATTGCTATTTTGTTTTCCCTGATATTTCCTCGTGACCATATGTTGTACTGAGCTATCTCTAACTGGGAGCATGTGAGTGTGCTGTGTGAGGCGCCCACCCTCGGGGGGCTACAACAAACTAGCAGCCCTCTGACCTCCAGTTAGAATGAGGACTTTCCATCTCTGGACAACTTGCCCTTCGAAGCTCTCTGCTGTCACTTAAATGGCTAATGGCTCCCATTCCCCTGATACGAGAAAATTAGGGGGCCTAATACAACAATGTGGCCTGGCTTTTGGTGTTTTGGGGATAACAGATTGTTTCTAAAGTAGTGGAAGGGGGCAAGCTCGTTGTGAGGATGCCTCATCAATCATCATTTAACAGCCTTTAAATGGGTGTGTGCCTCCCTCAGGGATTTAAGGATTGAACTGCCAAAGATATAAAGGGCAAGCCTACTGTATGTTTTCCAGTCTAAGCAGTTTCTAAAGTAACTCTGTGCTCAACGCCCTCAGCATTTAGATGGCAGCGACTGATGCTGTGCATGAATGTTTCAGGAAACCCCTGTCTACAATTTTTGAGTGGTACATGTCTTAAATAATTAATTATCAAAAATGGTTATGATCATGATTTTTCTGTTTATTAACTAATTGTTTCAGATCTATCTTCTACAAATATTACAACAACGTGTTATTTTTTTGTTGACTCTCATTAACAGAATATCGCAGCTTGTTTGTACATGAATGAAACATGAATTATACATGAATGAAACAGCTCATATATTCATAACATACGAGAATAACATTCCCCTAATCCTTTTTACTGTAGTGGTTGTGACTTAAACAAGACACGTATGAATCTGCTGCTCTCCTGGGACTTGCATGCTGTGGTTGTTGTGGTGCTTTGGACGGACTGACGGCATGGATGATACTGTGACAGGATGAGACTGTTGTGTCAGCCTCAGGTTTCTCAGAGGCATTAACCACCTGACCTGAAGTCAAAGATCTGCTCCCAGTCACACACTCACAAAGCGACCAAGGAAAGGTGACATGTTTCTTTGCACAGAGAACACACACAAAACAAGAAAGTTTGGGTTCGGCTTGAAAGCATGGTCACAGTGTTTGAGACACCAAACGTCCTCTTGATTTTAACAGATGTTACAATGTGGAGTAACCAGCTACAAAGATGGAATGCTACTGGGGTCCTACACGCCACAGACACAGAGGTGGCGGACAAAACAATTCAAGCACAGCTTTCTCAGGGCCGTTCTTGCGCGCCGACTAAGGGTAGTCACCAGAGTGTGCGGCTCCAGAGATGTCGGAGACTCAACTCGTTCAGCTGTGACCAGGCCACCCATCTAAGGGAACCTCGTCGACCAAAGCTCAGTCGATATCCGCTTTCGAAGGTCTATTCGCACCCTCTGATGTCTGAGCTGGTAACATCATCTGTGCTGTCACAGCCCAAGCAGACTACAACAATATCTGAACTGTCAGGCTGTCTTATATGACACAATTCTATGTAGTGACCCAAAGGCCTCACAGTCCTCACTTCCACAGGGAGATTTTACCACACCTGACAAATCTTCATGTGTTTTTTTTTTTTTTTTAAATAGACTTATTTTGTGTTCAAGAGGAATCTTCTGTAAATCTCTCACACTTTGACCAGCAAAGGCAAATGGTAACATACAACTGCAAGAAACATCTGCTTTCCTGCTTTTACTGATTTGCCAGTAATGTGTGTTTGGTCGGAATCTATCATGGTGCAACTTATCTGAGAGAAGATCTGTATTTTTTGTTGACAGCAATGACAGTCGCCATAAAATTGCTAAATAGATACCGTAAACAGGCCACAGTGCAGTATAAGTGGTTGCAGCATAAGGGGGATTCAGCTCACCTGATCTGACTGCACTACGTACTCTGGTGGCAGTCAGCCAGTCCATCTCTGTGCCCTGGCTTCCACCCTGTTTGATTTTGTTGCAGTTCAGTTGTCTGCACATTGATTTCCCTTTCAGGCATATAAAATATACTTATTTTTAGTCACAACTCATGTGTGGTCTCCCCTCTTTTGTCTGGCCTTAAGTTGATTTGTGACACAGTAAACCAATCAACTGCAGCAGTGTGCATCTTCTTCCCCATAAAAAAAAAAACAAAACAAAAAAAAAACATTTAAAATTAGACTTATTGCCTATTTTTTGCTTGGATTTGGCCAAATTGTTGAAACAGAGAGCCTACAGTTACACGCAGACACATTTTCTCTTTACAGTAATAGTTTGACATTTTGGGAAAGATCTTATTTCAAACATCTTTTCTCATAGAACTCTTGGCAACAAGAGTTCGATGAGAAGATTGATTCCACTGCCACATCTGTTTGTGCTAAAAATAAAGCTACAACCAGCGGCCAGTGAGCTCAGCTTTGCAAAAAAAGACTGGAAGTGGGGGGGGGGACAACTAACCTGGTTAAAAAAAATCTGCCTACTATTGTGAGAAACTGCATGTTAATTACTGAGCCTTAGGACTGCTGGTAGACAGATTTTATTACCTTTGGAAAGAGCCCTCAAGCAAATAAGTGTATTTCCCAAAATGGTGAACCACTCCTCTACAGAGCAACAAAACATCCATACCTTATGACCCTCAGGCATATTTTTATTTAAACTCTGGCACTGGCTGCACAATGTAAAGCCTCTCATCTCTGTTCAAATGTGAGTGAAATTACAGCACTCTGAAGGAATGGAGGACAGAATCCTCAGTGGGAAACGTTTTTGTAATTGAAACGGGTCAACTCGTTTGACCTTGCAGTTATTTGAACTCCCCCTCGAATCCCAAAAAGCTACTCCAGCATGGTTAAATTTGTTTAATTACTTGTGTAACAGCAGTGCCATTTTCCCTCTTACCCTTTAAAAGGCCCATTTTTGAATCATTCATACTGGGTTTGCATTGCCTTTAACACTGGCAAAAATGTTAAAAGAAAACAGGCTAATGCACATTATCCACTAGTCTTCATTTTGACAGGACGATGCCGGATTAAGAAAGTTTGGGTCTGTCCAACTTCTTAAAGACGAAGACAGAACAGCAGTGATTTCCAACAAGAAGTCTTGTTAAATGACAGCTTGATGTGAGCCTCTGAATACATCAGTGACAGAAATGATTAAAAAGCATCCAGTGCATTTCACTTACACCATTGTCATTCATGCGCTGCATTTCATCACTCTCCTAAAGACGCTTTCTCAAATTTGTCAACTAAAGTTACTTTTTGTTAAAAGAAAAGACATTTTCCCTACTTCAATTTGTACAGCCACCAGCAATTTTATAGTAGAATGAGCTCTTTGATGAACCTAAAAAGCAATCATCATTTCATATTTCTTTAATTTTTTTTTGGCAGACTCCACACCCTTCTCATGTGGGCTTAAGACGTGGGACCGTGATCAGGCATTGTCAGGCACGTGTTGGCAGTTTGTATGGGATTTTTTTTTTTTTTTTGACAGGATTAAAATGATCCATTATCAAGCATACATTGGGAGGATGAAATAGCCAATGTTTATTCACCGGAGGAGATGATGAATGGCTGCTCTGATGGTCTCCTGTGTCAGTCAGTCAGGTTGGCTCATTAGGTCAGCAGATTCTGAGCCACGGGGGGATAGTTATTCAAATCCCTAAAAATATGCAGAGACAGTGAAAACACCTTGTCCATGCATAACAATAGCCTCACGATGCAAGAGCTTCCTGTGTGGAATTCAGCCACTGTGATAAACAGAATATCGGAGAAGCTCCTGAGAGGGGGCTTCGATTTGCTGTAAATAAGAAGATATCATACATATTAAAATTACTGGCGTAAGAACAAAGCATGACATGTCAGTCATATGTAAATGCAGTGCACACAGACACACACACGTCTACCCCTACAAAAAACTAATAATCCACAAAGTACAGTATATTTCTGTGAACCCCAAGTGCACACCATTAAACATACTTCTAATAAGTAATAAGTCTATCAGACTGGTTTATGGTTACAAGTCATTTTGGATTGAAGGTATATGGAAAAGTGAATCAAAATAGTGAAAGTATACTATTACAATACTATTTTGCATGTACAGTAAACTAAGTTACATGTATACTACGTGTACACAAGTATATAAACAGTAAATTTGCAAGTACTCTTCCAGCATCCTGTTTCCATGTAATGTTGGATATGAAATACACTTAGACTGAACTTGCAAGCACAGTCCTAGGTTTTAGTCATGGTATTATTGTTATACTTAAAGTGTGCAGTACAGCTTCCATGTCATCTTTTTCACAATTTTTTATGATGAACGTTAACTTTTAAGTTATTTCAGCAGTACGTAACTAGTTTACTGTCACTGCCCTTTTCTGTACTTTCAGTAAACTCAAAGTGAACCTACTGTGAACAAAGTGTATATACAAGCACACTCAGGTTTTAGAGTGTATTTTGTACACAAAGTGGACATCATGCAGACTCACGAGCAAACTACCTGTTTCCTTTTAGTTTTAGGTGTAAATATGGTTGCATACAAAAAAGAGATTTGCTTTTTGCTTTACAACACACAATACTAAAACATCAGCAGCACACAAATTCGTAGATTTATGTGCTGACATCTCCATATTTGTCATGGCATTGGTTTGTGTTAAGTCTGGTCCATGCCCATATGTTTAGTGACATGATATATAATCTGTTTAATTCTTCACCCTGTGGAATTTCGATATCATTCTTCCAGCATACATGTCTTTTTGTGCTCACTATTCTGTTAGCACAGGAGCTAGATAGGAAAGTAATGTCTCAAAACCATGTGAACTGTGGGAGCTGGTCTCAGGCTGGGTTCATCAGTCTTCAGAGTGAGCCAGGCCTCGAGCTCTGCCTGCAGAAAGCGTGTGTCCTGCACTGATCTCTCTATCTCTTTCATTCTTTAACTCGTTCCCTCTCTTCATCTCGCCTCACACTTTCTTTTACCCGCTGTATTTTCTGCCTCTCTCTGGTGTCGGCCCTCCCTCCTCAGCAGATATCTGGGTTGCATTCAGGAATCAGCTAGTCACAGTGAACACCAGGAGGGGAGGGGAGGGGAGAGGAGAGACCGTAAACTCTGACTATGTGCCAGCACTGTTATTTTCTTCATCACAGAACCCGCCTTGACACAAATAATGGAATGCACTGGCAGTCTTTCAGAAAGACAGCAAGGGGAAAGTGGGCCACTGCCAACCCTAGGCTATGCAAATCCATCCGCAGCCGTCTGAGTTTAGAAATCTAATGATCAGACCAAACCCAATCGCTTTCCATCCTCTCTTTTTTCCAATTTCTGACTTTTCTCTCATTTCCTCTCTCTATTCCTCATTCCTCCTCGCTGTTTTTTAAAAATTTTTTTCCCCCCAGCTCTGTTACTGGCTCTGCCATCTGGTGCCGGTGCCCATGAGATGGACTCTGCTCTGGTTTGCAACCAGGGGGCTTAGAGTGGGAGCCTGGCACCACGGCTGCTGATTCCAGAATAATCTACGCTGTGCTGTTGTGACTCATTTTGCCTCTGATGGGCACTGTGACCACTCAAGCATGTGCCTGCAATTAAGCATTGTGTTAAGTAAAAACTGCAATTTGCAAAGGCAAGCATGAAGGTGCACTTCAGTAGAACAAAGCAAATTGAAGGGGTGGAGGAGGAATGGTGGGGGCTCATGTAGAGAAACCAATCAATCTATTCCAAGGTTTTGATTTACTTTTTTTTTCTTTGTAGGACAAATTGCAGCAGTTCTGAAATTTGAAATGCTGTTACATTAATAATACAGCTATAGACCTTTGAAACCCAAAGACTCATCAAAAAGCTGGTTTAGAGGGAAAAAACAATACAAAACAGCAGGATTTGATTGTGAAAGTGGCAATATTTAAATTTTCAGGTTTGGTAATGTATTCATTAAAATGCATTAATCTGATTCTGTCTTTCCAGCAGGGGTTTGTTCACTGTTGTTTGTCGCTGCCCGCTCACGACTTCTCCACTTTTACACCAAACAGGGCAGTTGAACGTTAACGCGCCACCATCAGATCTTCGAGCTATGATTATCTCTAAGAACTGCTGTCAGAAGCCGAAGTACACAGCTGCAAGAGGAACATATTTAGGCATCTGTTTTCAGTTCTAGCTACAAATCTGACCATTAGGATTTCAGATGAGAGTGCTGCTATTTTCCTCCGTCTACACAGAACATTTACTGTCAAGTCCAGCTGGACTGTGGGAAAAAATAAGTCCAAAAATACGAGTCAACCAGCCACTTACACATTTTTATGCTAAAAAAGAAAAGAAGTCTGACATTTTGGGAAATAGGCCTATTTGCTTTTCATTAGCTTAGGAGAACATTAGCTTTACAGTAGCATAAAGACTGAAAACACAGAGAAGCAGCTAGTTTGGCATTGTCTACTAATAAAACAACAAATACTAAAGTTGATTTTTGTTTTTGCATGGATTAAACAAAAGAAATACAATTAGTAATTGATAATTAGTAAGTTTCAGAGGTGCTAATGGGCTGATCCTGTTATTTATGGCCACAGCCAAGGTAACCATTTACCTCTGCTTCAGGTCTTAATACTAATCTAAGGTCTAAGCTTCATATTCAACTGACAGATATTAGAGTGATATCAATCTTCTCATCAAACTCTATACAAGAAATATATAATATGCATATTTCCCTTCCCATTTTGTCTAACTGTTGCTTTACTGCTCTGAATATGGGGTCTCATGTACCAGTACATTCTAAATTTATGGTAAACAGTATTTACAATCTAAATAATACAAACCAAAAGCACTTTCTGGATGGAGCAAATTTTCAGAATCATCTGCTTTCATGTACCTTCATCTGATTATCTTGATCAGTCCAAATTAAATGGTAGAAATTATTTCATGGGACCTTAATTAACATGAATTCATATAGTGGGATCAGGCAGTACAGGCAGAGAAGACGTCCACAAGTCAATGAAAGGAACTGAAAATGAATATCAGCAGAACCTGAGACAATGCAGTGCTTGTAGGGGATTTGAAAAGTGGCTAAAGCACTTTTTTGCCACACAAAGTAAAATCAAAGGCACAGGAGGAGACAAAAGAACAACTGTTCTAGTTTTTCAGTCTCATGATCACACTGTGGCCTGAGTGGGAATGTGTCTGGACTCTGGTTTAGTTACAGATGGGGTCGTGAATTTCATGGCTTTCTTTTCAACAGGCAAGAGAGAACAAGTCCAACCAGCCGACTGTTTGCAAATGTCTCTTCCTTGAGGTTGTCACTTTTATCTAAGTGCCGATTATTTGTAGTAGTAATTGCTCTTATTAAAAGATTTAGAACAATTATCAGCTATTAAATCAAACAGAAGCAACAGCAATTAGTCAGTTTCTTTAAAATGCCATTTCTCTCTTTCCTAATAATATAATTACAGAAAAATAATTACAAGTGGGTGTAATGTTTAAATTCAAAACTACAGAATCGTGTTTGAATCCTGGTGTCAAAGCATAAATGTTACTGTCAAAGATTTCTGAACAAATCTGTTCATGAATCGAAGACTTATGAAGAAGTTCAGTCTATAAAGAAGTGTCTGTTAACATAGGACAGCTGTCATTTGAATGCCAAACTTCACATAATGAAAAGAAAAAAACTCTGCTCATTCCCCAAAATAACCGATGCTGTCTGCTTCACTTATCCATTATGATCACACCAAAATTTGTCCATGTACATGACACATAAACTTTGCAGCTGGTGTTAAAATGCTTAAGTATCACAGCAGGGCTGCAAGGGTGAAGACAGATTGTGAAAAGACTGCAAAAACTATCTCCCATGAACTAAAATGGAACCTTTAACATTAATATGAGTTTCTTCAATGTCTTTCTTTGTACGCTAGTCCATGTAATAATTTAAGAAAGCAGTTTAACCCTGTGAGACCTGAACTATGAAAGAATGGTCAGAAAATTCTAATTTTTCAAATATGAACTCTTTATTTGTCCCTTTGACAAAATGTAAAAAAAAAAAAAAAAAAAAAAAAAAATTCTAAGTATATCTTTTGTTTGTATCACACATGTCAAAACATTTAGAAAAGTGAGGAGTGTCTACCAGGAGTCAGTATACGAGCATAAGAGTTCATCTAAAAGGGTTAAATGCAAAGTTTATGCTTGATGGTGATGCAATGAGTCCCAGAAATGTGGGTATCATATATGATACGTACGGGCTCACAGGGTTAAAGCAGTGTACGCACTCACGGTCAACTGTGTGTCTAATTCAAATTCAAGACCGCAGAAACATCCTTCAATCCCCACGTCACCGTATAAATATGGCTATGAAGGATTTATGAACAAATCAGTTTGGAAATCACTGATTTATGAACATGGTTCTCTCTACATGAAGTATCTGTTAACACAGGACATCTGTGGTGTGAATGCCAAGCTGCAGAGGATGAAAGAACTCCGCTGTCACTCCCCAAAATCACAGATGTGTCTACTTCTCTTACATATTATCATCAAACCAAAAATGTTCAGTGCATGATACACAATTTCAGCAGCTGTTGTGAACAGGCACAAACATTACAGCAGGGTTGTACAGGTGAAGAGAGATCGTATGTAGACTAAAGTTTGGTTTGTTCTCAGCTGGGGGCGAATGCTGCTTTCAAGTGCAATTTGAACAGATGGTTCACAACCGTTCAGTGTAAGAAGCAATACATGCAGAACTTTGCCAGCAATTTCAAGGCTGTCAGTTCTAATCAGACTACTTTTACCTGAGGTTATTTTTACTGGACATTATACAAAAGGTACAAGAGGTTGAGAATTTTACTGGCAGGGGAATGCGCAGTCCATAAGAATTACCTCCTTAAATAAATCTAATCCTTTTTAAATAGACCTTTGGTGTGTTTTTTACGCCTGGTGAAGGTGTGTGCTAATACATAATGGATTTGCGCATGTGCTTGGGTGTAATGCAAAGGCATAGGTTTAGTTTAAATAGTGGTAAGGACATATTTTGTCTGCTTAGGCACATCTGTGTGCCTGTACACTTTCTTCTCCTGTTATATGCATACAAATGGATTATTTATTTATTTTAGATTTTAAATTGGTATTTCACATTTTATTAGATAAATAAAGCTGAGACTAAAATTATTATTTAAAATATATGATATACATGAAAACATAAAAACATTCATTCTTCTCAGTTTTTTTATTTTGTGACCAACTCATGAATCTCGCAAGTGAACTAAGTGCATGCTTAGGGCCCCCGTGGCCGCCAGATGACCCCCAAGAGTCCACAAGAGAGCTTGAAAGGGAGCCAGGTGGCCCCTCTAAGCTCGCTATTTAAGTTGCGTAGAGGCGTCAGTGTTTGAAAATTCGATAAGACGATGAAATGAAACTATATTTCTGGTCACAAAAAGAGGAAAAAAACACGAGTGAATTGCACTCAGGTAAACTTGTGCTGTCTCCTCTCCGAGTTTGATGTCAGAAAATAATAGAAAAGTTAAGTTGATGTGTTAGCTTGCCTCCCTCTGGTCTGTCTCTGTCGCTCACCTCGCTGGGCACTGAGTCTCTTGGCGTCTCAGCCAAGGTTTATTAAACACGTAGTTAAAAATTTTGATTAGCTAGGTATACTGGGCAATGTGGATGTAAATTTCCCAGTAAATAATAACCATAAATAGTATGCTATGTTTGAAAGTGGTTAATACGGCTCACGGGTCAGATGGGTGGGCCCCTTTAGCAGAACTGTGTTTTAAAATATGCACCAAAATTGGTCAGTTATTATTTGACAGAAAAGACAAAAAAAATATTCATACTAAACTCTTTTGTGAGAATACTGTAGGCTTCAAAGCTTTGCATGCTAATATGTCTTATACTTTAAATGTAATTACATTCATATTAGCCTAACCCTTATCTTGAGAACATGCAAAATAGGTTTTGACATTCACTGCTTGCTGAGTAAACAGTCTGTGTGATGAAACGTGTAAACCATGAGAAATAAATTTGTCTTTAATTACCAGTTAGATTTCATGTTCACTCAGATTACAATACTTGCATTCAGTAATTTTTTGTCTGATGTGTGTCGGAGTTAAAATTTGGTGTTCCTCCATCCAAAAGAGGACAAAATTGCTCTCTCTGCAGACTTTGATGTACCGAAATTGTACGGAGATGGCAGCCAAATAACCTTGACGGGGGCCACTGTGCTTTTAGTTCCATTACTGGATGTATGATGAAATGTACTTTCTTCAAATAGTGAGCGCATTTGCAAAAGATTAGATGAAACTTCAACAATCCCTGTGATGAAAAAAGATGGGAATGGAGCCTGTACTGCGAATTACAGAAAATATACAAAGCATGAAATGTAAAGAAAATTTGCTTTGATAAAAAAATTGAGATTGAATCTTAAAACTTTAATTTTTCACTGTGGTAATGGGATCGTATTTGGGACTGTTTCAGAGCTAAGCAACTCGATGCAATGCAGAGAGGAGTGCTTTATTACGATGCCAATATCTGATCACACCCCACTAGCCAAATCCATATTGTTTGATATGTGACATGTAACCTCAATATGTGAGTAATTATTGTTTCATCTCTCGGTTGCCTCAGATGTGGAGGATGGCAGGGCAGGATGGTTCAGGAGCCTCAGGGGAGACAGAGAGAGAGAGCATCTATGTTCTGGGAACCAAGACAGCTTTTATACGGTGGTTTTGATCAGCCCTCAGGCTAGACAGAGCCTGAGATGTGTGTTTGTGTGTGTGTGTGTGTTAGAGCATGTGTGCGTATGTGTCTGTGAGGAAATGGGCAGTTACGTTTCCCCCTGTGTTTAAATTCTCATCTGTGTATGTTTAAGCCCCATGTGTGGAATTTTTATGCTTTTTTTTAATGGGAAGGTTACAGAAGGTGATATGTGAAAGTTGTGTGTGTCTCCTGAAAGCAAATATGCATGGACTGCTTCGCCGCTGTGCCAAGAGTGTGAGCACTCACTTGAAGGTGACAGTCCGTGAGAGACGTACAGGGACCGTGTTCCTGCTGTCTCGGCACAACCGGGTCAGACTCTTGCAACAGACACAAGCCCATTAACACTTCAGGTTCAAAGGTTCAGGCCTGCCCACTGGTGCTCAGAGCCAAGAAGTCAATTTAGGAAGCAGAAGACAGACAGGGGGATTGTCATTTTATGGAACAAAATTGGTTCTGATGCAACCATAAATTGTTGCAGTGCTTTATGAGCACAGTAACATGCAAAATCTTATTATACATTATAACAGCAATGGGCAGCTTGTGGCCCAAGGGCAACATCAATTCTTATAATTCATCCCCATGACAGTTTTTTCTTGGGTGAATGAGCTCCCAACATTATAGGATACAAAGCCAGGGGTTATTAAATAGCTCTGCATGTATGCTAAACTCCCCTGCACTGACATTCACATGATAGATATTTTATTTTTCAACATTTACTTGTTTTAGAATTTTTAAAATACATATTTCCTGCACAGAAACAGTAATAAAGCTGTAACATGAAACAACAAGCTCTAAAAATAACCTTACTTTATCCTTAATTTTAACCCTGAAAACGTACCAAACACTAAATTAATATATTTGTTACAGTAGCCAGAGATCATTTGTGCAAAAGGTGAAAATAAAACCCCTTGCAAATTAATTTCATTAACATTTCACTTAAAGTGTGGGGTTAATTAATGGATAAATTCATATATTGTGACATATATAAGGCTTTTAAAGGAATTATGTGCATCATTTCAAAAGTTTTAACAAAGTTTAAAGTAACTTTAAATCGACCAAAAAACATGATAAGGACCTTTTAAGACATGAATTAAGGTGTGCTGTTATTTAGTCCATTTTAAGGTATTACAGATTATATCATACGTCATTAATATATTCATTAAACTTCCCTTTGAAAATGTAATTAAAACTCCTCAGTTATTAATAGTTGTATTAATGGGGTTTTCAACTGAAAGAATCAGTTTTATAGTAGTTGTTGCCCAAGAACGAGACATGGTTTAGAAAATCAAGACAAAATTTGTTACTTACATCCTTACAAATTACTCATAGCTTTATAGTACTTACTGAATAAAATATAGGCCCACTGTATTTATTCAAAATCTAAACTGAGCACCTGTTGTTGTCAGTGCAGACATTAGCCTTCTGTAGCAGGCCACCACTGCATGTGTCATTACAGAGAACAGACAGAAAGACAAAGCTCTCATCTTTTGTGTTGAAAGCACACAAACACAGTGGTCAGTCACTTGTGAAGCTGCTGTAAAGGTGACCGGGTCACATTCTGTGTGAAAGCTAAAGTAACCAGTGTCATGCTGGGCAGGTCATAGTCTGGATATGGACCAGAGCCCATTAACACAGCAGGAGACAAGCTGAGAGCCTGGACACCAGTTGATATTTTTCTGGCTGTTCTGTGCCTTATATCTAGTTTCAAAATATTACTTTTAATGCAGACAAACACAGTGCTTTATTATCAAGGCCTCACACATATACAATTATGTTAATGGTATCTCACCTCATTATTTTGCGGATCTTTATCCTATAAATACAGCAAATCACTGCTGCACTATTTTTAAGCCCTTAACTTAAACCTAAAGAGTGGAGATTTTTTTAAGTAGGGCCCTGAGACTCAGAGAGAGTGTGTTTGAAGATGTTACACTGGAAATCTGTCTTAAATCATTTAAGACCTTTTTAATTGTTGTTGAACTTCCGTTTGATGAGTGTAAATGCTGAGCTAGGCTGAGCTGTCATTCTTGTGTTAAGGTTTTAATCTAATTGTTACTACACTATTTAAATCAACTCTAATTAATATTTTCATGTTACTGATTGATGAAACAGACAGGTAGACTACAATGAAAATGTGCTGTAGAGAATTATCACCTGACGGCACATTTTTTTGTGTCTTTCAAGGTAATGGTAAAATGTTACAAGCAAGAAAAGCTGCTAAAGAACAATATATTTCCCACAGGAGTTGGTGGAGGCCAAAGCAGAGCTAAAAGGAGAGTGACTATTTGACTTAGATTCCTACATTTGGAAACACAGGATAACTTTATAAGCCTACCTATTATGACTTTAAGGTCATAATAGGTATGTATAAGCTATTCCATTAGCTTGTTGTGCTGCCTCAAATGGCCATAAATAAACAATTAAATAAATAAATGTATTGGTTTAAGCATCAAGTATTGACAGAGATGAAGTATTTAGTATATGATATCAAGCCAACATGCTGAAATGCTAACTTAGATGAGAATTAGCATTTTTTGCTCCACTAACGATCTATGAATACCGGAGTTTTTTTTGTTTACCATGTGATGAGCTAAAACATTTATCTATTTATCTTGTTTTAATGCCATTTCAACTGTTTATATCATCTTTGTATCACATACTTTTTAACACATCTCACTGTAACACTGAAAAAAGGGTTCTTGAAAACAAAAAGGGATGTATAATTTATTGACGTTTAATCAAACTTAATAAATTTGAGAGGGGCTTAAAAGTCATAAGACCACATTTGCTTGCATTCAGTAGCTTCACCAAAATTGGCGGTTATTCAAATGGAAATTTGTTAGGTACCATCTCAGCTGCAGTTGCCGGAGCTTCTATCTGAGAGATATAGCACTTATCCAAAAATGATGAATCAGTTTTATATTCCCAGTGTCAAAGCATTCGCTCCACGGGCTTGGACCCCACTAATGGCTGCTTGTGGCTATATTTATTATTAATGTTGTTGGGGAATCAGAAGCTTATGGGATCCATTCAGTCCACATGGCCTTTAAATCTGGCTCTCCTTCACACTCTGTTCTCTGCTTGATGTGTTGGCTTTTTAACTCTCACTCCTTTCAAGTGTAAATACTCTGCATGCAATTTGAGGCAGCTTTTGCCTCCACCTGATCAATACATCACAGTTACATCTGAGACAATTTTGCATAGATGCATTCAGATGAAATCGAATTGCTAAAAAAAGTCAATCATGCATGGTCGATAGACTTGAAGGACACGTGCTGTGTGCCTTTTTATCTACCATGAGTGTATTTTAAGCGTACTTTGAAAGATGTTTGGAAATGCGGCACACAGTTATTGAAGCTACAAGCAAATTTCCCAACAATCATCCCTCAAATTCTGACAATTTGACACATATTGGCTGGCACATCACTCTGATGAATGGAAAGGATCTTACTAAACAATACAGAACAGGAGAGCTTCACTTACTGTTCTGATTATTAGAGCGCTGTTGATCAAATTTATGAGCGTAATTTCATCTGGACATGCTTGTGTTTTTCCATTTACATATGCTTTATAGAGCCGTGATTTCATTTGCATAATAGGAGCTCAAAGTGATCTGCTGATGAAAGCAGAAGGGAGGGCTCTCAGTAAACTTTTTATGGGCTGGTGTTAAAAGAGGGGGAAAGCAAATACCACACTGCACACTGCATGTGTACGTGTGTAGTGTGTGTCTTCTCTGTTTTTTTCTTTTCTCTACCTCTCACACAATGCGCACACACAGAACCACACATACACACAACATGATGGCAAAAAATGAAGGAGAATGCTTGGATCTGTAGTTGTTTTCAGCCCCCGTGAACAAACACAGGACGTCAATATCTCTCAAATGCCAAAGAAAACAACTAAGAGTCAATAGACTGTCCATGCACAGTAAAATACAAAACAGAAACGCATAAAAACAAGACTGCTACTCATATTTGGCAAAGGAACAAATAAAAAAAAAAAGGCTTCAGCTCAGAGACTGTGCTTCTGTTACACATTAATTCCAACACTAATTAATTCAGTTTAGCATTTTATCATTTTTCATAACCAACATAAAATCTTGCCAAAACCAATTTTTAGATGCATTTATCCAAACATTCATGAAGTAAGCTGTTAACTCAGTACAGTTTAAGGTAGCACTTCATTCTCCATGTACATGTTTTGCTACTGAGGACAGTTTGCTGTTGCATCAATACAAGTGGCTCACTGAATTTGTTTGATAACTTAAATATACAGGTGCGTCTGAGGCTGCTGGGGTGGGGGCTGATAAGGATATACGACCACCAAGAATTACAGTACCCCCACGAAGAAATGATCAGCTGTTTGACAGATGAAATCCTGTGTAATTGGCTTTATTTGTGTGCTGTTTCTCCCTTTCCCAGTAATGCCTCCAAAGGCGATAGCATTCTTCTATGCATTGGAATAACCCGGGCAAATTCACGTTGTTCACTTCAGATATTTTTACTTACAGCAGTAAGAGTTAAAGGAATCCGATGGGTATCTTTTAAAATTGCAGTCTTTTCAGCATGAAATTTTCTGTTTGTGCTACCATCCCTCCACTGCAGCTTAACATGGAAACACTTTCTGGGCTGCTAAAAAGACTGTGTGTTTGGAAAATACCCACTGGAGTTGTCTAACTCAGACTGCTGAAGCCTCACATATATTAGGTTTAGTCTAGTTTAATTTAGTATGCTAGTAGCATGATCAAATGCATCATTTCATCATCAAAGAAACTGGTCAAAATGAACAAGAAACTCATGAATCTAAAGATGTTAGCCAGCCAGTAGCCAAGGTTTGTGTCCATCAGTGTCCATCTGTCTGCTCGTGCGTCCTATCTACCAGGCCCACAGCATTTTATTAAATCTGTTTTTAAACATTTTTAATTGTTGTTGTTAGTGGGCAGTGCTTTTGAATCTTCAGGGCTGACTTTTATGTGTCACAAGGCCACATCCACACTTGTTCATTTAATACCTATATTATTTTATTCTTTCTTTTCTAAATTTAAATAATTTCATGGCATTTACAAATTCCACAGCCCCAGCAATAAATAATTTAGCACCCAACAAGAATCACAGAGAAGAAATCTCTGCTGCTCCCCCTTACAAAAATGGTTTGAGCCATAATAAATAAAGTGGAGCGATGCATCTGTATTATAATAGTTGTGGTAGTCCATGCACCTACAGTGTAGACGTACTTAAGACTAGTTAATGTAGTGTGTATTAGCTACTGTATTTGATCCATGCTAGTTACTGGTTAATAGAGAGTTTATTCTTTTCCAGTCAACCAAGGAAGGTTGTGTAACTTCAGCAGGTGCCCTTCTCCAGTATGGATCAATGTTATAATTATTATTATTTAAAGGGCTCTGGTGGGAGGAAGCCATGCTATTTGCATCTTCAGTCTTCCACACAGGGGAAGGAGAAGAAGAAGGTGTATTCTTTTGAGATAGCAGAATCAAAGAGCTGGAATTATAAATGATCTGCTTGCTCTGCTCTTGGTTGCTCATAATTAGAAGCTGCTGCCACTGGCAGAGTGTGTGCAAACGACAAATGAGGCCTTTACAGATCAACCGGCCCTTTTTTGATACCACTATCTGTGAAATGTGAGGTGCTGCGTGGTCCTCTGAGCGGCAGAGCTGCAGCATGTACATCAGAGTGACAACCCCCCCCCCTCCCCACTCCTCCACTCTCTCTTTGTCTCCCCAGGCTTGCCGGTTGTTCATGACCATCCATCTGCACCACTGATCAGGTGGTTTCAAACCATAGCTCTGACAAGCAGGTGTGGCTCCTCTGAAAGGTGCTTTTTGGTGTAACGCGGGAGATGGGGACAAGGGGTTGAGAGGAGAGCATCTATAGGTGTGTGCCTGTGTGTGCGTGCATGTGTGAGGGAATATTAATTGCCACGTTTGCCCTTCCCTGGGGTGCTTCGGGTCCAGACTGTCTGTTGCCTCTCAAGCGTGTTTGTAGTCTGCCAATTGCAGCTAGGGAGGTCGCATGTTTTGACCCTCCAACAAAGAGTGATTAGAAATGAGAGGCTTTCACCTACTGATGCCTTTACGTGTCTTGTTTAAAAAAAAAAAAGCAATTCTTTTGTTTTTCATGTGTCTAACATGGACCGTGGATCAGTGATGAAAGAGTAAGGAATTGAACAGTGAACAGTACTGAATAAGGAATACCTGAATTCCAAATCAAAATTGATATTCATACATGAATACAGCATCTGTTTAAGGGTTAATTCACACGCAAAATAAATGTTTTGGTTTTATCTGTCCAGGTTTTATCCATCTCTGACATTTCTCTCTCCTCTCCAATATGGAATTTTTTTGTGGTGCTCACAGCATTGAAAAATGAGATTTTGAAACAAGCAGGTGGTTTTTTTTTGATAATCTACACTGTGAACAACAGTGAACTGTTTTTTTTCTCATTACTTTCTACTCAGAGACAAATGTCTGCTTTATTCACAAGAATAAAGTGGTAAGCAGAGTGCTGATTCCTTAAATTAACTGGCTCTCTGTTGAACAGATGTTATTTACTATATAATGATAATAATTTTAATAATATGTTCATATAATTGTGTAATGGAATTATTATATACACTGATCTGATTTTACGGTGACTTTATAACTGTAGTTTGTAAATTTGTGAGGTGGAAGAAATATTAGAAACACTTTTTCCCTATAATACTGTAAACTGCAACAATACACATTCTCAAAAATGACTATAAAAAGTAGCTGAATCAACACACAAACAGCTCAGGAAGTAGTATTAATAAAAACTGAACATGTATTAAGTAGGGTAACAATAGTTATTGCAGTTCCCTTTGCATTTGCATTATGTTTTATTTTTCCTAATCTTGTCATCCATGTCAAATGGGTCAGTAACAGTCAACCACTTGCAGGCTCAGTGTTGACATGATATTAAGAGATACTCCCACCGATATACTATGACACATATCCAACCAGGTGACTGAACATCATAGTTTTTATTTCTTAAAGGAAAAAAAAAAGACTGGGAGAAGCGACCTTTGCTTGGTTGTTTCCATGATCTCTAGTGGATTTTTCACTTGTTACCTGAGCATTTCTCCACACTGGAATCATTTGTTTTTTATATATGGAGATGGGGGTGATGGGGTGGGGGGGGTTCAAAGCCCAAGTTTCTGACAGATGGTAGGAGCCAGTGCCAGCGTAGGCCTGGGCGAGAGGCCGGGTACAAGGTGGGCCCGAGTGAGAGACAAACCACACACAGCTAATCTGGCACAACATCAAACCTCTTGGCAGCTCTCCGAGGGTAACAATTACCGAAGCAAGGTGCTGTAGAGCCACCGCTTTGAAAATGAAATGAAATGAGTTTTTCCCTCCACTGTTACATTCAGTACAGAAATGCTGATTACCTTTCAAATGTGGATGTGGTTTCCTTTGTTCCTAATCCACTGAGAAATATAAAGCAGAATCGACAGACAGACAGAAAGAGAAAGGGCTGCTTTGTGTTGTGCTTCACTGTTTAACATTTACTCACTTCAAATCTCTGCCTCGAATAGTCAGCAGTATTCTTGGTTTAAGGGCTGCAGGGGAGACAGAAGCGTTCAGTGAAAAACTTGAGCTAAAAATGCTGGTTTGGGTACAGACAGGGCTGACTGTAATGAGGCACCGAGGGGCCCTGTCAGACCGGAGACAAAAGACCCCACTGGAGTCCTTCACACTCGCAGGGGAGAAGTGCCAATTCTTCTGTCCTCCCCCTCTGGGTTTGATACTCTGAGTGGCTCTGTTCTACTCTTAGCTACTGATCAATACGTCCTGTTCTACTCTTTTCTGGTCAGCTTGTCACTGAGCCTGTGGGGAAATGTGAAGAAATGGCAGAGTTCCATAAAGCAGCTGTGGCCCCCCATCAGCTGCCAGGCACTGCTACCCAACATCTGTTTTTGTATGAGCATTATGTTGCCCACGAGGAGCCGTGACTGAGGACTGAGAACCAGTAAGGAATGATACAGGTTACAGAGCGTGACTGCGGTATTCAAAACATGTATATCTTCATGTAAGCATTATGTTCAAATTCAGCATTACAATTTGTCTAATCTAATTACAAGTTGACATAGTAGCACAACATAGCACAAATACCTGCTAGATTAACCATTAATAGATTTTTGGTCATACTAGAAGCATGGCTCTAGGACAGCAGTGTCTGTCAGTTGCTCCACCACTTCCAGACTATTGTATGGATTGCCATAAAATTGTGAACACACATTAATTTCACCCTTAGGATTTTGGATGAATGGTAATAACTCTGGTGATCCCTGACATTGTTATCTAGTGTCATCATCAGGTCAAAATTTAAGTTTGCTTTCCTGTCTGTCTAAATACCTTCAAAACTAATGACAATCTCATCATCCTCAGCTGTACTTTGTGTTCAGTGCAAATGTCAGCATGCTAACACAGTCAGTCCTTTAGTTGCCCGATCATAATCACACCATGCTGTTGTTGCCATGTGTGAGAATTTCAAAAACATTTCTATTGGACTTAAAAAACAAAATATCGTCCGGGGTTTCCAACATTTCCATCGTTCTCTGACAAAATAGAGGATCTCATTACTGGAAACTCCAGTGAACAGCTCTCGAAGCACGAAACTCGAGTGCAGACAAAATCTACATAAAAAGTGCCCCCAAACCACATTGAAGGACTGCCTAGTCAACTTTTTTAGTTTTTATAAGTTAGCTTATAGTCCCAGACACATTTGGATACAGTTCATTTGTCTATGCCAAACAACTGGGACAAGGTTGTGAAGTCTGTACCTGAGGCAAGGTACCAAAAAGCCATTGCCAGCTCTATAGCCAAGCGTCAGCATACATTCTTTCCAGTTTCGCAGTGATTGCATATTTCACAATACGTCATCTAAAGCAAATATCTGGATACAAGACATGTCTGAACAGGACCCCAGTCACAAAACCAATGCATTATTCACTGACCACAAATCCAGGAATGTCATCATATCACTGCACACAGTGTCCATCATTTCAATCCAGCCGAGTCATTTAATCAAATTATCTTACAGCAAGTGGAAAACAAAATGAGCCAGAGGTGTGAGATTTCATTTGTTTCTGTACATCATACAGTATAACACTGTCATTGTCTAATGCCATCATGAAACACAGATGTCAGCACCGTGTGAGCCTGATTGCCACTAATTTTTTTTCACAGTATTATGTGATATTAAGTGAATCAGTTCATCACTATGATTATTTTAATGAATGCTGGCTTGTCCTAAAACAGGCAGGCCTGCTGTGTAATTCACTGTAATGTTGAAGCTGGTGGCAGCGCTCTACAGTGAAGGTATACTAATAAAATGATCACTGATTATTGGTCATTGATTTTATGGAAAATTAATTACAGATCAAACCTGCTTCAGTATATGAAGCAGTGACGTATGTCAAAGGATGTGTGATGTGTTTGCTTTTGAAAAATGGAGCAATGCATTGAAATCAGGTTGATTAAAGGTTTTCCAAACCATTTGGCAGAGCACATTTTGAGTTGTGATATCTTGTTGAAAAATGTAACTCAACCTGACTGAGTCATCTCTAGCACTCTGTTGACGTATGTCAGTCCCCCCAAAAAATCCCCAGGGTGCACTGCATTTTCTGATGTATTTCAGCTGACGTCTTCAGTGACAGAACAATCATTCTTGGCATGTGGGCTGTTTAAGGTGGATAACACATGATCATATCTATAGATTTTAATTTAGTCTGGGTTAAGGTGGCTGTCTTAACATAACGTAAATGAAAGTCTAGTGATATTAGTCTAGTAATATTGAACCAATTGTATATATGTTGAAATTATTGTATCAGTATGTTTTTCATGTTTTTAGATGTTTCCCTTGAAAATACAGTGACTAATTAGGTAAATCCAGGATGATACTACTAATGATAGTAACAATGAAAATGCAAAGCCAAATGTAAGCACAAGAAGGGTTGTGGATATTGACAGACCTCACTCTGATAACCAGCATCAGCCTCATTTTTTTCCAATACTGTATTTTCAGATTGAAGAGTATGGAAAATACTTTAAACTTGTTTACTTGTGTTTAAATACATGCCAGTAATGGAGATCCATAATCAGAACACTGCTGTGCTGTTGCACAAGCAACAAGCAAGATGAAGCGTCAGAGATATGTAATTAAAGGAATGTTTTTTTTACTTGACTTTAATCTGAAAAATTTAAGCTGAAATTGCACTTTAGCTGTAAGAATATTTGAATATTGGATGAAAGTGTAAACACTTATCTCGCTTATCCGATAAACTCTTAAAGATTGATGCAATCTCTGTAGAGTTTTACACTTTCCTGCTACTCAGGGCCAAAAGCTCTCCCCCAAAAAGTCTGATCCAGTGTCTGTGTCAACGCCAGTCAAACGTTTGTGTTATTTTTGTAGCTAAATGCTACAGTTTAAGGGCCCTTTTGCCATCTCGCTTTACAGAAAGTGGTAAACTGTGAACAGAGGTGCATCTGAAAAAAAAAAAAAAAAGGTTGTTGAGTCACAGTGTTAAAAATACTCCTGTGCCCTCCCTCAGCTGAAGTCAGATGGATATACGGAGAGAGGAGACTTGGGAAGAAGACAGAAGACCTGAAATAGCCTCCTGAAATAGCCCGAAGCATCCAGGGAAAGAGCCCTGCCTCCGCCTGCTGTTAATTCCTCTCTGTCCTTGAATGTGTGTGTTGTCATGTGAGAGTGTATAGAAATAGATGTGTGCGTTTGTGTTTACTCTCCCACAACTGCTTTTCCTTCCACTTTTTTCCTCCTCTCCTCTGATTTGATTTAAATAAAAGCCACCCAGTTAAATTGAAGTGTCAGGGTGAAAATCCAAAATGTGTGTAAGTGAAACAGGATTTTTATGAGTAAACATTTCATTCCTGTACACTCTCACTCATGTTTATTCATTTATGGCGAGGCTATGAAGTAATGCTTCGTTTTGGTTGCTTGCACTATTCATTAGCTTGTGTATTGCCCGAGGTGTAGCCACTTATAATGGTTGTGGAGCTGTGTTGGCAGTTATGTTATTGACAGAACCATATGGATTTCATTTCAAATTCATCACGCCAACCTGAAAGAAAAAGATCCACAAGAGCGTGTCTTTGTGTGGTGGGGAGGCATCGTAGGTTCTCCATGAGAGAAAGTAAGAAACAAAGAGGGAGAAACAATGAGGGAGCAAAAGTGTGTGCTTGTGCGTGTGTGTGTGTGTGTGTGTGCCTTAGCTCTCAATTCCATCCTATCTATTTTGGGGGGAATTGTTTTAGAGACACTGCCATTTCTGGATGCCATCATCACTCAAGCAACCCAAGGTCTCAGCCGTGAGATGTTGCCATACATCAAGGTACTGTTGATCAATATTGATTGATCTGTGCAACTTGAGGGAATATCAGTGCCCATCTCTGCCTCGCACACCCTTCTGTTTATGTAATTAATATGGAAGACAAGTAGTAACTCAGCCATAACTTTTTAACCTTGCAGAAAGCCCCAATAAATCACCAGCAGGGACATCAGACGAATTGAGCTGGCAGGTTACTGCAGTCTTGCTCTGGGCTGTGTGGGAACAAGCTAACATTTTCCCCTCATACTTCGGTTATGAATAAAGTCCAGTATCTACATGGGTCACCTGATACCTCCTTAACATCCATTTCTTTGCCACATTTGTTTAAAGCAGAGGAGCCAGATATACTTTTCTGCAGGGATTTGGTGTGTGAAGGAATGAG
Organism: Toxotes jaculatrix; assembly: GCF_017976425.1. Classification (NCBI taxonomy): domain Eukaryota; kingdom Metazoa; phylum Chordata; class Actinopteri; family Toxotidae; genus Toxotes; species Toxotes jaculatrix. Next base: position 16,581,378 of record NC_054412.1, read on the forward strand.
CTGGAGGTTCTTTCTGGTTTGAGGTTTTGGGAAAGATCTTGTTCTCATTCTCCAGCTTGACCCGCTGGAGTTGCTCTCAAAGGATAATAACAGTTATTTTCAAAATATGTTTTTTATTTTTCTCGGTTTTGCCATTGTGCCAATCAATTATGATAAGAATTATGTCAGTTGTTTCCCTGTTGAGTTGCAACATAACCGAACAACATCCAAACCATCTAACGCTATGCTGCAATTAGACCTGTCTGCCTCTGATTTTTTTTTTATAGTCTGAAAAGTTAGTACATTGTGATTTTATCATGTGATATGAACGTGTTGCAGCAACAAAATGTCACATCCTCTAAATTCCTTGCTTATGATGCCCCTATTATACTTACAGCCATGTAATGATATGAACAGTGTGTCAGTGTTAAGTGTGTTTAAAGGGGCACTCCACAAATTTTACACTAGAAAATTAGGTTTTGCCTCATGAAAAATACAAACAAAACCTATCCATTAGCTATACTGCTCTCTACTCTTTTCAGGGTGGACTGGAGTCAGTCCCAGCTGACACTGGGCGAGTGGCCGGACACACCTGGACAGGTCACCACCAAGTTTATTCTGTGCAACATCTGCATCTTCAGGTATTGTGGTGAATCTATAGCACAGATATTTTGGGATAAAATAATTGGCCTAAAAAGACTTAAAATGAAAGCATTCCAGCCTTTCTATGTGTTTTACAGTTGTCTAACCTGCAAACTTTAAACCTTTTTTTCTCAGCTTCACTGCCTCTGTAATTACTGCACTCTGTCTTTGTAGGACAGAATTGCGGTTGCATGAATAAATCAAGATGTACTGTGTTCCACTGAAATGAATTATGGGAAATGTATTGATCAACTGTTTCTGAAGCTTCACCCAGACCAGGCCCAGAATCACAGCTTCTGCATCATACATTTTAACCATTCTTTTTTTTTCTTTAATTCTATCATTTGTTATTCCCACAACTTTATGGAAGAAAAACATTAAATTTCAAGTTACATAGCAACTTCACATTATGCTTACAATGTGTTGTCAGGTGAAAGTCTTTTTTTACAGTTAAACTCTTATTTTCTTTTTTCAAACTTTGACTTTGACTTCTATAAAAAGTTGAAAATAAAGTTTGCACAGGCTTTAAAGTAACAGCAGAAATTTATTCAGGAATATTTTGTCTTGAACTAACCAGAAAAGTTATTTACATTTTTCCCTTTGGAGTTTTTGTAATGCTCTCTATTTGTGATGGTAATGTTTCCTGTTTTATCAGGGTCAAGTGATGAGATTTAGTTTTCATGTTATCCTGCAGTCAGGATAATAATGAGCCATAATTCCTCTGTACATTTTGTGCTGCCTCATGCAAAGCACGCGCGGCTGAGAGATACTAAATATGAATGGATTCTGTCTGAAACAATTCCAACAACACCTGTTCGGCTGCTGATTCAGCCCACTTCCAGCAATCATTACTTCTGTATGCATTTCAGACTAATTCCATCACATACACACCGCAGAGTGCTGAACTCTTTTCTGCCTGCATCATGTACTAATTGGGGAAGGGCCAGCGCTCAGACTGATTTTAATCATTTTCTTCACTGAAAAAAAAATATTTTTTTTTTTTTTACTTGTTCTGGATTTTTTTTTCATTGCAGAGACGGAACACATGTGGTTATTATTCCTTTCAGTACTCAGAAAATTGATGCAAAATTGTTTACTTCATTTAGGCGGCGGAGTCCACTGATAATTGCATTCATTCGCAAAGGCCTCTTTCATATGTCAAAGGGTGGAAGAAACAAATTACATTCTCTTTTTTTATGGATGAGTGCCACTTCTTTTGGTGCATGAACATTTTAGGTCAGCAAATTCTCCCCGTTTTTATGCAAATGTTTTAATTTGGCACATTTTAGATGACATCTGTTAGACCAACACGATGCAAATGTTGTGGGCTGTCCAAAGCATTTCATTAACCACTGGTTAATCGTGTCTTCCATCCACACCCGTCATGTGAAAGCATGTGGGGAGGATGTTGACTGAGGTAATAAATAATCCATGATTGTGGCTTAGCTGACATCCACCCAGTGAAAAATAAGAGAACTAGTGCTTAAGCATAACTTATTCAAACTGTTTAAAACATTTTAAGAAACTTGTTTCTTTCTGTTCTCTCACTCTCACTTTGCAGTGCAAAGTAAATGTCATTGTAAATTTACACACTAATGATTAACAATATTAGCAGGTAGCATGTCAACATGTATGGAATATTTTCAAGCTCTTTCTCTTATATAGGTTAAATGTTGCTTTTTATCCCAGTGCTGCTCAGTGTTCTAATCAGAATACATTCATTAGTGCACAGAGGCAGGGTAAACTGTGTTCTTTTATTAATTGCCCTCCTGTGGATGCAAGGGTGTAATTTTCACTGGGGGTGGGCTGAGCTTAACTAGCCGGAGTGAGTGGTACATTGGATTCATGATGGTCTTTTGCCCTGGGTGTGGCCTTACAGGCTACATACAGGCTGCTCTACCTCTTTGTGGGTGGCTGATGGGGCCTGTATATTCTCATAAAAAGGAACTGGAAGCAGTCAAACACTATAGTATAGCACAGGGCTCTTCACAGTAAAGCTGCACATAGAAATAAAGATGACAATCTAGGGGGCAAACCTTCCCCTTTGCCTGGATGAGCCTGATACCACAGTCATCATGGGGCCTGGGCTCATATTTGTTAAATGTCTAATTCCTAGAAAAGTTTGTGTAGGATCAAATATTCTAGGTTGCTAAGTTATGTTTGCTAGCTTATGGATTGTATAAGCAAAAATATGATGCTAATGAAACAGTTTAAGTCTCATGATGATATTTACCCATCAGCCATTCGCTTAACACTGTAAGCAAACACTAGAAACCACTTGTGCAGCTTGAACAATAAATCTATACACAATTTAAAGTAGTGATTTACCCTAGCTGTGTCACATCCCAGTCAGCCCTATCCAATCATTATTTCTCTCTGTTTTCATTCATCCTGCATCTCTGAGCTCATCTCAGAGCACAGCGTCCACCTCAAACATTAATGGGCACATTTTAAACTGATTACTTACATGTAACTAAACCTGACTATATTTCTTTTGATTATAGTTGATATTTATTCTGTGGGGGTTAAACAGAAATTATATTTTATAATCTCAGATCCAAGCAACATTTTTTTCTTTAACTAGTGCCATGTTTATGCACGCTCACTAATAATTCCTCAGATTTCAGTCTCCCAGTGATATACCATACTGTAAGAAACTGCTCACTAATTTGCTAATAAGTTTGATAAAAAGCTTTTACTCCTTGTCCAAAAAGCAGAACCAAGCACACATCACTTTGAGAATTTTTAGCCAGGTAACTCATTCCCTACCCTGATGTATAAATGCTGCAGTACATGTTGTATATCCACAGAGAAACTGGTATTTATGAAGAAGAGAGTCCGTTGGGCTGAGTCATATCTATTAATGTAGTGAAGACAATAATAACATCAAAGAGGGGAAAACAATACTTTCAACCACACCAGTAGTAGAGTCCATTAGCTCTCAGTACAGGTTCAGATTATTGTTAAATATGGATAGATCCTGTTTCTAGCAAGCACATTACACTGTCGCTCTTATCACACAAACAAGACTCAAACATAGTGTTTAGTATGATGAAATGACAGTATGAAGCAACGGCAACTGATGTTTGCTGCAGAGATTGTAAATGCAAGAAAGAGAAAGTGAAATAGTCCGGCCAGTGGCCTCATTTGCTGTTTATTTTATTTATTCATTTATCTATTGAAACTGTTCTCCAAAACTGCCTGTATCAGATAGGTACAGGCTGAGTCAATTTTCTTTCTAAAGTTTGGTGTAAGCTCAGGAATATTAGCAATTTTGCTTAAAGTCCGGAAAACAGGACAATGAACAACAGCCTGGAACAAGAACATTAACATCTACAAGGATATTTTTCAGCAATCAATGTGAAACCCACTGGACTGTGCATCAACCAGTTAGCTTATTGTTCTTCAATATGAAGATCCCCCTGTTCAGTAGCTAGCACAATAAACACAGCATTATTTGCATTTATGGATTTTCTCCCAGCACTGTGCACCAGTGTGTCATGTTCTCGCTGGGGGTAAAAGAACATTATTCATAGTCTCAATGTGGCCTCACCACAGCGAATAGCTCTATGCAAACCATTTACAGATATTTAGGTTTTCAGGAGCCGGGAAGGGTGTTGAATGATGATATACTGTAACATGGTCGGATAGAGGCACAAAACTCCAGCCTCATACATTAAAACATTAAACATTAAAACCGTGACTGGATTTAATGTTGTGACTGATCGGTGTATAATTTGTAATACTTAACGTGAATGGCAAAGAAGAAAAGTAAAGGTACACCATGCAACTTTGAGTTGTAATATTTTCTTCAGGTTAAAAAATGGAAACATCCATGTATCATAATAACACTGTCAAGTCCAATCTTGCCACCTATAATATGAGAATTCCTGCTTGGTTATTGTGCAAAATAACAGCAGGATTTGCATCAGCAAAAATGACATGACATCCCCAAAAAAATATATATATATAAATATGGATTTATATATCTACATATAAGCAAATCAACATCAAGGCCTTTGCCAGAAATCAATGCAGCACCCACTTGGCTGTTCATGAACCAATGGGCTTGCTGAGCTATAATATGAAGTTCCTTGTGTCCTGCAGCCACCACAGTGCATCCAAGACACCATTTGCATTTATGGATTTTCTCCTAGCGCCGTGTATCTGTGTGTCATGCTCTTGCTTGGGGGAAATGGGATCTCTATTCATAGTCTTTATCCATTTCATCTCCACCACAGTCTTGACCGAGGGCCTTTGGAATCGGTCCCACTCACACTGAAACGATTTACTATGGGCAGGCAGGACTGTCAGACAGGGGCAGGGCTCACAGGCGCTTGTTCATGACTTTGTAGATACAATGATTTTAAGAAGCAGTAATAATGGTGGGGGCCAGGTGTTCCAATACAAGACAACACTACAGGAAATGAAGCCTCCGAAATGACCATAAACTTAAATCAACACGTCTCTGACACAATCCCAACTTTTAGGTTCTAAAAAATATTGCATTTAATTGTTAATGAGTGTGACTGTGAAGGTAATTTGTGAACATTAATTTAAATATAACATCAATAATAATATCAATAATTTGATTAAATATTTTTCCAGGGGAGTTTGCTGTCTTTGACAGCTGGGTAGGATAACGTATTTTATTTGAGAAGATACAAAAGTTGTAATTAACATATGATCAGTTACGTTTTGTGCTATTTAGCAGCTGATTCAGAGCTAATCAAGAATGATTCTCCAGTAGCTTTCAATGTTCTTTTAGAGTTATTCTTGAAATACTTAATTAAGTGCAGTGATGATTTGTCCTTTATTTACTCACAACTATACCATGGCCACTCAAATCAAACTTAACATCAGCAGCAAATTCCTTCACAGGTACATTTATAATTTTCTAACACTGTTCAAGTCACATTTTCACTGTTGAGCTGCTTTTACTAATCACACATTTCTCACCACACCAGCAAATCAAAACCAGCTGTAGCTCCAGTAAAAACAAAAATTGCATGATGGTTGGGTAAACAGACGGCTTATTGAAACAGCTTTTAGGTCAGAGACATGGTGTTAAGAGCACTAAATGAAGCAGCAAAACACAGGAAAACACAGCCCAGATTCCTCTTGCAGCTATTTTCCACCAGAATTTCTTTAAACTAAAAACAAAAAAGACACGACTGGTCACAGAGGTGGCATATTTCTCTACCTGATAACTCTCTTCTTCTATGTATTTATGCTTTCTGCACTAGTACAGAGGTAAACATTTGAGGTAAACAGGTGGACTTTGTGCCAAAACGTAGGACAGGTTAGTCCGTCAACGACTGGCTGAAACAACCCCCTGTGTTAAATGTCTGACGGAGACAAGCTATGTGAACATATGGGCTGTTTAACATGGAAAAGATGTGATTCATTGCTTGACGCACTGATGCATCACGTGATGTTTGAACTTTGCTTAGGTGCAGATTTGGAAAGTGTGGACGAAGATGTAATTTCATGCAATTATTCAGCACAGGTGAGTGTCTCCAGTAGCATTAGGAGAGGTGGAAGAAAGTGTCCTCGACCAAATTGGTGTCAGGTTTTAATTTGACTCCGCAGCACACTTTACTCTGAAGTGCATTTGTGACGAATTGCAGAGTGCAGCATTTGGAATCCATCAATGATCTGCTACTACGGGCGCTTTTCTCTTTTAGGTTTAAACCCTGCTTGCATAGTAAAACTTGTCTGTGTATAAACTGTATATATGTGTGTTAGTGTGTGTGAGTGTGTTATAGACAGGGGGCGGGGTGGTTCTCGTCAATGCAAATCACTCCCTGCCTGCCATCTAGCTCCAGCTGGCGTGATGCTCTGGCATATTGGCAAGTGAGGCGGGCGGGTCGATAAGGATTTTAACCGCATCTTAAAATGGGTAATGGTGGCCTTTATGTGTGTCATTGTCACTTACCCAAAAGTCACGGCTCCTAAGCGCCACCATCCATCACCTGCCTGCCTGCCACATGCCTCTTTCTGCATAACTGATTCACTTAAGCTCTGTTTGTTTGTTTGCTCTCAAAGTCACTTTCATTTATGATCGAGCTGTGCACGGGCTGTAGTGTGCAGAGATAGACAGACAGGGGTGGTTAGCTTGCTCTAAAATTGCTCACCCACACTAAAGCCTGTCATATTGGATATTACAATCATGTGAAGTTATTTTTGCACATTTTCTTCATGCGAAAAAGGCGAAACCCTGTTTTGTCTGTGGAGATAACTGGGTTCATTCTCAATGTGCAAAATCTCTCCCTTTTTAGAAGTGACAGCCTGCAGTGAATTTAAGTTTATGAAAGGGACCTCAACCAGATTGCTTCCATAAATAAACCAACTTTTATATGAAAAACTCATTTAACAACTAAGGGAAATAAGTTAATACCTAAGGGTGAGTCACAGTCACTCGCTGTATTGCTAAGGGCACTTTTTACCATGCGTATTTTAAGACATTTTGATAATCTGCACTGTGGGAATATGAGGAGATATTTCTTTCGTTAAAACTGTAGGGATGGGGCTTTGGAAATAAATTAATTTTGTTGATCATTAAAAAAAAAAAAAGAAGTTGCTGGGTACCTTGCCAATTAGGTGAGACACGGCGTTGTGCACTGTCAGTGCCAAACGACTGCCCTTGAAAGACTGCAGTGTGTGCCTCGACTTTTCGAAAGCAATTTCAGTCACAAATGTCTCTTTACTTTCACAGGATAACGGTTTGAGCTTTTAGAATGGCAGTGACAAGCTCTGAAATGCCATTTTTTAATGTGTGAAAATATGTTAAATGGTGACACATCTCAATACTGAATTTCTTTCTACACAGCAGTCCATTAATAACCTGTGTAAAGGCTTTCATGTCTTGTTTCATGTTCGTACTGCTGATAGACCATTTTACAATGTATTTGTGCCGTATTTATACTTGACAGCAGTGTCAAGACTGGGTCATGAAGTCAAAGCATCATAATTAACTGAGTCTCTTGATGTTCCCTGAATTTGCCTGGTGGTTGTGGTATTGGCTCTAACCGATAGAAGGTGCCGAATCTCTCAAGTTAGACATTTTCACTGGCATTTTTGTATGAATGACGTAATAGAAACGTTTAGTGTCTGGTCCAACTGATTTGGACACTTTTGTTCTCACATGCAGCTTCTATGGGTAATGTCTAGATATGTTGGTTACCTGTGCTTGTATGGGGAAAGGTCAGCAGAGGGTTGTTCTGAGTCCTTTGATTTCAACGTCATGTTAGCAGAATTACAAATTACCGTTAGTAATTTACGAGCTATTAGAGGTGTTAATTATCATTAATGGTAATTTGAAGTCAGTAAAGCCTGATAAAATGCGTGACTAACCCCTGCAGTCTGTTTAGTGTTGTTTGGATTTGATATGTATTTGGAATGACTTTAAGTAGAACAAACATAAAGTTAGTGATCAGGGCTGGACCTCTCGACGCAAAGGAGTTAGCAAGGTAGACTGAAATGCTAGGCGTCCTACTGTCCAGCCAGTAGAAATTAGCATTTGGCAGGGACCTAGACTGTCGAGGTCAGCCAGCAAATGCAGATAAAAGCGTAATAACCTCATATGTTCAACGGTAAATAAGAAAATCGTGTGGAGCAGAGAGATTTATTCAAACAGGGGTAAAACTGTGCTGTTGCTGCTGTTTATGTTTAATGTGTTTTGTACTTAAAGAGAATGTAACTTTGTTTACATGCAGTGCACACATGTTTTCTGTTGCTGTGTACTTAGATTTCAAAGTGAAATCTTATGAGAAGTTTTTAGCAGGTCTTTAGGCTAAAGTCGTTACAGCCCTTGGGGACGGCAGAGCTGAGGCATGTTAATGCCACAACAATAGAATGAATAGTGTTGCTGACTGTCAGTGACTATCGTCCTGAATATGTTATTCCTCTTATTAAATGTGTAGCATGAGTCTAGTTCATTATAAGCCTGTAACACTTAATTATTCTTACCAGACATCATTATTTGTTTAGAAGTAAAGCACTTTTTGGAGGTCAGAACCAGCCTTTGAATCAGAATCAGAAGAAAAGGAAAGCAGAACATATGCTGGGCAGCTGTGTATTGTCATTCAAGCAACTAAGGCCTCTATTAGAAATAGTTAGCATGAAATGTTCTTCATTAAAGCTTCATTCCCAGTGTACCAGGAGGATGCTGGCAGAGCTGTTTCATCTCTGTGTATATTTACAAAGCTCTGGCAAGCGTCCCACTCATTTCTGTGGCTAACTGGCGAAGATGTTGAGTTGCCCTGAGCAACTGTGAGAAGCTACAAGAATAGCTGGCAGACTTAAGTCGGGGAAGAAATGCTCGTTAAGCTGAACTATGTTGTCATGGTTAATTAAATACCCACTCCATATTTGAAGTTTGTTTTTCTTCGCTGCTCCCTGTCTGACCCTCTCTGTCATGAAGACGCCATGAAAATAAGCAGTGGACATGCACGATCATTGCTGCCTTTCTCTTTGGTTTCACTGATGGATGTGATTAACTGGCATTACCATCAGACTTTCTCAGGTCAGTCCTCACCCACACAGGGGTGGGGTCGAAAGCAAAGTCCTGGCTTTCATCTCTGGTCCGAATATTGTGATTGAGAGCTGAAAGGCCTGCTTTGAACAAGCACAATAAACTTGAAACAAAGAAGGCCTCCCCGTACTTCCAAACCACCTAGTGCTTTTCAGGATATTAACAGCTTGGCAAACACTGTCCAATTCAGTTGTTTCTACGCCAGTGTGAAGTGGAGGAAAAGAAAAGGAAAACAGAGGCATCACACTTCAGTGGTGGAGGACGCAGTCACCTCATGTCCAACCTGCTGGAGGAAAGGACTTCATTGAGTATTTTGTTTTCATCTAAGGCAGAACACCGTTTGAATCACTTGGTGAACGTGTGTGTGTGCACGTGAAAGCTTGTGTGTGAGAGGGAGAATATCTGTGTGTATGTGTGTACGTGTGTCTGCATACTTGTTACAAGGCACTCTCATTTACATATAGAGCACCGGGCCCTCAGGAGGTAAGTGGACTTTAACAGTGAGATAGCTCTGCTATTTATTGCTTTTCATGCTGCAGTGAATACCTGAGAGCCGCAACTTCTCAGACGTGGCACTGAAATCCATATACAAATGACCAACAGCCATCACTGTTCTCCAGTAAGTGCTTCCTTCTCAAAGAGAAAGCCAGAAGACTGTCAAGACACTCAATTCACCAATATCTATAAGCTGCTTCTTTGTCACTACACAGCCAATAGGATGCAGTACACTATGTGGTGACATGTTGAAATGACAGGCGGCTAAATTTGCCCTCCAAACTTTTTCTCAAAGTTAATGAAAACTTCTAAATTTGACAATCTATTTGATTTGATTTTTATTCCCCCAAACTATTGACAGAGCAGCCCACCCACACAATAAACTAATGTCAAATTGTCAGCCTGTCAACAACAACAACAAAAAAAAAGTCAGTTTGCATTTTCAGAGAATGATGATACAATCCATCAATGTCAGGCTAATCTGAATTGGAAATTATATTACAAACCCCCAGAATAAACTTGTGTTTTTGTCTAGTCCAGTCAGCAGCATGGAAGATTTATAGCTATGTCATTATTCTAAACATAATCTTAGTTCTGCTGTGTGATTTAGCTGTGATTTATAGTCATTCCATTTACTTGTAAACCACGGGAGGGACTGACAGAAAAGGACAGCCTAATATGCTAACAGCCACTGTACTGCTGATATGAAAATACAGCTGGGTGAGGAAGCTTTGAGCTATGCAACGATGTCATCTCACTCTGCAGCTGCAGCTCTGTCATCAGGGCCGAGCTCGACAACGCTGATTGCATGGAAACGTTTACATCATCCCATAGAAAACCATGATGATAGCACTGGCTTAATCAACCCTCTCATTCCATCATTACTCATATTATCATTAGCATTTTTCAACCATAATTAGTTAGCTCTTTCACCCTTATCAATATCAAGAAGACGTATTTTCAATGTGGAAAACGTATCTAACGACATGATTAAATTAATTCTTAAACAGAACAGACCCTATCTGAAAGGAACCCGAGCACAGTCAGAACTGGTCCGAAAACAAGGATAATAAGAGCTAATCCAAAATGCAGTCGACCCGAACGGAACAATATAAAAGGATAAGCATTACGCACTACAAACTGACAAGCAGCTGCGGTCGAAAAGATGAGCAACACATGTAAGCTAATAATGAGCCCACTAGGATCCGCTTGGATATTAGACAGTGACACATAGACCTGAGATCCACAGCAATACAACAACATTAGACAGAATATATATAGTGGACCCAACTCAGACCCACTTCTTGTGTCTGCCAGAAGTGAATGTCTGTCCCCGTGGGAGATGATTTTGAAGCAGGTGACCTACAGGATGACATCAACACTGACGTCAATGAGGTAAAACTTCTCAATGAAACGGGCTGTGCTGAAGAGAAGCCACCAGAAAACTCAATATTCATTTTCAGTAAATATCAATTATGTGTCAAGGCTAAGGACGTGGAAATTACACTGTGAATATAGCTCTTTGCAATTAAATACTGGATCCAAAAATATTGGATACATGTTTGAAATTCCTGTTGTCACATATTTGTGAATAATCAGATGCACCAACTGAGAGGAAGTTCCTCCAGGATCACTGTTATTCAACACTTAAATGGCAGATGGAGCAGCCATATGCTTGGTCAGGTGCGAAGTGTGAGAGAGACGTGGGCCCTCAGTGACACCCCAGTGACACCTTTGCATATTTTGTATTTTTTTCCATTAATTAATCATGTCAAAGTGTTCACTGTTTCAGTTTTGCTGAATCACAGAGAAAACCTTGATAATACATGTTGTTACACATGGCATCTTTAACTGCTGATTTCAGATTGGAAGTGTCTGCCTCAAGATTGTGGAGGAAGCCACACAAAGACATGTAGTTTGTACTATTTAGATATAACTATTTCCCTTTTCAGTACATATTATGAAGTGTATGTTTAATGTTAAATGTTCAATCATTTCTAATGTTGTTGAGATAAGGGAAAAGATGCTCGCACTGTGGACCTCTTTGTTGTGTCCACCTGGACTTGAGCTCCACGAACGCCATACTGTCACCAAGTTGGAGCAGGCAGCAGGATAAAGCTGATCACTGCTCTTTGTTTAGTGTCCCTTTCTAGATTTTCATTTTTCAGTTCAACAGAAGGGGTTAATGTGCTCTTTTTTCATGGACGTTTCATTGCAGGTTAAGGTTTGGGGTCGGTAGCTGAAAGACAAACTTTTTCTTCACTGTCTAAACCTATTTTATAGAACTGATCATTCAGTTACACATAAAATGGTGTTCTTTGTTTTCTTTTTTTCTGCCTTCATTGAACTCTGATCCTGGACTGTGAAAACAAGAAGAGACCTTGAAGTATCTTTTAACTGATGAAATCATGTAAATCTACACAAGTAAATATATATATATAAATTTCAAACTCAGTTAATTTAGAATGAACTCCTCCTTTTGCAGGATTTTCCTCAACAGGACTACAGGAAGTTCTTGCGGCACCTTCCTGCTGATGGTAAGCATGTTTGATTTCTCAAAGCTGATGTAAAAGTCTGTGTAACAGTTTTCTCTGTATTTCACAGTACGCTGTCTATATCTGCACCTCGTCCACATTAACATTCACAGAGGTAAGTTGTTTTTTTCTGTATACCATCAATCTGTTGGTGAATGTGTAATTTTTTTTATGTTAATTTTTTGTGTGTTTGAGTGTTTTAGTGGAAAATACCATTGGTTTGCTCGTGGTGGTGCATTCAGCTGATGGAGAGGTTTTGCACTGAAAGGTAAGACTTACACTACAGATAAAATTTCAGTATCTTGCCTGTAAGTCACTGTTGTCCAAGCGATACATTGGTATTATTCAAGGGCATGGACAGATATTTGCCTGCTGGACAGAGGAAGCATCCCATGAGAACCCTCTGAGAGCGTCTCTCCGCTGTCCCCTGCCAAACTGTCGCTCAGCAAGAATGCTGTGACTGACGAGGCTGAAGAGGACAGTGATGAGGTAAATATTTTTAGTGGACACATATCGTGAAACTGCTCCTGGATAAATAACTTTAGTTTATGCGTCTGACTCTGCTGTGAGTCTGACTAAAACTGATTAAAAAACACTGATACAGATTTTTGTAATGTTAATTTTGACCTGATTTTACAACTGTAGTTGTGACGGCATGTAGGATGTTTTTTTTTCCCTGATTCAAACAGAGGTCTAACCTGGTGCAACAGCTGAACATCATGACAGACCTTCATACAGGGCTGTGCTTGGGTACACAGTCGCTGAGGGTTATTCTCTGGGGAGGTGACAGATCCTGCCGTTCTCCAGATGGACAGTAAGAATCAGCAGAATGCCCTCAAACACTTCCTGGAGGGAGAGGCTTTTGAAGCAAAGGTGGACTTTTTTTTAGCATTACTGTTGCCTGACAGCTGTATATAATGTTTACAGTGATGACAGTATGGCAGAAATATATATATTTTCTTTTTGCTTTCCTGTAAATATTCATGGTGCAACTTAAATGCTTCTTGTCAGTAGCTTGTGTAAGTATTCAGACAAAATCAAAACACCCCTGTCTGGCAAAAATCCTGGAATCACAGGTTAATAACCGACTCATAGTATTTCTCTCAAAATATTCTGCTGTGAGCCCTCAACAGTCTGGTTTCAGATCTATAGTAGGAAAAAAGCTGTAGGAAAAGTGTGGCTGCGTTTTTCAGTCCTAGATTATGCTGATTTAATCTACAGAGATGCTGCTGCTTCCACTCTCAAGTCCCTAGATTTAGTGTATCATTCATTTACTGTTAACAGATGCCGAAATTAGCTTTATATATTAGACATTCTTTACAAAAAACAAGAAAAACATGTTTTTATTTAATCAGACAAATCTTCTATTTCATAGCTGATAAAACCATAGATAACATTATTTCATTTCAATTGCTTGCATACTCTCAGCTGCCTGCTTGTGTGGTATTTCTGATGAAGAGTGACTGCTGCTGCTGTCCTGTGGCTATAGGAGAGAAACTAACAGCTGCTGCCACACAACCTTCAGGATCTCCTTGCGTATTGTGGCCAACATAACTGCATCCACATTATCATATACTACAGTAGCAGTCTCAGACTATCTATATACCCACTATCTATATACAATTCTGTTTTGCTGTTTTTGATTTGCGTTTCACTTCTGAAGTAAAGACAATTAAAGGACCCATTTGAATTCCTACAAGAGAGACACCCATTGCTTTTGGATTGAAGACCATGTCGGTGCTACTATTTTAAGGACTAAGAAAGGACTCATTAAGAACAAAGGGCAAGTTAACACATTTCCAGGTTTATCTTGTAAGTGGGCTGATATAACCTTAAGCTAATTATTTGAAGTAAGATATATTTCTTTTCCTTTAAATTTATTTTTCTTTTATGGAAGGGAGATATTTCATTTGTTCCTAAACCAAGGTTTAATTTAATTTACATTTATACCTAACCATTTAAAGAATTTAATTCCTTTTAATGGAAGTATAGGTTTCCTTTAATTTCATGCCTATAGGGTACATAATGAAGTAGGATAAGAGTACTTTGTGATTATCTGACGTATAATAAGGATAGATATGCTCCACTCAAGCAACTCATAGAATAATTGGATGTAGGTAGTAAACTGCTTCCAACCCTGAATAAATTCTCCTGAATTGTTACAGATATATGGTCTCAGCAATTATTCTATAATAAGCTGAAACAGTTAATACAAGAACAAGTCGAGAAATGGGTCACATAATGTCATATAAATGAAGTCGGATCAAACGTAGCTAAACTTGAATGTTAAAATGAGGTGCAGAGGAACACTTATGTTTCTATTTTCATTATTTTACTTACACAAGAAATATATTTGCTCTGTTGTGGTAATTGCTTCAGTAAGAGTATCAGGCAACAAGGGGAAAACCTGTATATTAGACACACGTGACATCCTTAGATTACTGTATTGTGTCAGTGTTTCATCCTTGGATGACAATACAAACCTACCATAGCTGTGTGCTTGAGAGAGGTAAGTTTGTTTTCTGCTCCAGCCTGCCTCTTATGAGCTGCTGCAGAGCTGGATGAACAAAGGACCCATTCCTCTACATGCTCTCACATTGGTATTTTGAATTAAACTAGAAAGTCCATCATGTCACCAGCCGAACGTCTGTATGTTCATAATGTTCAATAAAGAGAGAAAAACATTTGACTTGTTCTTATTCCAAATCACACCATGAAGTACAAAACATATGCATACTAAGTCCTTGGAGTGTGGGTGCAGCTTGCCTGCCAAAGACAGTAAAAAAATATTGTCACAACTACCATGAGAAAAGGGCAAGAGCATTTTTTGTTATTGCAATTCCTCCATTACATAACAACCGAGAAATACATTTTACCATAGTAACTTAACAGGCACCTCAGGATATCACTGTCAAATGTTCAGCTCTGTTTACCAGAGTACTGTGCCCCACTGGTACAGAGCACTTACAAAATACTCGCAGTAATTTGTTTCTCCTTTCCTCTAAAATTCACAAATGTTACTCCTTTGTTCTGCTGTACTTTGAGTATCAGTAGGAACCGATAGGTATTGTATCTGTACTGATTCCTATGACAGAATTACACAAGAAATTCACAGACATTTAGGTAAATGTCAGGAAATCACACTACAAATTGATATATATATATATGTGTGTGTGTGTGTGTGTGTGAGTATGTATGTATGTATATGTATATATATACTGTAAACAATAGACAAACAAAAGATACTACCAGTGCTATCCAGAGTTGTTTGCTAGTTAATATGTAGCCTACAGTTAATAATATCCTTGTTCCTTTATACCAACACTTCTAGTTTCTATCACTTTCTTTTGTTGCAGTTGTTTCTTCTTTACATTGCTGTTTTTGTTTTTCTACTGCATTTTTCTGTCCTTCCAGGCCTCTGTATATATTTCCTCAGTCGTGTTTTCTCTGTATAACCTCTCAAATAGTTTGGTTTATCATGCAAAAGGCAAAGAAGTTAACAGATCATTACTTTCATAACAGCAGCAGATTGATGGAAAAGACCCTGGAGTCTGGAGCCCTGTTGTGAAAAGCCTTGAGGCTCCTTCTTCTTATTAAAGCTGGACTTTGGGGAACTATGGTGGCCATTGACTAAGGTGGAGTCACTCATCCAGATTAGCCTTTAGCCTTGGAAGAATACATCTTGTACCTTTGACTAGTTATTGCTTCCTGCTATACAGATCATACATCTACGCTATCGATTGGCCTTGCCTGCCCCACAGCTCTAATTGTGGTGCGGGCCTCGCATTTCACCGACAGTAATAGGTTACACAGAAGAATAAAGATGCAGTCGCTAGGTATTGATCATGAGGAATCCACACCTCTAGCAAAATTAATGAGACAATGCATATGGATCAATACTGCTTTCCCTTCACTTGGCAAAAGATTTTTTTCTCCCTTTTTCTTCTTCCATGCCGCCGCCTGTAATCCAAGCAAAAGTGCTCTCATCGTTAAAGTTCATCATGGAGTATCAATTGTAAAACCGCCAGGAATCTTATTATGGATTAGGAGGGAAAGCTTGCTTCACAATTGTTTAAGTGTAACCAAGACGCACTCTCTAACTGCGAATGTGTTGTACTGTAAAGGAATAGGCTGCGATCATGTCCCGTGAACTTCAGCAAATCCGATCGCCCAATAAGGGAAGACGCACTCACACCACATCCTGTGAGTCAGGAATAGAACGCGACATGTACGAGATAGTTTGTTCAGGAGAACAGAAGATTAATGGCCTAATAACATCACTGTGTATATTGTGACTATCACCGCCATTAAACCCACAGAAACTCATCCCATTTGTTAAAACATGAGACCAACCAACATGGATGTTATAGCAGACGAAAATCGATTCTCGATTCCCATAATTAGCACGCCTGTGAGACTGACTGAAACAATATGAATCTGGTTTCGCTGTGTGTCTCAGTATGTGTGTGACTTTGTCTGTGGAGATCATTATGAAGGGGGCTCTTAGAAGCTACAGGGCAAAGGAAAGTACTCACACATGTAATTACTCATACTCCATGTAGGGCCCTCCCATGGCGAGACCCAGCGTAGGGGTTTCGGGTGTCAAGCATCCCGCTGCCTGTTTTCTCTCTGCATGCTTACCAACAGAAAGGAATCGTTTCATCACTGTCTCCTTTAATCTCACACATACACACACAGAAGTTGACCACTTTGTTCGCCAGGCCTCCCCTTTTCTAACCCTCAAGAGTGCAGGTTTCTTTTAAGAGAGAGGTGAGAGAAGGTGAACTTTCCACAGCAGCTAATTAAGGCAGTTAGGAGCATAAAATAGCAATTTGCAGGAGCAATCTGTTTAGAGTTTGTGTCCATGAGGGAACGAACTGCTACAGATATTCAAGGATGAGGTTACAAAGCCTAAAAAAAAATGAAAATGTGCTACTTTAGTGTGACATTACACGAAGTGCTTTCAAAATGAAGCTCTTTTCTGTAAATTAAGATGTGGCAAATGTTCTATGGGAGGTGTCACAAAAGAACAGGCCAATCCACAAATACAGTTAATTAATACATTTGCAGAACATTTTTTCTTTTCTGTACATTTACATGACAAATTTGGCAAAGTTATCTGAAAGCAACTGAAAACAGTGACAAAGCCTTAGTTTATTACTGATAAAGGGTTTAGAAATCTATATCCAGCTTTTGTAGGAAGCAAGCTAGATTATGACAGACATTCAGAAACTTGCACGTTCATTTTATATTCATTTTATATTCTCTATCAGTTCCCATTTTTAAAAATAAATCCCTTGTAAATGGTTGGGGTCTGACAACTGACTCCACCCACACCTGCCCCATTCTGGTTGCTGCACACGGACAAAGAGTTGTTTTAAACAACTAAACACACAACAGACTAAACTTTGCAAAGGCCTAGCCACACCAGAATTTAAAATGTTGAAATTTCACAGCAAAGTCAGTTCATTTAAATTGAACTGCAAGCAATTAGTGGATTGCTTGTTAGCAAGCACTTAGCAAGCTTGTTAGCTCTGAGAGTTTTTTTTTCCATCCTTAGTGAAACTTTGAAATAAACTGCCAGGGGGGAGTAAACGCCCCCGTACAAAGAAAACAGGAAGAAGCGGAGCATTGTGACTAACTAGCCTGGTTAGCATGTTAGCAGTCGGTCGTGGCATCTTAACATTGCCTCTTAAAATGTGTAACGTGCCTTGATTATGTTAGAATTTATAACAAATAAATTCTATACAAATAAGCTTATTTGTATTAAGATGCATTGTTTAAGTACCACAGCCTGGGCCCCGAAATATACCCTGCAGCTCTTGACCTCTAAATGGGGCTGCAGGGTATTTTCATGGCCCAGACAGTTGTATACTTTTCCACTATAAAAAAAAAATGGGAAGAACAATAGTGCAGTTTTTCAACAGTAAAGAAAAACAAATCAGAGAAACCTGAATCAATTTCTTTGAATCTACCTCCATTTTCTTCCAGTCGTTATAATTTGATTGGACCATTTTATCCAAAAACAAGCTACGATTGGCCAAAGTTACAGAAACTAAACGATTTTGACCTGGCATCTAATTTACACAGGTGTGTGTTGCCGCTACTTTGATTCTTCCTGTTGGCCACTTCCACTGCAGAAAAATTGCAGCAATTTTGCTAAATTGCAGCCAGGGATTGGTTGAGTTCTGATTATTGTGACTGTACAACTGCAAATGCCTGAGGGGGCTAAGTATTACAGTATGAATGATGTTGACTGGTTTTTTATTAGATTGTAATTCTGCTGTTGCTGCTAATAATATTCAAGGTGGAACAGGACCCCTGAGGTACCTTACTCGATAGAACAAAATAAAAAATACCGTGAATCTCTGCGTGCACCTGACAACTTGAAGTAATTAATGAGGATGTTCATTTTGTTCTGGCTGGAGCATCTTTTTTAGAATAAGTTTTTTATATTTATTTATTTTTCCTCAGGTGTGGGTAATGACTAAGTGCCCTTAATTTGAGCAGTGACAGCAGTGGTTATGAGTGTAGTAGCGACATTAGTATGGAGATAGGAAGCCTTAACTCTCAAGAGCCAAAATGTTCCCTACATATGGTCACAGGTCCGTACACACATTTTCTGGTTGGTGCTTTGCTTATGTATTTGTTATATAACACCTTTTTTAGAATCTCACCTGCACATACAAGTAATTTGCATCTTTATCTTTGTGTTTTGAGTATTTTATCTCCTCCTCCTGTGTTTTATCACTATGCAAATAAACCGATTCAAACCAAGAAAAGTAACATAATTACTATTCCAACGAGGAGCAGGAAATAACCACCATTTTTATCACTGTACAGCCTGTTTTTCTTTGAAGCTTTTCTCCTGAGTCTAATAACTGACTTGCAGACACAGCAGCAGCAAACAATTTAAGGTGAAGCTTGTTGACTGACAAACCTGTGTTTAGATACATCATGCCCCACGTTTTTTAATCCATCATCTGTATAAAGCAATTAAGAGTCAGTTCCAGAAGAGTGCATGAGCAGTGAAATTAGAGCTTTGGCTCCATGTTTC
This sequence comes from Toxotes jaculatrix, assembly GCF_017976425.1. NCBI lineage: Eukaryota > Metazoa > Chordata > Actinopteri > Toxotidae > Toxotes > Toxotes jaculatrix. Next base: position 16,600,621 of record NC_054412.1, read on the forward strand.
ATCTCTCCACACTTTGACTATTTTTACTGCCCTCCTGGGCGTTTAAAGTGAAGACGAAAAATGGTGGCCAACGAGGTGGCGTTATCGATGGTGCTGACATTTGCGGTTACACCTTTCAAGTACTGGGGAATATCAGCTTTCTGTCCACTGAGGCTCTCCTCCCTCTCTTCTCACTGTGCCTCTATCTTTATCTCTCACATACAGTGTAAGCACACAGCCTCCGCTCTGATTCACTCCATCTCTCTTGCTTTGTATATGTCTCTGACAGAGAACAGTAATCCTAAACCATTATTTACCTCTCTCTACATGCATTTTGATGTATATCTGCAAAGAGAGAGGGCCAGCTCTATTAATTAGGAGCACGGCACCGTTAAAAAAGGAACCGCAGGGAGAGATGGTGGTACTTGCGGCTCTCAACCTGCCCACTGTGTCCTCCCACAGAGCTGGTGATTAATGATGTCAGCCATATCATGGGGGTCCTTATCAGACATGGACGCTCCCACCAAACAAAGCCAGGGTTAGAAGCTCGCTGTTTAACTGATGAAGTGGGACCGATGGCGAAGGGAAGCTGAGAGTCGCTGTGAATGCTAATGACCTCTGGCGTTGACTGTTAGGTGCGCGCCCAGGAACATTAACTGCCTGCCTCCTCAGTTTGAAGTGAGGTGTAACTGTGATGTGTATGATCACATCACACTTCATGCTCCAGGGTTTCCCTGAAATACCCAGGGATGGAAGAAGCATTCAAGTAGTAATACAGCAATCTATAAATGCCCCATTACATTCACAGTCTTGCTTAAGTAGAGAAGTATTTCCAGCAACGTACACTTAAATCTAAAAGGTAAAAGCACTCATCCTGCTGAATGGCCTCTTTTATAGTATTATATTTTAAATGAATATCATCACTAATGCATTAATGTGTTAGTAGCATTTTTGCGGCTGATGCTGCTTCCAACTGGCCAAATTCTCCACATTCTTCAAGTCAAAACTTACTGATGTACATGTAAACAATATCCAGTCAGCAGCAACTCATCCTCCTTAAGGGCTAAGTAAAATGTCCTCCGGCGTGTCATAGACTGGTAAGTATTGTTTGCCTGGTAGTGGACATAATTTTTGAATGTAGTTTTTGAAAAAAATGAAATGGGAATTGAGGAAATAATGTACTTATCTTTGTCACAGAAAAAAAAGGATTATCATAAAGCAAAAATATTCACCAAGAAGAAGCACAGCAGGACAACACTGGATTAAATGCACTTACATGCAGCTAAATTTCACCAGTGGACGTACCTCTGAGCTTAATGGACTGTGAGGTTACGTATTGAAGCATTAGTGTGGATTTTCACGTTAGGCGCCAAGGTTACGTTGTTTAATGGGACGCTTAGAATTAACGATCTTATCAGATCTGATGGAAGCACAGAAATCAATAAAACAATCTCTGTGTCTAATCAGACTCTGATCTTTGTCACAAGTTATGTGAGTTATCTCCTGGTTATGAGATATCTGCTCTGATACGCTTGCTTTCAACTTTATCATGTACGTGCATCGCATATTCTGAAAAGGAACTTGGTGAGACCTTGCATGTGCAATATATCAGGCGTATCTGTCCACAGCTGAAAGAGAGAGGGGGGTAAAGAGAGGGAGAGAGAAAGAGAATGATTGGATCTCGTCTTTCTGACGATCTGCCACTACAAAGGCGATATCTCTCCACCGTCCTCAGATTGCTATCTCTTGTGGGACAGAAATAGAATACTGTACGAGAAATAAGACACTCATGTTTTATCAAGCTGTGAGGGACATCAAATGAAGCTGATTGTCCCTGTAGAAAACACGCTCTTCAAACACATTAAGCATAAATTTCTGCATTAAATAAGAGAATCATCAATGTAAACTGGGGGGGTGGGCAGAAACAAATAATGTACATGTGAAAGGCCACTTCAGCAATTATAATCTTTTTCACCATTTGAGTTTGAATACGATTGAAATAATCTACTGTAAATAATATGGAGGAGCAACAAAATTCACTTCACTTCAAAAGATCAAACAAACCCTACACGTGGAAATCTTTTGAATAAATTCCTTAGGGGCCACTGAGTAAACACAACCAACAGGAATAGATTCTTTTCATGTTGAAGAAGAAAGTGCATACTGTACTGTTTACGTCTCGTGTCTGTATATGGCACATAAGAGGCCAATATATACAGAGATGGTTAATTTGCTTCTCTTTGTTCACTGCACCTTATTTGCTGGAGGCAAATGTCAAGAAATCATACAAGCCTGGAAATTAATATTTAATGACTGTCATTTATTAGCTATTCCTCTGTTGTCATGGGAAATGCGCACTGTGTAATTTGACCAAGCACAAACAGGGACAGAAATGAAAGCGTGTGTCAGTTGATTGCTTCTATATTACTGTGATGTTGTCTAAACTGAAACAACTCATCAGCTATTAAATAGATTACAATGAGATTCACGGTCCCCAGAGGATGAATCCTAGCAACTTTGTTGATCTCCTGACTTTTCATACAGTACAAGTATTGATGTGAATGTGGTAAACATTACACCTGTTAAAACCAATTAGCATTATCATTGTGAGCATGTTGCATATTAGTGTGGATGGCTATAGTATGGCTATAGGCTCTGGTTTCCACACCGCTGCCTCTGTCTTTCTCTGTCTTGTGTAGGAATAGGATGTCTGACAGAATGCTCAAATCATGGGGTATAATTTTACCAAATTCTTTTGAAAAGCAGTGGAAGAAATGAAAGGCTGTGTGCAGGCTAGATTGTTTCTATGTAACATTATGTGTGAAACCAGTAGTGTAAATATGTTGCTCATTGTCTGTTCTATGCTGATCCTATTTTCAGTGTGACTCAATACTGGCTGCCAGCAGAAAGTCTGTGGGGTGCGTGTGAATCCAGTTTTGCCCACTGAAGGATTCCTCTCCCCTCATTTGCCATGAAATTTAAAAAGAATACGAGACGTTTTCCACCAAGTGTGGCTCCTTCTTCCCTTTCAGCGTCTTCTCTCCATGGCTCTCATTCATCCTGTGTGCCGGAGAGGTCCGTGAGACTCATTAGCGCCCGCCTCTGTGTTTCATGCCGTGTTTCCCCAAAGGCATTACTAGCACCATTAGCCCAGGCAGCAGTGAGATTTCAAACTGCCTGGGCAGACGGATGCCTTCCAAACCAAAGTGTGCTCCTTTCTTTAATTAGCATTTTTCAAACATCAATATATTTTCCTCTGGCCTCCTAGGACCAAAACTCTGTCGAATTAATTATTAACAACCTTGCTGTCTTCCTCTTTCATTTTCTCCCACCTCCACTTCTTCCTTTGAAAGCAGTCATGGTTTCCAAGTTTCTGCCTGCAGTTGGATGTGGATGCAGAGTGGACATTCAGTGACAGCTCTCTCCCCCGGGGGTGCTTTAATAGCACACATTTGTGCACAGAATGATTGCAATTTGGTTCCAAACCAAGAATGCAAACTGCATTAATGTCCGTGAATGCTGGTGTGCATGAGTCTTTGCTGCCCACAGGACAAGTTTAATTATGTTTACATTTGCTCCTTCTTTAATTTATTGTCTGCCGTCAGATTTTGGTATGCATTGTGCCTAAGTAAGGCAGAAGCAGAATCGCCTGCTAAAAATGAGATGACTCCTCTTCAGAATTCCCCCAGGTGGAGAACGGAGGGTAATATCTCTTTCTATCTGTCATAAAGAGGAAGAAAAAGTGAGGCCACAGACTTGAAAAGGCAGGGGATTGGATTCGAGGCACAATATGGTCGAAGAGATAAAGCTGAAAAGGGGGGAGATAACCCTTTTCCTCCTTTGGCCTCAGCTGGCCACTGTGACAGAGCGAAGGTGGGAATCACCAAAGCCCATCAGGACTCTCCATGGTAACCACTCCAATTTCAGCTCAAATACAGCTTCTCCTTATTGAATCCAACAAACGTAAACATACACACCAACTAAAGTCAACTGCAGAGCATCTACTGAATAATAGTTAGTATGATGGTTTTAGCTCATCATGAAACAAATAGTTCAGAATCAGTGGTTCTGTTATTGTACATGGGAAACAACAACATCTGTGATGATAACAAGTATTTTTATGACTGATCCATAAAAAGGCTGATGAGAACATCTTATTCATCTCGCTGTGCAGCTGGCTGCCTTCTCCTCCTCGAGAATGCCAAAAGCAGTTACCCAGTTTCTTAACGCTGCTGTGAAATCTGAGGATTTTTCAGGTGTTCTAATGGCACAATCTCAAGTAAAAGCTATACTGGCAACAAAGAAACTCATTTAGGAGAAACCGAGTGAGATGAGAGATAACCGGATAAGAAATTAAAGCTAACCGGGAAATATGCTGAGCTTGTGCTTTGTTGTCTGTCGACTGATAAAAGCAGTGGCTGAAACATCACATTTTTACAAATAAATGCAGAAGCTTCTATAAAGCAAGTATTGTGCCACCTTTTCTTTTTGTGAAACATGCAGGCCTAACTTCAACAAGCCAAAACTTATCAAACTGTTACTATACGTACAACAGTGCTCGAGTAACACTGTGCACTGCAGGTGTTTAGACTGTTAACACACATCCTTATTGTCAGTGAGAGATTTGCTACAGAAAAGATACCAATTATACAATCAGTGCTTTAATAAAACTGCTGTCATTTTCTATTTGATCTAAAGTAATACCACCTGCGCTCAGCTCCTCCCTCTGGTTTCCCTGTTTAGTTCATATCTACAACTGCAAACAACTTCCATCTTTACAACTTATGTAAATGCTGTGCACAGCAAGAAAACTGTCTTAATGTTACTGATATCACAGACCCGCAGAACTAGGTCTGATTTTGGAAGCGAGGAAGATGACAAAGCAGCAACAACAAAGTCAGGTGGCTCAAAAGCACCAAGGGGAAGAAACAGTAAGACTGACTTTGCTGAGGAGCCGTGCAGTCGTGTGCAAGTGCGTGTAAACGAATCTAGGAGAGTCTGAAGAGGGGCTGAGTGCAGATGGTGTCACGTTAGATCAAACAGAAAATAACAGCACTTTCATTTTAAAACAACCAAAAAAAAAAGAAAGTGTTGCGCAAATGATCATATGAAAGTGGCAGATTCTCATTTAAACGCATAAATTGCAATTTCTAAACACCTCCACTCGTGCAGTTTGACATTTTGATGCCAAGTTCTTAAAGCAATATTAAAGGTGCATTCCACTGAGAGATATTTATATATATATATATATATATCAAGGTCGGTTTATTCATCAGAGTTTCTTTTACTCAGCCTGTGAAGTCAGTCAAAAAATCACCCTGATGGTGTTGACTGATAACTTTATCATAGTGACGCTATCAGGGTTATTCTCAGGTTGAGCTTGGAGGCAAATTTTTACTGGTAAGCCTGAGTTACAAACTGGAGCTGTGGAATCTGAAAGACGTGGGTGGAAAGATGCTATCAGGTTACATTATGACATTACATTATTACATTGTGTTACGTTATTAGGACGGAAAATTCAGGATATCTTGGCCTCTGCTGCTTTGATTTTGAATATTCTTTTTTAATCCGTCTCTCACAGGTAATCAAGCTCCGTGGAGGTTAAATACTAAATCACTGGAGGATTCCCCTAACTCCATCAAAGATACCATCTGCTGATGAAAATCATGTGATATGATCGAAAGCTCCGGAACACTTCCTGAATGGGGCCTTGTGGTGAGATTTTCTGTGTCCAAGAAAAAGAATGAACTTTCAACCATGATCATATTGACTACTGTGTGAACTCTGAACGCACCATAGATTCTCTGTTCATAACTGTATTGAATGGTAATATTCCCTTCATACTGCCTCCTCGCATGAATAAATAAATAATTTAAACGCTCCATTCGCTCCGTCCATTGAGGTTTAATTGCACCAATGAGGTTGTTTTTTCCTTCCAGAGCAGCTCTGCCTCTATGAAATGTTTGTATAATTAAGACTCCAATCTGTCAGCTTTCTACTGTCCCATATGTTGGAATTGATGCAGCCTCATCTTGCACTGCTGTTCTGGTCTCCTCTATTTGATCCAGATTATTGTTCCACCCTCAGGGCATGCTGTTGCTTTCAACGGTATAAAAGACATATACAAAGATATAAAGACATAAAGTTGTAATTGAATCACTGTCTACACCTCAAATGCTACAGACACCTTATAAAGTGAATGGGATACAAGCAGGCAGGGTAGAATAACCTGCACAATAGCAAACACAATATGTCTTTTTTTAGCAGGTGGGGAAACAGATGCTGTAGTAGCACAAAAGCACGCAAACAAAGAGGAAACAGGAGAGATAAATTTGTTTCATCAAAGCATCTTCTGACATCTGATGCTTAGAACTTCACTATAAACCACAAGCTAATCGTATTTTATCTGCCTGTTAACCTATAATACTACGTATCAACATAATTATGCCAAAAGGTGTTTGCTGATGTGCTTTGAGCGATCAAATTTAAATTCTTTGATATGTAAATGTTTTCAATTACAAATCACTTCTGACGTCCTCTGAACGTCCTTAATTTTCATTGTTCATCCATGTTCAAAGCACACGCACACACACACGCACGCACGCACGCACACACACACACACACACACACACCCTCCCTCTGCTTTACGCACACATGCACACACTGGGCCTTAGATCTTAAGTGATAATATCCAATTCGAAGTAGTTAGAGCTGCTTGATGTGCAAGGACACGGGCACGGGCTCTTGGGCCAACAGGTTTTGTTGTTTTGACGTGCAGCCGACAATGTATGGAAAATTCAAAATGCCCAAATAAAAACAAGTCAAACAAAGGAATAAAGGGAAGTTCCCAAGACACACTGTTGCGTGTTTTTCTTTTTATGTAGTGTCTGATCTCAAAAAAGCTGAATGCATCTAAGAATCATTCAAGAGGACTGAAACCTGATTGCACAAACCACCATCTTCACCCCTTCCATTGTGTAGTTTGTCAATAAGCAGTCTCTGTCTGATTTTCTAATACAGCCACGGTCCGTGTCCTCTGTCCTTGTGATAACGGCGGGTAAAGTTGCACTTAAATGACACAGAAATTCACCACTGTTCTCTCTCTCTTATTAAAGCAGCAAGGGAACACGGCCCCAGCCATTCCTACACATACAATCAAAGAGAAGGGGTATCGACCAGCTGTACAATTTTTCTGATCCGAGATCAGTTCAACCAGTGATGATGATGTGTGGGTGAGAGAGCATTATTCTGTACTGTGTGAGGCAGTGACGTAAGTCAGAGTCATAAAGACATTAAAACATTTGTCTCGCTCCCAGTTCAAAAGCATGACTCATTCACAAGCTTGTGGTTGCAGATCGTTGTTAGCTAATGCTAGCTGAACTGTTGTGCTTAAACTGCTAAAGTGCATGTTATTCTCCTTCTGGCATTTTTTTTAGGTACTCACCAAGCAGCTTCAGGTACTTTGCCACCTCTTTCTGGACTGGAGGAGGGTCGGCCTTGATTTGCATGTAGCCTGGGAAAACAGATGTATCACAGTCAGATGATGCATACATGGCACAGTGTAAATGAAAGTGCCTTAAATCTCATCTAGATTTTATCTGACTACAACACTTCAAATGACATGGGGCCGTTTAAAGTTACAGCCTTTTAATATACTGCATGTTCCTCTTTTAATTATAACTCATTAAATGCATATATGAAATGGAAAAACATACAAAAACGTGTATTGTAATTGAATTTATTTCTTTGAGTTGTTTTAATTTAGACAATTAAAATCCTCCACAGAGTGAGTTTTAAACATTTAATTGCAGAATATGTTCTCACTTGTTTTTTCTTTTTTTGAGAATAAGATGATCTTTGATCCTTCACTGTCTTGAGGAACTGAAGCTTCACAAACAAGGCAACTTTCTTGGATATTTGTCCTATTTCGCCCAACAATACCACCCAGATACATTTCTGAATTGCTAGTTTGAATAAATTTAACAGTAAAATGTTTCATACTGTAAGTTCCTCGACCAACTGTGACTTAAAGTATTAGCATATGTATTGGTCGGGAATAGGCCGGGACAGAATGCGGCTTTGTGCGGACTCTTATGCATTTAGCCTCAAAGCTCTGCAGAGCTTTGTCATTCAAATCATCCCCAGGGACAAAAATGTGAAATAATCAGAAAGTGGGAAAGGAAATAGTTGCTAATTTATGTTTAGATATAAGTGACCTTTGGTGAAACAGTAAGAATAAGAGTGTTGCTGCTTTAATTTTCACAATGCTGTTGTTTTTGTGGTTTGTTAGCTTTAATGCAGCATAGAGACATTTGTGATGTCCTTTCCATCATCTCCATGCACATACAACCATCTGTAAATCCATTGTGTTTTCTGTGCTGTGCTCTTTCTCACAGGTGCTCTGGCTGTCATGTGAGTCCTTTTGACATTTGCCTTGGATTGGGTAGCCATCTGTGAATGTGATGAGCTTTTTTTTTTTCTCTCTTTAGCTGTGTTTCTCCTATAATCCACATGCAGTGCCTAGGGTGAGAGTTGTTTACAATGCAACCCCACATCCTTTTTCTTTACTCTCTTTCCCTCTCTGCTTATGTTTTTGCGCCTCTCAGCTTGTTCGATCTTTCATGTGATATGAAAACACCCACGCCTCACGCTGGTGTTTCAGTGTAAAAAAAAAAAAACAACAACCTGTGAATCAATATTGTAAGCCATCACTCCTTTTGTACTCATCAAAATCCTTTTTTGTTAGCCACACATGTGCATAATGAGTTTGGCCTCATATTCAGACTGAATGACCGTTTCATTACCGCTCTGACAAACCCTGAGATGCGAGCACTGATTTGCAGATCTGGGACCAGGCTACGATTAATATGCGATTAACGTCTGAAGGGGATAGAGCGGCTCGTTGATGGTTGCTTTTCAATTCAGCCTGTCCTCCAAAAACAAAGCCCAAGGCACCCACATGAACTATTAATATTCTCAATGAAAATATGCTCTGTTAGAATGAAACAGATCTCATTGAGGAGCATGGTGGGACCACAGGAATGCAATCTAAGATCTAATAATATGGGTTTGTCTGGCAATAATGCACACTAAGCTGGTGCATGCTGTTTTCTAGATTGCATTCAAAGATGATGCCAGTGTTTTGTTTTTTTTTTTAATTCCCTGCGCAAATATTTGTGCACGGCAACTACAGTACAGTTAACACAGGTCGAGGTGCATGAAAGATTAAAATTATTGCACATAAGCTATCGTTAACGTATGGTTAGAGCCAGCCAATTAAAACACTGATTCATGGTTAGGAAAAGACTGGTTAGGTTAGGGTTCATCAAAAGGACATTAAATGTAAGTCTGCAATTGGATGCGAAGTCCAATCTCTGAGCCACATGCCTTTCCACCACATCAACCTCCAAACCTTTACTTTCTGCCTCACTACATAAAGGGCACATTACTTCCTTCACTGGCACTGAATGTTGACACTAGACATAAATGCTGAGGTGTAGAATTGTCTAATTTGGACATAATTCATTGGGGCACTGGGCTAATCAAGTGCTTGATATGGCAAAAAATACATAAAATATGCTATAAGTGGACACTGTAGTTACAACAATGGTTTGAATGTTTTAAACCTTCAGTGATTTTACAGATACTTTCATTCAAAATGTATTATGATGTATGATGATGCAGCGTGTGACAGTGGATGATGAAATAAAATGGTTTACAGTGTCTCTGTAATTCATTTGATTATTTGAACATGAGGAGTCTAAACTGTTTACACATAATATGCTCAGAAATGGAGATTTGGACCAGAATAAATGGTTGACTTGCCAGGTAGAGAATTTAAAGCCATCAGAGTTTGACAGTATGAAATTTTATGTGTCAGTTTTGAGGGTGGTGTTTGATGGAATGAGCTCGCCAAACGGCTGAGGCGGAAAAAAAAAAAAATCAGTAAAGTTGAAGCTGCCGATGATACAAACAAAGTTGCTCTTTAAGAAGCTGCTGAGCCACTTTTCATACAGACATGTGTCCTCAGATAGTGCCTACAGTCACTACGTCCGAAGCAGCAAAAAACATGCAATAAAAAAATAAAATAAAATCAAAGCTGTTATTCAAACACAACCGAATTCATCTTCCTCCACTGAACTGGGCTTTGATGCCAGCTTGAATTGGACAAACATGACAGTGAAAAGTAATTGATTATTTCCTGGGTTTTACAAGAGCGTTGCTTCTAACTGAGAGCAAAAATGTGACTTTTCCTCTTTATCTCTCCTTATTTCTCATTCTGTCGATTTACTTTGAAAGATGCCGGCTGTGAAGGTAATCTGTACGTGTATGCTGCAGCTTCCAGTCAGACAAGGTGTTCTCTTTGATACGCTGTGAATGAGGAACTTTTGGCTCACGGGCATGTTCCTCAGCGCAGAACGTCACATAATGTGAACAACACACAGAGCGCTCCTTTGTTTGAGGTTTACAGTTTTCCAGCACGATATTTCAATGATTATTACACAGTGCACTGTTAATGTTGGATCACGTTAAACAACAGGAAATTCAATAAAATCTCAGTGTTTAATACAAAGGCTTTGAACATTATTGTCATGGTATTGTTTACGTTTAGAGGAATAAAGAGGCCTCTAGATTTAGAATTTGCTGATTCCTCAGTGTCTCTGCAAAAAGAATTTCCCTTGAAGGAAACTGTAGCTGCAGTTAAACACGCATGTTTCTTCATTCTGATTGAAGATTTTGGATCAACTGTTTACATGGGATGTGATTTAACACGGTCTGGTGTTTACATGCCCTGACGCATTTAATCAGAGCAGCTGTTTGACATGCGCAAAAGACGCCATGAGTGGAGAAATACACGTCCCCATGCGTTTACGTCAGGAAGGAGGGCGTGTGCAGAACGAACGCAGCCAGAAAGTAATCTGGATAAATCATTTACATGGTACAGTCTTTCTTTTGACTTGTTTATGAAAAGGTTTAACACTCCTCTGCAGCTGACTGAAATTTCAATCTGTTAGAGCCGGTTTATTCTGATTGAGGTGTTTATATGGAACCTTTTTGTTCTGTTTGGGCTTTTGAAGCAATTATAATCAGAATAACAGGCTCCATGTAAAGGTACCTAATACGCACAGGAGCTTTTATTTTGGTAGACATTTTAAAAAACTCATTTAGTGACATCCAGCCTCATTTACAATCGGTTATTGTTCTGTTAAATTAGTTTGCAAAAACTGACAAAGAGAAAAATAAGAAACATCTGCTTGATGAAACATGTACAGAGGTTAGTTCTTACCCACCTGAAAACCTTTTAATTAGGTTTGCTCTTAAAGTGGATGCACATTTAAGGCAATCTGCCTGTAACCCAGGCATTTAGACACAAACCATAGGCTGTAACATCCTCACTTAAAGTCCAACTGTGGACTTCAGTTCTACCTCTCTAGTCAAGTTTCCATCCATTAGATCTAATTTAACAGAATTGGTGGAAAACTGGCTGAATAAAATGTGAATTAGTGAGTGTTTCCATCCACCACTGTTGGTCATTATTAGGAGCTGATTCACTAAAATTAACAGGTGCCATTAAACTACTGCAGAAGAAGAAGAAGCTGAAAAGATTTGACGCAGTTATTAGAGATCCAGTCAAGGTCTAAACAAATGGAAATGAGGTGGAAAATGGAATGTAAATATGTCACTTATGTTTGGTCTCTTGTATTAATTTGTCACATTTTGCTTTTGCTGATAAACCAGCTTTTTTGCAATGGTTTTTTCTCTTCCCTGCATTTCCACTCTGAAAATGCAAGTAAAAACACATGAATGGAAACCCAGTATCTGGTCCTTATTTCGTGTCGTCTCTCCACCGCCTGTAATAAATGTGTCTGAATATTTTTAATTTGAGAACTTACCTAAACCTGCAGTAAGAATCTGTTTGCATCTGTTCAGGAGTGGCTCCACAATGTTCTCCTTTCCTACAAACATTTAGAGAAGCAGAGAAAACACTGGTGTCAAGGTTTTATTTTGCACACACAAGATCAAATTTGCGAGTTCATGAGTTCAAACATTTCATGAACGAGGAGGTATTTCTCAACCATGGTGCTGCAGTCCTTCTCTCTCCAGTCCAGTCATGTTATTTTTTTCTTGCCTTTTATTTTAGTCATCACTTCAATTGTAGATATTTGGGAATTGCAGACTCTGGCAAGAGTTACATTCAGAAGCAAGGGCAAGAAGCAAAGGCCTCCTACAGGTTTCCAGAAAATTTCACCTCAGCAGAATCATCTCAAACACTTGTCTTTGAGCACAGTAAACACAGAAAATCGTCTTGCTGAAATCCCCGTAGCTGTTGTAGAGAACTGTCAGAACTTCCTTTTGAGTTACAAAGTGGACCAGTATCAACAACCCTACTCTGGAACACTTTCCCATGGGCCTACAAGTCTGTTATACGGAAACACAAAACTTTAATATCTCAGTGGGACATTAATTTTGTTGACTAGCGTTTACACAAGGAAGTACGCTGAATGACTCACACAGCGCTGCACACGCCGATTATTGCAGCTTCGTCAACTCAGCTCTCAAGTTTGTATATAAAGTCTAAACTAACACAAGCCTGGCATCTCGTAAGTCTGAGACGTCCATACATGGATCTGCAGTGCTAACAAAACTCTCTGCTTCTTTCTGTATTAGCACCATGACATCATCTTACAACCACAGTGTTTCGTGTGTAGCCGAATACGCACTCAACTTAATTAATTGAATTGCAAGGCTGTCCACTTGGACGCTTGCTTTTCAGCCTTTTTATTACAGGCTTCAGTAAATTAATTGGGTGAATCCCTCATTCCCTTTAGTTGGCATCAGCGACAGTCAAAGGGAGATAAAAAATCCTTGGATCTTGCAAACCTAAAAGATGTCTGATGCCGCAACAGAAGGAGTGATTAAAAAGGTGCAGAATTGCTTCTAATTCTTCGTTTCATGTTATCACCAATCATACATCTTGCTCATTTGGATTTGTTTGAAGAAGGGGCCTTTCACTGGGTTTTGATCATAACAAGAATGAAACATTTCGGGATTATTTAATAAGGATTTCTTAAACATCGGGTCAAGTCACGGAAGCGTTTGGGGGCTTGCTGCTGCTCAAATGCCACGAAAAAAAACTACATTGTTATTTTTAAGCCTTTATGCACTTAAGAGTTAAAACACCGTCCTCACAGTGCATCCTCACCCCTCCACTGATGGCTCCACTGAAGTAGTTAGAAGTAAAGAGTGTTTCACAAGGGCACCTTGACAGCAGGTGTTGAGGGAGGGAAAAAGTCTGAGGAGAGAGTAAATTTCTCACTTGGGTTCCTGTTTGAGTAATAGCAGGTTTTCTTTTACACCAAACCCCAGAATTAGAAGCACTGACTGGCTGCTGCACGACAAAATGCATTGTGCGATCAGTGGGGCTTAATGTTCTTCAAAGGACAGAGATCAACCTACAATATTTCAGACCAGCCTGTCCAGGCAGGGACACCATATCAAGCCTGAGATCAGAGGGTTCAATAATGGCTTCACCTGAGCCTCTCGGAATGAAACACTGGAGCTAGAGAGAAAATCGAGCCCTTTAAACTTTGAGGGAGCACGTGACCTGGAAGATTCCTCTTTGAAAGGCCAAGAGAACGACAGGTTTGAACTAATACGCAGGCCTGACGGCAAAGTAGCCTCACCTCATTCCAGCTCTTCAGCTCACATCGCCATCTCTCAATTACTTCTGACATTTTACATTTAAATGCTGAGCTGTTTCAGAGGGAGACACAGAGACTGTTTCTGAAGGAAGGACGGACCCATTTGTGATTTAAACTGGCCCTTCCTTCCTTTCTTTTTAAAAATTTTTATCAAGAGAAACAAAAATTCAACTGGAAGGCTTCCAGTTCACTGCAATATACTTGTCTCCATACTGCACCTGCCTTTACCCCATGACAATAAAACTCCACCTGGGTGGTGAGACGAATATAAAAAAAATAGAATATTAATCCATCAAAGTGGTTCAAGTGCTAAATAAAAATAAAGAAAAAACACCGTATGTCATTCAGTGATTAACATACACTGTGCATCAGCATTTCATTTTTGTTCTCTATGCCAAATTATATTTTTATTTAGTTAAGCTGCTTACAGACGTTCACCAAAAAATGACTTCCTCAAGCTTACTACCTTTAGAAACCTTGCATTTTTAGCCACACTGGCTCTAGAAAACTTGCAGAGTTGGCTCACCATCGAGCGAAGATGTAGTGGAGCAGTACCAAACTGATATGAACCCTCCATCAAACTCCTGGTAAGACAGCAAACCATCGTCAAAGTAACAACACGCTCCTGGGATTAATAACTGTAATGTATTCAATACTGATTGACCACACATTAATGAATAAAGGGGTCACACTGTTGTAATGTGTTTTTTTTTTAAATAACGCGTCGTGTCATTGTACTCTGATGCTTCGGTCTGCCGGTAACCTGCCATGACATGAAATTAAAGGAGGTAAAACACAGGAGGTGAGAAGAGGCAGACGTGAAACACTAAATCGATATCATTCAGCCAACAAGCCATGACACACACACACACACATAATCATACACACTTCACACAGGTTCTTGGCTTTGATGCATGCTCTTATCTATGTTTGTTGGTGCTTGTTTTACTTTTATGAATCCACAGTCAAACCGGTTACTTTTTTGGGAGGGATTCAGTCTCAGCATGAAAGCACGTACTGTGTGTGTGTGTGTGTGTGAATTTGTTGTCAGTGTTGCTGATACTCACGTTTCTGTAAGTCCAATTTTGCCAAAATCAGATACAACATCAAATACAACAAAAATCTCACAATGAGGAAATGCTAAGGCTGTCTTTCACCTTCCTTAGCCTTGACGGAGTTGGCATTTTAAGGTGGACTGTTGTGGGGAAACTTGAAAAAAAAAAGGATATTACAGTATATTTTCATCTCTGATCCTGTAAATTCATGTATGAGGCAGAGCAGCTTGTGAGAGAAAGAACCCGTTCCACAGTGTAAACAGTTGAAATTCAGGGAACAAAGTTGTGTGTGCGTTATCTGTCTAGACTTATCCCAGCTAGTGGAAAAGAGCCAGGTGACTGGATGTGAGAGATCAAAGTTCCCGTCTGGCGTGTGCGGAATGGAAGCCGAAGCGGGTAGTTACCAAGACTCAGGATTTGCGTCCATCAACGTAAGCCTCGGCTGCCTTTGTTCTTCGTAGACCTCTGTAAACACAGCCATTTTGCTCTTCCAGCGTGTAACGTTCCCATTTGATTCATATCCACAACATATTGTTTTATCTATGATGTCTTTCCCGCCTGTGGAACTAAGAGCGCTAAGCTTAAGAAGAGCTTGTCCTGGATAATCAAATCCTTATCTTTGAGGAGGAAAAATGCTGCAGTCTTAAAGGACATGGTGCAAAGGACAGGCAAGGAAGCTTAACTTTTATTTCCCATGCCTCTACAGTATCTGGCTGAGCATTTCACGTGTCGGTTTTTTTTTCGTCGTTGTTGTTGTTTTTGGCCCTTCCAGTTTGGGTTATTATAGATAAGTTCTGTCTATTTTTTCATCTCTCTGCTTTAGATGGGAGACAGTTAGAAGCACCTGACTGAGTGCCAGCATCACAGCAAGGCTTTACCTTCCCTATCCCTCTCTTTCTCACTCCTTTTCTCCATTACCAGGCCTCATTCTTTCTCTCTTCCACTCCCTTTTCTCTCAGTATAAAAGCTCAGCAGTCGTTCTGTTCCAAACCTGCTGTCCGCATGACAGAGCATGGGAGAGATGATGGAAAATCACTTCGGCCAGGCTCCTGTATTTGAAAGCCTTTCTGAATAGAGGGAACAGTCTCCCAAAAACTGTGCTCCTCCTATAAGGTGCAAGCAGCAGAAACAGACGAAATCAGAGCAGACGAAGGCAACGACTGTGTGAATTTAAACACCTTTTCTTGAAGCGATTCTACTCGACTCTCTTTCAAGGTGCATTTAAAAAAAAAAAAGGAGGCCAACAAACTATACACATTATTTCTACTCTGCTAGACTCAGGGAATCCAAGCCTACTGTGTGGGAAGGAGAAAATAGAGTAAAAAAAAAAAAAAAAAAAAAAAAAAAGGAAAACACTCCACAGCCTGCCTGACTAAATGATGGTGTTAGGATTATTGGGGACCACCAGTTCAGTGAAGCAGAAAATGGGAATATGCTTGTGAGGGCACACCAGTTTACTTGAGCAGGAACCGCAGGCTCCCTGAGAGACAGACGGGGCAACCTCAGCAAAACATTCAGCAGAGTACAAACTGTGCCATACTGCACCGAAGGGTCTAATTGTAACTAATTGGAATTCATCACAAGTATCAATGTATTTCAGGACCTTATTGAATGCCACATTCATAACAATTTGAAACAATTTTAAAGGGCTGAATCCAACAAGAGGGAAAATTAATAACACTCATTATGGGGCAGTAATGGATTTTCAGTCCTTGCAGTGCAATCATTCTTGCATCACAACCTGTATTTGCCTCCTACCCAGGACAAAGTCGCTTTGCTGTTATTTCCTAAAGAACTGGAACCTCATTAGCCTTTAATTTAACCATTAGTTCTTCGAAATTCTGCAGTTAATGACTGAAATTTTTTACTATTATATACTTTCTGACTGAACAAATCCTATCTACAAAATTTGGTCTTGACTACTAAAAGGCAAATTGTTTGTAGACTAAAGAGGTAGAAATAACTACGAAAGAAAGAACACTGTGAAGGATCATCAAATATTAGGGACTATACACAAATTATTCAAGTGGGGAAGGGGGGGGGCTGAATATTATGTTTTACTTTTTTAAAAAGCAAGGCCCTCTCAGCATTATTAATATTCCCATTGCACCAAACCCTTGACTTGAAAAGAAAAATTGCAACACCCGCATCACAATATCTCAAAGTAATAAAACATTCCTGAACTAGAACAGTTCATGGTGCCATTAATAACTGAAAGTGTACAAAGAATGTAAGATGATGTACTCTAATTTAAACCGTGATATGTTAATAGAATAATATGCTGTCAAACTGCACAAAAGAAGAAGATTCAGCAATTATCAAAATTATGGAAAAAATAACAAAATTATGATTATTTTTAATCTTATTCACCAAATGTTCTTACAGTGCTGGTAGGATGACTGCAGGGGCAGTGTAAGTCTGTCCAACACTGTGGTCCAGACTGAAATATCTCAGGCCTGCTGGTTTTGTGAGACATTTCTCAACAACTATCAGATGGTTTGCTGTGCAATGCAAATTTTGTTATGTCCCTTACTGGTGGCCCATGTTACAAAATGTCAAAGAGCACTACACATCAGAGACAGTGCAAGCAAATCTCACAATCAGTCTGGGGTAGTTCTCCCAGACAGTGAAGACTCCTTGCCTCTGCTGCCTCGTGGCTGACTGAGGCTGCAGCTCTTTGGACTGAAAGCACCAGTGTTGTGATAGCTGCTGGCACAAAACAGCACCTGAAGCACTTTGTGTTGCATTTTGGAGGTGTAGCTGAGGCTGAAGGAGCTCCTCAGCTGCACCAGGCGACCACAGAGACGGTAAGAGCTGTTGTTTGGGATACAGATGTCCTCTTCATCCTTATTCTCTTCTCGGCTGATGCCTGCAGGCTACCCTGGCTCATCCTAACGACAGAACAGCAAAGGAGCCAATTTCTTTCTTTTTTTTTTTTTTTTCCCCGGGCCAACTTTTTTTTAAGGGGCTGGCAAAACTGACATACTGGCCATAAAAAGCACAACAAAAGCATAAATTCCATTTGCTCTTGAGACTCTGAGAGAAACTTGTGCCACTGTATTTACACAGAAAGCAAATTTATAGAGCACTTCAATAATATCTCGCAAGGTGCATTTTTAAACTGGGACATTACCTGTGCTGTATGTTCATTTTACATGCTGAATGCATGATGAACAAAGCTTTAGCTATGTACCAGAGGCACAGAGTTGATTTCATACCTGGAATCTCTTCAGAAATTAAATATTTGATAATGACAAAAAATAAAAAAAAATATCCAAGTAATCCTTTCAGAGCTTGTTTCTAATCAATGGATCACTGCTTTGACTTGAATTTGACTGAGCCAAATATCTCTATTTACCTGTTAATTTGAGCTATTTCAATAATGATCTCTCCACATTTCCTATTGATTTTCCAGTCAAGGCCCTAGTTGCCTTTATCTGTCGCTGTCTGCTGGTACAGTAATATCAGTATGGTAAATCTTGTGATCATTTGTTCACTCATGGTTACATGATCTCAGATGATCCATCTGCATTGGTGAGCCAATAACATCATCACACCAGGAGGCCTATTTGATTATACTGAAAGCAGAATCAGACCTTCAGGCACAGATGCACACATTCAATTGCCACCGTCTCTGGGCTCTGACCCTGGATCAGCTTTAATAACAGTCAGTGTGTGAGTTTTGAAGTGCCGAGGCTCAGGTGAGCTGATCCTGGACCAGCGCTTGCGGCGGTGGCTCTGTAATGAGCCGCAGTGGGTGGCGAGTGATGAGGAGTTTCCATGGTGAAGGGGCCCGCTGAGGTTACAGAGGCAGTGAACGGCTGGTAATCAAGAAGTACAGCCAGAGGCAGTGTCATGCTCACTGGATTGCTCAATCTCCTCACATTATCTTCTCATAACGCGGCCCCACCTCCCCGCTCACACACAGTACTTTCCAACACACACAAGGGAGGATGGGAAAGGCTCTTGGAGGAAGCTCCATGTTAATTCTCTTGTCTCTCACAAGTTTGAATGTTTGTGAATGAGATGAGCAGGTTTGAGGACAAGTGGCCAAAACAATGTATAAAAATTATTTATAATAAATTATTGGAATAATATCAATTTAAGTAGTATGAATTTGAAAAAACAGCACTTAAAGGGAAAAAAGTTTCAGTGGGGTAAAGATATGTTTTCTTCATCATTATATTTGCTATATTATATTATATTATATTATATTTTTATATTGCCAATGGAAAAAAATGTGTGATGTTAAAGGAGTCATTCATTGTGACAAACCCATAAAGAGTTATTACCCTACTCTGGGGTGCCCCTCGGTTCTAAGGTGTGTTTTATCATCTTTCATTGGTTTGGTTTTACAACCTGCAAATTTTATGTTTTCATTTGGTCTGATTACTTTCATCAACCTCATTTCAGTTTGGCACTAAGCAGGAGGAAAACAAAGTCAGCGATTAGCTAATGGACATTGTGAAGCATTTAAGCAGCTAAAGAGACAAGAGTTTCTCAGAGGAGTTAGTGGAGACAAAATCAGAGCTAAAAGGAGGGTAAGTGTTGGACTTATATTCACCAGGAGGCCAGAAACACGATTCCAGATAATTCCTGATGTTATGTTTCTGCTGGCTGTGTAAACAGGCACCTGTTGTCTAACACATTCGAGATATTAGCTTTGTGAGGTGATACTATGTTGGCGTTGTGTTTACAACTTGTCGCATCCCCACATGGCCAAATTAAAAAATATCAATTAATGTAATTGTAAGTATCATGATAGCCTGCTGAATCACCTGAGCTTTTACTAAATTACCTTCGTGCTGCAAAAAGTAAAAGTTTGTGCTGCGATAATGTACAATTCAATGATTTTTTTCTGTTGCAATGAGGTGGTATAATGTATTAAGAACTGTTATGGGAACAGAGTTACAAGTACAAGTGTCCTAAAGTTTTATAAGAAGAAGAAGTGAGGAAGTTGTTAAAAGATGCAGACAACCCTATGGCCAAGACCTAATGCTGTATTAGCATCCTACACATAAAGCTAAAGTGAAGTGAAAGGTGCTTTGAATGTGTACTGTGTGTGTGCTTTATTCACTGTGTATTTTATGTCAGTGTGTATGTGCCGCTGACAGTTTTGATATATTCAATATGGCGGGATGAAGCCTCAAATAAAAAAATCTCCAGATAGAAAAAGACATATTTACAGACACATCTTTGTACTGTAGGCTCACCAAGAACTCCAATGGTCTGTCCATTCTTTTAAACTGCAATCAATTGCCATTGAAAAGCCTGGAAACTGTTCAATGCAAAATGTATTTGGTGTTATTTTTATTCAGTCGAGTCTTCTTGATCTCAGCTTCAAACCACCACATTTCTCCTCAGGGAGCTTACAATGACTCACATTCGAGCCAGGAAACCAGGAGCGATTGAGCAGTTTCAATCACACGCATGAAGACTTTTAAAAAACAAGATCAATCAATATCCACCTCTTAAAGTTAACTCACAAAATTTACTTTGATCGAAACCGTCAGTCACCCTCACACACTAAGTAACCATCTCTGTTGCTCATCAGTGCCTGAATGCCAATGACCTGAAATCACTGACTTCAAACAAGCTGGAAGATAAACCTATAAAGCTAAAGACTGTCTTTGTGTGTCCTGAGAACGCCTCATGCTCCACATTTCTGTGACCTAATTTCTCTTTTCACACTGTCAATAACTAAATTGTGCTACTGCGTCAAAATGAACAGAATGCCTTAATGACTGTGAGAAGAAAATCCTCCTCTAGTTTGGAAGTGCTGCCTACACTGATAAGAATATATGCACAGAAAAGCAGTGTGCATGAACAGCTTCACTGGCAGGTCCACTCGTCCTTTGGGGGTGCAAAAATCTGTGTATCTGCTTCAGACAGGTTTTATGGTTTTTCCATAATACTGCACATAACACAGAGAGCTTTACTTCAGGACACTATATGAGCATAAGTAGCAATACTGTGATAGAGCTCACTCAAATTTGCAAAACTAACTCCAGCTGCACATTTGTTGCCCCACTGTACGTGGGACAAAAGACACAACTGCAGGGAAAACAAGAGCGCTGGCAAGTAAACTTGGATGTAAACAATGCAGGTTTCAAAATGTTCAATAATTGGCTTTGCCAAAATTTCACAATGTGTGTGATGCGTCTCAGGCCAAATTCCCTCTGACCTTAGATTTGGATGAGGTTGATAAATAATACAATGCTTGGAAAAAAGATGAGGTGTTGAACTAACCACAGACTGGTGGAAGAAGCCAATCAAAAAAAGGAAGAGCACCACGGCCTCATGTGCCCACTTAAGTCTTCTGCAGTTCAAGATCATACAGAGGGTACATCACAGCAAATCACACCTGGCTCAAATGTATAACTATGATGAATGTGAAAGGGAAGGGAGAGAGTGTTGGAGGGTATTGTTGTTCAGACTGCGTCACAGTGCCTTTTGCTCTTTTTCCTTTGTTTCTTTTCTTTCTTTCCTTTCTTTTTTTGAGTGAGTGAGTTGAATTCTGCGCTGACAGGTCTTTGTAGTCAGTCTGTGGACTGGGGAGAAATTCTGAGATGTTCTACAAAGTATAACTAGAATAGATCACCAGTGTATTCACATTTGCTGTTTCTTTTTCTTCATGTTTAGATCAGGACAGAGATTTTATCAGGCCAGGTTAGGTATAAATGTGCTTTAGCTCTATGTTTCTTTAGACAAGTGAAAAAATGAAAGTGGAATTTTTTTTTAAAAACTACTTCCTTCTCTTAGACCTTCTTGAATTTCTCTTATAGACCTAAATCTCTTTAAATCTCTTTTAAAAATCCCATGAAATGCGAATATAGTACTTCTGGACTTAAGAAGTCCAAACAAGTCAAAAACAAAAACTTTCTCCTTGTCCTGTCAAATCAAAATACCCTTTTTAGCCAAACTAGCACCTCACTGGTTCACCTTAGTCCCTCACAATAGTCTAACACAATCACAAAAGTAGTAGAAAGAAGCTTTTTCTAATTCCTTTTCAGTTTCCTGTCTGGCTCTGTTAAAGAATTGATGCATTGTGTCTCTAATCCTTATAAGTGTATTATAAAATCCTTCCTGGGCTCCTTTCTCTCAGGTGTTGGAGTGTCCTGCACTAAAAAGGAGCCAAAAACATACATCAAGTCCAGCATTTCTTCCTCTCAATTTCTCCCAGTGACGGATACGTCTTGGAAAACAGATATGAGGTTGTAGCCAAAAACAGAATGGCTTCCCAGCAGCAGGACCTATACATCATTGTAAATAATTCACAGAAGTAAAGCTAGCTTCCTGAGGCCAGCACATGCCCAGGCCAACATGTGCTTCATCTTGCTCACTGTGAAATTCCCTAAGGCACAGCATTGACCTGGGGCAGCCATCTTGGGGACATGTTTGAACAGGAGAACATTACTCCTCATCCTACAAATGTAGTTTTTATAAGGTGCCAAAAGTGACAGATTTTGTACTTTACTTGTTCTTTATCTGCAGTAAATTCAAAAGTGCCAGTACATTGAGAAGTTTGGATTACTTTAGTGTCCAAGTCAAAATAAATCTCAAACTTGTACAATATGTCCATTTGCTTGGATAGACTTGTAGGCTAAACATACGCTGGAAATAACTGAGGGGCATAAATGTTGCACTACATACATATCATTTCCACACTACATCTGCATCGCATATTCTACTGTGTAGCCTGAGGCTACAGTAAGTAACCTGTGTAAACTAATGTACGGAAGCCCTGAGGGCAAAACTCAGCAACTCTGACTGGAACATGAACACAATCACATTTCAGAAAGCACATTAAGAAACGCAGAAAACACAACATTTAGGAAAAGAAACACAACATTTGAGATAACAAATTAACAGGACAGAAAACACAAAGTGTTCAAAATGAATTAAATAACATTATGAAATAAACTCACATTTATAAATTAACCAATAAGCTGTATTCAACTCAATTTATTTTAATATAATTTTATGAAATTATATTTTATTATTCTTAGTTTGTATAATATAATTATATTGGCGGTATATTTTTCTTCTAATTTTTGGGGGGTTCCATAATTTTTCTCAGTTACACTTTGTTTCGTTAGCCAGCATAGATGGTATGTGCAGCCTTGCTATCTACCTTCGAGGTTCCATATTTTATAAAACACATTAACAAATCCAAAAATAAAACGGCACAATGACACGCTGTGCTTTCTGAAATGGTGTTGTGTTTCCTGTTTTATTGACATGTTACATTCAATACTGTTTTGTTTTGCCCCTCAGGGCCACCGTGATTGTGGCACATACACATGCACAGAAGAAAAAAAAAAAACACAATAGGAATATATACAAGATAACAACATAGACAAAAGCAGAGTGACTGCACTAGCGTCAGCCTTTATTTGTGAGACAGGAACTTTTTCCAATCGCATTACCAGGAGGAAGGAGACACCGCAGAGCAACGTTTTGGGGATAGTTTCTCTGCTGAAGAATCATTTTTAATTCAGGTGCTCTAACTTATTTTATCAGCTCTCAGGACTGCTGCTGAGTAAACACTTTTGAAATTGAAGGTGAGAAAGCCCCTCTGGTTTTGAACATAAAAAATGCATCAGCCGTGTGAATGTAGAACAGTATATCATTCCTGAAAACACTGCAGCTTCCATTACAGCGAGCTACACTGCTCACCAGTTGAGGGAAGCAGTAAACCAGGTCCAGTCTGTTTTGATAGCGCATCACGTTTATGATTGAGAGTTTCTGAATATATAAAAGAGAAACAACAGTGTATTTCCCAGTAGTTTATGATGTTAGTTACCTCCCAATTTACAATGTGGAATAAGATGCCCGTGCTCTTGCTTTCTGCTGAATCCCTTTGCAGCAGATTTCATCCTTTTCACTGATACAACAATGCTCGGCTCCTATTGATTTTTCAAATAGCAACCTGTGCTGTGGCCTTGCACCAAAGCCCACACACTGTTTGAGTGATGACAACCTTAATACATCAACATGCCCAAGTCAACCGGCCTGATACCAACAATAGTGGACCTGCTCAGCCATGTAATGACGCCTTTTGTGTTTTAGTCTAAACATGGCAGACTGATCACTGACGCATGCAGAGGGGCTGATGTCAAACGGTCCTGTGTTGAATCACAAAGATACTTCTCTCCGTTTCATAAATGTGTCTCTGGTTTGGCTGAAGTTGGGACAAGTCAATGCGTTTGGACAGATCAACCCATCACTGTCGCCTGACCCAGACTCTGCTCCCATTACACAGCTTCTCCAGTCTGTCACAGAGAGTCAGCGTTACAGAGTCGAGCTTTCGTTCGTTATGAATAGTCAAGATGTGGCCAGAAGCACCAGATTTCTATGGTTCTGTGGTTTCAAAATCTATGCTGGTTTGAAATACACAGTTAGTCTTTCTGCTTTTTTTTGTTTGCAGCACTGCAAATTAATTTGCAATTTATGGATATTAGATAAATTCACCTGAAAATCGAATCTTAATTTAGCAAAAACAAGACCCATTTTGGTGGGAGTTCCTGCTTAAAATTGAATGATATTTTAAATTAAACTGTCTAAACATTTCAGCAACAATGAACCTAAATCTCCACTCTACTAAATATCCTTTACAAATAGTTTAATCCACCAAAGCCAAGGACTTGCTGTCTCGGTCTTTAAACTGACTTTCCGCTGACACATCAGAGTGTTGGTGATCCATGGCAGTGATAGCTTTTGGCTGTTTTGACACGGGGGACCAAGATTGTTTTGTGTGCGCGGGTGTGAGGGCCAGTCGGTCATTGGAGCTGGGAGGATTTATCACTGCATGCTGGGTATTGATTTATACCCGAGCGCAGGTCTGTTACCCCCCTCCACTCTCCCCTCCCAAGCCAGTGGCCTCTGTGTGCTTGATTCCTCTGAGTAGTATTGGCTCCATAGGAGCTTCTAATCCCTCTAGCTGATACACATTAACCCTCCCTTGTTGTAAAACATTGATTGCTCTGTAATAACAAGTACAGATTGTGTACAGTCCCATGGTGTATTACTAGCAATGACCTATAGTTTTTTTTTTTCTTAACACAAAAAGAGGATTGTGGGATTTTCGCTAAGCTTCGTAGTGAGGGTGAGAACCTCTGTGGCTGCATTTTTCACAATAAGTCAGATCGACCGTATTTGTATAGCTCAGTGTCACATGAAGTGCCTCGGTTGCTCTTTTCAGTTGTCAACTCAGCCAAGGATCATCTCTAAGAAAAAACAGGATAAACTGCTTAGTGACCTCAACACAAACCCCCCCCCCCAAAAAACACACCTCCACCTATTAACAGTCGTCCTCTCTCTGTGACATTCCTCCACTCTTTCCTCAAGCTCTGATACTGATGCTGCTGCTCTCCTCACTGAGTTCCTCTGCATCTCGTGGTTCATCCTCTACTGCTGCCATCACTACATCTTCCCTGTCTCTCTGAGTGGGCAGACTGAGTGTGAAATTGCCATCGTTAGTCAAACAATAAGAAAACTTACTAATTACGTCCTCAGATTACAAGGTAAACCTGTGTGGAAAACATTATTCCCCGAATCCGAGCAGGTCAACAACTGCCCTATGCTGAGGTTACATTCATTCAGGCAAACGTTAGCTCAACCTGAGGGTGAGAGCTGAAACTTGAGGGTTGTGAGTGGCCAGTGAGCCCAGTCCCAGAACACACACACACACACGCACCACACGCTCATGCACACCCTGAATGACAGGTACACAGAGAGAGCTGGTAAAAGCTTAATGGATTTTCGGATGGTCCACCAGTCCACCAGCCCACTGATGCGGTGGCCCAATGGGATTTGTCCCTGTATGCCTGATGACCAGTCCAACTATGGCATAGTGGAGGGGGGCAAAAAACCTATTTCCTTGTTTCTTACAATAGATGTAGACACAACAACTTTCTGGTAAAACGCTGCCTCCTACTTGGAGAATGAATAATGGGAATAAAAGGAGTAACTAACACAGAAGACAAAAACTAAGCTAACAGAAGGAAGGTAATAAAGCCAGTGCAGCAACAGGAGGAGAGCTGGTACAGATCTAAAGTTTTCTGTGAGTTTGCTCCAGATGTGTACAGCATGAAAACTGAATGCTGTTTCTCCATGTTAGGCTTACAGAAAGCAGACCTGACCCTGATCATCTGAGAGCAGAGCAGCAGAGCAGAAATATATTTCGGCCCTTTAGCCATTCAGTGCTCTAAAACCCAACAGGAGTATTTAAACCCATTAAGACCTCAGGCACCGTCTAAAAAAAGCATTTTAAAAACTAAGCATTGTTTGAAAACAGCCTCTGAAAACCTGAGGGTTTTCTGAAAAACCTGACAAAATTGTCAACGTTCACTGAAACCTTTATTTCCCACCCCCTGAAGCAGATAGAAATATGAACAGAAATATGGAATATGAAATAAAAAAAATCTTTTGAGACCTTAAAGCTTTTTTTTCTTTTTACAAAAAAAATCAATAAGCAAAAAAAACTGAACTGAACTGAAAATATTATTATTATCATGAGCTGTAGCTAGCAGGTCAGCAGGCACATCAAAGCCTGGGTCTGAGTCTTCTAAGTCACTGTCATTGTTGTTTCCATCTACGTAACTGCTGTGCTCTGCTTCAGTGTTGCTCCATCCTCTCAGGACATCAGCCATTGTCTGAAGGACAACTTTAAAAACGCGAAAAGGTGAATGCATTTCACCTTTCCCACGTTTCAGCAAATAACGGAGCATTCCATCAACCGCGTGTCTTGAAAACTGATCCAACATAAAACGAGCCTATGCTGAATCACGCTCTAAAGGGAGACGTGTGCAAACGTCTCACCCAGTCTTAAAGGGAAACAAACAGTCTCAGTGGGTTAAATTCAGTTCTTTGACAAACAGGAGGACAGTGTAAATGTCTGAGAACTGGACTGAGGACTCTAGCAGCAACATTCTGAATCAGCTGCAGCTGTATGATCAGTGTCTGATTTTAAAGCGACATGTAAAGACAGTGTTACAGTCGAGCTGAAGATGAATGCATGGACATGTTTTCTAAATCCCGATCACACATAAATCCTTTATTTTCTGATATGTTCTCAAGTGTATAGAAGGCTGATTTCATAACTGCATTAATGTGGGTATTAAAGTTTAGATCTGAGGCCATGACCACACTGAAAGTTCTGGCCTGGGTTGTGGTTTTCAATATAAATGACCAAAGCTGAGCCCTGACTTTGAATCATCCTTCCTTGGCTGCAAATGCAATTATTTCTGTTTGATTACAGTGTGTTTTTACAGTAGTAAGTCAGTGCAGTGAATATGCTGCTTACCGTGTAATCACGATGCCCTTGGTTAGATCATCCCTTCTCGTTTGTTCTCCTCAATGTTAATCTCTGCTGTAAAATAAAGACAAAAAAATGCCAAAAATTGAATATTTAAAAATTCTGGATAAACACTTTGGCCCGTGGCTTAACTTTCCATCAAATTTCACAGAAAAATCTTCACACATTTTTGAGATATGTTCACTAATGAAGTAACCGACAAATAAAGACTGAAAATGTAATGTCCATGGTTTCCTGCTGTAAACCATGGTTAATTTTGATGGAGTGCAGGTATGAAAGAGAGAGGAGCGTCTCATCCTTGACTGACCTGAATTTGTCAGCTGATGCCCACAGCATTGTGGAAACACACTAGTGGGAAAATTAATTTCGTGACACTCGATGCATTTCTCGCCAATATGGTACACAGCTATAAACAGTGCTCACTGGCCATGCTGCTGTCATATAATTACCAACACCTGCCATTTGATTACTCACACCTGTTGCTTGCCTAATGAGAAGCTTGTATAGTGACAGCATCGATTATGATTGCGTGGGCTCTGTGTTCGCAGTGGTTGATTCTTCTCCGTTCTGTCATCTTGATTAACTTGCCTCTTCTGCTAACTCTGACCCTGGATTTAAAGCCATCGATGTTTTCATTTTTCTTGTCCAATAAATGTGTCACACATTAAGTGGCTGAATGGTTGCTGTCCATGACCCCTCTCTGCTGTCATGAACAGTGCCCACAGCATCTCATTTGTCCTGTGGTGTCCCTTTGAAAGCGTTCAAAAACGTGATGTCCTCACTCTGTCGTGTACGCCCCAGTGAGGAAAGAAATTAAAAGAAAATATTTAAAAGGTAAATGTATTTTCTGTGTTTCTATAACCATGTGTTTCTTAAATATCTTACATCAGGCGCTATTTAAATAATTCTCAGTAGATTAAAAGGTTGCAGACAGTCTGCAATATCTCATTCTCTTTGTTCTGATAGTGCACGCTATCAGAATCTGGCCACAAATCAAAATATTGACAGGACATGTAGCCCCCAGCTGAAAACAAGGCTGACAGGCCCAACATATATCCTCCAGCCTTTGGTCTGCTGCCTGCCACGGACCAAAGCTTTGTTAAGTCACCTGTCAGATGAAATTACTCCAGTGTCAGTTGCCCAGTGAGGTGACCGCAGGGATCCTGGGCTGTGCAGGCGCCGAGGCCCCGCAACTACCCACAGTGTGTTGCGGGAACGTCAGGGGGCCAGGGCGCAAGCACTCACGCTGTTAGGTCTCGCAGAGACACTTATACAGATCCACTCTCACCCTCATATTATGGCCATAATCCAGAATGACACTTTAAAAAGAACACACTGGCTTCATTAGTGTGCTGACAATGCAGCCCTATGGCCTCTTAATGGTGAGCTCTCATAGGCTTGGCAGTGAGGAAAAGAACTTTAATCAGTGTCTCACAGGTACTGCAGTTGCCAGGGATACTACACTAAAGAAAGCATACAAAAGGACTAATGGTGTCCTGTTGCGCTAGTTGGCTTCTAGAGGACATTTTAGTTCCAACATTCAGATTTATGGAGTCTAAAGCTGCAAAAGAAATTAGAAACACTACGAGCTCCCCTGAAAATTTTATATAGTGATACAGTGTCATGAAGCTATATTTAACTGCAGTTATGTCACATGTAAAAATAATAGTTAGGAAACTTTCTTGGCAACTGTTTTGCAATACATTTTCATGCATTGCTTCACTTCAGTAAAAAGCTAATTAACTGTCTTCTCTCTGCTTGTTTATATACATTCACTAAATTTATGTATTGTCTTTGTTTTGACATATATGAATCTACAGAAGATGACTAACTCCTAATAATAATAAAAATAATATAGTCTGAGAAGCAGAGAAAATGTAGGCTGCTGTCATTTATTTTTAATATTGTAATTAATCCACAGTGGTGGAGGAGGTATTCAGATCTTTTACTTAAGTATTAGTGGCAAGAACCGAATGTAAAAATACTCCACTGAAAGTTAAGTCAGACACTGAAAATGTCAAGTAAAACCACTGAAGTTTTATGACTTGACTGAATTATTAGATGATTATTGCTGATGCATTAATGTGCAAATAGCATTTTACTGTTGTAGTTGGTGGTGGTAAGTTCATCATATCTCTTCTATGTAAAATTAAAATGTAAAATAGTTTGTGAAGTCAGAAGAAGTAGTAACAACAGCATGTTACTGCACTAGAAATATAGTGAAGTATAATGTAGCATGAAACAGAAATACAGTACAAGTATGTAACAGCTGTACGGAAGTACAGTACTTGAAACTAAATTTCTAAATTTTTTCCTTTACATTACTTTAGAAGCTTACTGTATTTCGGATGATTACTGAACTTAGAAGTGAAATATAAAGCTTGGCATCTTGAATGATAATGAACATTTTGTTTTAAAATCCAATGATGACCACATACAAGTTTGTGATGCTCAGATAAACATACTGTACAGCGAATGAATATCATTATCTCTGCCCTGAAAATCCAATGAACTTAAAACAAAAATCACTTTTGTAGTTAATTTTATCAAACCACAGGCTTTTCGACAATACGTTGTTTTTAGTTTTATTTTAAAATCTCATCACTTGTTCTCAAAATCAATTGTTCCACGTGTTTTATTATCATCTGCAAGCGGTTCATCATCTTCTCAGACAGGTACATAAAAAAATCGCAAACCATAAAGTTATGACATATTTTTTCCTAGTCCTGCCCCTTTGATCTTCCCATCCAATAAAACTGCTTCATGCTTGAGTTCATTAAAAGACCTAATCCATACCAGTAATAAAAAAAAAAAAAAAATGAAACTGACCACATTTGCCTGCTTATGTTCATGTGTTTGACATCCTTACTACTCAAACTACCTGGTATGAGATGATGAAACTGCTCCTGCAACACATCAACAGACATTCAGGGCTGCCTTGACATTTTGAATTAAAGTTGTTTCTCTCCATTAACAAGCACTTCCTTTTTTCTTTTACTTGAAAATACAGTTTGCTGTTTTTACACTGAATACATTCATTTCAAAGGTGTTGATTCCTGCTATTTAATAAGCATTCAGAAATAATCTAAAATTCAAACTAGGTTCAGGTCTTAAATGTGTCAGTGCACCCAGTTTAATCAGCTTATAAAAGAAGAGGGGCCTGAACCTCAGGTCCTCCTCTGGAACTTTTCTAAGATAGAAATGAGCTTTCATTGGATGTTGATGATGTTAGCTGTTTCTGGGGCCAGAAAGAGAAAGAGAGAGACAGAGACTGCAGGAGAAAGGGCAAGGCAGAGGAGAGAAAGGAGACACAGCGAGGGAAAGGAAAGCACAGAGAAAATGAAATAAATTAAAATGAGAAAGGGCAAAATGTAGAGCATTTAAAGAAAAAAAGAGATGGACTCGGAGTGGAGGAGTAACCATCTGTAATCTCCACAGAAATCTAACTGTAAGGCCCACACAGGTCCTTTGTCCTCGCCCAGACTTCCGTCTCTCAAAATGATCAGCGTAACCTCGCCCAGGGTCGACGCTGCCTGCCATTAGTCAGCACTTCTTAGCAGCAGTAGTTATTGCCTCCACACTGCTGATGGCTGTCTCGTGTCCAAACTCTGCCTCTTCAGAAAAAGCATCCAAACCGCTCTCTTCAGATAAGCCCAGAGAAGCACATGATTGAGTAATTGGGGGCTTCATTTATGCAAACACAGCGGGGTTTGGTGGAGCTGGTGGTGGGGGGAGTCATTTCCTTACTGGCTTTACCCCTTGATGAACTCTTTCAGCCATCAGCCTCTTTCAGTCAGAAAGAGGGTGGAGCGAGATCTGGTGGTTTGTTCTACCACATTATACACCATGTGTGCTTTTATCCACCAAATTATATTAAATAACACTGCAATTAAAATTTATAAACCTTTAACTGACTTAATTATGAATTATGTTAGTTATCGGATGCACTGCAAGTGCACCTTTAGCACTGAAATTAAATGGAGAAATTAGATGTGGCATGTAAGGAAGACTTCTGAAGCTGCAAAGGTTGATGCGAAAAATATTTGAATATTGATTTTTAAAAAAAGTAACAGATGGTTTTTAAGCCATCTGCTAAAAATAAAATAATAAATAATATAAAAGACGAAGTAGCAGATTTAAATTAGGGTTTGGGTTATTGTGTAAGCGGTTTTGCAACTTGGTATGTGATTAAATATCTAAATGTGTTTTTTTTACACTGTATTTCAGGCAATATGCTGCCCATCTGTTCAGTATTAATATTCACAAAAATAATACATTGAATTTAATATTAAAAATGGCAACATAAGCACAGCTACAAATAAAAGGTAGAGTCACTTTTTCGGGAACATAATGCAGCGTTTTTGTATTTTCTCCACCAAATGTTTCATTACATTTTGCCCTTGTAAAATTTATTGGGAAAAAAGAGAAAGAGAGAATAAAGTAGTTACATTACAAAATTGGCTATTGAGTCCACCATGGGTAATAAAAGTCATCTGTGGTCATTTTAGGAGGACATGAATCCTGCAGGGGGCTTTTGTAAGGATAAAATGTACTGTAGCTAACACTTCTCTGACCACGGTACTGTAACTACTGCAGCTGTAGAAGTATGGATGCAAATCACTGCCTGAAAAATTTGAATTATATCAGCAACTGAATATCAAATTTTGAATTTTAATCACTACTAAATAGTGTTGGTATTTAAAAAGCAACAAACTTATTGCATTAAAATGCTGCAGGTTGCTATTCAACAGTCTTGTGACAAGAGAAACCCCGTGCTGCTTTTGTGTTGACAAACTAGCAGGACAAGAAACGCCACTCAGACCAGAAGATAATCCACAAGGCTCTCCCAAACAAGTCCACCACAAAACTAAAATCTGTTCCAGGGCGACATCTGCAACCAGAAGGTTCATATCAGAGACTGTCGTCGATGGAGCCGATATTTAGCAGTCAAGTCCAGACACCCGGCTAATATTTCTGCTGATTCAACAAAAGTGAAAACAACATCAGACCCACTGGATACACGGCTGTGGACATTAACCACCCTAAGGTCAATTTAGAGAAGGTCCAGACAGAGAGACAGATACAGGAAGTGACCCAGAAAGGAGAAAACAAGAGTCCAACAAGAAAGGGAGAAAAGAGAGGCAGCAACTCACAGCGAACAGTAGAGCTGGAGGAGATGTGCTCTCCACTGCAACACATCTGCAGGAGCTGCAAAATCTGCACCAGACATCCCAAAACATCATCCCGACAGCCAAAGAAAAGAGCATTCGGAGACAAATTCGGAGACAATTAAACTTAGACTGGCACTAACTACATTCTGCTACATCTAAAAACGAAAACTAAAAATGGATAAACTTGTAATTGGGGCATACAACACCGAGCATCTCATTTCAATCCCTGATGACCTCAGTGACAGACTAGCACCAGGTGAGGAAAAGGGGACAGGTGAGGTGAAATCCAGAACAGTGTTTCACCGTTCTCTCCTAGTCACAGGGTGGCTTAAAGCCCGTCACTGGATGGTGTCACTTTCCCTCCCACCTTACTCTCCTTTCACCAGCCCCACAGAGGAATTCTTTTCTTCAGGGAGGTGGAAAGTTCATGATCAGATGTCCATGTTAGACACAGTGAATGCTGGATGTCTGGACACGTCTTCAGATACTTGTCAGGGATGGATCAGGCTGCAAAGAGATTCTTTCCCAGGTGTATTTCAGGAGAGGACACTGTATGGCATGTGTCAGTGTCGATGACAACTTGTGGCCAAATGCAGAAGACAGGGTTCACTAGCAGAGCTGTATTTCTGTATCTGTCACAAACCCTGTACAATATCACTGAAATGTTAAATGATTCTAAACTATGTCATCTTACAGTAACTGTATTATTTTTAAGTTGAAGTGACTACAAAATGTTTTAGCTGGGGTTGTGTCTTAATGTAACATGGCTCCATACAGTAAGGAACTGCCTGAACATGGAAGAAACCAGATTGTGAGACTACATAATGATGAGAGAGGGCATGAGAGTAGGTTACTGAACATAAGCTGAAACACAGCTGCAGCAGTGGTGAGGTGGTGCAGGAAGAGCCATGCTACCAATGACAGAAGACACAGCGACGTCACACGCGATTCACTGTTTACACAACCCTGCATTGAGAAACAGACGGGTAAGTGCTTCTGACTTGGCTCAAGGATCATCTGTGGAAGCTGGTGTTTCAGTGACCGGTGATCGGACAGCGCAAATCACACTGCGTGAAGTCGACCTCTACAGACGGCGCCCAAGAAGAAAACCACTGCTCACAAAACGGCACAAAGCTGGAAGAATAAACTTTGCCAAAGAACATGAAAAGAGGCCTGATGAATGTTGGCAGCACATTCTTTGGTCAGATGAAACCAAAATAAATGTGTTTGGATCAGATGGGATCCAGCATGTTTGGTGTGGACCTGGCCAGGACTACCACAGTGACTGTGTAGTTCAGACCGTTAAACATGGAGGTGACAGTGTGATGATATGGGGCTGCACGAAGGCAAAAGGTGTATTAGGAGATGACATTTGCAGCTGACACCATGAATGCAAATTTGTACCCAAATACTGAATCCAAATTTGAAGAAGCTTGGCAGGGGAGGGATTTTCTAATGTGACAATGATCCCAAACACACTGCAACAATAACACAAGAGTTTGTATAGAAGAAAAAAAGTTGAAAAACGTGGCCAAGTGTGTCCCTGATTTGAATCCAATAGAAAACCTTTGGAGCATTTTAAAGAAGAAGAAGAAGGAAGAAACCACTCCAGCAAAGAGCAGCTGAAAAGAATCATCTGTGGGCAGAACATCTCACCACAGATTTGTGTGAGACTGGTATCAGGTAAAGAATGGAATCTCTCTAATGAAAGATGTACTGATCTGTGTGCATCTGTTTTTTAAATATCTTTTTTAAATTGGTCAAACATTTCTGTTTTTCACATTAACTGGCTTCATTATTCTTTGGCTTAAATGAAGCTGTATTAAACAGACAGGACTTCAGCATTTTATAGCTTTGTATTACATCACTGGCACTACTTTAGTTTCATTTTGTGCCCTTGGAATTATTCCATGTAAAAATGGCAACAAAAAAAAAAAGAAGTGAAATAATATAAACCCTATTCAAGCATGTTGAAGCATACTGCAGCATTTCTGAATCTTTCAAACAAAACAATGGTGATCCACAATGAAATACACTGCTGGAACACAAATGTTCTGCTACAAGCACTGAGTTGTGTGTTATGTATTGTGCTCTGGCTGCATTAGTGTTGTGCTGAGCTGCATGTTGGTAAAGAGAAATGACTGAACAAATGAACTCAGCAGAGAGAAATGTGTTATCAATTGTAAAGAAAACAACAAAACAAACAAAACAAGCTGTAATACGCTACGACTGCAGGAATGGACGCTTTACAAAGCAGGAGCTAATTTATAATTTATTTATCATATAAATTTGTAACTAAAACGTCATTTCCACATTGCTAAATAAAGGAGGGTAAGTTAGAAAATGCTAACAAACACAAGAAATGACTACCAGATCCTACAGTATGTTCAGAAATCAGTCCCAGGTAATGCCTACTGGTTACTACCAGTGCTTCATTAAGGCACTGATCATGTCCAATCCAGTCAAGCAGAACATCATCATACCCACTGACAACAATCTACTAAGTTTTTAGCAAGAATGCACCATTAGCTCATGAATGACACAAACCAGGGACAGCAGGACTGTCTGCAAAGATTTAAATCATATTCAGACACATTTACATTAATATTCACATCAATATGTCAGAGTTCATTCAGCCACACTGGGTACTTGCCAGAATAGTGTGAACCACACAACTTTGCATCCCTGATTACATTAATTCTGTAGTTTTTGGGGTTTTTTTGGGATATTTTTTCTTTCAATTTTATTCCCTTGTTTTAAAACTCTGCCTCGTTTTTCGACGGAGTCTTAGTAGTTTGGCCTTTAAACTAATTTAAAAGGACAAAATCATCATCAAATTAAAGAGGAAAGGAACCACCAGTATAAGGCTTTAACAGCTGCAGGAAATGAGCTTTATCACCGAGATCAACCAATGAAGAGCTGACTTGTTTCTTAAGAGGAAAGGTAATCTAATCTAATCTAATCTAAATGATAGTGGGAGGGAAGAATGGACTTCATTACAGCGCTGACAACACAAACAGAAGCCAAGTGGATTATGAAAGAGTTGTGCACCTTCTGTATCTGTTAGACCAATAGTGAGAAAGGAAATGTACACTCATGACAGCCACTCCTACGATATGTAGGAACAGCACTCGGACAGTTTAGCCCCACAGAGGCTGGAAACAATGTGTGTGCTGTAAACAGGAATAAGAGTTATGATGGGCTGAAATATGAGCTTGTGAAATTGACAGGAATTGTATTATTTAATGCATTGGTATCCGGCCTGTGAGTGGCATTTGTCCTTTTTGTGTTTTACATTTGTTTTAAAGGGTGCTGAGCAGAGACTGTTCACCACCACACCTGGCTTTAAATGGAATGTAAAAATGATTTTACATGTCCACGTGTCCTACACATCTCTTTGAGAGGGAGACAAGTGTACTACTGATGGATCATCTTCACAGTTGTACACCAGAGAAAGTACTTGTCTCTCTTTATGAGAGATGAGTACCTTTTCTTTATCCCAAGAGAAAGCCACATTTACAGCATACGTGCTATGATAAAATGGATAGCTTGACATAAACACTGCCTAAGGGGGACAAGGCTTAGCTAATGGTCAGTGTAATGCTGTGTTAGTTTTGCCTTTAGCCATTTGTACACATAGGAGACAAACCCACAGGACTGTGTAGCACATCTAATGAGACAGGAATCTTGATGCTTCCGGTTGAAAGGTCACACGAACACAGTTCACTACAGCTAGTGTAGTGTAACCACGTCAGCTCAGCATCATTGTCTGCCCCATCAAGCATTGCGGCGTCACTGTTTTAGTGAGGTTTACGACAACGAGGGAGGGCTCATACTTTTATGTCTGACATCAAAATTCCTCCACATGCTTTTCACAATACACCACGCACACCTTCCACTGATGGATAAAAACAATGCAAACACCCCCATAATTTCCTTCTGTACACCTTTGGTAGTCGTTTGGAATATGCCATCAAAACAGCCTTTCCAATTAGTTTTTAATTGCACCTGAGAGGATCAATGGAAGACTATGCTTGGTAAGCTTCCTCCTTTTTTTTTTCTTTTTTTTTTTTTTAAATGTTAATAAGACTGCTGTTCTTGATATATGTGTCAGGGAAAGCTGCCAGCCTTCTGCAAAGTCACTGTAATGATTCTCTTAGGTGGCAGGCTCTGCAGAAAACCAAACCACAGCAAAATCAGCTTATTCCCACAAGGTCACCCAGCGAGGAACCTCACTGTTTTTTATTGATAAATATTGCCTTCATTCCTTGGCCCCTTTTTCCTCCCTCACTTATGATTCCATTTTCTATCCCACACCTATTCTTTTTTCTTTTCTTTCAGATGGTGTGAAAAGCCTTGGCTTTAGAGGTGTGTGGGGGCAGCTGATATCTGACCAGAGGTGTTTTCTTTGCGCCAAGGGAGACAAAGATTCAAGCCCACGCAGCTGCATTGTGAACCAGAGGACTGTGTAATTTCTATCACTCGCTGCCCTCCCCCCCTCCTCTCCTCAATCCATCCCTTGCCCTGTGCCCCTCCCACACACTGGTCGGAAATGTAGCCTCAAAGCGTCACCACCCACAACAGAAGCTCAGAGATCACAGTCTGCCACGAAAATACTCCTCCATACAACGATTCCAATTCCCTCACTTCCATGTGGATGTGCATGCAGCCGACTGAATCTGTGCGAGGTGTTTCATGTCAGCGTCGCTGCAAATCCTAATACTCTAAAGACTTGTGGAATGGAAATGATTCACCATTAAACAAACACCCCTTATATCTACATGCAGACACATGCATACACATGCCACTACACATGTACACATGCCACTGAGGTAGTGTCACAGTCTTCCTGGAAAGCCCAGTGGCTCTTCCTTTCAAGGCGTCTTGGGGGATGTTGCTGAACTACCACAATGGGCTTTGAAACAAAGAGCCATCAGTCTGAACAATGGCGCTCTAACAGCTCAACTCCACTGAGGGAAGGCACACTGCTGCTTGGCAGAGTTTGGGATCACAATCATATGTGAGCTTTGATTTGTGAATGGTGTTGATAAATTTATAGATGTCTGGAGCTGTTTTCTTTCCAGCAGCAGCAGATGTGCATAATATGAAGCAGCCCTGTAGAGTTTTCTCCTCGTGGATTTATCCTGCATCTCTCCAGTGTTGGTATTACAGACAGTTTTTTATATATCATCATAGTTCACGGCAGAGCCAAGTCAGTAATCCTTATATTCTCTAATAAAAGCTGGTAATCAAATACTGGCCGCATCTCACGTTTTAGCTTCAGTCAGCACAAAAAAAGTTCATTCAGTTAAGTTCATTAAAGAGTTTGGGTCAAAAAACACTGAGAAGAGGAATCACCTGTTCTCTGATAGATGAAACAGTGAATCAAAACATGATTTACAGAGTGGATGATGTCACACACAGATGCTGGGTAACCAGAGAGGGGGATGCAGACAACAACCAAGAAGGAGTGTGAGAACTCCCTGAGAATGTCGTATGGACGGAGCCCCACAACTAACAGCTCAATGCCTAAGCTGCAAAAATGTTCCTTTACAGTAATGTGAGCAGGGTGTTCGCCCTGTAGTGGCGTAGCGTGTAGCTGCTGAGCAATGGTAGTGTACCTGAATGAAAACACATGACACTACACTCACTACAGAGTTTTTTCACTATGACTATAAAAAAACAGCCTGTATTTTTCTCTATTAGCATGTTTAGAGAGGAGGCAGCTTAAATAAGTCACTAGTAAAAATAAGTATGACAAAAGAAGAAAGCTAAAAAGTTAGCACATGGAAAAACGAGCAGGAGCAACTTCAACTGGCTGCAAACACATTCAGCGCACATGAGCAAAAAAACAAAAGCAATAATGAAAAGTTATTAAGGATGAACCATGATCTTCTGCTTTGGCCACTGCCTGTCCCTGTTCACACTGTACAAACAACCACATGGATTAATGCTGATACTGAAAAAAACATCTGAATATGAGGCAAGCGCGTCTCATTTAGTATTATTTATTATTAAACGGACTTATGAACTTGAGATAGCAGTTAGGCACTTAGAAATCAACACTTGCTGTATTTTTGAAATGTCGGTATCTTGACAGCGATGTGCTTTCCTGTCCGTAAATCTCCCTCAAGGAAATGAGCTACAGAAATGCAGTGTATTTCAGATATGAAAAATAACTGACCCCATTCATCTCCTAAATGTGCTTCTCCTAAACTACAGCACATATAACCTGCACCAACAATCAATATGAAATGTGCATAAAATTTATTGATTACTCCACAGAACGTGGTATCAAAAGAAAGCCATCTCTTTTACAACCAGTGGCTTATAATAGCCTCCTCCTGCCAGCCATTTCAAATGACTTACAATACATCTGGCTCCACATTCAAACATCAGCATTAGCACCACAGATGTTAGAAGACTGTACTGAACTGCACAGACAAAAATATATTAACAGTGAGCCCTGCACCAGTGTGACATCAGTGTTGGAAGAGATGCAAAAAATAAATACAAATCTTTTCCTGTTAGTTGCCAAAGTATTAACTTATGTAAAAGATACACTCATGCTACAATAGGCCTTTTCACTGACTCCAGAGAACACAAGAGCACATGGAACAAAACCACAAAGGCCGACAGTCTCCTGACGGCCTCGTTTATTTTTATTTTCCAATGAGAAAATCCACCCATTTCTCCCCACATCATGTAAAGTCCCTGCAGGGTTATCTGATCTGCTTCTCACTTGAATATGCAAAAAGGGATATTTGTTTGAAGAGGCTCGCTAATGCTGCTGACACTCCTGCATCTGAGTCTGCGCGCGTGTGTGTGTGCCCAAGAGAAACCAGGAGTGTCGTTGCAGACAGGAGCCAACGTCCATGGGAATAAGGATGAAGTAGGTGGATTAACATGTTTGGACAGGGAGACTGATTGTTTGAACAGTGTTGCTGAGTGAATGACTGACTGGCTGAAGAACAACATTGACTCTTATGTAGAGTGAGAGAGATTGCCCTGAGCTCTAGTCTCAACAGTGTGTGTGTGTGGCTGTATCCATTTGGTAGTATGGGTTTCTAGAGTGGACAGAGTAACACTCACTCATCTGAAGCCATTTGTGTGCACGTCCAGTTGCATCATGTAGTGAAACAGCTTGAAGCACTCGCAGCAACATATAAATGAAACATGACGCCACAGGGCCATCATTTAAACGGAGGGAATATTATAGAGCTTTAGTTTGTAAGCTGTAGTTGTTTTGTCTTTTGATGCAAGCGGCTTGAATAATACAGATGTATCTTCCTTGTGGAATCAATATATTACAGCCATCCATGTAAACAGTATCAAAAGAGCTGAGAGTGTCAGGGCACATACTGTAGCAGGGTTGGAAAAGCTGCAGGCTGTAGGTGTATGTGACGAGCTAAACTCTCACCCATGTTTCTTGAAATCCAATCAGACAAAAAGTTCAGAGGCAGGGTCTGTATTTACCAAACTGCTAAGAGTGATATTTTGGATTTAAATGAAAGAAAGTTAAAAAAAAAAAAAAAAAAAGCCTCCTACTTCTACTACTCCTACACAGAAGCTAAATTACAAAATCTCTTAAATTTACGAGATGTATGGGAGATTTAATATGCCTAAATAAAAATAAACCAAGCAAATACAGTGACACAGTTATTTGCATTTAGTAACACTAAGCTCAGCCCATAGTTTCACCCCCAAGCTGTGATTGGACAGTTGATTGTTTTTCAATTTAAAACAGACGATACCTCAAAACAGAAAAAAAAGCTTGCTCATGAAAACTAATGACAATACTTTGCATTTAGTTTTGGCAGGTCTACCAGTCACTGCTGAACAACAATGAAAGGCAATACACCTAAAACAATTGCCCTTAACAAATGTTTTTCATTCAATTATAAGGATAAGTAAATGCAAAATGGCTGATACATCGATACAAAATGCGTATTTCATTTTATTCTTTCTTTTTTTTTATTTTAATTTATGCTTTTTAAATCTTCCATACATCAGCTGGTTAAGGGAAGACATCAATATCAACAGCACAGAAACAGAAAAAACACACACCTTCTGAGTGACTGTACAAAAAAGTTGTTGATCATAATAAATAATACATTGGCTGAGGCAGAATGGATAACTCAGAATAGGGTTGTTTTAGCTTATAACGTGAATTTGATTCAAACATTTGACAACAAGAATAAAAGTGGAATTGATTTAATTAGAATCTTTTTTTTAATTTTTAACTTGTCATGGCATTAAATTCTCCTTATTGAATGTTGTCTCTGATGCACCTCATCTACCAGCAACAGCATTTCTTTACTGCTGTAGTATGGTTTTCTTTTTGTTTCCATTTTAGTCAAATGAGTACTAATTAATCTGTACTTATTAATACCTATTTATTATTTTTTTTATTAATAACATTGCTGCAAGACTGTATTAGCTAAAGCAACACTACTCTGAACTGTACATATCGCTTTAACTGACAAATTATTTATCAGGACCAATGATATTTTGTACAGTCACTGGTTTCTGAAGGTGTATGCTCACCTCTGTTTCTGTGTTGTAGTCATCTAGGATCATCTCAAGAGACAGCCGGAGCTCTTTAAATTTTAAGGGTAGTTCAAAATTTAATTTTATCACAGTTTGAGGAACTTGGCCCAGGTTATTACAGGAGAACTTGGACATCAAAGTCTGTTTACATGCATTGGCCAGCGCTGCACATGTGAGAAAAGTTATATAAAGCCCTTTGTGGCTTCAGAGGGAGCGAAGGGAGCAAAGTCTCATAAATTGCAGTCAGCGATGCTACAAAAAAAATCTAGAGGTGTGGAGTTTGGAAGAAGTTAGTTTACCTGTGCTTGAGGCTGAGGACTCTCTGGTTGTGCTGTTGGTGGCCGGGTTGCACTGTGGGTAATGTAGGAAGAAAAGTATATGGAATCAAAATGATGATATCTGTGGTTCTGCTGCACTGACTGACAATTTTTTTTTTAAAAACTGTCCATCGTGAGTCCAGCAATGTTTTAGAAGTGTAATGCTAAATCAGTGGAGCACACATCTGTACACCCACCGCCCATGAACACACCTACCTAAGAAAACAGGACTCCTTTTTGTCCATAGGTTGGTGAACTTCCCCCGAAGACACTTTTTACACTTCTCGTGCTGAGGAACATGAGCGCTGAGAACGTAACCCACGTGCGGAATCAGCACACTGGAAAAATAGAAAAGAACAAAAATAAAATGAAATAAGCAGCAAAGTATGATAAATTTCAGCAAGAGCTAGGGGACTGGAGTTATTTGGTCAACATGGCTACCGCTGAAAAGTACAGTGTCCAAGCTGTATCTTAAGCCGTGCCAAGCTCGCTCCTTTGACCTCATTTGAGAAGCTTAGCTGTGTTTGGCCGTGCTCAGACAGTAGACAGCAGGAGGTCCACTCCTGGCACAGGAGGCCACACGACCAGATGGAGAAGTAGATAATTATAGTTCTGTTCAATGGGACCACTGACCACTTCAAGTCAGTGTTGGCCTCATTGTACTTGTTTTGAATTGATTTTAAAACTTACACAGCCATTTTATATGCTAAATAAGGTAGAAAAGACAATACAAAAAGCAACTGGATTCTGTGCAACTTTATGTGGCTGCCAGTGTAAAATAAAGGACTTTTTTTTTTTTTTCCAAAATCATTAAAAGTTGACTACTCTGATAAAAGTTTTTAGCCAACCGTAATGCACGGCCTCAGTCTGTGCAGGCCTTGGCTTAGAACAGTGCTCACATATGTCTGGAACATCAGCGGATGAGTACTTCCAGCCGGTCTTTTCAGATGTTGGAAACGATCTCTGTCCTAATTGGGGGATGAAGTTCTCCATCATTTTTTAATCATAACTTATTGCTATTTTCTGTGAATCATATTTGTGGCCAATTTCCGTCAAAATATTGTGTGAGCCGCATCACAGGCAGTGTGTGTAAACATCTGTGTGTGTGTGTGTGTGTGTGAATATTAGTTTGTGTGTGTGTCCAGCTACACTCATGACTTAATTTGTATCTATTATGACCACTTTTCCTAAGCTGTGACCAAAATGGCAAGGGGACAAATTTCTTCGAAGGCCATTAAGCACAATCTAATGAGTGTTGATGCATTTTTAAGAGACACCCTTGGCCGGAAACACAGCACTGCCTTCCTCATAAGTCCAATTTAATCTTTTTCTCATTATGAATTATGGTACAGTGCTAGAGGTGTGTGTGTTTGTGCGTGACTCTGTCTGTGTGTGTGTGTGTGAATGAGGCGAAGGCCAGAAAGCAGATGCTTCCATCCTCACATCTTTCCTGCCAGCAGGAAATGGTGTGCATCAGATAACCACACTAACACAATATTTCATTCTCGATCAAGCTATCGACACATACTAAGTGTGTAATGCAAAGTTACTATTTATCTATCTGTATTTGGATTTATACCAGAAGTAAACCTTGCTAAACTGCAGGTTCTTACAAATCAAGTAGATTGGGGGGTTTCAAAAACAACTAAAACCGGATTACTAATTTTAAAAACATGATGATTGTCAGGCAGGTTCTGGTGTTTTAAGGAGGATCCAGAGTCTTTTGTCTCTTTTATTTGTAAAGGGCATCAGCAATAATGATATCCTCAGGATATTCCACAACCTCCCTGCAGCTCCCCTTAGTGAATATGTCCAATTTTATCTAGTCAGAAAATTAATAAGCAGTAACGTACCTAAATCAATCAAATGATAACGCATGGAATTGATAAAAGGTAAGCCTAAATAAACAAAAGCTGGTTACCCATTAAAGGTCTGTGAACGTGGAAATAAAACAAAAGGTTTTAACAATGAGTAAATACCAGTCTGAAGTGCATTCAGCCATACTGCACGTCTATCATCATAAGTGAGGAAGCTATTGACAAATGGGCCATTACAGCTCGATGGGCTGTACTGCATACTTTACTACTGTTCGTGCATGGAAGCAAATAAGAGTCATAAAGCTTGACTGATGCTGCACAGCACTTATTTTTACCTCAAGATCTGAAATAAAAGATACTAGATGATATTCAGGCTCAACTGCTTATCCATGTTCTCCTGGAAGCAAGTTCCAGTGTCTGAGTTTGATAATTTTTAAATTTGTTTTTGACTTGAATTTTTTGATCTGAATTATAACTTAGTCAATTTCAGCAATCAGAGAATGATTTTTGTTTACTGGGAACTGGCTACAGGGTCATTTTCAATGTGACTTTGTGAACCATAGAAATATACAGAAAAGATGCAAATGATGTAAAAGATTAATTGACTTGCTGCTAACTGACTGATTTACCTTAAAAGTGCTACTGTATATAGACCTGCATTTATTTCATTCAGTTCTGCACCCATATGTCATTGCCACATTAATTTTTAGACATTAGTATGATTACAGCTATCAGATGAGATCAGTGACAAGAGGACTGGAAGCTGCTTCGTGCCATTTCACAGTGTAAAAAAGCACCTCCAACCTGCTTATCCTCTTAAGTGAAATGCAAAACAAACATGTGGAGTGCTGCCAGGTACAGTAGGGCGGGGGAACACAATTAGCAGCATCCTCCATGTGGCAGGAATCAACAGGGTTTATGGGAAATGTACTTCAAATTGTGAAAACATTATCACAAGCTGCATGACCGGTGTGAGTTGTTACACTTTATTTTGTTGGTTTTGCAGTGACAGAATGTAACTAGCATTTGGAATATATTCTGTTTCCCCATTGCAAGTCATAACTGGCTTCTTTGCTCATTGACCATAATGGACATAGCAAATGGAAAGTTGTGGTGCTCAGCACTCATATTTTGGACCCACTTCTGACTGGCTTTGTTGGAGTTTCCCAGCTCCAGAAAGTTACATACTAGACGCCTGCTGGACTCGCAACACACAAAAGGCTATGAGCCGTGACTTCTGTGAGGGAAAAGCCTGAAGCTAATTAATGCAAATCAAGAAATCTGAAATTCATAAGTCATACCTGATAATTGGCAGACTTCTATGCATCTTCACCAATTAGCTTTTTTTTTTTTTCTGAGAGAGGGGGTCACACAAGGAGAATCGACAAACACAGACAGGTTTACCTCAGAGCCAACTCCCAG
This sequence comes from Toxotes jaculatrix, assembly GCF_017976425.1. Taxonomy (NCBI): domain Eukaryota; kingdom Metazoa; phylum Chordata; class Actinopteri; family Toxotidae; genus Toxotes; species Toxotes jaculatrix. The sequence continues at coordinate 16,644,955 of NC_054412.1, forward strand.
AGTGACTGGCTGATACCCATTCCAACTCTCTGCTTTGTTTGAGTGGAGAAATCAATACTTCATTGAGGAATACAATAAAGGAGGAAAACAACACAAAAAAAATACTAGAAAGACATTTCACTGAAAACACTTAACAAAACACACAGTGTGTGAGCCGCCTGCTAATTAAACGGAGGGGAGACAGTAACTCTAGTTCCAAAATTTAAATGGACTGTATGTATGACGGAGCTGAAATATAGAAAATGTTGATAGTATTGTTTTGTCATGAGGACCCTCATTTCAGAAGGTCTTAAAAATTTACTATATTAACTTAATACATAATCACAGGGTAAGAGATGCGGGTCAACTGTTTATGTTGTAAAATAAAGGCCTGTTTGCAAAACCCACTAATGTAAATCACCTTTAACAGGTTCAGAAAACAGTTAAGACAGGTTTAGATGTTGTCTCGTGTGCCTCTTCATTAAAAGACCTGACAGACATTTTCAATGTTGGCAGTTGATAATTCTGTTTAAATTTTTGCTGGATTCTCCTGTGACCCTTTTCCATCTGGAGCCCAGTTTGTGCTTTGAAGAACACAGCTAACAAGAACCAAATTTAGAATGACATCGGTCATGATGACATCTTACATGAAGGCTGCCCCATTCATGACTAATTTTAATACATCATAGGTCTCATATTAGATTCTCCCCCTTTGAAGCTGCACAGCAGGTCTTTGGAAATAGACCTATACTGGATTTGCTTTATCGAATATTTATGTGTTGTTGGCATGGCAACATGAGTCACCGGTTAGCTTTAGTGTTTGTTTGTTTTTGTTTTTTTCAAGTGTACAATAAATAAATAAATCTGCTGTGACTAGACTGAAAAAAATAAATATAGCAAACTTTCAACACTGGACACTTAATGTATGAATCCAGGAGCTGGCCTTTGATTTGCACCCTCTTTTTTCTTTTCTTTTTTTTTGTTATCTGACCTCCTATTTCTGCTTTGCATGAGTGCTTCCATTTCAAACCTGTCTCCTTGAAATTACATTTGTATACAACTAATTTGCAATAGCAAAAACATTTTGAAGGAAATGTAATTTATTTATTAACATAAATAAATATTACAAATTAATATTGTATCTAAAAACAGTTTGTACGTGTCTGCTTAGATTAAGGCTTTGGTTCAGTGAGAGCCCTAAAGACGAGAGAGTTACGAGAGCGCAGGGCCATAAACAGAGCTGGTCAAATGATTCATGTAGCTGCGGGTGATTCAGATCCATTGTTTTCCATATGGAACAGAAGGATTTACCAGCACACAACTACTTTTAATGACTTGTACAGCCTTGCACACTAATTCTGTGTTGTAAATAAATGATTGATGTTTGAAATATTTTCAGTATGAATTATTAATTTGGGAAAAAACTGATTAGAGTGAAACATTACTACAGGCCACTCCACCTTCTATGAGAGCTGGTATCACATCTTGTTGTAATTTTTCTGAATGACAAATACCAGTATTAATATTTATCCATCCATTTACAATTGTTTTACCATTTTACAATTACCAGATCAACAGGATCAGTATCATACACCCATGTACCCTCACAAGAACATTTATAGGCATTTATCTGAAAATCAATAAGTGAGAAAATGGTCTAATCAATAAAAAGTTGACAAATGATTTTTGTTTCCTGTTTTGCATCATCCCATATACCAGAATACACATCTAGTTATTGAATTATATCTTTTCTACATACACTCACACTCACACTGAAAATTTACTATACACTGAGCAACGCCACTGAACACACTGAGCAACGCCATACCAAGACTGAGTAGTTCTTCCCTTTGATCTCAAAACAGCCTCAGTTCTTCGTTGTATGGGTTCCACAAGATGATGGAGGCTATTTAAGTTCACTGACTCATTTTCATGTTCATGAAACCACTTTGTGACAGCATTATCCTGCTGGAAGGAGCCATTAGAAGATGGTGAACTGTGGCTATAAAGGGATGAACATGGTCAGCAACAATACACAGGTAGACTGTGACATTCAGACCATGATTGATTGGTACTTAGGGGCTCAAAGTGAGTCAAGGAAACGTTCCCCACACTGTTAAACCACCACCATCAGCATGATGGACTGTTGACACAAGGTCATTGATTCACGTTGTTGATGCCAAATTCTGACACTACCATCTGCAGCCCCAACAGAAATCCAGATTCATCAGACCAGGCTACATTTTTCCAGTCTTCAACTGTCAAGTTTTGGTGAGCCTGTGCAGCTTCAGATTTCTGTTCTTGGCTGACAGGAGTGGAACCCAACATGTTCCTCTGCTGTTGTAGCCCATCCGCCTCAAGGTTGGATGTGTTGTTCATTCTGAGTTGCTTTTGCACTCACCACAGTTCTAAAGAGTGATTATCTGAGATACTGTGGCCTTTCTATCCGTTCCAACCAGTCTGGCCATTCTTCTCTGACCTCTCTCATCAACAAGGCATTTCCATGCACAGAACTGGATGTTTCTGTTTTTTTTTTCACTACTCTGAGAAAATCCCAGGAGATCAGTAGATTCAGAAATACTCAGCCTACTCAAACCAGCCTGCTTGCCACCAACAATCATTCCACAAAGTCACTGAGATCAGATTTTCCCCCCATTGTGATATTTGGTGTGAACATTCACTGAAGCTCTAGACCTGTACCTGCACGATTTTATGCAGTGTTCTGCAGCCACATGATTGGCTGAATTGATTCATGAATAAGCAAGTGTTCCTAATAAAGTGCTCAGTGAGTGTCAGGGCAGTCAAACTTTATGCCTTACACAATCCTCACCAATCCTCACCCAAATCCCTAACAAATGTGTCCATCGATTAACAAGTCCAGAATGTACCCACATTCTGGACTTGTTAATCTTTCCTGGATCTGCATTCCTCCAGTGGTGGTGTCTTTGTGATGGATGAGAGGACAATTTTTAGCTCAAGCTCCACACCTTTGATCTTGCAGGGGTCATTGCCGCCACAGTGGATGAGCAGGACATCCGGGGCTGGTTTTCCCCTCGGGGACTGAGAGAAGAAAGGAAGGATCTTGCTCTCAAGTTAGTCAAAGAAGTTTTTAGGGGGGGCTTAAAAATAACACCATGAATTAACACAATTTGTGGTTATTTGTCTGCATAAATTATTCTTTTAAAATAATAAAACAGAGTATAGCTACCCTACTGCTTTGTTTGGTCTTACTTCTTAACTGATTACACAGATCTTTTACAGTTTTCCACTCCTTGATAAGGCAAGGATGCATCAGTGGATAAGTGGACCTAGGCTGTGGCACTGTCTGTGACACCCTATCACTATCTAAAGATGCGTTGGTCCTCATGGCTGTTGCCATTAATGACTCCTGGAAAACCTCAATAGTCTTCTTCTTCATTGATGGATTGACTACAGAAGAGCAAGCAACAGTCTTCAATGATAGCCTTCATCAATGCCATGACATCAAAGTACACATAGTAAGCTTGGATAACATAGAGCCCTTATCATCCAGCTGATTCCTCAAAAATGGTACCTGTGGTACTAATTGTGTGCCACATGCTGAAACTGCATTGGCATTTCTGCTTAGAAGTGCATTGGCAGAAGCGGGTGCATTGCAAACTTCAACAGGGAAAATCAGTTGGATGTATCTCCAGAAGCTACACAAACTTCAGGAGAAACAGGGACTGTGACTTTGAAACATGCTGAAAATGGCCCATATATGGGGAAAAAATGAAGGTGAAGCTTGCAGCTCAGGCTCTGAGAAGCAGCACAGCAAACACTCTAGAGTACTGCAACACAAACCTCCATCTGCCACAGTTCAGTGGATGTGAAGAGACAGGTGAGTTCCTGAGAGCCACTGATGCTGCCTTCAATGTCCTTGAATTGCCTAGGGACAATACACAAAGAACCTCTGAGGACATCTCACAAAGATCGTGTTGAAGAAATCCTGCTAAAGGCACAGAAGTCTTTCCTGGAACTAAAAGACAGAAAAGATTTACCAGTGCAATCTGGAAAAAAAACTTGTGTTGTTGGCTTCAGTGCCAGTTGCATAAGTGTATGGAATATTTTCCAGGAAGATGGCCGAATGGCCAATCCCATTACCTCCTCACTTACAAGCTGAGTCAAGATCAGTTTGTATCCTTTTCTTCTGTCAGAGCAAATAGTGGATTTAACTACAATCCCACTGATAGTTGCTGTTTGCACAGGGTCAGAGTGGTGCTTTCAAAGGGTTTTGAGAATAATCTCTGGCAATCTCCCTCAGGGTCAAGCCTTAACATCAGCATCAATGTAAATCAAGTCCTGAATTACACAAGGTGTTGTTCCAAAAGTTGCCACGCCATGTTCAAAACCACTGTTGAGGGCAATCATGGACATCTACAGGTGAAAATGGCATTGTCCCTATACTGCACAGTAAGAATGCACTACCATCAGTAGCTGGTTAACTCTACACACCTTCCTTAAATCAACTTTAAGGAGGTGAATCCCATGCTGGTGTGCTCATTGGGTCTGGTTTTCCTTTCTCTAGTGTGAACTACTTTGGAGAAGAAGGTGAAAAATTGTAGCCGGGCCTCAGGTCTTACTGCTATCTTTTGTCAAAGTCGCTTTCATATTGTAATGGGACATGTAATGAGCATGAATTTTGGAAAACACAATAGAAATTTGACATGTAGGTATTAATTACATTAATAACTCGATTCCACTAACACTTTAGCTGCAATTGCAGTGAACATTGGTCGTCTTAGGACACAGTTCCAATAACTGCTACAACTAGAGCAGTTAACTTAGTGCATCCTTTCTTTGGGAAAGCAAACTGGAAAAATATTATATATGTATTATAACTGCGTGAATCCATTCAACACAACCAATCATATACAATTTCTAGATAATATTCATTATATGTCAATTACGGATGCAAAATTGTGTGGTTACACTGGGAAGCATCTGTGTGAGCTCTGACATATGGGTGTGAATATTAATATAAATGTGTCTGAATATGATTTAAATCTTTGCAGACAGTCCTGCTGTCCCTGGTTTATGTCATTCATGAACTAATGGTGTATTCCTGCTAAAAACTCAGTAGATTATTGTCAATGGGTATGATGATGTTCTGCTTCACTGGATGGGGGCATAATCATGCCTTCGTAAAGAATTGACAGTAATAAAGTAAGCATGCATTGCTTTAGATAAGGAGACAAAATTTTAATTAATGCATAGGTAATGAGGAGGTAATGATTACTGGTGTGTGCTATTTCACAGCTGGGGTTCACTCTAACTACTCTCTAAGTGTCTTTTTCAGCTCTAGCCAGGAGTTAAATTGGGCCGGAACCCATCGGAGTACAGTTCCACCTCCTGACATCCAACTGCACCCTGTCTAAGCTCAGCTCCGTCTCTGTCAGTATTCTATCACTGTCAGCTCCCACACTTTTGGCCTGAAGAATCTATGTTCAGACATTTGTAGTTACGGAAGCCTTATTGACCTAAATGCTTTGCCACACAGCAAACAGATTCCAAATTTATGCATTAACATGATTTTTTCTTCAGATGCATTTGAAGGGTTGCTTCACCCAAATTACCAATAAATAAAACAAATTAAAAATGAAAATGTTCTCGTTTCTTCCTACTGGCATTTGCACTTTGATGGTTTCAATTTGTAATGTCTGACTTGCAAATTTCAACAATACAATAGAAGTGAATGGAATTTAATCTGTGGCAGAAGACGTAGTTCTATCACAGTCAGTGAGGCTGAGTGAACCTGGCAGGATATGCCCTTTAGCATATGCCAAACAATCATACACGTGTGCCTAGCTCTTATGATAGAAAAACAGAGGGAAAGAGGAAGCAGTCTGATAACATAAATGACTGTCATAAAGCATAGCAAGTACAACTCTATATGTAATGTGGATTCAGTGTTTTCTTCCACCAGATCCAGATTATTATTGGGATGTGCACTAAAATTGTACAAACTCATAGATCTCAATGACATAAATCTGATGTCGCAGTGTTGAGAAACATGGTCTCATTCAGTGACACATGAAACTTCAAATTAAAAGTCTCAGAGCAGATGCTTAGCTGTGGCTAACATTGTTTACTTTAAGAAAACCGTGCTGCTCCTCGACTTAGTGTGAATGTAGTGTATGTGGATAAAATCACAATAAAATCATGCAAAAGGTATTTTTGTCATTAAAAGGACAACTGTGTTCAACAGTACCATGTCATCAAAACTGAGCCCGATTTAGAGAGAAGAGGAATAAAAAGCACTTGAACATGAGCTGTGCCATGGGGCATGTTTGATTTGTGTTCTGGTGCCCCATGGCAATCATATCTGTTTCAATAACTAAAAGACAGATGTAGAGTTTGGCAGTATAAACAATATCTGGGCCATATTTTAGACTTTAAGGACAATGTCTTTAGGCAGATATTTCACATTTTGATCTAAATGGTTTCAATGCTGAAATATTTTCATAAATAACATCTGTCCCAACAGCACCAACTGGACAAAATCCTGGTTTGCAAAACTGTTCAATATTCGCGTTAAATTCTGGTGAGTGGATTGATTTAAAGGGAACGGATTTGACGGACTTAAATGTTTAAGAAAATATCTGACTCTTTACTGTCCTGACAGAAGTAGTATGCCAGGAGTTTTATTTATCATCTTGCCCAAAATGAACTTGTAAATTGTCTTTAAATTCGAAAAAGCATCTCGTGTAGACATCTGGTCTTTCAAGGATAATAAGAATGAAACGAAGGAAATGCAGAAGAATTGGCGTTTACCTTGGATTGCGCAAAAAGATAAATAAATAAATAAAACAGTTATTTGTCATAAGTCAGATTTTCAGTGATTTCAAGGATGGAGACTTTCCATCTATATTTCTCTCAAAAACTGGAGATGAAAGACCAGACTTTTCATCTCAGGTAGTACTGAAGCATCAAAGAGGTATTTCATAGCAGGACGCCTCTCTCCCTCTCCCTCTTTTCTTTCTCTCCCACCATCACACTGTTAGCTGTCTGTCAGCACTTTTTCCCTTTTAACTCGCCTTTCTAGTCCTTTCTGTGTTGTCATATGGGTTCTGGAATAAATGAAAGCAAAAAGGCTAGAGAGGAAATATGTGACACCAGGAGTATAGAGCTGACATGCTGACCTACAGGAAATCAGCAGATTTGTTATTGACATGCTGGTTTGTTAAAGCCTTTATAGTTGCGTATGTAGCAATATTTGAAGGTTAACTAGGGCAGATTTGAAACAAACCAACGCTGCATCATTTAAAGCCTCAATATCAGCCCAAGGCCATGATGACAGCTTTTTGCCATTGTGGAGCTCACCCACTGAGACCAGTGCCACTTCCATGTCCACTCTCATTCAACAAATACACAAATACATTTTCCTGCAGCCAATGTCAACATCATATGATTTGGCTGGAGATGATGCACTGCTCCTATAAAGCTGCAAAAGGTTTCAGATAAACAAACGATGAATGACCACACCACAATAGGTCCCGTCTGGTCTATGTGGAGGATTTCTAAGAACAATGTACTTTGATCAACAAATTTCCAGAGGTGCATGCTGGGACTAAAGTCCCTGTCTTTGAATCTCTGACAGCTCTGACAACTCTTTTACCTGCCACATGAACGGCCAGTGTGACACTGTATGCAGTGGTGTTTTCTTAGAGTGACAGGCCAGGGACATGTGACATGTACGTGTTGTGTGTGTATATGTGCGTGTCTGTGCGCCAACCTACACCTTCATGACCATATGACGACAGAGAGATGAAGACAAGAGGAGCCCACTGAAGGAGAGTAACTAGTGGAGAAAAATAAAAAAAATACACCATGTGAGAGGATCTGCAATGGTAACTGTCACTACAAAATAAAAGATATGTGTCTGATGTTGTTTAAGGTTTTAAAGAATTTCCAGACTATTCAGGTCTAAATGCGACTGTAAGCTAAAGCAAACAGTCTTCCCAGTTCAGTGACAGACTATATTGTTTGTCCAGGCCTTCTACAACATCCATTCCCAAAGACTTGTCAGGAGATTTTATTTGGGTCACCAAATTACAGACTTTCTTGTTGTGCACATCAGCTGTGGGTGGAACACACACACACACTTGCTTCTGTTTGATACATAAATGTGCTGGCTCTTCAAAGCAGAGTTCTTACCAGAATTTATGAACTGAGAAATGAAATTCATGCTTTCCTCCTTGAGAAGAAGCCCCCCCCTTTTGCAGATTTGTTCACTGATGATTGGCTACTAACTCTGCCGTATCTGGCAGATATCGTCTCATCTCTCGACGAGCTGAATTTGAGATTGCACGGGCAGCACAAGGATGTTTTCCGAAAATTGGAAACATGTTCTCACTCTTCAAAAGTCCCTGAAGCTCTGGCTTCCACAACTCAGACGGCCAAACCGAAGCCACTACGTTTCCCACTGCTACAGGACACAGAAAAAAGAAGTCACTGACACAGATGTGAAACATCTGACTGAACTTATTCAGACAAACCTCTTTGCACTCACTGATAACTCTGATCACTATTATTCAGTGGGGAGATATGACAAAAGGTGGTTCAAAATCCCTTTGAATTTGAAAATCCAGCTGGAACTAACTCTGTAGCTGTTACAGCTACAGCGCATGACATTATCTTCATTCTGGATAAGCATTTAATCTGAGCCGTATGTCCTAAGTAAGGCGAGTATTTTGCAACGCATCCCTTTCACAACCACATACATGTGCAAAGTGCAAAGTGAGTTCTATACTTCTATAGATGAGCTTGTTTACTCCACCAAAACACATTTATTTGATCTCATATTTTAAGGATTTAATGTGTTTTATAACACGTTCATAAAAAGAACTTGTGATTCATCATATCTCTGAGAAATAACTGGTCTATCTATCCATGATAATATAAGGTGATGTGGAAATGGCAGTGACAATGATCAGGAATGTTCATTTGCACAAATTTGCTTTTCTCACAATTTAAAGAGGCCTGATGTGAACTGGGTTGAGATGGTTTGTTATTTTTTAAAGTGGGAAACACTTCCATAGAACAAAACTTAAAGGCCTTTTCTGATCTGATGCCCCCTACTGGAGTAATGTCATTTATCTGTGCCTTTCAAAACTGCTACAAAAAACGGAGATTTACGATGTTACAGTGTTATGGTTAACCTGCTTCACTTTTTATGCAAAGCCAAGCTATTTTGCTCCTGGATGTAGCTTTACACTTAACAGATAGACAGGGTATGAGTCTTCTCAGCTTTTTCAGCAGGAAATCAGAGATGCATATTTGCCAAAATCTGATCTGAACCACGACTGGCATATACTGCACATTTCTTCCTCTGCTACATCATACATAAGTATACACTGATGCTGAACAGTCCAGCAGAAGCAGCTGTGTCCAATATTCCAACTGCATCCTGTCCAAACAAAGGACAGCTCACTCACCATAAATTCCAACATTATCAAAACTGTAACATTGCCAAACACCCTTTATGACCCCATTTTATTTTTAAGATATAGCTTCATCTCATGTCATTTTTTTTTTTTTACAACCCCGTACAAGGTACCTGTTCAGCAACCAACCCCAATTCCTGACACAATTACCCCCTTGGACCTTGCACGTCTCTGGTCCCGCCTTCAGAATTGTGTGAACCCTTCAGGCCAGACAGCATCAATAAGTGCCTGACAAGCCTTGGAGGAGCCCCATTCCCAGACAGTAGTGGCAAGATAAAAGACAAATGAAGAATAATTGACTCACAGCTCTCAGCCAAAGGGATTAGTATGACTGAACTCTTGGGATCTCTTCCACTTTCTCGCTCTCAATCTCTGTCTGTCTCGCTCTCTCCCCATCTGTCTCCCTGCCTCGTCTGCTTGTCTGTTTCTTGTGGCACCACCCGTTACACTGTCCATTAATACCCAACAGAAAGGCAAAACTTATTAAAGACATCAATAAACGTCATTAGAATCCGAAGGGAAGTAAGTGACCTCATTTGAAATGGCAACTCAGAATTTGCCCAGGGACTGAACTGTGCCTTGGCTAATACTGAATCTGTTATTCTTTTTTTTCCCCCCTCTCTTCTTCCTAGTTGTTGCACACACTTCAAAAAGTGATGCAGGCAAAATGAGAATATGAAAAAAAGCCACATTTGACACAAACAAATATAATTCAAGGTACTTGAGGTCTCTCTTGTATACACATTGTTATGCAGAACACGGTGATACTTTTGTCTGTGTTTGAAGCAGCTCATTATTTTCAAGGGTTTATGGAATCCAGCAATCTCACCAGTCAGTCAGATCAATGGTAAGTCTGCTATTTGCAGAATCTGCTGCTTCAAATTAAGATGGTTTTGTTCCTGTCTTGGAAAGACTTTGTTATAGAATAAGGCAACTGTAATCTGAAGTGTTATCCTGGAAGACTGTGAACTTTTTAGAACCCTGATGAGCTGTTAGTATTTCTTCTTGCAGCACAGCAGTCGGCACTGAGGGTAATTGGGGAAGAAGAGCCAAAGTACAGAGATACTGTAGGATGAACATGGCAAATGAGATGGATTTCATCATTAGAATGGGAAGTTGGAGCTCCAAACTTGAGCTCATTTCTTGTAATGAACATACATGTCAATTTTCTGATAAGCAGGTGTATACTCCCCTCCATGACTGCCTAAACCTCTTAGTGGGCCTGGGGGCAAAAGGTCACTGCACACAGCAGGAAATACACAGTTTCTGTGTTTCAGACAGGTTTTGGCACTTTGATTGAACACAACTTTATTTATAAATATGTACCATGTGAACTATACATATAGACTAACATAGCAAAGGTCTAATAACTAGCTTAGCTGAGAGTCAGATGAGAAAATAAACATTATTCTCATGTCTGTAAACTTAATACAAAGCTACAGATAGCAGACAGTCAGCTTAGCTTAGCATATAAAGACTGTCCAAAAGTTAAAAAGTCCATCTGCCAACACCTCTAAAGCTCACTAATTAACATATTATATCTTGTTTGTTTAATTTGTGCAAAAATTGAAGTATCAAAACTATGATTTTACAAGGGGTCATCTGCTAGACTTTACTTCTTCTTTTTTTTTTTTTTTGGCCGGGCACAGTCACCTCCTTGAGTTTTGCGGTTCCTGTGCAGATGCCAGGCAATCAGGAGAAACTCCACAAAGTCACTGTGTCCAGCCAAGAAATAGTCCAGCACATAACCTCCTCCTCCTTAAGAGCTGCTGGGAGGCTGATTTTCTCAACTTTCAGACACAGTCGGGTCAGCTGTTTCCCCTGTTTCCAGTCTTTCTGGTAAAGCTAAGTTAACCGGCTGTGACTGGTCAGTTAATATTTACAGTTCACATACAAGAGTGATATCAATCTTGTCATCTTCCACATGGTAAGAAAAAATGTCAAATTATTTATTTAATTTCTGGGACTTTGCACTGTTGGAATTAAACTTCTTAAACTGTGCAATGCAATATTACCAACCACCGGAAACACTATCAGATTTACAAAAAAAAAAAAAAGGTTTTTTTGGAAAATGATTAGGAAATGCCATTAAACTAGCAGCATCCTCCCCAACACTGTGCAAACAATAATTCAGAGGCACAGATGCATTACAAGGCAGCATTACATACATGTTGGGCCAACTGTGCTGCCTCTGTGATGTGGATTTACTGTCATTTCCTAGGGAGTGCCAAAATTCAGCTGCAATCCCAAAGCAAGTGGAAAACAGCGGTAACAAAAGCAGCACCTGTGACCAATGGCTCCACATAAAGCTACGGGCTGTTAAGTTCCTACAGAGGACAAGGCCTCTTATGTAATAATCAAGGGCCTGCCTTGGTTGACAATGTTGTCCTTGATGCAATTTTCTCAGCAATTAATCAAATTACCAAATAATTAACACCCAGTGAACCTTGGGCCTTTTCGCTAATCCACCCTTCCTACCCCCAGGTCCTCGTCATGATAATTGTCGCACCTTCCCTGGTCTTCGCTGGGGTAAAAGTGAAACCTGGAATCCTTGAATTAATCGCTTCACTTTTAAACTTTTAACTGGGTCCTCGCTGGTAGTTTACTGCAGTGTTCAGTTCTTCAGAGAGGCAGATGGTGGCAGTGATTTCTGGAGCCACACCTCCCTCATCACTATGGCGCTCAATTTCCATCCATCTACTGTATCCATGCACTGGTGTACGAATCCATCCATTCCCCCACCCATCCACTTACTCAGCCACCAACGTATCCATCCAAGTACAAACCATTATGGAGCATTATCATTTAGTCAGTCTAGCTTAACACTGCCAGTGGCCTCATGCTGCCCAGTATCCTCTCCTGATGTCCCCCCAAGTCCTTTCTCCTGCGCCCATGTAGGCCATCTGTGCTCGAGACAAGATGGAAAAGCAGTGTTGAGTTGCTGCCTGCATGCACGATGTCCAGGGCAACACAGATCAATGTGAGGGGTGTGGATGAGTGAGTAAAATGAGCATTGATTGCCAGGAGGCGGCACACTGCCAAAGGGGGGGGGGGGGGGGGGGGGGCAAGGCTGCATAACACCCACTAAGGGCCTCGGGGAGTGATGATTGCCAGAGCTGGGAGATTCCTGTCTGTGTGAGAGATGTTTTTTTGATTTCTGTATACATCTATATGTGAGCTCCCCGAGCTGTGATAAATTTAATTGAATGCATGTGAAACTCTCATTACTGCTGCACAAATTCAAACATTGACCACAAGCTGTTTTTCTGTGGAGGCCAATGAATGAAAAGCACTTAAAAGGTTTACAATGGTTTTTCAATAAATGCATTCATTATAAAAACAAAACAAAATAAAAACTGTCATAACAATCCGATACATTCTATAGCCCCTGTGCCCCTCTAGATTGGCATATCTTATTATTTCTGGCCCCTGCTGATTTTCAGGACATCACCACCACTTAAAAAAGATTTGAAACTGAAGACAGATAACCTCCAAATTCAGCTTAGGCCTGAATATGAAAACATTTGATTAATTTTGAATCCCTTTTTACTGACATTACCATGAAAACAGAGTGCAGTAATATCAACAGCACATACAGGTTTCACACTTTTCTCGAGCCAGATGTAAAACCCAATGTGTCCAATTTGCTTCTTTGTTCACAGTGCATTTATATCAAATATACCTTAATTTATTCATTTATGTATTCTCAAGATCAGTATACTCTGTACTCTATGCTCACCGAGCTGTAATTTTGTGTGATAAAAGAGTTATGCAGTCATTTTTAAAGGTACTGTTTGATGGATAAACTGCAGTTCTACAGCGCTCTCGGCTTGTACCAAGAGACGGTCAATTTAACATCTGATGTAGTGATGTGTGCCAAAACTCTACCAGTGATGGAATGGAGGGTGCATTGATAACTAGGCTCCAGCAGTTTTAAAGACACTGCAGGCATATAAATTTTTGCCTTCACTGCCTCGCATTAAAATAAAAAGTTGTTTGAAGATTTCTTAACTGCTGTCACACTGCATGGGATACAGGCCTAACTGTAGCTTCAGAAGATACATCCTCACTGACAACACAATACAACGGTCATCACTGACTTCAGGTGGAAAATGAATTAACTAATGTGCCGTTCAACTGTGAAACACCTTCATGGCTACATAAGTACAATAATATGTACTATAATAGGTATCCCGTTTAAAAAGACAGGAAGAAATTGTTAAATGAGACCAATTTAATTCCACAGTTAACAGCATGTAAATGTCTAAGCGATGTATTTTGAAAAACATATAAAGATTAAACAATATATCATCAGTTCTAATCAGTTATGAATAAAACAGAGTAAAACAGTACTACTACAGTACAAATTTAATGGCAGTGTTCAGTGAACAGTGCAGGAGGCAGGGTGATGCTCCTATAGTGCAGCAAAAGAAGCTTTTTACATCTAATGTAAAGCACTTTGAATTGCCTCATTATTGAAAGGTGCTGTATAAACAAACTTGCCTTGCCTGACCTATTTTGCAAAGATGTGATACAAAATTGCAAAATTTGATGGAAATAAGGAAAAGAGTTAACATTCAAAAGATGTGATGAAAGGTAATCCAGAGTTTATCTGAATTATCCTTCATTACATCTTATTTTTGGCAAGTCAGAAGCTTTATACCCACTTATCAATATTTAATTAACATAAAAGTAAATCTGGACAAATCTTAACTGATGATCAGAAAATAAATTCTGAAAAGCATCACTTCAGCACTTGCTGTAAATCCTGGCACCTACATTTGTCCACTGTGGAATGAGATATATCTAACATGTGACATGACTGAATTAAAACACTGTTAATGAAGTACACACTCAAATATCTGTAAGTGAAGATAACACTGCTGAAATATTTGCATGAAAAAAACAAAATGTACTGCTTATAGATTTTAATGATGTGAAAAATGCTAAATCATTTCAGAAAACAGCAGAAAAAAAGTTCTGACCCAAGTCACATGAACCTTTCCATTTCTGTCTCTACTCAAAGTTACTGTCAGTTGTAATCAGAGAGCGCAGCACCCATCTGAAAGTCACGGGTTTCCAAATGACTCAGTGCAGCCTCGCCCAGACAAGAAATAACACATAATAACTGAAGATAATTATGAGTCCCCAACACAAGGTGTTCCTGGATGGAGCAATAAGTGCAACGCTTTGATTTGATGCTGAATAATTTTTCTTCTTTTTACCCTGTAGCTTAATTTAAATGCTAATTTGGGATATTTTACGCATCGATGTGACGGCAGACGTTTTTTCAGTAAACTAATTATACAAATGAGATGCACCCCTCATCCAGCTTTGAATCACCGGAGAAAAGGTGGGTCAGTCTGACTTCACAGCCATTACACAGAGGTCCGAGAATAACCTGAAGAAATGACATCTGTAACCCTGTCTCTAAGCTGAAGAGCCTTTTTTTTTTTTTTTTTTTACACCCGTGGCTTTTTCTTTTTTGTATCTTTGAGCTGACTTCCTCGACACCTCGGAATGGATAAAGGCAGACTGAAAGCTGAGAGATTGCTCCAAAACTGGATAGATTATGTTTTCTTCAAAGCATTTCAACGTACAGATTGACTAAAAATACTTTCAAATTACACCACTACAACTCTGCTATGTTAAAATAGTAGTAACCCAGCCTCTCCTGAGAATTATCCTCCATTTGCCCTTTTTTTTGGTTTTACGACTCTGATCCGTCACGCTGTATATCAGCGCTGCTGTCGTGAAACATTCTGAGCACATCAACCATGGAGCATGAATACTTTATAAAGGCAATAAAGCATGCATTTACGGTTGCTGCAATTATTGCGAGCCATTCCCCCGTGCAGTCCCTCCGTTAAATTTCTTATAATTATCACCATGTCTGCCAATTCCTGCTGTATTATGGATGAAGACTGATCATCAGCTGTGCTGTTTGTATTTAAATGTTGCCATGCACAGTGTCATGATGAGAGAAAAAGAGATGCAAAACCGATCGGATGTTTACGAGCAGCATGTGGATCACAGTGAGTGAAAGAAGCTGTGCCGGCTGTCAGCATCTACACATGGTAGACAGGTGATTTAGAAATTCATTGACACACACACACACACACACACACACACACAGTTCCACAAGTTAAAGACAACTTAAAATGCGAGTTTCAGCTATAAATTCCACAGGAATAAATTTATACATGGAAAATGCAAATTGTATGAAAATGTGTAGCAATTTATATTTATATACATTTCAATCTTTCTAATTTTCTCAAAGGAAAATCTGTGTGATTGTTGTGTGGATTGATGCCAATCAATGATGATGATGCTGACTTAGCAAATTAAATGTTTTAATTCTTCTTATTCACACAAAATATCTAGCCAGTGTAATGAGATCAGTGGGAGTGAATGGGTCTCCACAGACTTCCAGTCAATATATAACACACTGTACATGTAATCATAATGAGCTGATGTACAGTTGGTCAGTGTGCAGTGGTCAGCATTTTCCATTATTGCTGTATAATCAACTGTGTGGGTTGTAACAGTAGCTGGAGATGGATTAACAGTAACAGAATGTTTGCGGCGCAGTGAAATTGACAAAGGAAGTTGTCAGTTTAAGCGTAATTGTATGATTTTTTTTTTTTTTAATGAAGTGAAAATTGAAAAAACAGCTGTTAAATGTAATTCCTATTTTCACTTTGCCAGCTAAATTTGTAGCCTTTTGAAATAAGTTTTACTTACAGTGAATTAATTACTCTGGGAAAATACTATACTTTCGAATTATAATATTTCATTGAGAATACGTATACACTTACAACCTTTCCTGATTTTTAATGCTATTTACTTTCCTCGTGAGAATGGACCACACAGATTGTACCATACACAGTAGACATGCTGACAAGCTGAATGTGCTTTGTTTATTAAGTTATACCAGCTCTGGTAAAGAGATCAGAGACTCGGGTGACTCCTACGTCATCTTTACTAAACAACGTGACACTGAAACAATTAACACAGCAGACAAAAGCAACTCCTCACCAACAGCTTCACTCCGACTCCACAAAAGGGGCAAAGACTTTCATTTTCCTGTTGTCAGCTAAAATCTCATAATCCCTCTGTAACTGGAACAAGAACACAAATGTTTCCATAAGGAGAATATTTTCCTCGTCATTCGTCATCATACAACCGTAGTTCTCTAAGGGCTGTTGTGTAATCTTACCTGTCCATCCCAAATACACGAGGGAGGAGAAAAGGTGCCTTTAAATGTTGCACCACCTTGCTCCCTATAGGGTGTCCATTAAAAGAACACCTGCTTCCTTGAAGAGAAAGGAAAAATAAACATTTAGAGTTGTGCGTCATTGGGTGAGCAAGACAAATTACACCCCACTTTCACAAAGCTACTGAAGGCATGAATCTGTGGTGTGAACATGGTACGATTTTCAGTAAAGACAATCAAATGGTAGAGTTCAGAGGAATAATTTAAAGAAATATCAAACCTGAACATCGTCCTCCTCCAAAAATCCTCCAAGGTCCAGGGGACAAGATCTGAGCAGTGTTTCTGCGAACGCAGTGTATGTGAAAGTAAAGAAAAAGTACAATTCAGCAGCTTTTTATTCTCCAATATGCATAACAGCTTTGAACACAGTTGGAACTGAATTAGCCCAGAGGCCCGAACTCCAAATTCAGTTTTTGGAGATGGGTTCAAAGAGAACTGCCCCACTATTAAATGCTATCTGTGGTTCTGTTCCCATCTGCTTAATGCACCAGATGGAAAATTTGTCACACATGTTTGTAAGTGCATACATATTTCATGTTACATGACTGTAATATGTAGGGTGTGACTTTCATTTCTCCAGCCAGTGCCATGGAGGGGATCTAGAAAGAAAACCTCTGCAGCTTGAGGCCTCAGTATCTGTTTAATGTGTCCAAATATAAACAGATACATTTTGACAGACAACTTTCAAACCTTTGACTTTAAAGTTGTAGAATTTAAACTGAAAAACCAGGAGCAGTCATTAATGAAACACAGCTACAATGTATTGTAATTCTAGTAAGGAATAAGATCAGAAATGGATATTTTCAGTCTTACAATAAACAAACAAAGGAAAAAACTAAATTTACTCACACATCCTGTCCAATGCCCAGGTTTCCATACTGGCAGAACAATCCACTGCAGACTTGCTGCATTCAAGTGAGGACTGTTTTGTTCACTAGTGGTTGGTGTCCATTTGGAGTTTTTGTCTTATCCAAAACCTGCACCAGCAAGGGGAAGAAAAAAAAAATTAAGACCAGTATCTTAACAATATTATGCACATTTCAAAGACATGTTCGGTTCCTCAGAAGTACACGTCACCTGTTGTTTCTGGATACTCCGAAGCTCCTGCCCCCAGAATGTCCTGCCTGTAATTATTTTATGGAGACTAGTGAAGTATCTCTGCTCTCCAGCATCAATCACTAGAGGGAAAGAACACCAAAAAAAAAAAAAGATTCATTACATATGACAATTGCATCATAGAAGCTAATGTCAATTAGAGCAGCTGACTCACACTCACCCACAGCTTGTGGGGGAGCAGCTGTTAAATAAATAGTACATTATTTTTATTTTCTAAATAACAAAAGACATGAAAAACAACAGAAAGGACTAAACAATAAAACAGCATACCAAACACTGTCCTTCCATAGCTGCCAAACTACACTGCCACATTTTCTGGAACAATCATGCTGTGTTGTCCATTAGTTTTGTTGTTCTTTGCAATGCTGTAATGGTGCAGTATATTTCTTTGCAGACATATGTGGGTTGAGGGTGCCGTCATATTCAAAGAGTAATTATTTTTCCTCATCCCTGAAAACAGCTGCTCCACACACTGACCAGCAAGCTCAGGCACAAGTTGTATCTTTCTCAGAACATCCCTTTCATCTTGCTGTTGCTTTGGCGGAACACATCACTTAAAGCAAAAAGCTCTGATGACCCAGCGGGTGGTGGCTATCTTCATCTGCTGGCACCTTGGGGTGCTTCAACCAAGGCATATAAACATGAAGCCTGCTTGAAGTTGTCCAGAGTAGGATCTGTTAACCTTCCTTGAAAAGGATGTAAAGTCCCTGGCTCTCTGTGATTGGTATGCAACGCCAGTCCCCCCTGCATAGTCACAGACTTTTACTTTGGGAAAGTGGTTCTATGAGAGCAAAGGATCTGAGTAATCACAGAACACACAACCCCACAAAGACAAGTAATTACAGCCCAGTCACCTATAAGACAAGAGAAGTGTGTGTTGTTAGGCTTGTGACACAGATTTTGGGAGACTGAATTCATGTCTAATATTACACTCGTTTTACACACAACAAAAGAATATTAACAGGTTGAATTATCTTAGAATTTAAATATGTTATTTCACTTCCCAGAGGCACCTCACACGTCATCTCCCACCGTTTGGATAGTGCACTTACTTCCTCTACCCATCATGCAAATGCATTTTGTTAGCCAATGCTGCAGTTCAGCCTGCTTTGTTAGTGCAAAGAATGCAATGTAACTTCACCATCAGAGTTCACCTTCAAGTTTAGATGCTCGTCGTTTGCTGGTCATCACTGTCGTTTGACATTCTGGCTCATTGGATTTTTGCTAATTCAGAGTTCAGGACTACATCTGACTGTCTATTCTCTCAACCAACCCATGGTGACCAGCAATGGGAGCGCTGGGACACTACAAAAGCATTCTTCTGACCACCTTTGGAACCAATTGTTATAAATAGAGTTTAAGAGACCATTTTCACTCAATTTCACACTTGAATACATTTTACTTAATACTGCTGCTCCCAAAAGCTGGTCTGTCTTTTGGCACGACCTAAATGGAATTAAACCCCGACTGATCATTTCTGTAGCAATACCATCCCAGAATTTGTTTACCAGGTGACCATCATAATCACAGGGTTGGATCATGATTTACTGATAGTTACATCAATAGTTTGTGGTTAAATATCTACATTACAAAAAAAAAACATGAGCACATGCTACTGTAAAAAGCTCCAATGTGTATAATTAAAGTGTTATTCAAGGTTTTTCAGCTCACTGTAATTCAGAGAAAAGAGCTACCATGCAAGCACTGAATCTATGAATTATGTGAAATAACAGCTTGTCGAACCCACCTGGCATTTTGTGAATATTTTTTTTTTTTGTGATGGTTCATCACAACAAAAGTTGGATTTCATCCACAGGATACACAAGCAAACATGTAATCATGTTCAGTAAGGGCTTCAAAAGGGAGATAAGCCTGAAGAACCCTCTCCTTGTTTGGGAAGGACACTCTCTCTGTTGCTACAATAGTCTCTGTCACTCTACTGACAGTAACGTGTCTGGAAAAGTGATGAGAAACAGGTGCAGTCCAATGTTAGTCTAATTCAAAAAAATTCAAATCTATTTTGACACTTAGTGGGTTTTTATGTGATACACATTAAGCCTTTGTGGCGATTCAGCCCTGAAACCCTATGGTTAATGCAGATGAATCCTATATTATCAATGTAATGGTATATCATCAGAACATCACATGTTTCTTGTCTGGGGTTTGGTGGCTAACATTACGTTACCCTATTGTCGGAGCAGGCTGTTGACAAGCCAGCTAGGCCAGTCTCTGTGCATGTGGATTTTCTTTTTATGTGCTTTTTTAATTGTTTGAAAAAGCTAGAACAAATCAGTTTTTGTGCAGCTGGATGTCTGTTATTGTGTGACTATGCAGATTAATCTGTGTGTCTGTGCGTGTGAGAATGTGTAACCTTTAATAAGGATGAGTATTTGGCGTGAGAGGGTGAGTAGGTTATTAAAATAAATAAAACATGAACTGAAAGCTCTAATTTTCAATTTCATGGTAGCCTTTGTATTTCAGTAAGCACAACATATTTTCATATTTGGATGTTATCACCTGTAATGGATTCAACAGCGTCAGGCACAAGTGCAGAGACACAACTGTGTGATCATCAAAGTTGTGGACACCATCCTCCTACTCTTGGCACCCGCAGATCATGCTGCAGTTCAGGACTTTCTGCAGGCTGATATGTCTAAAAAACAGAGAACATTTTTTATTCTCATTGTATGTGGGAATCATGTACTGTACGATCGTAAGGATGTTAGAAACTAGAATCAGTGAAAGAACTGTGATTTTACTGACCTTCAGCTACACCTGTGATCATCACAATCCATCAGGTCCATCAGAATCCTCCCTTTGGCAGTGATCAGTCGATGGTCACTCAGTATATAATCACGCGCCTTGCGTCTGACCTCTTTCACGATTAGGTGCTTTGGAAAGCCACTCAATATTTTTCTATCACTTGACTGCTGTATGACAGCCTGGGGGAGTTCAGCAGGTAGTTTTTTTATTTGCCATAAGGTAGTTCACCATCAGTGCTTCACCTTTACCGCTTGGTGGATAATTTTCCTCTTTTGTTTTACTAGTATCCTGTTCTGTGGTGTGCTGTGGTGGCAGGGTTCCCTCTTCTGTGGTTTTCACCCTTCTGAACAGCTGCCTTTTTCTTACAAAGAAGTGTCATTTACTTGCTTTATGTATGCAAGAATGCTTCGCTTTTGAACAAGGACAATGCCAGCTGCTCTGCTTAGTATCTTAGCCTGTCACAACCCTTCCAAGCCTACACTATAAAGAGACCCCTTCGGCTTGTACACCAAAATGTGAATTTAGGTTGATGGTCCACTGACAGGTGGACAGACTCAAAAATCTGCCTAACGTTGATGCGGTGTCAGATTGGCCATGTTCTCCTCACCAAACCATCTATTCATGACCACTGTCACCAAGGCTCCTTCTGTTAGAGTCACTGTTGTGTTGGCAGTGCAATAAGGAACATATATGCTGATATTAAAAAAGCAGCATCCAACACCTTAAAGCACAGTCAATGACAACGGCCAACCTAACACATCCATTTCCGTATTTTTCACAACAGAAAACGCCTTTTCGACTGAAAACATATTTCTCGCATCAGTGCACCCACATATGCAAATATGCTAACTGCACAAATTTGTGTAAATCTTACGAAAGACATGCATGTCTCTCGTATGAACAGTACATGTAGCATATTGACAGGTGTCCAGCCACAATAATTTCAAACAGACGCAAAGAATCATGATTTCATAGCTCCTCTGTGGTTCACTACGAGAACTGTGTAGGACACAGAGTTCAAACTGTTTGCTCATTATCTCATTATTAACTTTGCCATTCAGTAAAAAAAAACAGACTGCCTACACAAATTTTATTCATAATACGAATATACCATGTCTTTTCCATCATGTATGAGGTATTCAAGGATACTTATCTAATGCATACTGAAAAGGACATATTATAATCCTAATACTGAATGCTGTTGACAAGATACTTGAAGTGAGCACAGGCTGCATCCAATCTCAGAGACAGTATTGTAAGCACTTCTATATATATATATATACTATATCTTGGAGGAAACATAGGACATTCAGCAGAGTTCATTAAGCTCTTGTGGCTGTACTGTCTGTGCTCCTTCTCGTGTTAATAAGGTAAACAGGATGGAAGGAGTGTTTTTGCCAAGAAAATTTACAGGCAAAGACTTTAGACATATTAAATAAACCCACAACAGAATTAATCAATTTAAGGGTTGATTAAGGTGTAAATAATTGTGATAAGATGTTCTGTGTACTGCATGTAAGGCATGATGAGATATTATGGGCACATAATGAGTACATCCTAATGGAAATATAAATGAAAGAGCCTTGGCTCTTCAAAGAGGATGTGAAAGCTTCTGAATACACTAAACTGTGCACTGAGAGGATGTCTTCCTGGGTGACCTTGTTCTCAGAGACCTGTTCAAAGCATCCCAGTGAGGAGAAAACAACAATTATTGTCATGGGTGGGTGATGAGCCGCAAAGCACCTGGAGAAAATTTCCAGTGGAAGACAAAAAAGTCATTCTTATGCCAAGTTTGCTTCAAAAAAAACAAAAGAAAAAAAAACAAAACCCTCTTGTGATGCGAAGCTTAAGCAACCCAGGTTCCTGCAAATAAAGGCACTCACACTTGAGTAACTACACATCTAGCATTAAATGTTCAGACATGTAATTTTACAGACTTGTGGCTTCATCTATCTTTTTACGATTTTGCGATTCAAATATTAGTCTCAGTTTTACTCATTTTAAATATGCAAACATGATAGGGCCATTATAGACAGAGTTGCAATGCTCTTGTGATTTTTCACATTTGACAGAATAGCAGAGGATTGGAAAGTAATGACATCAAAGCAGGAGAATATTCTCAGTTTACTCTCAGAAGTTCAAAAGAATTTAAATTTCAGTTTTACTTCTGTGTGCTGTCGTTCAACTCAGACCTGTGCCATGTTACAAGAAATCTTACTAGGTATAACCTGGTAAGATTCATGCCTTGACTTTTACAAAAATGTAACTTCATTCAAGCATGAGACCGCCACAAAGTGCACAGGTCCTTTAGAGAGCCTGCTCGGTGGTTTGGAGATATTTGGGGACGGGGTTATATTCAGTGTCTGTTCAGTAGGCTGCGGTGAGTCTGAGTGTCAGAAAAGAAACAAAACATTAACCTGTGCATACGAGTAAGGAATGTTTTTTATAGTCCAGGGGATGTAATGTCACTGATAGCATCAAGTTAGGCACTCTCTCACAGATGCACACACACACACACATTCCCATGTGGGAGGATTATGAGTGGAAGGTACAGCCCATTGCTTTCTAATAACATCCTCTAATCTCTTGCTAGCTGCCCTTGAGGCTGTCCACTCAGAAAACATTGCAACTTTTCACCTTCAATAAAGCACCTCCCTCTCGCTCCTGTCTCACCCTTTACTAGTGAGGGGAGGGGTGCGAAACCCTCTCCATCAAAGAGATTGGACAGTGTTGGCCCTCTACTTTGCTGTAGAGGAGAAACCCATTTTTATCCCCTACCCTGTCAGCTTGAATTAACTGTACAACCCCAACCTTTCAGCCAAACCTCTGCCCATTACTAGCTGCCACACTGTCGGCATGGTTTTCCATTTCTCTCCCAAGGTTCTCTCAGCTCCTACTCTCCCTCCAGTACATTATATCCACTCTTTTTCACACAGAATAGCCTTTGAGGGCACAATCATGAAATGTTGAAATCTGCTGTCCTTTTGTGTCAGGTGTTGTAATGGCGGAGCAGGCGGGGTACATCCATTGATTTCGGCGGACCAACCTTTTTTATCCCACCAAATGGCTCGACTCAAAGTACCCCACCCAACAATATAATATCCCAGAGCCTTCTGCTTTCAAATCAGGCTTCTCGGGGGTTACCTTGTGATTTTCTCTGAATACTTTCATCCCCTATTACGCTGATCCGACCATCAGAAGTTTAGCCCACTCGCTTTTAAAGTCTGTCGTCATTTGTATTCATCACATTTTCAATTTCTCCCACTCTCTTGAGCCATGATGCCGCATAATAGGTTTTGTACTTATAAGGTGTTGTAGGGTTTCTTTTTCCAATTAGCATGGAATCATTTCTCCAGCACTAATCTCGAGCCCTGCGTATAGCCAGCTCCCCCATCTTTGATTTAACACTTAGAGTGAATCTGGGGGAGTTGGAGGTGCAGCTATGTTGAAGAAACCCCATGGCCCCCGATGTGCTCACCTCCTGATTGCCCGCCCTTCCAGGTTTAGTGCTGGTTTATGGAGCATGATATGAAATAAACCCTTTTCAGTCCCCCAACAAAGATTGGTGGCGTAACTCGCACTCAACTCGGGAAACTCACTGTTCAAGGATGACGGGTTCTGGAGATGCATTTAAGGCAAGGTGGGAGAAGTGGAAGGGACGGGAATGTTAATGTACAAACACATCTGTTAAGAGAACTGAAGGGACCGACAAACAAAAAGGGGGCCACAACTCAGTGAGACAGAGACATGTAGCACTGATCATCCCAAACCAGCGCACACAGTGGGCTTTGCTGGGGCTGGAGAGGGAGCAGGACATAGCTTTTGTGCTCTACGGCATTCAGTCATCTTCTCAAACCACTGCTCCACATGAACAAAACCCACCATCATGATAAAACACGTGTATATAAAGCTTCAAAAACAATTGAATTAGAGCCACAAGCCCCTTTGTTTGCCCCACTGACTCTCTTCTCATGGCATTCTGATCAAAAAAACATAAACCCCAACTGTGCAATAGAGGCCATTAGTATTTACAGTGCGCTATGTTTATTATCATGGATATCTGAAAAGTAATGAATACATCAATTGTGTCTGGTCATGGCAAATAGAGGCCTCGTTCAGTCCCCCAGCTTTAACCACAAGCGCTTCATTTATGGTTAATAATAAAAGCTGTTGGGAAAGAAAACATTCAAAATGCAAATTGTTAACCTACCCACCAGTCTGCTCCAACACACACACACACACACACACACACACACACACACACACACACACACACACACACACACACACACACACACACACACACAGCATGATTAGATAGGGGACAAGTGCTGAAAAATCAATTTTGGGTGATTCAAACCACTAAAGCAAAAAGCCAAAAGGCTTATCAATCTATTATTTATTAACCACCTGTCATGATAGGTAATATTGGGTATAAGCCACTGATTCAAATAGTATACATTGGTGTTTTCTGTTATTAGTCACAGATAAATAATACATGATGTATATATGTAAGAATAATAATAACATATAGGCCAATGCTTTTATTTTTAGATTACTTTAAAGAGTAATTTCATTAATGGAATTCTGCAAACGGAACATTTCAAAGTGACTTTTATTCTCTTCAGTTTCTTTTTCTGATTTCATTATTTCATTATAACATTTTATAATGGAACAGTGAGTCTGACAGTCAGTACAAAAGTAGCTGGAGGTTTTCCCAGATTGTTTGATGTTTGCATCCCTGTGTTCTCTCCATGACAATGTACAGTTTGTAATGTAAGACTTGACTTGGTATTTTGGTATTTTATTTTTTTGTCTATGAAGTCTGAATTAGAAAAGTGAAAATAATACAATATAATTACATTCATGGGGGAGATAATTTTGAGTACCTAAATCATCATCTGACATATCTGAATGTGTGGATCATGACTGCAAGCACTGTGTCATGTGCAAAACTGACATGTCCGACAGTTCTGGGCAATGCTGAACATAAAACATGACATTTTGAACTGAAAATTGTAGTGGTAAATAATGTTTATGATGAATGACAAATTACTGAATCACTTATGAATCAATGGCAATATTCATCTTTAGAGTCTCTTTTTACTGCAACTGTAAATTATTTGGTACATAAATTGATTTTTATTCTTCTTTATTATAATATAATTTTATCACAGTACAAAAAAAAAAGAAAAGATCCTCTGGTATTTATATACCTATGTCCGAGCATATAACATATAATGTAATTTGTTGTCTGGAATTCAAAATGAATCGTAGTCAAATTAAAAGATTGATGTACTATCCATACACTAACACTACCACTATATGCCACATACATGTACAGCTCTATTTTATAGAGGTATGAACCCACTGGGTGCTTTGGTTTTTATATACGGTTTTGTAATTAATACAAAAAGCTATTGCAGAATATTATTAGGCATAGAACATACAGGATCATAACTTATTCTCACAACGGCCATTCTCATATTTACTAATACTATAACTTAAGGAAAAGACTTTTGTCACCTGGCTTAAGAAAACAAGACAACTGGCAGGATATCAGATGTGAACTGCAGTGTCAAAGTCAAACAGTGTGTATGCTAATGTGTCCACCACCGCCTCTGCATTCTTATTTTTCTCTTCGCTATAAGAACATCATACTGAATGCAAATGAAAAAGCAGCTGTGTTAAGGAGACAGTTTTGTAACTTCAAACGCTCAAAGTTCATCGCCCTTAGGTCTAAAATAACTTAGATTTGATCATCTCTGGTAGTAAGTAAAATTATGGTTCATAAACAAATAGCTCAGTTAAAAGTTGCAGATCGTTACTTGGGTTCTTATTTCAGTGGCAGCAGTTTCCACACTGTACTATTGTAACATCAGAGAATGAATCACTTAACAGTAGCATTTAATCAATGTCCACTTTCATTCTCAGTGGCTGGACTGCGAGCAGTCACTTAGCAACTCCTCCTGACCTTGGCTGCCATGTTAGCATGCATGAGCAATCTGCATCCCTTACGCTTTGATGTGCCGCCGTCTCCCCTTCTCCATCCATGCATGAGCAACTTAAAGATTTCCTGTCCGGGTCAATCATATTGAATTGAGAGCTGATCGACTGTGACAAGCAGCTCTCTCACCGACCAAGTCCACAGGACACTGAGAAAACGTTTCACCTTACCCAGGTGCAGTCACCTTGGTCATGAGCAATGAGGTCTGAGGATGACTGAGTAATTCCTTCCGTTGCTCCCAAGACAGCACATCAAAGAGATCTGCATGTAGATTAAAGCCAGGGGCTTGCAAAGAGTTTACTCTCAGCCAGTTAGCATTCACACTCACAACAGCGCTCTTTGGGAATTTCGAGACAGCGGGAAAGGGAACACAGTCAGAGTTTCTTCCATCACTGAGGTAAGCAGAGTAAGCAAGCCATGAGCGAGTCATTAAAAGACCACCTGTTCTGCATCTCTATCTCAGCGTCGAAGTATCATAGACAGAGCAAAACATCTAAGACCCATGCAGCATGCACACATTCAAACAAACACATCTGAGCGCTTGCACACATGCAGACACATCCACACACACCATTAGACACATGCCTCTGGTTAAGGTGGTGATACACAACATATGGTGCTGGAAAGCCTCCTAAACCCCTTGCAGAGAACACAGAGGAATCCTCAGGATTAGTGTGTGACTAGTTCATACAATGAGAATTTTTAGATTTAGGCCTTTGGCAAAGGCTGACAGGCTAATGGCCTGCTTCAGACATTTAATTAGCTTTTACGGGGCCAACTTTTCCGAGTAAGAACGATGACTTAATAAAGTAGTCATGTATTTTGTCATTGCTGAATTGTTAATATAGTTGCAGTGATTATCCCCTCCCAGAATTGAGGACACTGTCTCAGTTGATGAGTTGTCAGCAGTTAAAGGACAGATGCGCTGACAGAGGGACAGATCATCAAATATATCACTGATGTACTCAGAGTCAGTTCTTATGCGGTGGGCCATAGCCTCACTGAAGCAGCGGAGAGAGAAGTAGATTAGAAATAAAATACACTTTGTTAAGCAATATAAAATGCCAATGCACACTCGAGCTCTTTTCAGATCAGTCTAAATAAAATTTTTGTGTTGTCACCTTTTAGAGAAACCACAGAGTGGAAACGCTATACCCCTTCCCTGACAGCAATTGTCCAATCACAGCTCAGTGACTGTAACAGGCATAATAGGTCTGTCAGTCTTTGGATTTCTCTGCTCAAACTATTGATTTTGTAGTATACTATATTCAATGTCAGCCTTTTAAATTTGCGTGTCTGGATCCTGGGTCTCAAAATTTGTTCACTGTACATCATGGTGCCCTCAAAAATTCCACAGTGGAGCAAAAAAAGCAGTGTCCATGTCACATGCACGACTCTCTGCTAACACTCTAACAATGCTGCATTTTAAAGATTTTAAAGATGATGCAATTACAGATTAAGTGTCCAAAATATGAGTAAACTATGAGTGTCTGTTATATGGGGAGGAGTTCCTCATATTTATCCTCTGAGATAGTTTTATTTTGGTAAGTCATAAGACATGAAAGATGGGGAGAGAGAGAGCAAAAAATGGAAGGACTGGATTAAACTATGTGTTCTATACTTCCTTTTTGAGTGCGTAAGTGCATTCACACTGACATTTATGGCAACATGCGGTGCACTTTGGGTACCCAGATGGTGTACTCCTAACTGTGGAACAGTTGAGTGTGAGATGCAGTACACACTCAATGGTCACCATCTTGGCTACATAGCAGAATACAGGGAGGATCAACCAACCTATTTTCAAACTTGTATAAGCATAAAAATGTAGGTTATACATGTCTACATAACATGTTTTCCTCACTAAGTACCACCACATGTATCCTATGGTATGTATCTAAACAGGGTTACATGCAAGAACAGTGCTGCTCCTTTATTTCCATGTCTTCTACATGTTTTGCTGGGACACGTTAACTTTAGTCTTAATGTTTCAGCCTGATATCGTGTAAAAGCATATCAAGTGCAGATTTTTAGACAGCTTTGCCAGGTTCACTCAGGAAAAATGTAGTTTTCGATCTGTCAAACAGCTAACGGTATTATCCAGTTACACCTGATAAAACTTGCCAACAACAGTTGTTATTTCTGTCGACAAAATCGACAGTTGACTGCAAGTGAGAAGCTGTTATGTCTACCTCTGTCTGAAATCAAGGACTCACTGTTTCTAAAATGACTAACAATTTCGAGAGGTAAATCTGCAAACTTAAACACTGTAAACAGCATATGTGCTGTGCTAGAAAGAAAAGCTCGGCAGGTGTAAGGACTGGGCTTAGCTAACAATCAATACTGTTTATAGAAGAATTACCTTTACTGTTCAAATCAGATACTGTATGTGAAAATGCTACATTTATTAATACCATTCAGTCTCAAACTTGAGTTTACACCAGAGCGCATAGAGGCTGTTGGAAATGTGAATATGACAATATTATTTAAATCTCCAATCTGTTGTAATGGTCTGTTCATTCTGTGCTGAGTAAATATGAAAAATAAACAGCAGAGAAGACATACTCAGCCTTTCAGTTATAAACAAATCTGTGCTGCGTGTTACTAGCAACTGACTGGAACAAGGTGAGTGGCCATCGATGAAACATCAAGACACACTCACCTTCTCATTAGAATATGCAGATGAACTCCATATTAAAGATGCTGACAGATGTTCAGATGCAAATTCATGAGCCTATGAACTTGTAAATGAGCAACGTTATCGCTATTGTCATGGGAAAATCTAGTTGGGTTGTCGCAAGATTTTTGTTTTTTGTTTTTTTGGTCAGAAACTGATTGTGTCCATCTGTCAGAAGAAACATCTCTGGTGATGTTCCAGACGCCATTAGGCTGATTCTGAGAAAACCTGAGGGCTGAGGGATCTTTGAATGCACCAGCATTCAAAAAAAAAAAAAAAAAGAGAGAGACTGGGGATACTTATTAAAGGTCAGAATTTCAAAATTTGAAAGGCCATTAGTCTGGTGTTGATGCACCTTAGAAGGGATGAATCATCTTGTTACACATGAGCCCTGAGGGATCCCTCCATTATTTATGGGACTTGTTGTGACTTGAATATAAAATTTTACTCATTTTATCACTGATTAAAATGCAGCATCACAAAGTATTTCAAAAACAATTTAAAAACTGCTTGAAAAATGATCTGAAAGTGGCATTACAAGTCCAGCCATCTCCTCCTCAAGACATGCTGGCGAGGCCTCCTTGGCGCCGTCTTTAGCGATGACACCCGTGCACACAGGGTTGGGGTCACATCTGGCTGTGCATGGATCTGATCTGAGCAATCAGATGGAGCTGGCGAAGCATCTCATGCCAGCCTCTGAGCTCAGAGGGAGCGGAGGAGCAGAGACAGAGGCAGGGCGAGGAGGCGCAGTGGGTGAGAGGTGTGCAGATGGTTGATAACAACTCATATATGCTCACCACATTTTCTCCTCTATGCGTTATCTCTTGTGAGTAAGTGTCCCGATTGTCTAAATTTCAACTCTTTTACTCACTCCTGTCTATTGTCTTTTCTTCCAGATTTAGAGTCCAAAGGAAAGTACTTTCATGGAGCTCCTTTAGCTGAAGTAATGCCAGAAACAAAACATTTTGTGTTTCTAGCAGCACCCCTGAGTCTAAAAAAAGTCCCTATACGCCACCTGTGAATACACTGTGAAGCAAGGCCATTATAGGTATGTTTCAATTAAAAAAGTTAAGGGAATTACTCCAGTTTTGTCAAAATAAAACACGAATAACTGCATGTTTTCAGCACATTCATTTATGCAAATACACGAAAGAGAATGTGTACGTTTACATAATGAAGGGCAAGTAATTCATGGCATTTTTCATTGCTGCCTCTCACTTGTCAATCTGTCTATTCTGATTCACTTGTACCCTCTGGTGGTTTTGTTCAGATGCTATGTTGATGTGGGGAGTCTGCGAGTGAACTTGCAAAGATCCTCAACACCCCAGTTTTTTTTTTTTTTTTATTGTCTATTTTTTTGTTCTTTCTGGTTAAGTGAAGGTGTGGAATGATGAGTGGCAGCATGACAAAATGTTTTATCTACAGTAGCGAAAGAAAGGTGTATCCGGAGAAGATCTGTTTTTATCAGCCTTTGTTGCGCAGCCCCTCCTCGGTTTTGGCAAAAAAAACAAACAAAAAAAAATAAATAAATAAAAAAAACAGGTGGAAAAACTAATACTATTGTATAATAATATTGCTGCTTTGTTCATAGTCATAAACATCAGTTTTGTAAGTATTTATAAATCAACCTACTGTGTGCCTGCAGTTAGTGTCCATATGCACTGAACAAGAAGATGCCACATTAGATGCTGTGCACATTTAAAACATGATCTGACTTTCAGTGAAGAAGACACTTCAGAAAGCTGACACAGACCTGATAGGAGTTGGGTTGTGTGTCAGGTGGGGTTCAGGCTGCCTTTGCATAAAGCTTTGGGCTTGGGTCAGATGAGGGTTGGATTATTTTCAAATTTAACTCAATAAGAAAAGTCTTTCATGTGTTGCAAGCAGATATGCAATTGCGACTGGGAAGTGGGAAATAAGACAGAGAATAGCCAGTGTGTTGCAACAGCCTGGCTGCTTAGTGGACAGTAATGGATGAAATGAAGAAAACACTTACAAAAGGGAGCTTCCTAAAATCCCCAATCTACTAAGCAGTAAGACAGGTAATTTATTATTTTGAAATGCCACATGCTGGTGGTTGATTGCATTGTCTATACTGCCGCAGGCCAGGTTAGGGTCTCTGTTTTACTGAGGATTATCTGAACAACAGCTTGGATAATGGATAAATGTTAAACTTATGGAGTTATTTTCCATCAACAACAAAATGGTCCTCACTTTACAACAGAACTCCATCATGGCTGGAAATATACGTCAACATAAGGAGTGAAATATTTAACTCACATATCAAATGCTTTTTGTTTTGTAATTAATTTGTAATTAGTATATATTATCAAAGCTACAGATGGAATCATTATTTGCAAGGTCAATGCACGGTCCAATAAAGATTTTTATTTGGTGTGAGGTTATATTGATTGCATATATATATGCTGTAACAGAACATTTCATGAGCACACTGCTCAATGTGATGCAAATGCAATATCTTACAGTCATAAAATAAGGATTTAGTGTACGTCCTACACCCCAGGCAAAGACTTGTCAGAGCAGCCAGGCTTTTTTTTTTTCCTTCTTCGTCTGGCAACAGTTGCTTGACACCGTAGCTCAGCAGTGACGGTGCAAACAACAGGAATTAACTGAAGACGATGCGCTCCCTGTGCTTTCCACTTTAGAAATTATCCATGTGGCCAATGACCGTGCTTGCTGCATATCTCGGCCCAAATAATATCCAAAATTTAACACTCAGCCCAAAGCCATTATCAGTTTCTTTCTCTGCCAAATCTATTTACAGCACCCTCCAGCAGTTTAAATTGGAAGATTACTCTTTAGTCCATACAATTTAGAGAATGCATAGCATTTCCATCACCGCAAGGCCTTGAAATCAATATGTCAATAAACCAACATCTTTTTCTATTCCATTACCCTCCCTACTGGGTGCATACGACATACATGAGGCAGGCCAATGCATGCATGCTCATACAACATGACACCTACATGCACCGATATTTTCATTCCTCTTTTTATGCATCCAGTTTTAGAAATGCTACATGTCATTATTAGGGTACATTTTTTGGAGGATCACTGACTTTTCTTTTTATTCAGCAGCTCTCCTGGAGAATAAATCAAACCAGCACAGAACAAAGAACATGTCATATTTCAGCAGCCGCATGCTGTAGTTTGAATGGTTATCATTTAAACTGTGCGTCACCTTACCCTCAGAGACAAATTTCAACATGTTTCAGCAAAAGTCAGAGCTGGGGAGTAAAACTGTAACCAGCCATCATTTATCAGTTGTTCCCCTCTATGAAAACTTATGTTACGTGAATGTGTATATCACATTAGTTATCTCCTTGGGCAAATAATACTTGCCATGTTTTATTCATAATGTTTGCTGAACTCTGGCCTGGCTCAAGCTGGCTCGGGGTGAAGATTGAGCATGTTAACTATTTATCGCACATTAGGACAAGACATGAGCCCGTCAGGCTAAAAGCCCACGACAGCACGCTGCCTCGCCTGCCGTCTGCTGCGGAAACCTGCTGACAGGGGTGAAACTCTACACTTCCCTTCTCTTCAACAGATAAGGATCCAGACCTCCTTTAGTCACCACTGAGCTCCCCCCTGCGCTGCAGACCGACACACAGAGCTTCCTACAATTGAACTGGCAAGGGAAATGAGGACAGACAATCTCTTATCAGCAGTTCTATTGCCTTTTCTCTCCCGTTTTTCTGACAATGAGGCACTGTGGTTCCTCTCTTTTCACTCGCCAAACGTGTGACTGTACCCAGGACATGGAGATGATCAATTACCCTCGATGTCTCCGCCCCATCAAGCACATTCACAATGCTTTAATGAAACGAGAGCAAGTGTGATCGTGTGGACTCTGGGAAATAGAGGTGGAGAAGAATAAAGAGAAAAATTCATTTTTCTCCTTTTTTTTTTTTTTTTTTTGAGGTAACAAGGTGTTGAGTCCCTAAGAGAAAGTTAAGTATCTCTAAAGAACAAAAGCACCTCACAAAAGAAAAGTAGATTTCATATCAGGTGCCTGATGGCTGCCTTTGACCTTACTTTGGTATATTCTTACTCTATTGTGAGTGTGCATACAGAGAGGGCAGAGCAAGGGAATTAAACTGTCCTGCAGGCACAGACATATCTAATTGTTCAATGTTCCAGCTGAATGTGGAACCCGTAAGTGCACAATATTAAATGAATAAGACATTATGAATATAAAATAATCATATTAATGAAATATTATTTCAATATATTCCTTTTCAGCATGGGGCTTTTTTCATTTTAACATGCTCCGCCAAAAGCGTGTTTTTAATTTTCCCCAATGACACTTGTGTCTCAGAAATTTCTTTTTCTGCTGTCAGTGATATCCATGTCAGTGATACTGTCGACAGTCACAGTTCCTCCGCCTTTCGGCCAATCACGTGCCACCAAGCCTCTACAGTAACTGCGACCAATTCTGACCAGCTAATTACTCTGACTCAACCAGCTAGCTGCGACTGCAAATACACTGTGCAAATGCTGCATTCAGGCAATGTCAGCAATATGGCGAAGGACAGGAACACCTCCAGTTATTCTGACTTAGGGGTGTTTACCCATTAGATGGTGGAAAATGATATACAGTGTGATATACAGACTATGTTTATCCTCTGAAACTATAAACCTCCAGGGCGAGGATTCTACTGGGCACAAACTTACTCAAACAAGAGGATTTGCAGACATTTTTTAAGGGCAAGCAGTGTTCTATCGGTTTTGGGGGGGGGGCAGCATTTAGGAAGTCTCAGATTTTTTTTTCTCCCCTGGATGAGAGTACTTTAACTTTCACACATTCAAAACTGTAGATTCCTGCTCCACTGATAGAATTCTGGATTTGTGAAATCCCTTTATGGCAGACATATTGCTGCTGTAGCATTGCTGTATTATTACAGCTTACTCCTGTAAGCCGCATTTTCCACAGAGGTTAACAACATGCTTTGAGCCAGGATGAATAGCTCCAAATTCTGTCCTCAATTCATGCCCATATTTGGCTTAGAAGATATGAGAAACAAAACATTTAATTCTATAGGGTCTCTCATTTTCATGTGTATTTAAACATTCAGTTCTATTTCATGTATGAAGGCGTGCAATATACTCAATTCTTCTCACCTTAATTTTGTAACCTCCTTTCTGACTTATGTTTTATAGATGAAAAAGGATGAAGGTTTTTTTCTAAAAATGTTTCAGAGGTCAAATTATTGCTCATCCATTAGTCATAAGTCATGGAGCACCAAACATCTAGGATCAGGCTGTTTCAGAATCATGCCAGAATCAAAAGGAATGGTTAATAAAGCTTTTGTTGCATCATCTCTATAGCCTCAATGCCTTGTGAGGGTAATTATTTGTAATTAAGGATTTTTTGTTGAAGGCGTAAACAAAGAAAATTTATGAATTCAGCAGACTGCTTCTCAGCTGCAGGTCTTTTCATCGTGCAAACATTTTGCTCTTTGCAGGCCGGCCGTGTTGGATTCAGCCTGGGAGATTTATTGAACCAACTGAGGCTTCAATCAGTTTTGCCTCTGCTTTCAGTTAATTTATGGCTGAAGCAAGGATTATTGAGTGCTCATGCAAGCTGAAGACGCAACAAATTAGCACTTCCAAAATCATTTTTGAAAAAGATTTTTTTTTACTCTCATGTAGCAGAATAAACATTAAGGTAATAAATTAAGTTTGGAACAGATTTGAAAAAACGTGTAATTTAACCTCATAATAAAGGGCAGCACAATACATCTAAAGCAATTTCAAGCCTGGGTCTGACAGCTTTATTGACGTCTAATCAGCACAAAATGTCGGATCAGTGTAAAAGTGAACTTGTTGGCTTTTATTTGAATTTGTTGGATGAGGTCAGTCCTTTTGGAAAACTTCTTTACTTTTTTTTATTATTGTAGAATAACAACATGTCCTGACATTTAAAAGATGTGACATGCTTTTGAGATAATGAGGCCCGACTGCAACAGAAGGCATCGTGAAACTCCCAGTTTTACTGGATTGTGTGTTTTGTCCTGATGCTGGGTTTTTCATTACTGCGTAAAATGTGAACAGACATGTTTCTGAAAATATATTCTTCCTGGAGTGCACTCACAAAATTAAAGGCACGTGCCACCCTGTTCATATGAGGAGTGCTATAGAAAATGTGCCTTTCTGACAATGTAACTTAACATGCTTAATGCTAACTTAACACAGAAACACTGGACTCTCCTGGGTAATACAGTGATCCTATAGGTTTATGTTATTGCCCACAGCTTTAATTATTTCGGTTTAGTTTCTAAGAAGTCATGTTTTGTCCATCATTTTTGAACAGTCAGTTGTACCCATGAGCCTCAGCCACTGTTGCCATGGAGCCTGACAGAGGTGAGGATCAGAGCAATAGCAAATTCAAAAAGCTTTGTCATTGCATCTCGGGAAAAAAAAAAAAAAACAACACGGCAACTTGGTTGCAAAAAACTGGTGCAGAATTTAAAAGTAAACTGATTTAAGCTGCAGACTGTGTTCAGTTTTCTCAACAGCATAACCTTAGCAGCACACGTAACAGAGTTTTACGATTGGACATGTAAAGTCTGAAAGGCCTTGTTTACTTCTGCCTCAGAGTTTTTGTGGACAGAGGCTTGGACCTTTATGAAAACCAAAAATATTAGAATGCAGTTATTAATCTTTCGTATCTTCTTCAGCCAGGAGGGATATGTACCACTCTGAGCTGTAGAAGTGCTTTAACTGAGAGTTCAGTTAAACTGTATATGGGTAAAATAAATGGGACTTTCAGTCCTGGAACAAGTGGTACCCGAAATAAGTCTCCCCATGTCACAACACCATATGGAGCTCTGCCCTCTGTATGTGCACTGTAAGGCAGAGATTCAGGAAAGGGAGGAAGAAGTCCTGTTTTCTGGGTTGGGAAAAGTGAATGCCCATTTTCAGCAAAATTCTCTCAGTAAGAACCTTGGGTGCTAATAGATAAATGAACTCCACTCAACATCCACTGGACATCCTTTGCCACTGGCTGTACTACAACTGAAGGCTTGTTATAAATACAACGACTAACCATATATTCATTTTTAAAAAGTCACATCAATACAGTCTATGTACAGTCTATGCTTGAGGTAGGTTAGCATTCAATCAATAGTCTGTTATCAACTAGTAGTTAGCGATTAAACAAATCTAGCTTTCTCATGTAGAGTCAGTATAATTGAATGGACAGTTCGCTTAATGTTTGTTATCCTCATTTTAGACAAAAGGAAATGGCATCAAAATGTTTCACATCCTTCGCAGAGGTCAAGAGTAGGTATAAATATTATGGAAATATCTGAAAATCAAATCTTGCCTATTGTTAATTTCATTTTAACATGGAAAAGTAAAATACAAAAAGGTGTTTTAGTTTTACAACTAACAGAACCCAAAATCTACATTACTGACGACAGATACAGTCACTGGGGAAAAGCACCAAAGAGAGATCACTGGGACCAACCTGGTCTCCATGGTTTGGAGAAAGCTCCTCCCTCCTCTTTTTCCATCAGAGTCTTACAGAAAGAGAAATACTGCCCTGTGTCTGAAAGACCAAATCCAGTAAGGCTGTTCAGGATTTGGATTTCTTTACTTTGTGTGATGTTTGATATGCACTCTTTCCTATTTTATTTTTTCCATACAAGGGCAGCCATCACACTTGTCAGTGCTGCCACAGCTCTTCCTCTCCCTTCCTCTTCCATCTTCTCCAAACCCTTTCCTTTACTCAGGGGTGAATGTAGCTGGGGGTTTGTGTTAAGCTCAGCCAAAAGTTGAGGCTTCTGCCTATTATTTTCAATCAGTACTGACTTGTCCATCTCCAACTATGACTTATTACTTTCACTCTAAATCAGCCCCAGGTTTCACGGTCAATACATAAAGTTTTAGGTATTTTAGACTTTGTACTTTTTATATCAGTTGCTTATTTACAAATTACTACAGATATACTGTCTACATTATACATATATAACACACACATGCATACATATATACAGATAGATAGATAGATATACTCCACTATTAAGACAAAAAATTGCACGAACAACAGCCAAGTACTATACATAGGATGAGTCCTCCATGTCATGCTCCCAAGACACAGTGAGGTCACGTCTGAGATCCGATCACTCAGACCACATTCGGAGGTGGTCTGGGCCACACATGACCCCATTCTTTTAGGAATGTGAACACCTGGGCCACACTGAAGGACTGCTTACTCAACTGACATCGTCTACTCATAAGCAGATGTACTTGTTTACAAATCAGTATGTACATCTCATACAAATCATGTAAGTTGGCTTTGTCCACAACAACAACAAGTTTGAAAAACCCATAGAAATATTATGAGTGTATCTCACAACCTGGGAGATTCGGTTTGGAACATGCCGAGGAATAGACCATGTATTTGTTTTGTATTGATTTCTACAACTTCTTCTTTTACTTTCTAGCACACAAGGCACAGGAAGTGCAAAGCTACATCCTGCCCGTAAAAACAGCACTGCACTTGGTCTTTGAAAAAAGAAATGATGTACACAAGAAAAAGGAAATTACGTACACAAGAGCCTTGTGAACTCGTGACACATGTGGGCACATATGTTCATACCAGGTATGAACAGGGCCTAATACGTCAATAGTTTACAAATAAACCACTGATCAGAAGACTGCAGAATGAATCATTTCTAAAATGGTCATCGATCACGTCATGAATGGGGCCACAATGACTCATTTTTTCTGACAGACTTGGCAGCAGTTTTGAGTAAGATGTAACTGATGCTAACTACTGGAACAGGCAGCATGAATTTCAGAAGCATCTCTGCCCCAGTGTAGTCGTACTGGCAGGTTTTGTCAGAGTTTATCTAACTTTAAAAAAAAAATAAAATAAAATAGCACTTTACCTGAAAGTACTGGGTTGTTCTAGGACGTGTGTAACTTGTACAAGGAAGCCAAGTGTCCTCTCTCTTCAGCATCTGCAGTGAGCCTAGGACAGGGACAGACAGATAACCATTATCATATTGACACTGTGGCTGTGTTAGAACACATCAATAAACATCCGCATCCTCAAGACAGATCACTTATTCTGTGTGAATCATTGCCCAGTGCAAAGAATTCAGCAATGTGATAGGTTCTTTTTCATTAATAGGGAATTGCTCATCATTTGAGAAGAGATTTCAGAAGAGAATTAGAATTGACTTGTATGAGTTGTACATGTTTCCAGAGCCGTTTCCAGCAGCAAATTTAATAATGCTTCAATCTAAGAAAGTGTGAATCAGTGTTACGCACACATTTTAGGGGTAACAGCGTATGATGCAGTTAGTATTTCGATAACAGACACTAAACATACTGTATTCAGGCTCCATAATGAACCACCTTTAAAGAACCCTGATAACTGGTCAGGGTGTCTAACTAAATACTGTAATTTCTATTCCATTTTTTGAAGTGGGTATTACAAGTTTTCTGACCACTTTTAAGCAATTCTATTTTTAGAATAGAAAGATCGTCTTTTCTTTCTCTCCTCTAAAGAAAGCCTAACATTTCTCTGTCAAAGAGGTCGGCAACAAATGCTCTACAACTGTCTCTGCCACCAAGGAACATGGGGAGAGCAATTTACTACGCTCACCAGTCACTCTAATCTTCAAAGGATGCTGTTATTGCACCACTTACATCGCTCTCTATCCACACAGAGTTTATCCGGCCCTTCCTGCCTGGCTGTGTCAGGTAAAGTGCTAGATTACAGCCTGTGTCAAGTAAACTCCCCCAAACGTGACAGCACTTAAAATATTGATGCCGCCATTTGTTTTGTTCCTTTACGCTTTTTACCATATATATATTTTTTGAGAGCGGGTGTGGGAGTGATATAGTGGATTCCTCTCCATATCTGCTTGACGCCAGGCCTCGGGGGCGGGGGCTGTCAGACCGATCTGAATGCCTGATGAAGCGAGGGCATACTGTACTGTAGCCGCCTGGCGTTTAGCTCCAGTATTTAAGAGATCAAAGTCTCTGCTCCAGCAGAGCAGAGTGGTTGTAACAACAATGCATCAAGGGCAACACTCATCTTTGCCTAATTGTGAGGTGGTTGAAAGGGGAATGAAGCTGCTCAGATTAGATTGTGCTGCAGGAGGGGAACGGGGAAGAGAATCAAATGGAGGAATCAAAATGGAGGTGTAGCTTCAGAAAGGAAGAAGAGACAAAGACAGAGATACAAGTGGGATGACGGGGGTGAGGGTGGGAGTGTGGGCGTGGGGTTGGTGGGGGGGTCAAGCGAGGGGGGGTGTAGGGGGGTGGGGAGGGAGATGGGGGGTGAGTGCCTCTGAGACCAAAACAGAGGGGCGGAAACACAGAGCCAAACTTTCTCCCTTCTGGTGCCAGCACATTTCATCCTATTGTCTTTTTTCCCCCCTCTCTTTTCAGTGAGCTTTGCCAGTCACAGTCCATTGCCCAGATGAAGCTTTGGGCCGCCAGTTTGGAGAAGATATAAGGCTATTGCACACACATGCCTGCCAAGTTTGTGATACTCATTTTGCCAAAATTGCCACTGTATTATTTTCCTGGTTCTGTGTTGTTCAAGCAAAAAAGGACAAGGACTTCCACTTTGGAATGTTCCACTGCATTAATATTTCGAAGCTGCACAGGCCAAGAGAGCAGCAAAATGATGAAGACGTGGGTGTTTGTACAGTTTGTATTCCAGGGTTAGAGATGCTTTATTTCCTTTGTTCGCTATATTAAGGTCATCTATTACAATTTGTATACACATGAGTGCCTGTAAACATGTTTCTTTCATCCTCTGACACTCAAAGCTACTCAGTGTGCTCTAAATTCATTGCAATCTGTATCACACTAATAAACTCTACGGAAGTGGAAAATAACACTGAGAAAACATCGGTCAGTTTTGAAATTTCAATCCGAGCACCCATGCATGAATGAGCACTGCTCGCCCTTTTTTGTGGTGCACTTGGCAGGTATATGTAAATGCTTCAGTATGTTAAATTCAAATGACAAGTCAGCTCTGTGGGCTCATGTGAGGTGGTGATGAATACAATTAGTTTCACATCGCTAATGCATAAATAATGACTTCCCCTGGAACAGAGTGAGCATCCTCTGTCCTCTGCTGTCGTTCGCAGCTCTGGTTCTCCCTCACAGCTCTTTCTCTCCTTTAGGCTCCAGTAATAGAGGTTGTCATGATAAATGTGAAGAATACTTTATATGCTATTACAGATAACATTTTCCCCTACACGGAATTCATAAGTTCATGTCATGAAGTTGGTTAATTTATATATCATCAAACTGACCCATTCACATAAAGTCTGTTAACTAATTACACAGACTCAGCCTTAAAAACAGTTGTGTAAGATTTTCTGTCCAAAATTTGTTACCAACCCATCTAGTAGGTATAAAGGTATTTCACTGGCTAAGTGAAGTGAAATGCAACCAAGAGCCTGAAATCCTCTCAGACACAATCTAGCCAATGGCTAATATTAACGTAAGTGAAGGACTAAAGATAGTCCAGTGATTTCAATATTCATAAAACGTTCACAGAGAAAGAACACCACGTGATCTCTGTGGGTGGAGGAGCAGTTTGAGTGGGAACCCATAAAGGTGGCCAAACCGTGTGTGTCATGTGAGCGCCCATACTAAACTGTAGAACCCCTTTAACTTATCTTGATAGTTACACACAAATTTACATCTCTGACTGACACAAGTGCAGATAAGCACCTGAGAATTTTATTGTTCTGCAGCGGAGTTGGATTAGATTTGAAAATGATGTGGACTTAGAGAACGGGTAAGCAAAGACATCTTAAACGCAGGGTGACATGAATGCCCTCTCAGAACAAATCGCTTCATGGTTACTTGTAATTACAAGTGTAATTGCAGTTAAATGGCCGGTGGCTAAATCTAAACTTCAGCACAATGACTGCTTGATTGAATTGCT
This sequence comes from Toxotes jaculatrix, assembly GCF_017976425.1. Taxonomy (NCBI): domain Eukaryota; kingdom Metazoa; phylum Chordata; class Actinopteri; family Toxotidae; genus Toxotes; species Toxotes jaculatrix. The sequence goes on from NC_054412.1 coordinate 16,686,187, forward strand.
ATATGTATAGAGTATTAACCATTAAATCAGTGGCGCTGACAGGGACATCTGATGATAGGCTTATCCAGTTTGACGGACAGCTGGATAAAGGCACTGATGAGCACGTTGTGAAGTGGCTTTGTGAAACTGACAGTGCTCAGTGTTTCTTGTTGTTTCCTAGCAACATCCTAAAATACAGTTTGTGATTTTGCTGTAAAAAAAAAGTTGCTGAAAGTAGTTACATCTTCAAGGTATTGCGGTGAAACTAGAAAAGTGCATTTGCCAAAATAAAGGGACAGGATTTCTGAAAGGCCAAATTTATTGCCTGTTGAGGTACAAATGTAGAAGCAGCAGGAGTGTAAAAGGTATATGAAAGGAGGAAAAAGCAAAAAGGTAAAAGAAGGAAATGCACATCTAAAGATTTTTGTCACTGACATTCATATAATAGGGATAATAATGTTCTACAGTCATCTGGTTCTCAAACCGGCATAACACACAGCTGCTAAACAACATTATTACTAAAAGGAGTTATCAATTTCACATTAAACTTTTAAAAGTCCATGTTGTATCCTGTATTTGATTTTCCAGCAACACAGCTCACGCATGCTGCTGGCAGCCAACTTCCACAACTCAGAGCCTTTCATCAGCACATACACCAAACGAGTCTGTATTTTAAAATTTCATAAAACATTGTGAGGCAACTACCAGGTAACAAAAAAATAAAGTATATTTCACTGTTATAGATAGATAACTACTTTAAAAAGTATGTGCAAGCTGTTAGTACACGCTCTAACTGCTATTTCAAGGGCTATGTAATAATCACTGATCTTGAGAATCACAGATCAAATGGAATTGAAAAGCTATAGCGATATTCACAGAGCAGGTACTGTTAACAATGATTCTGGGTACAATAACATCAGTGATAAAACATACAAAAAAAAAAAAAATCTTGTGACTGACTGCAGACAATCAGTTTCAGTCAGCCAACTAGACTTTTCCACTCAGATGTAGAATAGAGCAAGAAAACATAAAACAGAAAGACTATTTAAATTATAATCCAATCATACTTTGCAACCAATAAAACTGTTTCAGTGCTATATATGTTACATTATTCTGTTGGAGCTGTTAACCTAGGTAGCTGAACGTGGCTGTCAATTTTGCCCTGCATACTTCTGGAAACATGTACAAAGAACCAGTGCAGAAGATAATAAAATACACTCCAAACATATCTGAACTTCAACAAATTCAATGTTACATCTCTCAAGCCCACAACCCTGATGGAGCCAGACCCTTAAACCATAGAGCCAAGATCCCAAAAGCAACATTTCTGTGTGTGCTGAGACTGTCGAAACCACCTGCATTGAACCAAACCAGGCTAGTGCTGGCTCTGACTGGGTGGAGGGTTGTTGTCGAGAAATAGAAACGGGTAAAGCTAACAAGGCTCAGAATCAGGGGCTATATGGATCAGGAGAGCAATATTTATTTTTGAAAGCTGGTCAGACTCATAGCTGAGGAAAAAAAACCCTATTAAAGGCTTTATGTTCACTGGGACAATCAATGAACTTAGACAAGGTTTTTCAGGAGTGTCTCACCATTCTCTTAACTGAAAAAAAAAAGTAATTAAAACACCATGCAATTAATGTGAATGAGACTCGTGATTTTGCCGGGTACGTTAACAGTTGTGTCTGCTTGTACGACAGGTATCAACCGACTATGTTATCCACAAAGATTTCACAGTAATGTATGACAGACCTAATACATGCAAAATCAATAACTATTAAGATCAAAGACATATTACTTAGGTGACACTGACACTGGTGGCATAAGCTACGATGGCTCATCTGTTCTACGGCAAAAGTGAGGTGCAGCAAAACATATCAGAGACTTTAATCCAAAAGTTTCATCCAAAAGCCTCAGTGCATTAAATGAATCACACTTTTAACCTAATCAAGAGACTGCTTCAAAGTACAACACTGTACGTGGTGCCTTCAGTTTAGTTCACAACATTCATGAAATAATCAATAACTCACCAAAACAACCTTCAATCCTAAACACCATCAGCAGCACCTCGCCCGTCACACCCATGCATGGCCTCAAACTCCTCTGACCACACTCAGTGGACAAGGAGAACCAGTGCAATAAAATTCCTGCTTGTTAATCACAAAGCTGTCTGTGACACTTTGGATAAAATAATCAGAACTGGGGGAAACACAGAGGCATGTAAAAAAAAAAAAAAAAAAAAACATGCAGAATTTCCCTTAGACTGAAACTGTCTCTCAAACTGCCCCAGTTCAAGTTCCTTCTCCATGTTACGTTTCCAATATTCTGTTTTGTTAACTTATGTACCTGTACTGTATGAAATAGAGGTGGTGGCCTTTGAAAAGTTAACTGGGTAATTAAAAGCCCATTAAGGCAAAAACACTAAAACAGCTTAATTTTTAAAAAAATCTCAGGAGTGCCTAGAATTTGCTGCTCTCATCTCTGCCTGCCAACACTGACTGTGATGACATCAGTGTTCAATAACCCGCTAGTTAAGAGTGGGCAGTGGGCAGATTTTCTTACAAAACTGTATATTATATATGCATGTTAATCAGTATCAGCACACTTTCTGGATGAACTGAATTTAATACTTGAGCCCTTAATGATGTGTGGGAAAAAGTTACTGGCTTAGTATTTCTGGAGAAGTTAAATAGGAGTCAACTGGCTGTCTGTGGTTTAGAACTGTAAAATGCTTCCACATTGGCTGTGGTTTTTGCTTTTGTCCTTTGGTGATTACCACACAAGAGATACTCGTCAGAGTGATGTGGCTCTGGGATGCCAGTCAAGTAAAACCCTCTATACTCTTCTCTGTCAATCAGTTGTTACTGAATACACAGACCTTTGTGGAGATCTTGTCCAAACATTACGGTTAAACTTTGAGAAAAACTGTGTTCCACAGTGTGTAATGATCATGAATCACAGATCAAAAGGAAAATCCCAGAGAGAAATAGAAAAATACAGTGTAAACAAACACGGTTACACATACGTAACAGATGTAGTGATATTGATATCTGTTTAGCATTCCTTTCTACACTTGCAGTTCTTGTATCTGTAAAATGCAATTTGTGTTAGAGAGCAGGGCTTTTGTTGACAACAAAGATAAATACAGAGTTACCAGTTTATTAGGAACATCTGTAGATGTAGATGTGTCCATACACTGTGTCCATTTTGGTGGTTTTTGATTGCATCATATTAGCATGTTTCTAATATTCCCCTCAGTATTTAAACAGAGATCAACAAAACAATAGATGCTGTTTTGTAGTTATGTTTTCCTCTCCCTGCTCCATTCAGTGATACAAAAAACTGTAAACTGATAAGCTTCAAGATTTTTTGGTTTGGTCATGGCCTAGACTCAAACAGGAATGGATCTGATCTTAAAATTGAATTGGACTCGACAACGGTGGTCCTGCCTCAAGCCAAGAAACAAAAGTCTCATTAAATTTCACGAAATAAGCACAAACACTGAACCATGAACATTGCATTCCTCCTGCACAACAGGATGTTCTGCCAATAGCATGAATTGGACATGGACGTTGGACATGGGAATTTAAGATGAAACTTCTAAAGGTGGAATTAAAACTTATCCAGCCTTAAACTACCTCCTGGACAGTTGACCGCTGGATATTCGCTCTGTGACACCTGTGAAATGAAACAAAGCACAGAGCTGATGAAGGCCAGCCAGCTGTTCCCAAATGTCACCTGCGTCCTGCTGAGGGTTTAGCTCCTGCGACTGGCTGAAACACTGAATCAGACCTATTACAGTTTCACATCCCAGCCATCATGTTCTCCAGGATCTAATTAGCACGGAATCCTAAAACCACACATGCATGAACCCGAACCCCCCTTCCTGCTCCTCATCACCATCACTGACTAATTTATTAATGATAAATGTACTTGATCCAAACTCTGACAGGATGATTTATGTGAGTAAGAATATGAGTATGCTTTCTGCACGGAAGATTTTAGAGTGTGTGATTTTTTTTTTTTTCCTGCCAATATAACTACATGAGAAATTCGCCTCCTGTCACTTCATCCCATGTATCTAAAAACACAGTGGCTGATACAAGTTTTACACATAAATATGTAGTTTATCATCTTCATCTTTCTTTATCATCTCTTGCATTCATAAGTTTTTCATTTGACTTAAGAAACATTTTGGATTTTTTTCTTGTGAGGATTTTATTAAGATCCAGGGTTTAAGATTTTCCAATGGTGAGTATTTACACCCCATACACTAAAAGGCCCCAGTCTTGAATTGCTTCTTTGATCCCTTGCAACAGTTTTTGTGTTATGTGATTTATATTCATATCCAGCAACTCCTGTTCTTTTCCACCATGTCTGTGTATGTTGCTTGGAGTCAGATGTGCAGCCTGTTTGGCTGGATGCCATGAATTGTTTGTCCTTGAATGTGCGTTTAGTAATGTCAATTATTTCTAACTCTAGAAGTAGCCATAGTCTAAATTCATTTTCTGCATCAACAACAGCCGGTGTAACACAGTGTACAGTTGTAGTAGTGCATAAGATGCCATTGTGGTTTATCCACACTCTACCCATACATTTAGGGGTACAGACAAACTTTTAACAATTTAACATGTATAAAGTATTTACCGTTAAATATGGAGGATGAGACAAGAAACAAGGACAAACTGACTTAAGACAGAGATTCTGAAGGAATCTGAAATATGGGATGTATTTGGGATATAGGGACAGGACAGCACTGTGTGTCATTACTGCATCTCTTTCACAAATGTGGATTTTATCTGCTATGAACTCATTACTGAATCCACTTACTGAATTTGAATCCATTCAAATGCCAAAGAGCTACAACCTGACAAATTAAATAAAACAGAACCTAATTTATCCTGATAGAAACTGGTCTGAGCCAAAGATGCTCAGTATTTATTATCAAATAAACATAAATACATGTCATCATAAGATATAAAACGTGGATTAAATGTGTTCGACACGTTGAAATAACAGATGTCATGCCTTGTTTTTAATAAGATACTCGTATTGGAGGTCTTGATATAAATCTTAGTCTAAATAATGCATTAGTAATTCAGGAAACATGAATCAGTGGTTCTGGTTTTTGTTCCTGAAATTGTCCGGTGTGATCAGATGGTGTCAGTGGAGAAGAATCAAAAACAGACAAAAACACAGTCAAACAATCTTCACAAACAATGTTTGGCTGAGCACAGACACCGTCTTGCAGAGAGCGCTTTAACCAGACAACAACCAAAAGTTTCATTCTGACCTGTCACCAAGATATTCACAGAATTAACATTCATTAGTGACGGCTGATATGCCCTGTCAGCAGGTCATGACATTTCTCATTTTGACTGCCAAAAGCAGCAGTTGCTGCCAGTTATATATGACAAACTGCAATGTGAACATTCCTTTTTCGCCCATACACTTGGTATAACATATTAGAACAGGGAGTTGGCCACTCACAAGAACAGCCAGGAGAAAGTCCTATAAAAGACCCTGCACAGTCGCTTCTGTTTGCACTCTGCTTTACTTAATTTGACTCTTTGTAAGACCTTGCCTGGCAATTTAACCGTCCAACAGGAGATGACCTAGTTTCCTAGCCATGATGTAGTAGTCACATCACCTAAGCCACATCTCCTTAGCCTTGCTAACGGATCCTTGATTAGCCGTGCTAATAAAACTGTTTCTTCCACCTAATTAGCTTGCCAGCAGCTGACATTTAACATGCAAGCTAAAAGAATGGAATGGCACCAGATAAAGAAAGCTGAACTTCCAATGAATCAAGCGAAGCTGTGAAAGCAAAGTATTGTCCATGCCCTATTTCTCATGATTTTTTTCTTACTGAGGCCAAAACACACAATGCTTTCCCAATGCATCCATGGAAGTTGCATGCGAAAGCTTGCTAACCCCGAGACCTTTGCTGTCACAGACTCTAGAAAGAAACCCTGGAGACATCTAATAAGAAAGAAGGAAGAGAGACGAGAGATTTGATAACATGTTCATTAGCATTGGAGCTTAGCAAATCCAGGTATTTTTCCAAACCCCAGTCAGAACCAGACACTGATCACACCAGTGCACCCTAATCATTTTTCATATTATGAAAAATACTGTAATTTTCTGGCAAGATTTTAGCACTGTAGTATGGTAGTATGCTATGGCCAGGACCATGAAGTCATGTGCTCTGTATTTTTTTCTGGAAATCTGGGGGTTTTCACAACTTGCAGATGGGTTTACGTACTACAGTTTGGCAAATTTAAAAACTCTCGGCTTCAGCTTTTCAAACGTGTAAGAAAATGATACATACTGGGGTGAACATGTACTGATTAGGAATTTATCATAGGGTTGGGAGGCAATACAAAAAACAATGTTTCCGAAACGCCTCATTGTAGCTCTTCAGGGGCCCTGTACTGTGTTGGCATATAAAAGTCAATAAATCATCTACATTGCTAAAGCATACAGTAATCTTGAAAAACCTACAAATAACTGGAAACGTTGGAAAACTGATCGCTGCCACAATGTTTTGATTACCATTTCACAAGTTGCTTGCTGGTAGGGTTTACATCATCAGTACAAGAAAAATGAAACCTGAGTATTTACAGCTGAACAGCTCTCCTCTGCACGACTGAGATGATTTTATTTTACCGGCAAATTACCTCAATAAAACAGCAGGGGACACATTTGCTTGTCAGTCATCTATAAGCTGACATAAATGAAGATGTCGGCACATGAGGTGATTACCTGTTAATAATGCTCAGTGGGCATTGTTAGGCAGTGGACTTTCCATTGCTCCAAACCAATTAGCCAAGATTTGGGAATAGTTGTTTTCTTCTAACAGTGGGGCGTTATCAGAAAAACAAAGCTAAGATTGCACATTTACACAACACAAACACAAAAAATTGATGGATCATAAACTCATTTTGGAGATAACAATGGACAACATACAATAATATGTTTCATGTATATTTTCAGCCTTCAGAAATGAAATATACAGGGGTCATACAGACTAGAGCGTTTCCATGAAAGGAGTGGGTTTCATAACAGAATGCATTATTTGAGAATATTTTCTCTGTGATGGCCAGACAAATTGTGAATATGAGTTGGTATTTGATACACTCAGAGGGCATACTTCCTGGGGGAAGAAACATATGACAGTATTTCGTTTTGAAATGAAAAAATCTGTTCAATGGAAAAAAAAAAAAAAACAGAGGATGGAGAATATATCACATTTTCAATGGAATGACCTTTTCTTTGATGGTCGCTTTTGTTGTGAGACTCGGCTCACAAAGACCTTCGATGTAGAAAGAGAGGAGAAGGTCTTTAGACATCTTGAAATTTTCACTCAATCAGGATAGCTTTAAATGAAAATGTTATTCAGTATTGATCCTTTTCAAAATCAAAGAAGACATCCATGTTTAAACCTTTGCCCCGATGGTATAGTCTATACGTTTTTTTCTCTATGTAGAGGAAAAAACACAAAAATTAAAACCCCTGCATAGACCTCAAGTCTGAAAATATGTGTGTGCTGTCAAATGTACCTCAGTAAGGAGTTCACATTTCATTTTAGGTTTTCCTCAGACCTATAATTAATATCTGTCATATCTGGATTGTGTGAAGCGCCAGGAGCTGGACTTAATACAATGTGTCTTGGGTACACATGCCTAAATGTTTTTTCCCTGTTGTACACACTCATTAGATGTAGTAGCCCATTACAGTCTCCCAGGGGTTCACATTTGAAACAACAATCTAAACAACGCACAGTAAAGCTTTAGATCACAGCTTTAGATGAAATATTTATGAAACATATGAAACATTTTTGAATTGCTGCCATTCCATTTTTCATACTACAGTACATAATGTTGTGACATAATTACATAACATTATCCAATAAACCTCAAAGTTTAAAGTTTATTTATGATTAATCATATATGTATTTGGCTCCTTGATTGCTATCTAGGTTCTCTCTGAACAAGTAAGTTTGCATCTCAGATTGATGCCCTGTCCTTACTAAGTAATTGCCCTGTGATTTGTGAGCTGTTATCTAAAGCAACAAACCAATACAACAGACCCTAACCCTAGACCCTGTAATACTCAAGTGAGTAAAAGTTATTGACTTTAGTTTCAGATCATTTGAATGCTAACTAAAATTTCACCATACACCATTAGAAATGCTGTTTTGTTAGCATGAATCAAGCTGCAGGAATTTGCAAATAAGGAAAAAGCACAACAGACAAGACCAGAACCAAGGGGATTATCACAATCCGACAGTGCAGTCCTGCAAAATGTAAATATAATTGTGAATATTTCCTTCCAGTTTAATCCTGTGCCAATTCATAAACACCAGAAAACCTTTTTTAATAATCCACTCTATAAACCTGTGTAATCCATTACTAAAGGTTTTTCATACTTAAAGGATGATAGGGTATATCCCCCATAATATCCCTCCTTAATTATAACACAAAAATATATTTGACACTGATGATGCGTCCTCAGCCAAAACAAGCGTTTGTATCCAAAGATGGTTTTAAATATTCGTGTCATCGTGACACCTCAACAAAAGCAGTTCGATTATTTACAAAGAAAGAAGGGATCTTGATTTAACAAATCTTTTCTTTGGCAACAGCTCTAATGAGCACCTCCTAACCACTATTTTATTTTTAAACTTGGCTTTTTGTCAGTCTCGTACAAAAACACATTTTTTGGTATGCAAAACAACAACAACCTGCAGTATGCGGCGAATAATGTGATATTCAAAGTAGCGAGATGCACTGTGTGTCCTAAGATCTTCATGATTAAAATAGATCGGCTTGTCAAGTTTGAATCTCCAAAATGACAACAAAGGAAAACAGCCTCTCTTTCAACACCACAAGTTCCACAATGTCATTGCTACAATAACTGGAGACAGGACCACGTTTCTTCCATTTTTATGTCTTTCTTTTCACCTTCAGGCTGTCAATGCAACAATTTCACTGACCTCCAGATTATTATTCTTGAGTCTCAGACTGGCTGGGAAACTCTGGGAGGGGGGAACTGAAAGAGAAATACTCACCCCTCCCTCAGCAACTAGCCTTGATGTGCCTTGAGCAAGACATAAACCCTGAATTACTCCACTTGAGCTGCTCAGAAAACTTTCGTTGTACTTGGCAGCTCCCAGTTGAGTAAATGTGTAGCAGGTTCAGATGTTATTCATCCTTTTCAGACTGAGTTAAAAAAAAAAAAAAAAAATGCACAAATTCATGCACACACAAAATCACACACTCCGACTCGGACATCACACACACACCCGTCGTCCTCTTCACACTATTCCCGTGCATGACACTGACTTAAATGGAATCTTTAATGGACTTTAAGGGTCATCGGTGGCTGGCTGGGTGCGATAGCATCAGTGCGGCAGCTATGACACCACTGGGACGACTGGGGCAGCACTGGAATCAGACTGTGCTAATCTGCCCGCAGGACTGACACTATCAGCAGGCTCATCTCTGCTGAGAATGAGATCCCTCTCACGACCTTCAGCAGATCCTTATCACACTTGGACAAAAAACCGAGTGTGTGTGTGTGTGTGCTTGAGTGTGTGGACTTGCAGCCAGTAACTGTAAAGTTGTGGCTGTGTGTGAACTGTGGGGATTGTTAGGAAGTCTGTCAAAAGCTTTTGAGTGTGTATGGATGTGTGTGGGGGGGCCATACAGTCCAGTGTGAATGCTGTTTTTGGCCTCGACACTCTAAGTGCCTTTTTTTCTACCACTACAAGGAAGCTTGCAGGCCCAGAGGCACCTTTTAAAAAACACATAGAAAACTCATATTCTCTTACTGCTAGGGGCAGAAATTCAGATATTGTTGGTTTTATGTGCTGAGGTGTGAAAGGAATTGTTCAGCATTTTTGGGAATAAGCGCATCTCTTTGCTACCAGTCCTTTATGCTGGTCTGAGCTACTCTGCTGCCCCTTTTAACTTTATATTTAACCTACAGACATGAGACTGGTATGGAGTTTTTTTTCATCAAACTCTCAGCAAGAAACTGAAAGTGTATTTCCCAAATATCTAAGAATCCCTTTAAGACACAGTATCTGTCCCTGAAACATCCGCTGCCACCCTCAACCCACTGGAACTTCATGAATGCTCCAGACATCAGAACATTGTTTTCATGTATGAAAGGTCCTATTCGATTCATGTTTCAAGTCTTTGAACTCCAAAAACACAATCCCATTCTCCTCCATTGCATTGAGGTGGTGAAGAGAGCTTATCTCAAAATTTTGGCAGACAAGAATTTAACTATCCATCACTAAGAGTGAGTGGGACAGTATGTTTATTTGTAACGTGTGAAACCAGTCTCTTAAAATGAACTGTTGGATCCCAACTGAACTTCAGGATATAAAACAGTTATTGCATTTAAAATGTGTGTTTTTCATTTGATATTTTGTATAATATTGCCAGGGATTTAATCACACTGTAAGCGTATAATATGCTACTGTGAGAAGTATCATTACTGCTTCTACTAGAATATCATATAGTGCTATAAAGCAATGAATTTCCTTTAAAGAATGAATAATCTCTGGGGGTCTATAGCTATTACTTTCATAAAACTGTCACACCAGATTCTTGATTTATTAAAATGCAAGTTATATATGCTGTATATGGATGTCAATAGTGCCTTCATTCACAATGCAGTTATGAGACAGTGCTACCACTTATTTACTAAAGCAAAGCTTTCTGGATTTAAAGACACAATAACACCAAAATACAGAGATCGACTGAATTGATTTGGTTCTTATTAAATAATAATAAGCCACATTGCTTTAGAGCAGTGAGAGAACTAAAATGAGAAAGTAACAACTGACAGAAAACTAATTAAATCGGTTACACACATGCCGACTTAGAATCATTGCAATTCAAAGACATTATCCATCGGCCAACACGCGATACAACATCTCCTGCTTTTTCATGTTGTCTGTGAAAACAACAAAATGGATTTTCGTTACTCACATCAGTCATGAGCAATAGATGCTACAAAATTGTCCTATGTCTCACAAATCAGCCGTGCAGGGCCAGTGGTGATATTGTAATGACTGGATTTAGCACTGAGAGGAACAACACTTTATGGAAATCTGAATGAGGCTTATTCACGAGTGAGCACAGGTGGCTGCAATTTTTGTGCATTTGATTTTATGATTTTGGTGGAGGCTTTTACTATAAAATAATCAATATGGGTTCATTAAGATGGATAGATACATAGATAGATACATAGATAGATAGATACATCGATAGATACAGAGAGAGAGAGAGAGAGAGAGAGAGAGGGATTGATAAAGAGAGCAGCTGCAGCTGGGGTAGGAGGAAATTGAAAAGTGTTAATCAGCAGCTCAACTGTTTAATTGTAGAAGCGAATGGAAAATCCAATTTGTGTTTTTGCTATTGTCTCGCAAACCACACTCGTCTCTGTTTTATGCACCTGCAATGGTTGATTAAATTGTGCTTAGAACCTGAAACAAGCCCAAACAACATAAAAACAAACCAGCTCTTGTAGGGTAGACACGATTTATGGCCCTGACACAAAATTAAATTGTGTTTGCTATATTGTTACAGTTTAATTTTACGAACGATTTGCTATAATTCCAGTTTCCCTGAGCCAGACCTCGTAATATTTTCCTTTTTAAAAAGGCATTCCTAATCTTAACTCTTCCATAACTTTCAAATAAAAAAGGCAGGGGGAGAACAGATGAATGGAATGAAAACTCTGGTATGATTCATTTGCAGCAGGATTTGGGAGAGAAATGGGATTTTGTTTTGAAATCGTGCTTGGTAACCCACTCTGTATCTGTGGATTTGCAAATCAGAATTCATTTTCAGAGGGGGGGAGAAAGAGACAATAGGGTTCTCTCATTGTAGCAGGATGATCTGTCCTGCTCATTGAACACAAAGAGCTGATAAGACCACATGACTCAGCTGTGTCGCCTTTTATCACAGTGAGCTGCTGTGGAATCCATTATCTACCTTCTACAACAGCATCTACGACAGAATGAGAAACTGAGGCAAGAAGAGGACGAGAGGACGTACAGTAGGATTGATTTTGATGGAAAGTCTCCTGCACTGTCCTCTACAGTGGCTGCAGGTCCTGGGTCTCCAGCTGAAGAATAACGTGAAGCACATGGTAATGTGTTTCTTAATCCAAGGACAGTTTTCACACAACAACAGTTAAGCTACTTTATGTACACTAAAGCCCTTGAACAGCTTATTGCATGGCACTGCAATGATTCTTTCAAACACACAAGCAATATATAAGAAAGTGTAACTACAAGTCTGTTGCAATCTGCATTTCAGATCACTCCCAAAGTGCCCCGGTCTGGCACTGCCTCTTTGCTATCTGCAAAATCTGAGAGACTCAGAATATCATGAAAAGGCTTAGCTTGTTAGTCATGCCAACTGGTAGCCAATTCTGTGTCAATATGGAAGAAGTGAGAGCAACATACAAAATGCCAGGATTCAGGATCAGGCAAGAAAAAAAGAGATAGGATGCATGTTTTTAGCTGTACTAGCAGCATGGCTCTAGGGAATGTTGGTCTGTCAGTCGCATTGTTAGTGAAAGTATCTCGACAACTATAGCGTGCCATCAAACCCTAAAGATGAACTGAAATACATTTAGTGATCTGTTAACTTGTTATCTATAGCACAACCATCAGCAACCAGTCTTTACTCATGAGATTTTGTGTCGCTTCAAATTTAACTGAATACAAGAGACAAGTGACAGTATGTAAACCTGTCCCTCTTTCTCACTGCTTAAAGTTAAACTGGGCTCAGAACATATGTATTTTAAAACCAGGCTGCATCACACACATAAGAAGACATTTCACAGATGTTCCTCTCTTTAATCTCAAACATGCACACACACTACACGTTTTGAAAATAATGGTGCATCACACACTACAGGATATTATGGAGATTGTCATGCCAGAGGGAGTAATCAGGGAGCAACGCTCCACCTCATGTGATCTCAAGGGGAAGCAGATGTAAACTAAATGGAGACTATGGTGCAACAACTTGGAGTAAGGTTAGTAATACTTTGCCGTGAGAAAAACCGAAAGCACGCTTAATGAGTGTGTATGAGAAAATGGTTGGGGAGAGACAGTCTGCACGGGTTGTCTTTTCTTCAGTGGGAACTGGAGGTGAGATTTTAACTGTCAGTTTTAATATCTGTCAATAGCGTACTAGCTAACATTGGCCTCAAGGGCTAGAATGTTTACTGTTGCTTGGCCACACCATCAGCTGCTCTGGGACTAACATTACTGGCTATTGTGCAAGTAAAGACATAATCGTAATCATCCAGCTCCTAAACACAACACCTGTTTGATATTATCAGGGTGGCCCTGATGACTCTGCAAGTAGTTGGGGAGGTTTAAGAGTGCATCTGCAAACCCTTGACATTACCAGAAAATCTGGCCCGTATATCGGTACCAACCAGGGTCACCGACCAGATTCCTCCTCTGACTGTCAGGAGGGTTGCATCGAGGGTAAATCGGCCTAAAGGTCTTGTGGTCTGAGCACCACAGTAGTGATGATAATATTGTGTCAAAGCTGAGAATTTGAGATGGTCCATGAGGGAGAGAGATACCTTGGCTTCATTTCCACAGACCCTGCATAGTGACTGACTTATAAATAATGTAACAGTTTGGTTTAAGAATACTGTTCATATAGTTTGTCTTGTTTTCCATGCAGCCAGTTCTGTATACAAGTTGAGAATATTAATTATAAATTCTAAAGTGTTATAATATTTATTATTTGGACCTGTCGTCATATCACTTCGCCTGCCTTTTACAACAGTGTGTGGAAAAGGGAAGAAACAAAATATGAATTTCCCAGTTTGTCCTTGTGATGAATGGAGGGACACTGGAGCAGCACTCTAGCAGAGTATGCAGTAGGTACAGATGTCCATAAGATATACTGTAGATGGGGCGTGATATTTATTCTGCACAGCCCGAGGCCAGTTTTATCACACTCCACACTGCTGCAGCAATTCTGCTGCAACTTGTTCTTAGCAAAGATCATCATCACTGGCTGCAATGAGATGCAATGGGATGAAGTGAATGAGCATTTAACGTTTATATAAAGCTGCTGTACTCAATATTTTTATATTAGCAAGTGATTAAATTGCTATGTGTAATGTGGAAGTGGTCTATATATCTATATGTAAACTACTTATTATTCTGTGGTTTTACTGGCATTAGACTTCACCTGGTGAATGCTGAATTTGCCCAGAAAAAAGGCATTATTTTGCAACTCCAGGCTAAGGCTGGGGCTTTACAGTCGTACTACCTTAACAAGTGGGCCGTTTCTGGCAGCCATGTTTGCATGGGTGAGGTTGCATCAAACTGCCTGGTGCAGCATTTATTACCACTTCACTGAGAAAAATTAAGATAAGTGATGTTAGACTGTTCTGTGCTCAGGAACTCCCACATGGGATTCTTACTGCAAAGCATAGCCTGAACACTGGCGGCTTAATGACCCAGTTCTCACTGATAATCCACATGCTCTTAGACATACTGCATACAAACATTTAAAATAAGAAAACTGTCATTGTTATCTTGCTGATATCATTTAAATGTATACCAAAAAAACTAAAAAAGACAAATGCATGCACATACAGACAGAGATGCACACAACCACGCATTCAAATATACACACAGACAAAAACACAGCTATCACCCCTAAAGCAAGAGGTGTGTGCTGTTATCACTTTCAGGAGGATAAACAATGTTAGTGAGAATACTAATCTTGGTGTACCAGCTCAGAGCGTCTCCTCCATCGCCGGGGTATAAATAGCATAATTAGCCACGGGAGGAAACACAAATGCCACTTATCTCACTAACCGCTGCAAAGCGTTCCACATTCCTCATGCACATTTCTTCCTCCAATCCATCCTCCAGTGCCGCGCCTCTACGACACACTCAGTATCTGAGACTGAAGGGAAATTCAGGGATGCAGGGTTGGGAATGCAGGGAGCTGATGGGGGAGAAATGCCAATTTGCATTGAGTTAATATTCTGTTTCATCTGCAGGTTCTGGAGGCTGGAACGCTCAGACCTGAAGGGAGAGGGGAGTGCGTGTGAATGTGAGGTCTCACGTCAGGTGTTTTACCAGGTGGTTGCGTACATGCATGACAAGAGGCACGCATATATCGGTGAGAGCAGCCTCACTCTCTCTCTCTCTCTCTCTCTCTCGCTCACGCACATACACAAAGCAGCAGAAGGCGCTGTTGAAAGTCCAGCGAGTCCTGTCTCAGAGGTCATTGAGCCAGATGTTGTCCACTGATGCAGAGAGGAGCAGTGGGACATTCAGTACAATAGGCCAGTAATACTCCAGCAGCCAGAAGGCATTGGCACAAAGCTGTGACATTTTGCTCAAATATTAAAAAAAAAAAAAGAAGATACAAACTGGTAACATTTTTTAAATCAAACATTATCAGGGTACAAGAACAAGTAAGTTTAAGCTGTAATTTGTAAGATTGATGAAAGCAGACCTAATTTTTGACACGATTTACGCTTAGCATTTTTTTCCCCATCAATAGCCATTCAGTGTACTTAGGTTCAGTAATTACCTCTCTGTAGAGTTTTAATTGTTAGTGGCCATTCTCACCATGGATTCAATTTGCCTCCACGTGCACGAGGGATTCATTACTGCTTCTAATTTTATCTCATTGATATCATCTCAACACTTTATCAGAGCTGTAGTAGTAGTTACCGCCAATGATAATCCAACATTTCCTTCTGCTGCTGCTTCGCATTAAAAGTTTTGTGAAACACAGGGCTTTTATTGTGAAGCACTAACAAGAAATGCAAAGTATTTGTCACCATGTCATCTGAACAATGTGAGTTTGTCTGATAAACAGATAAAGCAGTTTCTCCTTTGTTTCTAACAAAGTAGGCCATTATCATTGTGGAAGTTATACACCTAGAAATACTGTCTGTCTTTTGTCTCACTATTGCATTGTGGTCTACTATACTGCAGTGCGTTACCAGTATTGTTACTACCTTTAAAACCATACAAATATCAGTTGTTAAAAGATAAAGTATCATAAAATTTGTAATATTTTTACAACTGAATGAAAACCTTGTAATTAAAAATGTGGCTGTGCATGTTTAGTACTCTTACAGGCAATGACATGTAAAAATTTAAATTAAAAAAAAAAACTGAAAGTACATCTTTTTTTGGCCTTGTATGTGTCCAAGCTTCTCCTGTAAACTAACTTCACTGTGACCTGAGTGTCTGAATGATGCACTATTTTAACTACATGATGCTTTGTTCTGACATTCTGACTCCTGGAATGAAAGAAAAGTACGTGATATTTCAGTACGGAACTTATGATTCATCTTGCGACTTGTGATTAGGACCACAGCGTCCCCGTCCTCTCACTTCAGTCATGAGTGGGAGCCGACTTGCTGCTCGCCAACAGTCACTCAAGCTTATGACTAAGAGCGGGGCACTCTTCACCCTCTCACCTTCTTGCAGAGAACTCTGATTGGATCTAGAGTGGTGGTCCACTTTGGAGGGATCACGTGAGACCAGAATTATAGTGTCAGTGTCATGGCAGGTGGCAGGGTTGTTCGAGGACAGAGCCTAAATACATACAGAACAAATTTTACATGGGTACTGAACTGCAACAAACACTGCAGATGACCACATTACCAACAAAGATAAGGCTGTTCGCCAAACTTGTAAAAAAAAAAAAAAGCAGCTGTCTCACTCTACAACAACAACAAATCTGACTCTTGCTAGTTACAACCCAAGTGAGGTGGCAGAGGAACCGGGAGAAAATGGAGCAATGTCAACTGTACAGCCCAGTCTAACTGCCTGCTTTTCACCCCATCATTGCCATTTTCATCTTCCATCACTGACAAGATAGCAAGAATTATATGCAAAGATATGCAGCCCACTGGCATCGTTTCGAGATACTGTTTTCACGGTAATTACAGAACTGGAGCCACAACATAAAATTTGAAGTTTCAGCACAACTTTAAGACACATGGAAATGTATAGACTACTAAACGGTAAGGCAGGCTCTCAGACCCAATACAATGGCAATTCATCCAATAGTTGTTGAGGTATTTCAGTAGGGATCAAAGTGGTGGACGGAACAACAGATCAACATTTCCGTCCCTTGCACCACAATACTTCTGATCTGCTTTGACATAACTATCAAAATTCAGGTATTATGTTGGCAATATAAATTTCTTTAAAGCAACACGCAAACCTAATTGTAACCCTAGTTCTTAAACCTCCTACAACCTGCTTTGTCCCTTTGCTAACAGCTGAAATCTTAGTAGATGAGTGATGTATTCAGCACTGCCCTGTAACAGAGGCTATATGATTAAATAAGCTTGACAGGCTGAAAAGTTTTCACCACACAAATGTACAGAAATGACTAATTATGGATATGATACTGTGATATAATATGACTAATTTCTCCATGCACACACGTGCTGTTCACATCTGGCCAATGGTGTCCTTCATGGATAGCTCCTGGCAATCCATATTTCATTTCCTGCAGCATTATGGGAAGCATCTCCCCAGAGGTTTCCACTTGTCAAACTGTCACATCTCAAAGGCCTCACAAGGAGAATGAATTTGTTGATGTTTGCCAAAACCCACACATCTTCCTCTTCTTCAGTCTCTATTTCAATTTCTATTTCAGTGATTTTTTTTCATGACCTCTATCTCAGGACTTAAGTCGTGGCAGCTGCAAAAAAACAAAAAAACAAAGAGGAAAGACACATCGGTGCCATTACTGGATATGTTGCCTAACAGAGTGTAGAGCAACATCTGACACTTTGCACCCATTTTGCATCATTCAAGCCTTTTCATTCACTGTCTTATACCTCTCTAAAACAGAAACCCTAAGCCAAAAATGGTGCTACTTTTCTTCTCTTTTTTTCCCCTCTTCTTTCTTTTAATCTTTGATATTAACTGGCACAGTGCTCTGCAGTAAGTGACTTTTATACTTAATAAATTTAGACTTTTCCTTCTGTGTTTGTATCTACTATGTTACACTTCAATGACACTTCATTCATTGGCTGAGGATGAGAAGCTGTCGATACATGTGATTTTTACATTTATTTTGACATTAATGGCTTGTTTACACTCTTCATAAACTGAAATACAGACACAGACAACATATATAAGGTTGTTTAAAACATACTTCTGAACAAACCTAAATAAAATTGGTTTATATGAACTGACAAATTGCGCATTGTCTTTTCCCCATTAATCTTGTTGCCAAATTGCTGCAGCCTTTTGTTAGTACTCTCTCTATTTTTAATATTTAACTGGCAGTAATTTTACTAGGCTCACTATGACTGTCATTGAAATGACTGCTATTCCTCCTGGCACGCACAACCTCGGGATATCACCAGTAAATGACCTACCATTAAACAGAGCCAATCCCAAAACTGTGACAATGAAACCATGTAATGGGAAAAGCCTTAAGGAATAATTTTAAAAGAGATTTGATGAACAAAATTACTCCAAAAAGTTTCCCTTAAAAGTCTATATAATCTTATAAATGATGACTAAGAGTACTAAGCTTGTCCCTGGGCTATCATTTAAGTTATCTCACCATGAAATGTAAATTACAGTCTTCATAAGGTTGTAATAGTGCACTACTTTATTCATGAGGTTATGATTACTCCGTTTCTGTCCCTTGAATATTCAAAATATTCAAGTGGAAATGATTGGATCTAATGTGATCACTGGGACCAGAACATATACTATAATGCATTATGGATTAAAACACTGCAGCATTTACTCATCCAAAGACTGCCAGGAGGATTCATGAGTTGCTATTAAAGTCCAATAGTATGAAAACCCTTCATAATGAATTACCGTCAATTATTGTCAGACCCAGGCCCCCCCAAATTTCATTTACATGAGCAGAGCATGATTTTGATACTCATTTACTGATGTAATAAACACGCGAATGCGAACACGTGTGAAAAATGAATGTGAAAGGTCTGCTACAGAGATTAATTGGGGGCTTAGAGGAATGCGAAGAGAGAAATGTGTCTGTGTGTGTGTGTGTAGATGTAGATGTAGATGTGTGTGCTTGCATACCTATACGCGTGGCCCAACACTCCCTGAATGTAAAAGATGGATCACTATGGAGACGGATTGCAAGTCAGTAGGGAAACAGAGTAATTATGATGTACTGGGAAGCAAAGTGAGAGCTGTCTTAAGAACTGGCCCTCTGGCCATCAGATTCTCAAGCATACTTCATTGCATCACATGGCCAATTACATTGTGTGTCAGTGAGTGATTTATTGCACCAAAGCTAGATCTCGTCTGACAGACAGTCGGAAATGAGTGGGCGATTGTGTTGTATGTTCTTAGATTAGGTCTTATCCATTTGACACGTACAGCACACATACTGGTGTCTTTTGAAGGGGTAACAGCATGTAACCAGCTTACACACATAAAGAAATATGTACACAAACATGCTGACACACACAGAACACATTACAAGCATACACACACACAAACAGTAAGAGCTGGTTTATTTGCTCTGTGTCTGGATCGACCCATGCTCCTATGCACTGTGGTGCCTGAACTGACTGTTCAAAAATGGGACTGTACCAAGAGAGATACTTAACATTTAAGGATTTTGAAGGGTGGTAAATTTTTTTTTTGTTTGGTATCAGGGTTTAGGCTGATGTTAGCAACTCTGGCCTGCTCTATTTAATGGATCTGGAAGTTTACACTCCAGCAAGCTAAGATAACGTTATGTAAGATGGTGCTTTTGCTGAACATACTGGTTAGTCCTTATGCTAAAAGGGCTTTACAAATACAAAATATGCGAATACAAAGTATGTGAGCTAAGCTGATAATACAGTTATGTTAAAACAAAATAATAGTCTAATCTTACATTTTCCTCACTGAACTTATAAAACCACAGCTAAGTAGATCCACACTGAAATCCAAGAACATGTATTCTACAAGAAGTGGTGCTGAATTTTGCCTCAGGCTTAAAAAAGAGACGTGGCATTTTACATTTAACATTTAAGCTTAATTATCCAAACCAGTTGGCAACAGCTATCCTATGCACTGATAAAAATTGACATTTGATGGCTAGAAATCAGAAACCTCCTTCTGCCCACTTCTGTCTGAAATCAAGGACCCATTGTTTAAAAACAAAAAATCAGTATGAATTTCAACCAGTACCTCTGCCACCTTCAGCACCTTAAATCGCATATGTCATATGTAACAGGAAGGAGGACCAACCAAGGCAGGCGAGATAAGCTATCAATCCAATTTCTACAAAAAGATGCAAGGAGTACTGTCCAACACCCAAACAGCCTGGAGCTTACAATGACTCACAGTAAAACACCACCTTTACTGCCTCTTGAATACACACTTAGACCACATAATTCCCAAGTATCTCTGTTATGGAGGCCATATGGGCTGAATTGACTAACCATATGTTTTGAAACCATATACCAATATATCTGATGACTATTTCTAAAAATCACTGACAGTGTGCAGACTAATACAGTAATCATCATGGAACAGCAGCAGCTGAACTATAATAAATCTCAGCTGTACTGCATTGAGAGGGCATAGGATGTACTTGCAGTATTTGTGCCAAAGCAAAAATTAATGGGAACCACATTCTCAGCTGAGTACAAAGTAATTACTGTCTTTTTAGAAATGTTACCCTATGCTGAAAAAAAAAAAAAAAAATGAAGGCCACATTAAAGCACAGATGGGTGATATTTGCGTGCTGATAATTACAGAGTCAAGTCAAGTCAGAGCATCAGATTTGTGGTGAATGACTCTATCTCCCACTTGTTCCACTGGTACGGTAAATATCAACCACTTCCATTCTCATTTGTATCACAATCCCACTGAGTATTCATCAAAGATTGTGCCTATTATCTTCCTTATGCAAAAGTTTATAAATTAAAAATGTAGTTTTACTCATTATGATGCAACAAAAATGAATATGAAAGGTTTTCCCCAGTATAATCCTGTCAATAACTTCAGGACAATATTGAACTCCACAGAACCATTAGTTGAATTGTGGGAGTTTGCACCAAAGTCACCTGCTGCTGTCAGAGATCTTTCATCATGTGTCCCAAAGATCTCTCGTCTTTGTGTTCACTTCACTGGTGTCTCTTGGTTGATATTAGATTTGTGCCAGGCAGCTTTCCAAGACAATAAGCATGGAGACATGGTGGGATTTACAACTGAAGATGAGAAACTCAGACAAAAATCAGAGATGACACTATGTTCTTTATCATGGAAATGCTGAAACATTCATTATGAAAGCCTTCAGCCGTGATACACAATACCGCCATCACTCCACTGCAGCAAAGGTGAAACCTAATCCAATAGCAGAGATTACACAAATGTATTTTTATCCTCATCATTCTTGTCAAAGCACCACAAGGCTTGTCAGTCGAGAGACCCTTGTCATTTCCAGCATCTCTGATTTATCTGTGGTTCTTGGCCTTTCATGACACCCTCCTGTTTGAAGCCAGGGGATAAGGTCACCTCAGCAGCGAGGTGTTTGAAGTCTGTATGTTGTGGGCTCAGGAGGCACAAGGCTTCTGAGGGCTGTGCTCACCCTGTGGGGTTACATGAAATACTCAAGACATACAGGGTCCCACAGCTGTCAAAACTAGTGTGCTGTAAAACTCAGAAAAAAGGATCCGTGTGTCGTTCAGAAATTCTATGACCTAGACTTTCAGCATGTACTCTATGCCTATACTTATTGTTATATTTATTTATTCATTTTATTTGAAAGGGACCATGTACAATACTAAACATAAATGCTACCATTTGATGCACCAGCATTAGCCTAAGGCTAATTTCATCTGAAGTCCCCTGGTAGGCCACAATTAAATCTTCCACACAGAACAGCACTACAATACAAATTATACAAAGTAATGCATCACACACACCTTGGCAGCACCATGAGTGTGTTAGACAAATTAAAAGCAAGGATATTTCAATACCAAGCAAAACTAATTTAATCCAGAGTAAAGCAGAATGTACAGAATACAGTGCCAGTGGTTAGAGCTGAGTAGCTTTTAACAGATTTTTCTGATAGAGGATATCCAACTGTAAGTGGCAGAATCTCTGTCTGTATTTCGGTTTCAACAACCGCTCATCCATTTGACGTCAAACTTTGCAGATGTACTGCTGAACACCCAAGGAAGTTCAGTGTCAAGGGAGAAGTTGAATGGTTTGTGCTCTCAAGAAAGTGCTGCACTAGTTGAACTGAAAGAAAGTGAGTCATGTAATTTTGGAGGGGCCAAACCATTTAAAGTTTATACACAAGACACAGATCTTAAAAAAAAAACAGTCCAAAATTATCAAAGCTCTGAAAATGATTTTTCTGCAGTATCCTACCGTGATGATACTGAATTGGCTTTTTTCTATCCAGAATTTTTACGGTTTGTTTGTACAAGCACTCTAGTGGCCTAATGCCGCTGGCCTTCCCCAAACATGTAATACAATAAGACGTGGGAAAGGATCATAGCATCCATTTATGTCTTGGTTGCAACCAGTTAGACAGGAAGGGGTTTCTGACTGTGGTCATTAACTTTAACACACTGCATCCTATGTTCTGTCTGTCTCTGTCTGTCTCTGTCTGTCTGTCTCTGTGTCTCTCTCTCTCTCTCTATACGCATATACACATATACACATATACACACATACATACACACACACACACACAAAGATAGACAGACAGACCAGTCAAGATGGAAATTTAACCTTGTCAGTTTAGACACAAGAACATAGTTTTTGACTATTCATCAGCTGTGTTACATAAATCTAAAAATGCAGCACCAACTACTCAACTCCTTTGGTCTATTAGGTGTAAGGTAGCTGTGTCACTGGAATGATTTGTTCCAAAGCCAAACTGCACGAGATGACAACCAAAATTGCTTGTGTCAAGTTGTCAGCTGTTCAATGACAACTTTCTCAGCAACCTTTGAAAGTACTGGCAGAATGGTAACTAGTCCTGGATTTAGTTTAATGTTCCCAGAGACGAGGAGCATCATGAGCTTTGACTGCATAATAGCAAAACAGATTGTGGCGCAAACTTTCGATACGAGCATTTACTGGACATTAAGCAGAGTATTGGCAGTTTTCATCCAGCCGAGCCGTGAGATGATTCCACAGATTTCCATGGTACAGGTAAATGCACATAGGTAATTCAACAGCGAGTAGCAGCACTACTATATAAAGCATGCCATGAATCTCAGCCCAGATCTAATCTATTATTTCTATATTTTTAGTGTTTTGCAGAAAGAAAAAAATTTGATAAGACTTTTGACAAGTACGTTTTATCACAAGATGACTGGTCTTCTTGGTGTAATAAGAAATGTAATACGCAGCACCTGCCAAGCCATGTCTCCACGTTTCCACCATCATATCCATCATTACCACCACTGTTTGACTAATGATTTGTCAAACAAAAGACTGGAAAAACCAAACTGCACTTGAATGGGAGAAACTCTCAACATAATGTTTCCATAATATGAAACTTAATTCCAGGAAAATTATATCTTTAAAACCCTCTGAATACAGCCATATACCAGCTTTATATTTGAAATGAATAAATTAGATGTTGTCTGCTGTGAGTGCTATATTTCTGCAGTAACTTCATTGTGGAAGTTAATTAACAACCAAAATAGTAATAATTAGATATGGGATGTAATTTGGTCAGCAATGTGCCTCAGCTCGTTCTGCCTTTCAAGTGGCCTATTAATCCATGTGATGGGTTTCTTCATCATCGTCCTGAGATATTGCATCTATTTGATCTTCCTGTAAGTACAGTTAGTAATGAACACATTGGTTTGACATGATTAAATTGGGAACCTTCACATTTGTAGTTTGGTTCCTTTGGTTGGAACAAAGAAAAAAAAGCATTGCTTATACAGATGAGGAGATCACTTTCTTAACGGTTCACACTCATGAGATGGATTTTGTGGCCGTTTACCTTTTGGGTTTATGCTAAAGTCACATCTACTCTCACAAAATCTTATGGTTACTCCCTTTTGTTTTCACAACATAAACAGACTGCAGCTGAGTTCGCTTGGAAGTGGACTGAGACCGGAGACCACCTGGAAAGGAGGTCTCTGGTCTCATGGTCTCATGGATTTTGGGATGGTAACTGTATAATATCAGCACAAATTTAAAAGGCAACTGTTAAATCCATTTCACTAATGAAGAAAGCAATCTGCTGATCTGCGAGCAGTAAACGATGTATGCGTAAAGTCATTTGTTAACCACTATAACGAGTATGTGCTTCAGCAGGAGGGTGCAGGGATTTTCCCTGAAATTTAAGAACGTGTATTTTAGAAATTCCTCAATAAAAAAGTGAGAGAAACAGAGTGGCTACACATTAACTGTCTCAAACAATAGGGTTCAAATGCCTATTTTTGGTCTCCTTTCCTTTCTGTTTGACACTATGTGTGATATATGAGCTCCAGACTCATAATCAGCCCTTTCTTCATGAGGTCTTTGTGATGCCAGAGAAGATAAATATACAGATACTGTATGTTCCAGAAAACTGCTACATTACCTGCTGTCAGTCACTGGAAATTAATTTCCCCATGTTCCCCAAAACATAACACACAACAGTGGATCTTTTTTTGTGTGCTCCAAACAAATAAAGCACAAATGACAAATGAACAACAGGTGTAAAAGCATCCTTGGTTAAATGTTAGCTCTGCCTTCATCCATGCTTTGATATTTAGCCCAACTTTCTGTATAAACCTTTATCACAAGCATTCCTGGCAAACAAACTTAAAGTTGATCCTTGCAAGCTGTAGGCTATAAACTTCTACTAAAATAAGCAATGTAATTACTGTGTGATCACAGTGATGGATAATTACATGGTTTGAATGTTTGTTTCCAAACTGACACAAGTTGAGTAGTGATCTCTCTGCCTTTGCTCACTTTACCAGATCAATGCGCCTTCAAAGGTGGATTTGAGGGATTCTTCAAATGCCTGCTTCAGATGATTCTTCACACTGCACTTCTTTCATATGCTTGATATAACAATTGACCACAAGGCACAAAGGCATAACACACTCAAGAGCAAGTGTGTACAGTGCTGTGCTTAATGGGAGGTAGCAAATTCAGACTTCCCTATATAAATCAGTGATAATGCCGTATGCACAAAAATATGAACACACAAACTTAACTATCTGTATCTATAAATAAATAAAACCTATTTTCACACTGAATGATTTGGTAATGACTGTAGCAAGCAGAACAGAAACAGAGATATTTAGAATAACCTGAATACAATGCCAGATCATGTGAATACAAATTTTAGAAAAGGAAGTCAAAGGCAACACTTTTTCTGACCAAACTCCTCAAAAGAGGGTGCACCGGAATAATAAAACACCTCGGGGGTAGCATGAAGACATTATAAAACACTATTTTGTCTGCATTTAGTCACTTGCCACTTACTTCTCTCTGCATTGTGCTGGCCTGATCTCTGCAGCTGCGTAATTATTTCAGCAGTGCTGCAGAAAATGTCAAGGACATGGGCATGTCACAAGGTAGTCCAGGACGCAACTGTTGTCTTAACCTTATACAAAAGAGACTTCAGTCAGACAGAAGTGGAAGTGACTTACTCCTGTCTCAAGCCATATTCACGTCTTACATATAAATATGTAAAAATAAAATGATAAAAATAAAAATAGCACTAAACACAACATGTTTATCTTTCTACCACATTTCATGAAAATTGATCACATAACTGTGGAGACTTTTCACTAAACACCAGACGCCAATCTAAGGAAATCGCCAGGGGATCACCAAAGTCCCCGAAGTTCCTCCACTGAGGATCATGAATGTCTATGTGGCGATTTCATGGCGATTCATCCAGTAATTGATGAGATATTTTAGTCTGGACCAAAGCGTTGACCCAACTAAAAATACAAAGCCTTAATTCAAGATGACTCTGTCAAGATGACAGAGAGGAGTCCTGAGCAATACTGATCACCAGCAGTCCAACAATCAGATCACACCAACTTAAGTTATGGTAACCATACTAATTAGTACTTTAAAAAGTACAGTGCAGGATTCTCTGCTTTTTTTTTAGGTTCATATCTTAAAATGACAAAAAACAAAAAAGTTTTGTTGAAAGATCAGCAAAAACGCAGCCCCCCAGCCCTGAAGCATTAGCTGATAAACTAGTCAAACTAAAGCTAAACACAGTGTAGAACTTAGACTGAGTGAAACAAGGGAAAGGACGAGGTCTGCAGACTGTCTGTCTGCAGATCCCTGGTCTCTACGTAGTGAACACACAGTGAACTTTCAGCTCATTGGCCAGACACTGTGCACTTAACTGATGAGTTTGGGGATTAGCACTTGTAGTCTACGAGTGGTAAGCTGAACACATGTCACATGCCTGTTGAGACAAATCTTTTTGACAGCCCTTTAACATATTGTAGGAAATCAGCAATAGTCAGTCAGAATTACATATAAACCATTTACGCATACTTTCCTACGACCATACATTTGACAGTTTCTTAGCTTCACATTGAACAAGAGCTCCATCAAATTGACCAGTCAAACAAACTACAAACAAAAACTAAATTAAAAAAATTAAAGATCACCTAAAAAAAAAAGTAAAAGTTTAAAAAGCTAGTAACTGGTAACTAAATATCTGGTATCTAGACCTATGAATACTGCAAAATTGTGCATGCATACTTTGTAACTACTTGGGGCCAGTAAAATGTGCCCAAAAAAGCAGATCCGCCTTCCGGTCTCGGTATAAGTTTCATCTGTGTGATGGAAAACCTTCCTTGATGAGGTTCCTATTGATTAAGGGTGGCCATCACCCTTCTGGGCTCCATCTTAAAACAGGGCCCGGTAGATTTATGTGCTTTTCACAGAGGTTTATCTTTGCCTTAATGCCTCTTTGTTCAGCACTGTATTGGTGTTTCTGTCACGTTGTTAAAATCTATGGTGCAATATCACTCGCTTGGAATGGGCTCATCGAAGTGTCAGCCCTTGCAGATCTATGGCCCAATATGGCAGGGAGAGGAAAAAGGGAGAAAGAAGGAGCGGTAAACTCATAAACCTATATCTTTGTGAATTTGTGTTCAGTGTCCCTTTACAAAATAGGTAAAAGAGATAACATACAAACAGCGGACATTGTGTTAAATATATTCCCGGCATGCTCGATAAAATTATTCCACAATTTTTTGATGTCAGTTATGAGTGTTTCCATTTCCCTTCGGCCTGGACAATTTCCTCTGACATCTCTGCTCATCCACAGCCCATGATTGCATGTGAAAGCACTCAGAAGAGTGATTGATATGTGGATGGGCGTTTGCCGTGTTTTTATCTTCTCTGAGTAAATCCTTTCAGCTGCTGCATTCATGCCAGCTGTTCCAACCTGCTAACCGTTTTGGTCAAGCTTCTGAGTCAGCTCCTCTCACTGATTGAGATGCGTTCTCTGTGATTATGGCAATCATCTAACCACTCTTGCTGTGCAGTTATACTTCCTCCAGCTGGCCTATCTGGGCCCGTTCCACGTTGCTGCGGAATTGCCGGCACTGAGAGGTACTCCCTCCAGATGACCAGTTTCATTATGTGAAATGTCATGTCATGTTATCTCTGATAACTGACATGAAACACTAACAATTCAATACTACAAAAGCTTTGACTTTCTTCCTTCAAAGTATATGCAGTATATACAATTCAAAACTCAGTGATTACATTAGAGTTAAAGCTTCATTACTTTGACAATTTGGAGGTCGGCTTGTTCGCTTTCTTTCCGGGAGTTTGACTGACAGTTGATTTCAGTTTGGTCTCTCTGCATTTGGCTGACTGGTCCACTATCTGTTAGCTTGCCGTAAGGGGATGGAGGTGTGGGGAGACAGACTAAAGAAGAGAAATGCAACTTATGTAAAGTAACATAATACTTTTTCAACCAGTAATGTTTACATATAATAATGATTAACTGATTACATTTTTGAGGTACCCTGCTGAACATTGGTGAATACATACCCTAATATAAAACTTATAAAACCCAAACGCATGAATTCACATACACAAACACCAGCTGTGAATGAGTCTTCTTAATCTGCCATTCCTGGCACCCACAACAGCTCAAATTGCCCAGAGGAATGCTTATTTTCAGGCATCAGAGCGCAGGCCAGACAATGTCTGTCCTTTTCAAAGGGTATCAGGGATTGGCAGGGCCATGATCTCCTCTACTTGCAGGTCTTTTGTGATTCCCTGGAGGGGCTGAGGCCAGGCGAGCTCCCTGGCGCCATTCTGCTCTTTCACCCAGTCAGCCTTCATTAGCCTCCACCGTAACATTCCTTTTGCTGGAGCTCGAGACTTCTCGATGGGCGGATTCAATGCACTAACTCTACAATAAGTTACACAAAATCCTCAGCACTTTACAAGACAAGAATTTAGAGTACTTAAGTTGTAAACTGCTAATTAATGAATACCACTCAGCTACACATTTCGGTAACTTTAAAGTTCTATTTTAGTAGAGAGGACGCAAAAAAAAACCCTGGCTAATAATAGTTTTTACTGAATTCTCAGAAGTGTAATATGTCTGTCTATCATATGTATTTTATCAAAATGTGTTTTTTCAAACTTTAACTTAGACATATCACCTACATGTTAACTGTGATGTAAAGACTTACTGGCATCTTGGAAATAAATATATGTCACATAAAAGGTGCAATGCTTCATTAATGTAACTTATGGAGCCCAGATTCAATGTATAACCAACACTGACAGCTGTTTGGAGTATGTGATGAATTATTGTGTGTTGGAATGGTGCTTGTGCCCCGAGGCCACCGTCTCAGAATGTCACACTGCAGCTGAATTGTCAGAAATTAGACTGTGAGGAAAGAGGATGTGTATATGATTGCATGTAAAATACTCAAGCTGTACGGTTGTATATGTATACTCTACATGTATAAATATATTGAAAAATAGTTTTGCTATTTCTAATATGCAAACAACAAAAGTGAATGGAAATACACTGGCCAAGATATTGAGGTAAATGTAGCAGACTGTCCTTGTCACTATTCACCACAGTATCTTTAGGAATTGTGTTCATCTTGCAGGAGAGTGAGTGTGTGGAGGTGGAGGTAATGAAAGGAGGAGTTGCATGTGTTACCATCATGCATGAAACTGAAATTTGCATTCCACCACAGACCTGCAGTTTATGCTTGCCTTTTCATTAATCACAACCACAATCTTTACCTAAACTTAACCATGGTTGCTATCTGTATTGCAGAAAGGGAGAACTTTGAAAAACACTGGCATCAGATTAAAAAAAAATAATAATGTAATTTGGGGCTTTACATAATTGTCTAATGTTGCCAGTTCCTGTCTAGTAATAGGGCTTCACTAGCACTGCCTGCATGTTTTAACGTACATATAGACTAATCTGCTTGACCTTTTCCAGTATACCTTCCTTTAATAAACCACTAATTAAGTGTTCCACATTTAGTATCTAAGCCTGGGCCAATGAATAGATACTTAGATGCAAAGATTTAGGCCTTTGAAAATTAACAGTCATGAGAGGTAAATCACGAGAGAAAAAGCCTAAGGTAGAAGGCTAGAAACTGGGACAAACAGAGGAAAGTTCTGACAGACGTGAAAAATATACTGCTGACAGATTTAAAGACAAACATCCAACATAATCTGGTGCTTCACTTGAATGATTACAAACTAGATCACCTCCTACAAAATACTTCACCCTTATTTCTAACACAACCCAACCTACTTTCTTTTCAAAATCATTAATTGTTTGTTGGAATTTTAAATTAAACACCATGAAAATTTATACTTTCCAGCTGAAAATACGTCACGTCAACAATCTCATCGAGCATGACAATAATTCCATAAGGCATTGTACTGCTGAAGGAAGAAGCTCGGATCAATATCGGTCAATGCAATGCATCAATAGTTTGTGCTGCTTCAGCACAGAGGCAGGATGTACTTATAGGAGAGGACCTCTCAACCTTTAATACAACCTGTACCAGCCAAGTCATGGACTGACACTGATCTGCACTGTGGTGCAGCTGGTGTACTGTGGACCTCCGTTTTGGAGAGCACATTCAGAACATTTTCAATTACCAGAAGTCATCTGTGCTGCAAGCCATATTTCACACAGAAACAAATCAGGTCATGTTCCTTTGAATCTCTGGTGATGTCCCTGTGTCATGAACACCCAGCTATCCTTTACGCATAAGTTATTAAAGTCCATAAATGGCTGCCTTTCAGCACTTTGTGCTAAAAGGCTGTAATTAAAGGTTAAGGTTTACGTATCAGCAGAAGTGGTCAAAAGCCATTACATGATAACTGACACAGGACAAAAGTGAAAAATGAAGATGATCACAGTGTCAGGAGGTTTTATGGTAACCCAGACATATCATGAGAGTAGAGCAGGGGATAGTGGAGGATTTGTTTATCAGCCTCAGTTGTAAAAAATACTCCTCTGCCTTCCTCGAATGTAAAAGTATGCATGTGGAGAGGCATGGTCTTTTTTTTTTTGTTTTTCACCATTGTCAGAATAGAAAAGGAGCAGCAGAAAAAATGAGGCTTCCACTTGTTCAACCCTTAAACTTAAGTATGTTATTAACTGTAAATAGGATTTCAAAAGGGATGTAGATAAAAGGGTTTCTGACTGATTTCTGCGAACAAATTCTGAATAAAAAATGCACAATATGGTATGTGAAAATTTGTAAAATTGTCATTGGATTTTTTTTTTTTTATAGCTTAATTAGCTAACCAGCTACAGCCGATTAAAAATGCTTGGCAACAGTCATTTCAGCAAACAAAACTGAAAAGAAATGAGGAGCCTGCTTTTTTTCTGTTTCTGCCTAAAAGAACATTGTGTGAAAGGTGAAGCAACAATAATTAAGAGGGCTGGGCTTAGCAAATGGTCAGTTATCCGGATTTCATGTTTCCTCTTTGCTACAGCAACACTGTGACATCCATACGGCCCCATATTCTGAGAGCATTCATTTTAATTCAAATACTAGATTATATATAAAGCTGTAGAGGCAAAAGGAATGTCCAGCCTAGTGTTCCCAGGATATCTACTCACTGCAGAAAAGTATTGATCCAGCTGGTATAAAGAATCTGTTGGTGTGGTCATAAGTATTGGCTTCACCTTAATTCACTTGTTGGGGAGGTATTTTCATGGTTTGACTGAAAGAACATCTGTCAGCCAACACACACACACACACACACAACACAGAGCCACACACACACACACACACACAAGGCACAGGTTGTCTCCACCAAGAAAAAAAATAATAAACACACCCAATACTAATCAAATGAATCAGTTTAAGTGCATTTCTGCTCTCCTATTTATCAGCTGGCCCTGTCTAAACAGCAGCTGATAATGCTGTGCGGTGCACATTGAGGCAGAGGCTAGCATTGACACACTGCGGGCGCCCATTTCACGCCTGCCCAGTTCAGGGGCTAATGAGTGCAGTTAGCATCTCACAAGTGGGCTAGCAGAGTAATCGAACATCATTAATTCCAGAGCGATTCATTTTGTAACCAAATCACTGATCAAAGTCCATTTGAGCTTGTTCTAATAGCTCTGATGGAAAAAAAACAGATGCCCTGATGGCGGGGCCCCGCATCTCAGTAAACAAATTATGTGGATTCCATATGTGTCTGCATCCTTGATTAAATGCAATGATTACATACAAATGTGCAACCATGATATGGACACTATCTGGGTCCAAATGAGAGCCCTCTCACACAATGTTTTTTGGGCATATTTCCCACAAGTTAAAAAAAAAAAAAAGAAAAAAAAAAAAAAGACGTGGCATGTTTAGAACACAGTTTTCAGGACTACACTGACCATCTGACCATCATATTTAAAGGAATAGTCTGTGATAATTGATAACTAACTAATGCTGCAGTTGAACAAATAACAGACTATCCCTTTAACATACACTAGTTTCTCATGAAACATAAAACAACTGAAAACAAGGTAAAACAAACAAAATATTGACACATTGGTGTATTGTGTATATACACAAGATGCAGTTACCTATAGTTAGTCCATTACTAAGATACTTACACTTACTGTCTATGCGCTCTGCTAAATTCCATTATAGTTTACATTTCACTTTCTTACCTGATCATCTGTATCTCCAGAGCACGTCCTTGTCTGTCCGCTGCTTTCAGCACGTCTCTCCCTCTTCCTGTCTCTCTGTGTTGCCTGTATTGTGACCAGATACCATTATTTTACCAGAGGAACAGTGACTGACCTTGAGGATCATTTTAATTTGAATGCTCTGCTTGTATCACTAGTTTCATTTACTGCAATATCATCACACTGTTTAGCTAGCTATACAGTAAGTGTATAAAGAACAGTGTAGAATGTACAGTAGTCAGGGGTGGAAGAAGTATTCAGATCCTTTACTGACAAAAGTATCAATACAGAAAAGTAAAAATATTCCATCACAAGAAAAATTAATTCAAGAAAAATCACATAAGTATTAGCAGCAACATGTAGTTAAAGTATTAAAGTAAAAGTAGTGTTTTGGTCTCTGACTGATATATTATTATATATGACATGATTAGATGATTAATACTGAAGCATCAGTGTGTCAGCAGCATGTTACCATTGTAGCTGCTGCAGGTGGAGCTGGTTTGAACTACTTCGTTTACAGTTTCATAAACAGGGACACCTGTATCAACTCATAAACATTTTAAACATGACCCTGACTACACACTGCTGTTTGTGAGAAGAGGAAAAAGGGTGAATATCATTGGCTTAATCTTTACCAGTATGTTGTATTTTAAAACATTGTTATATTATCCACTGTCCACAAAAACTTTTTGTGTTAAAAGTAACTAGTAACGAAAGCTGCCAATTAATGTAGTGGAGTAGAAAGTACAATATTTCCCTCTGAAATGTGGTGGAGTAGAAGTATAAATTAGCATAAAATGCAAATACTCTTAGTTACTTTCCACCACTGACATTAGTCAGTTACCTGACACCTTAACAACTCCCTTTATTTACTCAGCTAATGTTACCTGTTCAGGTGTAAAGTAACGTGCTGCCTGTCGGTCCTTCTTTGTTCGTTTCTCAGTCGTTATTTTCTTCATATGTTCACCTTCACTGACTGACCGATCAAAGACCCGTTAAATTAAAAAAACAGAACAAAAGCACGCGCTAAAGCAGCTAACGAGTCGCACCTGCGACCTGACCGTGGGCGCAACCAAGTGTATGTTTGTGAGGGGGGAGTAACACGTTTCTCCCTAGCAAACGGAAATTAATTGAAAGGAAATGACAAGATACAGATCAGCTGATTGGTTAATAAAAGGAGGACAGACGTGACTACTTTTTTTATATTGGGACGAACAGATTGGTATTACGTCAGTATTGGGGTGGACAAGACACCCGCCCCCCAAATAAAAAAAGAATACGTTGTTACGCCCAAAGTTATATATACAGTTAAATTTTATCTTCGTTTTGTGAATTAATGTATTAATCTCATGGATTATCATTAAACAAAAACTGTAACTGCATGTAATAATGTCATATTTTTCAGTACACACACTGGAATGCCAAAGTATTGCTCTAAAGGTTTCCCTATGTTATTTAACATGCATGTCCTACACACCAGATGTTACTTCTCAAATGAATATTTTGAAACGTGTTATTTACATTGATATTTGTTTTCTCACAGCCTTTCTTCCTCATGGAATTATTACCATCAACTGTCTGTAGGTGGAATACTGGGACATGTATAATCTAAACACTTGTGGTAAAGAAATGCACAGGATCCCTTTAAAAGCTAAAACTGGGTACTATTTAAGTGTGGCGTCTCCATCAGGATAATTTGGATACTGGGTGTATGTCAAAACATCTCTGAATGAAAGAGTTACAGCTCCTTTGATCCAAATTGAACCAAATGAGTTTTAAAAACAAAAAGCATAGCTGCTTCATTAGGCCAATTTAAGATGCCATTAAACAGAGACAGTGACAATGTATTATCTCTCCATCCTCCCAAGTTTGAGGAACAGATGGACAAGGCGGCATAACCACATTCATAAAAATCATTTTTACTGCAACCAGGACAGCAAAAGAAGAAGGCCATCACAGTGCTAAATAGAAGCTTTGGCATAATAATCACAGACATGCAATTACACATGCTCTCAGAAGCAGCAGATTAATATTAGAAGAATGCAGCCTTAACATTCTTGGGTCTTGTACAATGGCTGCGTGTGTTTGTCCTAACCCCAGCCTCATGCATTTTCCAAGTGCATTGATGTGTATGTCGTGTTGCCTGCCTAAGATGACAGCGATGGCACAGTGCCCGAAGACCCTGCGCTGCATTCCAATGGCCATTAATTGAGTACCTGCCCGTCATCTCGTCCCTGATTGATGACATAATTAGAGACGGGCCTGTTTGATGGAGATGCCTGGCAAACTCCTCTGTCTGTTGGCCTTTGTGTGGATGTGAGGCCCAGGTCCCTGGAGCTTTGGTCTGTCACTAACCTTGCCTCAGCACAAGGAAGAGTATGCCTTCATGTGCCTGTGTGTGTGTCTCTGTGTGTGTGTGTGTACATGTGTGGATAGCGCTCCCTGGTCCTGCTCGCCTTAACAATGAGCACAGCTTCAAGCTTGGGGAAGCTGATTAAATTAAAGTGCCTCACAGGCAATCATGCCAAGGTCAAAGAGACGCTGTGCAAACTGCTTTTGGCACCAACTTTCCTCGGTGTGTGGAGACGCTTATCAGCAGATGTGTGTGGTTTAGGCTCAGGAGTGGCTGAGCAGTCGTGGAAGGTGGAAAATTGAATTGTCACTGTTGATTTTGCTGCTTGCATATCAGGGAGAAAATGTACTTTCAACAATAGCACAATATGAGGTCCTGGTCTGTGCCTTGTACAACAAAGATCCCAAGTAGCCTGGGAGAATGGGATCGGCGCCCCCTTGTCTTTGTCACTGAGATTCAGTGAGATCTGCTTTTTTTTCTGAAGAGCAGTAATTCTTTTGATTACCATCTCAGCCATGTGTATGATCTTTATCACATCATTTACTATATTTAATGAATGCAGATGCTCCCGTACAGAGCACAAGGGGTTAACGAGTATTAATTGGTGTGGATCATATGCTGTAGCCTACACAGTCTCCAGAACCACATTAAACAACGATGTGGGAATTTCAATATCAAAACACCATATGAGGCAAATTCTTTTGAAAGAATGTTGTGTCAGTTCCCCAGACTATTTGTATGTTTGTAGGATTTAAAGTAAAAAAGAAATATCTACAAATTGATATAAATCAAAGATAGAATTCCAAATATTTTCATAAACTCAAACTCCAATTATTTACTCTTTGTGGTTGGTATTTTTTTTCCACAATAACAATTCAATGTATTTCTCCAGTATACTTTCAGTAAACTTTTCTGTACAGTTGTTTTCATTCTTAATGGCGGGGTCCGTCTTTCCTGTGCTGGATTCAATCACCAGCCTACATACACACAAGGGATTGACAGGGAAAGATGCATGTATGAAATCCAGCTTTACTTTTTGTAATTTTATCTCATCAGTTAATCACTGTTTACTGTTTCCAAGTGAAGCCACTTGAGTCATTTTTCAGGACTTCACAAAGCCAACTCCAGAGCCACCGAAGACAGTATCATTAACTGATCTTGAAGTGTAAAATTAGTGGAGTGCCCCTTTAAGGATATTAACTTTAATTACAAACATAAAACTGGCTAAGATAAGCATTTCCTCCTTTTAGAGTAAGTAGCAAGTTGAATGTGATCACCTGTGTGTAGTCAAAATGCAGGAACAGATTTTCAGATAGATACCTGTTCACCTATCTAGAAGGTCAACAACAACTGGTTAGTTTTATTGGCAAAACTTTATGGGCTGAAACCGCATCACAGTGACAAAGGAAGTTAACAGAAAAGTACCAATCAGGTAAAGAGTGCAAGAAAATTCCTAAGATGATGAACATCTCTGAAAAGAGTCACTGAGGAAAAAATGGAAATAATACATCACAGCAGTAAATCTGCCTAGGTGAGGCCACCTTCACAAATTAAGTGTCTGTGTCAGAAGGACACTAGTTAGGGAGGCCACTGAAAGGTCTTATTCATCTTTGAAGGACCTATGAGGTTCGGTGATGACATTGGAGAGACTGTGCATATAACAACTGTTGCCAGAGGTCTTCAGATAAGCACAATTGAAAAAAAAAAACAAAAAAACTCATGACAGAAGGTTTTATGGTCTGAGAAGACAACCAATGGTACTAAATGCACACTGAATGTTATGTTTCCGTCTCCACCATGAAGTCTGGTGGTGGCAGCATCATGCTATGGGGATGCTTCCCTGCAGCAGGCCCTGGGTGGCTTGTGTGGGAAAAGACTGGGTGAACTGAGCAAAATACAGGGAAATCATGTTCTGCAACTTCTGAGAAGATAAACAAAAAGCCAAAGCCACAGATGAACAGTTTCAAAGCAACAAAGCTGATGTCCTGACGTAACTAAGTCAGGGTCCAGACCTCAGTCAAATCCAGAATTTGTGGCTGGACTTGAAAAACACTGTTCATTCATGTACCTCATGCAGCTTGACAGAGCATGAGCAGTTTGGCAAAGACAAACGGGAAATTTTCAGTGTCCAGACATGCAAACTCAGGCAGAGTTGCCCATACAGACTCAAGTCTGTGACTGCTGCCAGAAGGTGTCTCTTCTAAATACTGACACAACGTCAGTGAATTATGCCATCAGTTGTTTAGTGTTTTATCCTTGGTCTCAGATTAGATCGATGTATAGAGATTTCTCTTCAGTTTGAGTTTTTTTCTTCCTTTCATCAGAAAAAACTTAATCACACACACTGTGAGTCAATAATGTAAACAGGGCTAGGACCAGAGTGGTGGCCAGGGGTGGCAGGAACCTCCCTCTGCAATCTGATTGCCCCAACCCCATCTGCCCCATCTGCCAGAGTCAGAGAGTGATAGGTAGATGGCTTATTAGTATCACGGGTGGATTGCTGAGCAGTCTTACCACATAAAGGGCCTCCTGACTAAAGTCACTAGATACATAGACATACATAAACATACATTTTAAGGAAACGTTCAGGCCCATGAAACTACGTAACTATTAATAATGTACAGTTTATTATTGCTAAGAACCAGGCATTTAATTTCAATCTTAACACATCTGAACTCATTTTACAGATGTGCCCACTCTTCTTTAAAATCGTGCCCCAGACGTTTCTACACCCAGCCCCGACTGAAAAAAACCATAAAAACATGAGAAACTTATTTAATATACAGTGTATATACAGCGCAGTGCTTATAAAAACCAAGGTATTTAAATAACTGTAGGAATTCCTTCCACTTCAGCAATAACACTTTACCAACTTCAAGCCACTCTAATAACAAGCCATTCCTCAGCTGCTTGGCACTTCCACAGAATAATTGAAGTGCTAAAGCGCTGGAGTACAGCTTGTTTACTTGTTCACAGGCAAACAACATCATCACCAAGTGTTAGACTAAACAGATGAGTGAGAAACAGAGACAGTGATGTTCCGAACGAAACAATAAAGCATCGGCAGAGGATGGAGCTGAATGAGTGATGTCCAATCCGCAGCTGCTTATGCTCCTCAGTGGTTTTCAGGGATGTCTGTGGCTAATGACTCACCATTGGAGCTCCTCCACGTCCCATGGAGAGATTCAGATCTGCAGGCCAGGCTTGAACGCTATCAGATGGTTGTGTCTGAACACCAGTGGCGTCTGCAGCATATGCTTAATTGGCAGTTTGAGCCTCTGCTCTGCTGTCTGTGTTCCAAGTCATTAACATGTAATGTGCACTCCGGACCCGGGGCTCGTAAGAACCATTCCTACTCGCCATAACATTTAAACAGCTTTGAGCCACACTTTCCCCAGCTGTGAGACAAAGGGCTTCTGCTTTTTGTCTCGGGCGTGCTCCTCTCCAGTCACACTGTGTGAACTGTCACCACCTCTCCACAGCAGGCCCTTTTCTCGGCGCCTTCTCGTGGGATCTCACTCCCGCTCAGGCCGCGGCTGGCTTTTGTCTCTGCTACTTACAGTGAGAAAGGGAGAACAAGAGGGAGAGCAGGATAGTGAGAGTTGTTAACAGCTTGTTAAACATGTCTGTTTAATTCAACACCACTCTTACCCCTCTGCTGATCTCAAATGCAACGTTCATCTTCTCTAATGCTAATGCACTCGGCTTTTATGGTCCAGATATAGAGAAAATCAATTCATAATGTCTCGCTTTTCTGCTCTGAGTGGATGTGTGAGACTCTAATGAGCTCCCAATTTAGACAGAAATGTTTGTTTGGGACTACAAGAATTTGTTCCGTCTGGGAGAAAGCAGTACAGGTTCAGCGAGAAGACATGAAACTGCAAACGGAAGTTCAAGAGCATGAGACAGGCACTTGAATTTTCAACAAGTCAAAAAATAGTCTCGAAAACAAGAGTTTTAGGTTGTCAGCAGGTAGTAGGGGAGGGGGAGGAACAGTACATTTCCTGTTTCTTTCCTTCAGCTGAGGAGAGAACTAAAAGACTCTAATCATTTTCCTGTGGTAAATACACTCACTGTATCCACCACACACATATATACACATTTATTCCTCCTGTGCTACGATTCTCTTAAAACCATGTGAAGAGTTTAGAGCTTATTTGAATCTACTGCAAATTTCGAGAGCAGGAAAACAACAATTACACGACAGGAAATGAACAAAGCTAATATTCATACAGAATTTGCACTACTCTTGCCATGCAGTTAATATGTGGGAATAATAATTTTCCACATGTACTTAAACCAGCATGATTACAAACGTGGGAGTTAGGATTAAAAATGTGGCCACACATGTCAGCTAAGATGCAACATGAAATAATCAAGCTGAAATATGAATTTTCTTCACTTTTTGTGTAAAGAAGTGAGCTATAAGTATGCTGCTGCTTCTACTGTGCATATTGTTCAATTTTTTAAAAGAGGATAAAAAAGTTTTTGGACATAACCTACGTGTGGAGACAATGTCAAAAATTCATGACTCACCAGCTTCCAACCAGGAGAGCGGAAGCTAGTTTCTATTTTTTTTTTTTTTCCAGGAAAAACTATACATTCACTAAGAAGCAGAAAGTTTTTGGGTATGCACAGTGTATATTTCTATCAGTGTAGAAGTTGAAGCTGATTTGCTTCCACATGGACGGTAGAATTTATTTAGCCTAACTTCCACTTGCAAATGTTAGGAATGATTCCCACAGTACTTCTCTAACCAGCTTTGGCTCCTCTCTTTATTCAGTCACCAGACTCACAAACTCACAGGTTCACGTAGAATCCTGTAACCACAACATAAATACATTCACAACAAGGAGCAGCAAACACACAGAGTTTCAAAGTAATGTAGGAGTGCTTGAAACATTAATAGGACAAAGCAAAGGCTAACAACAACTGTTGACAGCTGGTTAACTGCCTGTGTGTGTGGCTGTGGGAAATGAAGTGTTATAAGAAACTATTTTTAGTGCCCCTGACACAGATATTGCCTTTTATCCAATCATGCGTGCCAGTGTTGTCAGTCACAATTCACAGCCCATGGAGGACACTAATACTGCGACCTCTATCATGGCAGACAAATGAATTATCTTTTTTCTTTGATACAGGTTGGATAGAATAAAAACACAAGTCAAAGAATTATCAGTGATATGTATACTAATTTCTTAGCTCTTAAATGAATTCTACTTTCAGTTTGCTGTAAATGAGTGCACATCAAAAGCTCCTTTCCAGCGTTACATCAGCTGGCCATGTTTGCCAGGCAACAAACAAACACTCAGCAGTCTTTCCATCACAAATGGGAGAATATGTTTTTGCTCACAAAAACCTTGTTTGTGGGTCTGCAGCACCACAGACTTTACTTTCACTGACGGTCGTATTTATGACTTCAGCCCAAAGAACGCAGCTGTGAACAAGGCATTCATGACTCAGAGAGACTTTTATGACTCAGGACAGTCGTCACTCAGCCCTGATTCTGAAACAATAGAAGAGAAACAGAAATCATGTCAACAAATAAAAGTTATGTTTACATTCATACTTTCGCAACACAGCTCGAGTGTATCCTCGAGGTTTCGAAAAAATTTGGAAGGCGGATTTTTCAAAGACATTTCTATAAACAAAACAACCATGTGAACCCTCTGAGACAGATGCTTAAAACAATGAACTAAATATCCTCCAACCTGTAACTTTCTTTCTGAGAGTGATGGCACTGATGGGGGCATGAACAGGTCCTGAAGACCTTTGATCAGCAAGCAGCTGGCTGCTGCTGAAGCTGACAGTCCCATGGGAAGATCTCCTGGAAGACGCCTTTGAAAGGAAGCTCTCCAAGTACTCAGGACTGGTCAGAGACTGTCAGCAGGCTGGACAGAGAGCAGGGCGTGGAGGTTGGATGCAGAGGATTTGCAAGCAGTTCTTTAGCCAGAGCCTTCAGCAATTTGAGCACTGAGGGAGAGAAGAAGAGGAGAGCCATCTGCAGTACCTCCACTGTGGCAGAGAGGGCTTCACCATGGCTGTGGCTCAAAAGAGAACAGCCATAGAGGCAGGTAAGTGGTTAGCCAAAAGGATGCAAGGTGGAGTCTGATGAGCCTCAGCTGGGTCACCTGGAGGAGGCAGAAAGATCCAAAACACCCGACGGGTCCAGGAACATCAGTGATGATGTGCCCAGAGGCATCTGGAGATGTATGTGCACAGTCTTCAGATCAGAAAAAAGAAAGCTTTCTGATGGTGTTTTTACTCCAAGTTACAAGACTGAACTCTTGATTATAAGTCCTGAAAAACAGATCTAGACAATTAAAGTCAAACTGACTAGAAACATGTCCGATTACACTGAGTTAATGAAATGGTAAAGAGTTAATTTAACATAATTATTTCCAACATTTTACAATGTCAAGGAGTCAAAAAATAAACGGAGAGTCGACGCTTTCCTGCGTTCCACAACACTAACCTGGCCTGTTAGAATAACTATATAAACCCACCTGCCATATTTATTTATGCCAAAGAATATAAGATGGCAATTTTGCAGTGTGCAGACTTCATTGTCTGTTGTCAAGGTTCCTCATAACTCATGTTTGGAAAACTTGACCCTCAGTGAGCAAGTCATTGTCAGTGTCATAAATACATCCCATAAGGCCTTGTTGTTAGATGAATTTGTTTTGGGTGACACCCCCCCCCAAAAAAATACATCATGTATTCAGCAGTTCAATTTGCGACTTGTTTGATCTATTTTGTTGATCTTGTTGTCATGTAGCATTTTCCTTTCACTCTCCAGCATATTTTAATGTGTTCACTAGGGTAAAACGCACTGAAAGAAGCAAAATGTTTAATTTTAAGACTTGAACATTTTTTTTCTTCTTTTTCTCTAAAAAGAAATTTGAGTTGGGTCAAAAACTTGATTAGCTCTTTGAATAATCTACTTTCATCTTCGAGGTTGTGTCTCTGCAGAGTTTTAGTGATATTTCAGCCCTGCTGATAAATCTCCCTGAGCTGGAGCCCTGCACACTCTGAACTTTTATTGAACATGAACATATAAAAGGAGAAAGCATTTTCTGAGTTTCCTCCTGGTCACCTCCAGAAAGCTGTGAGCCTTTCACCTTCACCATGCATCACCGTCCTCATTCATTATGGCCTCAGCAGACGGTGAGTCTCACTCAGGCTCAGCTGCTCTGTCCCACCTCCTTTGACCCATTGGCCCAACATATGGAAGTGCTGCCGTGGTCCATGTGGTCCAGGGGAGAAAGTTAAACTTTAATCTGGCCAGCTACTGGGGAATTTGCTCTAAGTTTCCCTGACAGGTGGTGTTTTAATTATTGAAAATGCTCAGTCCATATTTAGTTTAGCCACGAATGAGTCTTTCATCAAGAACAACAACT
Source organism: Toxotes jaculatrix (assembly GCF_017976425.1). Classification (NCBI taxonomy): domain Eukaryota; kingdom Metazoa; phylum Chordata; class Actinopteri; family Toxotidae; genus Toxotes; species Toxotes jaculatrix. The sequence goes on from NC_054412.1 coordinate 16,728,111, forward strand.
TGCAGCCAGAGCCATGAACTTATTGCAAACATGAGGTAATTCTGAGCATTTCTGCCTTTTCTCCCTACTGTGCTGTTATGTGCTGTGCATGCATAAACATCTTCTTTATTAAGCATCTCATCCAGCTCACCCACTCTACAACATTAATATTGTATATGTTTGAAAATTCAAGTAGCTGCTGTTGAAAGCGCATTTCCTTTCGATCAAGGAAAACAGACAACGAGGAACAGTTGTTTAGATCCATACCAATTATTTTTCTATATTCATATGTTTGGAGAAATCACCTTTCCCATGATAACAGCCTCTCTGAGGCACCCAACACTGCAATATATCCTAGACGGAGAAATTACCAATTAGCAAACAAATATGCACAAGGTTCTCTTTGTGTAGCTTCATGTATAAGCAACTAAAGCTGGATTTCATACCAAAGAAAAATGTGTCGGAGACGGTGAGGCTGTGTACATCGTTAGTTTGAAAAACAAGTGACACTGCTTGGACAACTTGAGAGTTTGTGCAACAGATGAACTGAGTGTGTCTCAGTTAGTTACCACGCAGTTATAGATGCAGATTTATATATCAAATATTTGCCATTCGTGGTCCACCAAGAGCTATCTATCTATTTGTCTATCTATCTATCTATCTATCTATCTATCTATCTATCTATCTATCTGTCTATCTATCTATCTGTCTATCTATCTATCTTTTTTTTTTCCCCCCACACATTCTAACAGGCTTAGCTCATAGCACCAAACATGACATGCAGTAGGTATATTTATGACAAGGGAATTCATAATGCATATTTAAAGCTGACCATATGGTTGTTCATACAGAACACTGGCTTTTCACGGGAATCAGTGTGTTTCTTGTAAACCAGATGGATGTTATTGTTCAGTGTTCACGCTAACGTGCTACACTCCAGTGGAATGCAACCTGGTACATTTAATTAAATACAATACATATGCTTGTACTTTCCTTGAGTATTTTCATTTCATGCTAATTTGTACCTGTGACTCCTCTAAATTTCAGAGGGTAATGTGCTATTTACTCCACTACATTTGTTAACAGTTGTAGTTACAGGTTACGTAGCAGGTTAAAACTAGCCTCACCTTGAGTAACTGGAGCAATAAAATACTCCTTACACATGAATACATCACCATTAACAATCCAACAATAGATAATTATAAGACAATTAAGCCATTTCTATGCATAATCAGCTCTTTTACTTTAATTTTTAAGTATATTAAGCTGATAATACTTATACATTTTTATCTAAGTGATTTTGAATGTTGGATTTGATCTGAGTAGATCTGAATACTTATTCCATCACTGCTGCACCTCACACTATTATCTCAGTCTCTCTAATACTACAGGAAGTGGAGAGTGTGCTGTTAACACGAGGACAGCATCTTAATGCACTGTAGTCTTCTTAAAGAACAAATCCTGAGCACATGTCTGGAGAATGATGAATGTATCTACCTTCCCAAGCTCCTTATAACACACACACACGCACATTGTAGTTTAGCAATCAAGTGAAAATAGGTGAATCACAATAGACAAAATAAACCTGTAGAATCTAATACAATCGAAGACAATGCAAAAAATACTGCCTTGGTGAAGGTGGTGATTCAACTCTATAGTCATTTTTAGGTCATAGTTAAGGGGGGCTAATTTTTTGTACCTTTAGCAGTAAATATTAGGTATACCTTTGACAAGAGGTTTTCAAACTGCGTGGCGGCCTCCCCAGGGGGGAAGCAGAAGAAGAAAAACACATGAGGTGAAAGGAACAGGTGCATGTTGGCGTTCAAACAAAAAAACGGGATGTTAGTCATTGTTGTTTGCCCCGGGCACCAACGCAGTCAGCAGCAGCACCGGCTGTGACAGCCCATTAACGCACTTTAAAACCCTTAGCGCCCAACTGCAGCAATTTCCCTCATGATTCAAGTCATAACTCAGTCAGCGTGATATAAACATATTTCTGTAATCATTGTGACTTACACTTTCTGAGGATGTCATTGTGATTAAATGTCCATAAATCAGCTCAGAAAGCAGCAGAAACAAAGCTGATCCTTAGTACTCCTGACCTTGCGTGAGCATGATCATGTTTAGAAGTTTTCTTCGGTATCAAAGATGGCTGTGGTATCAGGTGGGGCGGTGTAAGGGGGTCAAAGTGTCAAACCCCTCCATCACAATATACTGCAATCCAATACAAGAACACCAGTGGCCAGACAGTTGTTATCAGTGCCTCTGGGACAAAGTAACACAAACTGACCACTGCATGCTTCACAGTGGTGGTGTTTGTTGCAGGCCTGTGTTAGTGCATTGCATCACGCTGTTTACAGCAGAGGCTGCTTTTATTGTGTCTTCACCTGTAAATGCCTCCTCAGCTTGAGAGGATTTCAGGTGGTTAGACAGCAGTTTTCGGTGTGAAATTCAGTTTGTCACCAAACAGCGGGTGAGTCACTGTTTAGCTGTACGTTGTAAAAGGGAGGAAAATCATGTACGTATTGTGCACACTTTGAAAGAAAGCGCTGTGGTTTTCCTGTTTGTCCTTGCAGACTCTAAAGATTTGTCAGGCAGGATTCAAAAGATGCATTTTGGTGCAGAAAAAATCCTGCTTAACTTAATTTTTCTTTGCTGCTGAAACAAAAAACCAGACATGAATTCTGTTTGCATTTTCCCCTCACATGGTAATCTTCAGCTCAGTAATCTAAAATTGGGAGGACAAATTTAATTTGCATCTCAAACCAGTCCCCTCGTCGATGCCTGCTTAAAATATCACCTGCGCTCAGCGTTTAAATGCTGTAAGAGGAATTCCTATAGAGCCTGTGCTCTGTTTTGGTCTCTTTCAAGTCATAACATCAAATTTTAATGACTAGCATCAAATAGAGTGAGCACCTACAGTAAACAGCAGTGCTCACGAAAAGAGAAAACAGAGCTTGCAAGGCTGTTTTCTTTTCCCCATCACACAGGAACAGAAACAGAGCATCCTGCTTGTTTTGACCAATTTTCAGTTCATTTACTTTTTCATATAATCAAGCAGAGGAAGATGATCCTAAATTGATTTAGTCGGCTTTTACTTAATGTTCATGGCATTCACTCCTGGCAGCAAATGGGCAGAAATCCAGTGACCCGTCCTGACACGCATTAGCCTGACATACTGTGAAAGAGGCAAAGGCCTCACCTGCACTCAGTCTTTAATTAAAGGCTACTGAGGGCAATGAAAGATGGGAATAACAACAGAACACAGCTTTAAACCAGCCAGTTCAATGTTAAGTCTACCAGATGTCGATGTTTGTTATACCTGGAATAAGATTGCTTTAAATTGGATCCTTTAATGACTTTTCCTCCATATTGAGGCTGATTAGAAGACACTTAAATGAGGATCACAAAGTGAAGCTGTTAGAGAGCTTGTAACCAGAAGGAAATCAAATGTTTTTTTTGGCAGAGAAAGATAAAAAAAAAAAGGAAAGAAAAAGAAAAAGCTATTTGAAGCTAACACCTGTTCATTTCAGAGGCAGAAATCCACATTTCATTAGTTCCTGGCATATGGAATATGACAAACACCACCACTTTCTTTTTAAGTGAATCACAACATTCACAAATGTTAGGACACTAACTGTGATACAACACTGCAGTGATTCTGTGTTATTACAGCTAACGTAGTGACCTGAAGCCAAATGCAAAGTTCAAAATTAGCCTAGTTATAACTTAATTGTTTACCCAATAAAGCTTTATCAACACCACTGATTTAAAACAGTAAACTCGTACTTGCATAGAGGTATCTTATAACCTATGGTGGAGTAAACATTCACATCTTTTACTACAACAACAAACAAACAAAAAAAAGCTGATAAGCATTTTACTGTTGTAGTTGGTTGAGGTGCAGCTAGCTTTAACAGCATTTTAATTAATGGGAAGTTTATTGTATCCCACATTTTGTATGTCAAATTTTCATTTGTATCTTTAATTAAAGGCTACTGAGGGCAATGAAAGATGGGAATAACAACAGAACACAGTAACTATACAATATATTGGATGTTATACTACAGCTCATGATGTGACACTGGCTGCCTGTTTATATAGATGACTGCTGTTGATTAAACAGCATTACAGATATTTCCAATCAGTAACTTAATCTGAATTGCTCACTCAATAAGACATTTCATAAGTTTTAAAGTTGCAGCAAAGTTGAGTGAATCACTGGGAAAAACATTACACACACTAACCAAGCGATGGACTCGAGTCAATCCTGATGAACGAGCAATGGGTGAGGTCACACTCTGAATCTTTTATGGTGCTGGTTATCCAGCACACATGGAGCGGGGAAAAAGCAAAGTACATGATTTTTAGTGCCAAAGCCTCAGTTCTCTTCACCCACTTGGCCTCCCCAAAAACCTTACAATTCTGCAATAACAAATCACATTTTGACATTTGGGGATTTTGCGAAAAAAAAACAACACAATTTCCCGCTCAAAATACCAGAATGACACACCCTCTTGTGTTTCAACTGAATACATGTGGTTAATTGTCATAGTGAATTAAGCCTGGGCTAGTGTGGGTTTTTTAGCGGGCTGGAGGTTGCAAAGGCAACACTGGGTTGTGGTCATGGGGAGGTAAAAAAAGTTGGACTTTGGTAAAACACAGGGATTTGGAGAAAGAACCCATTCCGGGATTTAGTTGTGCCATACATGTAGAATGAAAGAATATCCTGGATTTTCCCCGGCTGAACACTAAGCTGCGGTGGCTACACTAAGATGTCTCAAGCTTCCCATATAGAAATAAGAGGATAACTTGGAATGGTGTGGTGCAGCACAAATCTTTGACCCAGAATTACCAGAGTCTGACCCAAAATAGATTTAGCTAGACCCGTGTTTCTGTGCAGAGTCCCTTCCTTAAATAGCTTGACAGCTCATGCCAACACACAAAACTAATTTGAAAGTCAAATAATGTCAAATCGTTATTTATCAGAGCAAACAGAATAAACATTCGTTTCTTTGTTAAATGCAGGGAACAGGTTTTTGCTTTTTTTTTTTTTTTTTTTTAAATGAAAAGGAGTGATCGCTCAAATCCAATGGCTCTTTTATTTTTAAAAAGCTTCACTTAAGTATTTACAGTTTGTGCAAAAACATTTAAAGGTTTCAAGGACTTTACATTGTAAGTTCAACCTCAAGGCACATACATGGAACAACATCAATATTTCATCATGAGAACAGAAATTTAACTTTGGTTCCTAAGAAAACGTCTCGGTGTGGATGGCTAACGTAACACTGCGAGTGTCTCGATGTGAAGCCAGGATGGCAAAGTATCCCAACACAGCTGTTTTACATGCACTGTAAATTTCCAGCCTACTTTCTCTAAACCATATGAGAACCTTTGTGTATGGTTGCTCATACTGTATCTCAACCACCGCTGGGTGATTGCTTGAAAAAAACAAACAAACAAAACTTTAAAGTCCAAAACCTGCTATGACAAAAAATGAAAGGCTACAAAGCTAAATACAGTACATGCTAAAATCCTTGAATGAATGTCACCATTTGCCGTGAAGGTTTTGCCTACAGGAAGAAAAGATGACTTTAAACGTATTCAGTTTCAGCCTCTCAGGTGTTTTGTCTGAACTGACCTCTCAGTGATTAAACATAATTATTTCAATGCGAATCAATGAGCTTTAAGGGAAATTACTTCTCGGCACCCTGAAACAGTAATAAACCGACGCTAGCAGTCTGCAATACATTTAGTGTAATTCCATCGGTCACGGCACTGCAGCCGCATTCTTTCATCAAGCAAGTTGAAAATTAAGAGTAATGTACGCTGCAAAGCAACCACCAAAAGCTCCTTCCCAGTCTCGGTTGAATCATTATCCACGCACCGCTTAAGGTCTGGACGTATGGATGAACAGTCTCTCGTTAGCTACTGCGTGTCATGCTTAGTGTTGTTCTCCCTGTTAATACTGTTATTGTTGCTGCCGTGGCTGCAATCTGTTGGAGAAATGTGCTTTCTGTTCTGCTGTCTCTTTGTGTCTCATCTTTTCCGCTCCCTGTCCTCTTCCCACTTAAAACACTCTCTAGCTAATCATTCAGTCCTGCATAAAAGGTAAGGCAAATATCTGTCTTCGTTACACATTCACAGACAGGGGAGATACTACATGTTGCAATAGATTGACCTGACTTGTCAGCATGTGACTAAAGATAGGGCTTTCATCTATAACGAAAAAAAAAAACCAAAACCAAAAAAACAAAAACAATCTAAACACTATCTGGTGTAAATGTTCAAGTGTTTCCGTGCGGGGGGTCATGGTCAGCTGGTGCAAAGCATGTAGCAAACCACACATGATGAACTGTCGGTAGGTCAGGTGCTCAGTCATGATTGTTAAGCAGGGCAGATCAAAGCGCAGGTCAGAGCAGCCTGGTGCGTCTGTGTATTGGTTGTACTGATATGTGGATATTAGTAAAAAAGAGTAAAAGAAAAAGTGGAGATGCTTTGATAACCACAGAGGACCTAAGTGTTAATAAACCCAACATAAAAAAGAAATCCATCCAAACAAGTCATGTTTTTAGAAGTATTAGAAGTATTTACCGGTAGTCCTAAAACCTTAGTTTGCTTAAAACAGGTGAACATGTTGTTGACCAGGGGAATGAGATAATTATTTTATAATTTTGTTGCAACGCAAATAAATTTATTTTATTTTATTTATTTATTTATTTATTTAGTTAATTAACTTAAAGGAGCACTCTGACACTTTTTGAAAAAGGGTTTTTCACTTTTTGCCAAGAGTTCGGTGAAAACTGATCCCACTCTGCTGTCCATATGAAGCTGTAAGCCAGGGGACAGCTAGTTCAGCTAACCTGCCTCTGTCCAAAGGTCACACAATGTGCAGGCTGAAAAAATCAACAAGATATATCTTGTTTGTTTAATCCAGACAAAACACCAAAGTGTAAAACTGACACATGGTTTTCTTACCTTTGGAAAGAACTGGGCCATGTGTTTCTGTTTTTCAGTCTTTAAGCTAGCAGTAGCTTCATACTTCATCAATTTTCTCATCTAAGTCTCAGCAAGAAAGTAAATAAAAAGGTTTCTGAAAATGTCAGACTATTGCTTTAAATGTTTTCCCAATAACAGATTTTGTTGTTTCAGCACGTTGCCATTTGTCTTAAAGAATTGTTATAAAATTTTAAGTCCAACAGGTGGGTCAAAAATATGTCAGCTGTCATATTACAAATAAGATTTTAAGACATAACATGACAATGTTAAGACAAATGATTTTATTAATTCACCGTGTTTGTTAATGTTCCGAATGTTGGCTCGTTTAATCAGACTTTAAACATCGGGGCCGTGAACGTCTGTGCATCATCTCAAATTAAAGTCCATATGATCGTAATCTGAGCTGGAATTACAGTAAGTGCAGTTGCTTTTGAGATACTCCGACCTCTGAGGTAAATCCTCTCAGAGATAATCTCCACACTCTGGAATAACTCAAGTACAAGCCCTTAAAAATCATCTGACTGGAAATTTTCGGCCTAGTTTGTGATAATTCTCCACTGTGTATGTCCAAGCAGCTGAATCTGTGTGCCTCACAAAGAGTTAACACACACTCTCTCCCAGCGTGAGCTCCATGCAGCCAAGTGAAAATAAAGTCTACATATTTTTCTCCCTTTTTTGGTTGAGGATTATGAGGAGAGGGGGAAAAGAAAGAGGGGGAGCAGAGGGGTCGGCGGTGGGAATTCTTTAAGCTTGGCCCCTCAAAATAAAATCTTGTCAAATCAAATAAAGTCTTCTTAAGAAGCGCATAATGAAGACCTCTCACTGGCACCTCACATGCAAAGAACTGCCACCACAGCCCATGAGCTGAAGGGCAAGAAAACTGTTTTAATTGAGCCCACGCAGGGATCAAAGGTGTAGAGACAGACAGGGAGACATGAGTCGGACAGAGACTGAAAGACACGGAAAGCGAGGGGAATGGGGTAAAAATCATCATCGCAGAAGCTAACGTCGTGTGGTGAGCAGGTGCATTGTTCAGGTGTGCGAACCATAAACGAAGCAGGCAGTCTCATAAATGTAGACAAAAGGATAAATGATGAGATCCTGGCTGAGCTGCTCAGTCACAACTGTGCTCTGTGAGGATCATGGGCGGGGTGAGATCTTATTGTTGTAATTTCCTAATTTATCAAAAAGCCTAATGAATGCTAGGACAAGGCTGAAATAAGTGGGAGTATAATTAGCATTATGTGTGTGTCTTCTCAAAATTCATCATGTCCACACACACACACATGCACGCAGGGAGGAACAGTAGCCTCCATGATAGACCACAGTGGTGAAAATCCATATAATTTAGCCTCCAAACACAGAAAACACTGTTAGTTTTAAATGATTCCACATCACTGGGTAGCTCGATGAACAATAATACTCTAAACAATGCTGTTTGGCCATGAGTAATGTTGTCTGGGTAATGGACTCTAGGGGAATGGTGGAGGTAAAGTGATCTCTCTGTCTTGCCCTCTGTTCCTCTGTCCCACACATGACGCTGAGGGAAACTGCCCCCTTGTGGCCTCACTTGCCAAAACAGGGAAAACAGGCAACAAAAAAAAAAGAAAAAAAAAGAAGCAGAACAAATTAGGGAATTTCTTCAAAAGGATCTGCATGTCTCAGCACATCCATGCGCCTCATTAGGGACAATAATCCTTTGTTGCTTTTTAAGCTCATGTTAATAATTGCACCTCTTCACCACAAAAACAAACGTGCTGAAAATGACACATCCTTTTCCAGAGTTTTCCAAAAGCGTCTCTGGACTAAGCTCACCTTTGTTCCACTGTAAACCAACAGAACAAAGATGCTTTTAGTCTTCAGGCTCTTTTGGGAAATCTCAGTCCAGGCTTTCCAATGACATTCTCCCTATACAACCAGCCACGATCCCTTACATGTGAGCACCACCTCTGCTCATTTCCTGCCTTGCTTCCATTAATAAGAAAGTGCACTTCTTTTTTTTTTTTTTTACAACATGCCACCAATGAACCAGTGCTTTATTTCCACAGCGCTCTAATCAGCAGTGTTTGGATTTCCCCTGTGCTGTGTTGTCTTTACCACTGTTCTGTTGTACTGGGGAGTGTTTGCAGTGTGTCAAAGCGCAAAAAGGCCATATTTTGCTTCTGTGGTTAGCAAAGGATCCCAGCCCTCTAAGCGCCCCAACGTTTCCTAGGCTGACAGCGTTCGTCAGAAGCTACACCCAGGGTGCCGTGATTGTACAAATCCATGTTCATGTACAGTACTGACCATTAAAACAACTTTCAAAACCCTGCTGATTATAAAAAAAAGAAACACTTGTATCTCTTTTTCTAAGAATAAAAAAGATAGCAGAGAATCCCACAGTATTATCCACAGTATAAATTACATTGTAGACAGAACTTGGAAATATATATAGTACAGTTATATTTCACTAGAATTTTTTATGGTTTTTGTTGTCTACACAAACGGTTTATGTGTGTGTATTTATGTTGTTAAGTATGTCTGGTGTGTGTGTGTGTGTGTGTATGTGTATGTGCGAATGCTGCTGTAGAGTTTGCTGCTGCATCACGTGTGGCAGAACTCTGTACTGGGCACATTGCTGCTCTTGCAATAGGCTATACTGTTGTTACTGAGGTGACAGTCTCTAAATCCAATGCCCCCATTGGGTGTGTAGATGGGCTGAATGCGGAAATCTCCCTTGAGCAGCTGCTCATTGTTCAGAGCCACTATCTGGAAACTGGTCTCAGTCATCTCCAGAATGGAGTTATCCTTCTTGGTTCCAGCCTCACAGTAGTCGTCTTTTCTCCTGCCCCGGTTGTATTTCCACTTGGTCGAAGATGACCGGCTCTTCCTGTGCATATGCCAGCAGAACAGGCTGAGCAGCGTTACCAGGATGATAAGCACCGCCCCACCTATGATCCCAGCCATTAGCAGTGTGGAGTTGATGCTCTCCTGTGGAGCTTGGTCTCTGCCAGGAGGCTTAGTAGACAAGGCAGGCTTGGTCCTGGCCTCAGAGCATATAGTATCCTCTCCAGGCCTGTAGGAGTTAAGGGTGTCCAGCACGTGCACGCAGATCCGATACACAGACCGGGGCTCCAGGTTGGTGAGGCTGATATGTCGCCGGCCCCCGCTCACCGTCCGCTCCCTCATTCCTTCGTTTATTTGGGTTTGGCCCCTTTTGACCCAAGTGACCTTGTAGGCTGTGACGGTGAAATAGGAATCCCAGCTCACCTCGATACTGGTGGAGTTGACCACATTGAAGGAGATCTGAAGGGGGTCCTCATAAGGAGGCAGCGGCCCAGGAGGGTTGTTATGGATTGGAGGTAAGGGAGGGGAGGGTGAATCAAAGTAGTAAGGGATGGATGTGGTGATGACGGTGGAGATCATGGTGGTGACAGCGGTAGTGGTGGGTGGGGGAGGGGGTGTAGAGCGGAGGGTCGGCCAGGGCGGCTGATCGGCATCGACCGGACACTCAATAATATCCAGCGTGAGCTCTCTGATTGCCATGCCACGTACCTTGTCTGGACTCAGGCAAACGAATCCTCGGGCATTGATGTAAGGAGGCAAAGACTTGAGCCACACCACCACCCATTTCACTGCACAGTCACATCGCCAGGGGTTATTACGCACTATGAGGTGTCTGAGGCTCGACAGGCCATCAAACACACCTTGTGTCAGAGTCTGAAGCTGGTTGCTGGAGATATCCAGTTTTTCCAGCCTGTTTAGGCCAGCGAAGGCCGCCACAGGGATCTGGTCAATCTGGTTCTCCTGCAGGCTGAGTTTTACCAGTGACTGGCTGGGTAGGAGGGGAGGGGGAAATGTAAGTGAATTGCGGGCCAGGGCCAGCTCACGGAGGTTGGCTAGGTCCCGGAAAGTCCCTGGCGCAATGCCCTCGTCCGTCAGCAGGTTCCCGTCCAGCAGGAGGCGCTGCAGGCGTGTCACATTCTGGAAGGCCTCCTCCGCAATGACAGCAATGCGGTTCTCATCCAACCGCAGCTCTTTCAGGTCCTCAGGAAGGCCAATGGGAACGCTGCTCAAGTGGTTCTTGGTGAGGAAGAGGAGTTTGAGGCTTACTGCCTCCCTAAAGGCCCCCTCTTCCACCCCCACGGTGGAGATGGAGTTATCATCGAGATGCAGCTCCTCCAATTGAGTCAGCTGGGCCAGGGCTGCCTTGGAGATTGTTTGGATATTGTTCTCCTGGAGATGCAAGACCCTGGTGTTTTTGGGCAGATTGACAGGGAACTCGTCCAGCTGGTTGCCGTAAAGATAGACAGTCTCCACAGAGGCCAGATTGTGAAATTCCACAGGGAAGCCAGCACTGTTGATCTGGTTGTTATGTAGGTAGAGGACCTTGTAGCCCTCCTGTATCCCCAGAGGCACTGATGTCAGGCTGCGTTCGTTACAGTACACAAACGTTTTGTCACAACGACACTCGTCCGGGCAAGAGGCACCCGGGCTGAATTGCATTTGGAGGCTTAAGATGACAGTCAACCAAAATTGCAAGAATGAAGCCCAATCTTTATTCCAGGGTCCAGCCAGAAACTCCATAGTGGAAAAGCAAAACGGGAAAATGGAAACCAACAATAAAAAGAAGAGGGAGGGAAAAAAAAACCAAATATGAAAATCAGAAAGGCAATGACGTATATATCCACCAAAAACTAGACTCACAAAAAGTCCACTTAGGAGAGTTAAGTAATGATGCAGTTAGCTGGGAAAAGAGCAGGAAACCGTGGGAGTAATCCTGTAAATGCTAGTCCTCAGCTGAAGAGCGACGGTCTCATTAGTGGTGGCCAGTCCTCTGACTGACTCCATCCATGCTGAGACATCAGACCATAGCAGGACTCTTCACTCGTTGCTCCATGCAGAGCTCAGCCAGGGCCAATTTGAAGCCACGCAGTCGAGAGCCACCACAGGCTCCACTCGCCTGTCCGTCACACACTGCTGGTCCCTGACCAGGGCAGAGTCCAAGGGGGGTGACATTTGGTTCCAGAGACCTGTGGGAAAACAAAGAAATGCTAGATTAGTATTTTCAGGGGTGGCCTGTTCTCGGAAAAAAAAAAAAAAAAGGGCCTCACTTTTCCCTTTCTTCCTCCGTCTCTTTATTTGACATACAAACATGCACACACATACCAACTGTCTGTCCTCCCCTCTCACTCTGTCCTTCACTCCCAAACAGAAAGACAGTGTCACAAAACATACCGTTCACTGCTGGTGTCAAATTATGCGCTGGCTATTTAAAAAAAGAGTCAAACCATCTGATAAATATTCAGAACAGCTCTTTGCACATCCGGTTTCACAGACATAAAGAAGGCTTTTATCCCTTCCGCGCTATCAAAGGAGGGAATAGACCACTGCAAGGACACACACTCACGGATTCACAGAGGTTCTGAGCAACATCAATGTTGCTTAATGGAAAACATGCTAAAAAGAGATAAGGCCAATAATACACCAGCTCTTTGTGTGCCAACATGGATGCACAGGATATTTCCTGAAAAAACAAAAAACAAGTTACAACTGTCTTGTGGGCAGAGGTACACGAGTAAACACACGAGTGCTTACAGTAAACACAGCCAGTTGTTTTTGCTGTTAGCCTAAGGAGGAGGTTGTTATTACGTGTGTCTGCCTCAATGCACCATCATCAAAATCAGGATTTAAAGCTGTGAAGAGTGGAATTACAAAACAAAGGAGAGACAGTCAAGGAATAGAGACCCTGCATATCAGCTCCTCCTCTCGCTAGAGTGACATACACAAGCTGTCAAATGAAATGGGATTGGAAAATAATTTAGTTCCTCCACCTGCGATAAATGATCAATACGGGCCATTTTTCAGCATGGAGAGGCTCGTAGTAAAGCACAAGGCCACTGGATTACAGTAGAACCCTAGATCCATTATTCCAAGTTTTATGAGCCATCAAACACCCCCCACGCCCCCCCTTACCCCACATGATTGAAAGATACTGGTTGTCATCGGCAGCTTTCAGCTTAACCGAAGCTCCTCCCTGAGTCAATGTTGGATGATACACAATAATGGAAATGATGGGTTCAGTGTTGAACACAGGAATGGCCATGAGCGGGGATTAAGGTGTCCTGCAGGGCTCGTCGAGAACAGGGGTAGCCAGTGAGACACATAATTCCAAAAATAAATAGAATTCTTATTATTTTGGGCCAGTTTGTGGAGCTAAATTTCAGATGTGTAATGTCAGGCAGCCATGGCCGACTACATTTTGTGAAGAAGAGAGCAAGACGCTGAAATTTTAAAAAAAGTTGAAATTTAAAAAAAAAGGGACATTCTTCTATTTGCCTGCTTCCTCAAATTCTGTGTGCTGTTTGTTGACAACATGTATCCTGCATTGGCTCTTTGTGGAAGAGATGGAGAAACAATCCTTTGACACACATCTGTGATCTACTTTTCTAAATTGAAAGAGCTAAATTTAATCAAATAAGCTTGGGGTGTGTGTGTGTGGGGGGGGGGGGTAAGCAACCACATGAGGCGATAAAATGTGCTGCCACAGCAGCAGAATCAACAGCAGAAGGCAGCAGCATCAAGATTATTATAGCTGCATAAATAAAATGTCACCGAGAATCTAAATAAAAACCTTAAAAAGAAGCAGGATATCAAGTCGGTCTTTACTTGTCAACAGCAAATCTGATAAACTGTGGACATGGATGGATCTAGGAGGGAAAGTGATCGAAAGACTTTTTTCCCCCTCTCTCTCTCTCTTTTCTTTTTATTTAATTTCCAGCCGAGGGAGCACAGTTTCTCACCACCAGATGAACGCTGTGATATGTGGCCAGGACAATCCGATTAGAACTGGATTTAGCGACAGAAACGCAATTAAAAGTTTAAAATGGATAGGGTATTTAAGAGGCGATAAGAGGCGGATCAGGTATACTTCAAAGCCTGCCCAGTCAGCGGTGTTCATTTGAATGAATTATTTCAAAGGGAGAATTGAAAACCGTGCAGTGCATTGAGAGTGAAAGCTCCTCTAAAAGCAAAAAAAAAAAAAAAAAAAAGTCAGGTTTTCTCCGGAGTGAAAAATGTGGAGCGCTTTGTAGTGTTGTAATCTTTAACTGGATGAAATACCTATCTAATTAACCTACAAACAGATGGGCCAACAATTTTACTGAATCTTTAAAAGTGGCTGGGACCTGGTGAAGCCATGTCAGTTTACGCCTGCTTTTGCCTGCAGAATGCTCGCGGCTGTAAGTTACATGGATGAAAACATATTCGTGGCTCTGTTTTTTTTTTTTTTTTTGTGTGAGGTTTTTGGATAAAATAAGCTGCATATTTTCTACATTTCATTCCGAACTAAATCAGAAAAGAAGTCGATTGACATACAACTTAGGCCCGGACTAAACCATTCATTTTTCCTCTACATTTCTCTCCAAGTGTGTCCTGGGTTATTGAGAAACATCCACTGTACCTTTGGCGAGCCTTTATCCATTACAAACCCCGCTACCGCGTTCAACTTTTCCCCTTTCTTCCAGCTCCTGTTCTTCAGGCGGTCCTGCTGTATGACCGTGCGTAAAGGTCCGTGTGGTAATGCTGTTGCGACTCGGTTCCGATCAGCAGCGTGAACCCGGTGAGTCTACAGAACAGCATATTTGCCTGCATGGGTCCCCCCCCGGGTTGTGGCTGCGCGTCCGTCCGCACCGCTGTCCGCACTTTCTTTTTTTTCTTCTTCTTCTGTTTTCCAGCTCCCGGGCGCTTCACCAACGGAGCCCCTCCGCTTTAACTCAGCACCGTCAGCAGCGCATGAGGAGCTAAGGAAGCGGCGGCAGGGTGATCGCAGCGTCCACTTGTCCCCCTCCACACTCTGCCCGAACGGTGAGGACGCACTCGCCGAAGTGTCCGCCGCCCGATCCACCACGGGCCATGACGGCCAGCTGCGTCCGTCCGGTGCGCTGTTTAGTGGGGAGCTCAAACTTGCCTTTAGTGCCTACACAGCTCAGACCCGGACTCCCAGCCAGTTGTTTTCTTAGATGGATTCAGTTGATAGTGCGACGTGTGTGCTGTGCTCACCTCTCTCTCCCTCTCTCTGTCTCTCCTTCTCTCTCTCTCTCTCTCGCTCTCACCCCTCCTGTCCCTCCTCCCCTCCTCAGAATAAAGAATGCATCTCTTCCAGCAGCTCCGTGATGGCTTTAAGCCACAGATCCTCCCTGCTGCCCTCACACTGCAGAAAATAGTTTTGTCTCTCAACACGCTTTACCCCTTACATGCTATTTACCCGGCCTACCTTAACCCCCGCGACGATGTCTGAGCTTCCATTTGCATTTTAATCACAAAATCCAGAAGTCACATTCGCCATGAAAAACCACCACAGGGCACATTCCTTAAATATTCCTAGAGTTAGTTACTGTGTGACTACATCCTTGGGGTCGCAGCGTGTCCCTGAAGGGCCTTATTAGCTGTAGCTGTGTTGGAATATTCTTGGGCCTGCTGTAAGATGTTTATTTTTTTATGACCACCAGCCCCACATCTTCTTCTCGGAAGGGTTTTCTTTTTTCTTTTTCTTTTTTCTTTTTAATTACTGCTGGATAATTAGCCCCGAGTGAAAAGCACAGTCTCATCTTTACTTCCCGTAGGCTACTTTCTTCCAGTGATTTGAAGCATTTAGACACACGCTGACAGCCAAAGTAATTTCATCTGACTACATTGCTTCTTCGCGCTAATACTGATTCAGCAGGGCACTGTCGCTCTGCCCACACACACACACTTGAAGCCGCGCGAGCGCACACGCGCGCACACGGACACGTTTGCCTGCATCCAGTCGGACCAACTCTTCCCTGCGCGCGCACTCACTTCTTTAACGCAACTGAAAACAAGCGCGCGCCCCCCCACACACACCTATACACAGGACATCACCATTAAAACATTTTGCTGTTTTGCTGATGTGTGTGTGTGTGTGTTCTGTTTCTCCCTCTCTCACCAGCACGCATTTCATAACCTTCTAAAGTCGAAGTGAAATCAAAGAAAGTTTGAAAGAAAAAAAAACAAACATCACAGCCTCAGTGTTACAGATAAAAAGTTAAATTCATAAGCAATAAGTCACATCCTCTCTCAGTGAAATACGGGCTCCTCAGTCTGGTTTAACCAGTAACTGAATGTGGGAGCTAATATTTGTAATGCAAACATTAAACAGTTACTGCTGTATACCTGATATGAACAGATCAATTTTCTGACTTTATGCTTCTTTTTTACTTGTGCTACAGTTAGAGGATGTTTTAGCATTTAACATTAGCCACGTGTCTCTTAAGCTGAGGTTCAGCCAAAGCTACATGTTCTTACAGAAATCTGTGTCTGTTTGGTGTTTGGTTGTGACTCGTGTACTTGGTCAAAATGAGCAAAAAAGACTAAAGTTTTGTTTTTATTTTCTGTAATTATTGTAGTGATAGAGCCTGTGGCACCAGCTGACATGTGCTATGGGTCATTGGATTACAAAGCTAGACTAACTGGCTGCCACTAGAATGCTGGTGCCCACATTTTGAATGAAAAACAAATGTAATAGCACATTAGTTCCTCACAAATATTGAAATTGGTAAAGGGACAGACAGCTGATAGTCAACATGATGTGGGCTCATTAAAAAAGGGGGGGGGGGGGGGGGGGGGGTGAATTATGTCCATGATTAAAGGACTATCCAGGGCTATGACATGGACCAGTCAGTAGTGCACCACAAAAGCTGACGGAGCGTCTCTTATGAAATGTCTGTTAAAAGTTACCATGGCAAACACCTGTCCAGAACCTTGGAGTTTCAAGGCTGATGAAACAAATATGTTTAAAAAGCAGTTTTATCCTCTTAAATTTTTGAATAGTCACACACGTGTCACTATCATTTATATTTCCTCACACAGGAAAGGCAGTCTGAATTACTGACAAAGGAGAAGAGATTTCAAATTTCACTTTGACTAAAGAAATACTAAATCTGTCATGTTCTGTGTTTTCCATGTTAGTTTATAGCCAAAGCCCGGGCCATAAAGGCACACAGGAGTCACAAGATCCCCACAGGTCAGCAGGTGCACATTTGCCTTTGATCTCGGCCTTCAGTTGCCAAATACTTTTAATGTAGCTCTTTGACTCCTGGTGACCCTCCCGACCACATATAACTCATGAAAACTTTCCGAACAAATTACGTGGCTCTTGTTAAAAATCGCCGGTGTCATTTCATCCAATCAGGCCATCCATTGCACCTGCCATTTAAGTCTTCTAATACGTCAACCCTCTGTGAGATGATTTGGTTGTTCTCAGTGTTTGCCTTTCATGTTTAATTTCAGCTGCCACGTCCCTGAGATGGACGGCCGTTGCGAGGCCCAGTCCACAACATTTAATTCCTTCATAAATCAAGCTTCTGTGCATGGCATGAATTATTGATTGAGCGAATTTAAAGGAAACAGCCTATTTTTATTTTCTCCTTGATGGACATGTTTTGCCGTGGCGCGCTCTGTTCCTGGTTGGCGCAGCATTATGGAGTGTCTCTTTCTGGCACGCCAAAGGGGATAAAATGACAGACACTTAAATGGGCACAAGAGGGGACTATAGGCAAATGTGCTCCAGCCATTATCCTGCATGTTAATTTGATTTGTTCATTGTTGTCAAGAAAAATAACCAAGCAGGAGTTCAATGTAAATTAGCCTGACTATATGGATGACATTCAATCAAAAATGACTTTAAAAATGAAGCTTTATTAAATTGATTTTAAGCTTCTGTGGGTGAAAAAGTAAAATACATGTAACGTGCCTTCCTCTAGAAGCCGCGCTCTTAAGTTTGGTGAAGATACACTGTAAATATTTAAGGTTCATGTTGCATAAATGCACAGAAATATTTCAGGCTACACCCTGTCCTGAAGTGGAAATTCCCCTTTTTCTGCTTTACCCAGAGACCTTCCCAGAGTTTTTGGCGTGGCATATTTACTCTGCACGCTTGTGTACCTTGATAACACTGCAGATACACATGACCCCAGAGCACATCAAAGCCTCCCCTGTCCATCTGCTCCTGTTCAGACCCTCAAACAGTGCTAAAGGAGGGTAGAGGGAAAAAAAAAGTCCACTCAGATATGCAGATATGTTTATCCCTTGGTTATATTCACTCCAGTCCCCGGAGACATCATTAGCTTATCACATTTCTCTCTGCATGAATTTACATCTGGACAGTGAAAGGCACTTCAAAGGTGCCAACAACATCAGTGTTTAAGAACCTCCCCACAAGTATTGGCAAGATCTTTGAAAGAACTAGCTGTGGGAAACCACAGAAACATTGCAAATGGCCAAAGCCGTGATATAATCAAACTCATCGCTTGAGATTTCAGTAAAGTAAAATGTGCTGATTACGTTTAGAGTGGGCGATCAATGCGTTCATTAATTTCTAAGGCGATGGATGTAATTATGTTTACCCCCGTCGATTATCAATCTACATGCATCTGATGTCGGAGCGTGGCTCCCAGAAGAGAAGGCATTTTCACAGCTGAGGAAACGGGTCGGCCCGACAGCGCACTGTATATTTTACTCCAGAAGTGAGCTGAGAGCAGATGAGGGAGTCAGAGGGTTGCACCAGCTCCTCAGCCCCTCTGGACCAAAATTCATTTCTTCCTCTAATTTCAGATATTTTCATTGCCCTGTCCCTGTGCAACCATATCATGATTGACGCTGAAAAATATGCAGTCCATACGGTACACACACAACAAACACCAAATTTTAAGACTATTATTTCATCATTCGGTATCTCCTGAAGGATGGAATGGAGCCTTCTAATTAGATGGCAGAGTTAGGGTAAACAACATGTACTTTTCCTCCTCGTTAAAGTCGAACAAATCGCCCCCGACTGTCCCATAAGAAAACTCAATACAGCACTGCTCCATCTGAACCTCCCTGATATCACGTGGGGTGTTATATGTAGCATTTAAAACATATAAAAGACTACTGTCAGGGCTTAAAGTTGCTTTTATATAAAGAGTAAGATGGTCTGCAGAGCTGTCAAAAGGCCAGCAACGCTCAATCGGGCTCATTTCATGAGAAGTAGCAAAGGTAGCGTGCTCTCACATGAGCATGTGAATTATAGGGGAGGCAAAGTGAATGCAGGGTCCTGGCTGAATGCTGCCCTGTGCTAATGCCAGGCTGTAAAAACACTGACTTGACAACAAGCAAACCCCTGTAGTTCTGCTGAGGGAGGGATGGGGGAGAGAGAAGCAAGAGGAGCAGTGCAGAGGAAGAGAGAGAGAGAGAGAGAGAGAGAGAGAGAGAGAGAGAGAGAGAGAGAGAGCTCAAAAGAGGACAGGAAGAGAGGATTGTGGATTACTGCTGTTTTTGACATGTGGCTGCCATGTCATCCCCGTCCTCCTGAGATTTAATACCTGAGACAACTGCTTAGCAATTGTTAAGATATGTGGTGGCCATTTTGCGCTGACACGCGCTGCTCTCCACTATGAAAAATAATACAGCTTAAAGGAGCAATCCACCCTGGGAACGTCTTACTTCATTTAACACCATCAGTCTGTGATGCTTAATGCATCCCTTTAAGTATATTATGGTCAAGTGTAGCCCCAGTTTGTGCCTCTCATTTATCATCATTACATCGCAGTCTCAGAGCTAAGCATCTGATTTTCCGAAAAATAAATACCTGGCGAAAAACCCAGAAAGTCATTTAACAACACTTACTGCTGTGTTTGCAGAAAGCTCAAAGACTCCTCTAACCATCCGGATGAAAAAAAAATATTCTGTCTGTTGTACAATAAAGAAGATTTAAAGACATTTCTTAAATTGCACCTCTTTAGTAGTGGCATTGCTCTAGGGACAGCAGCGTCGGTCTGCTGGACGGTCAGCCCAGACAGATACAACTCAACAGCTATTTGATAATTTAAGCTGAAATTTTGCTCAGACATTCATAGAAACATGTTCAGAACAGTGCAACGTGTTGTTAAACAACATTTTGGGGTTTTTCAAAATAACATTTTTTTTTTCCTTTTGGGAAAATTGGGCACTTAGCTGTGTGTCTCGAACGTAATTGTAAGGCATTAGAGGCACAAAATGGGGCCAGGTCAAGTGCTGTCATTTACGCTTTCAATCAACATCATTTCCTATATTTCCGGGTGACTTTTTTAGCAGTTTCTTGGGAATAGATCTTTGTGCTGTATACCTGTATGGGTGAATGAAGATGAGGGAAAATTAAGAAAAGAAAATAAAGGCCCTAAACATTCATATTTCAAACACAAATATGCAAATATGTTTCATCTTGTGTAGTTACAAAAGACTAGAAAGAAGTCCTTGAATTTTCCTTTTGCTCCTTTATGCCCAAGACCGATTGTTTAATTACTGCTTATATTTATAGCTAAATATTTTCAGCTTAATTTTCACTGAAGCGTTTCCTGGAAATAGGAAACTCAACATGATGAGTGTGTCATCATGTTGTTTACAGCTGTTCGGATATTTGTGAGAAAAAGACACAAGACTGGAAACTGTGAAGTACTTAAAAGGTTTAAGTGAGTGTGTTCTGAGAACTTTACAAATCCCTGTTTTTCACCTTACTGAAAATGTGCTGCTACACAGGATTTCCTTATCATTAAATGCACAGTGTTGGGCAACTGCACAGCCACAGTAAAAATGACGCCGCTCTGATTTGTTGAAAACGGCCGTGCTGTTCAGGAGTAAAAGTAAAAGGACCCGTGAGACAGCAACTTACAAGAGATCATCGGAGAGAGAACAGAAAAGGAGAAAAATAGACAGATGCCAGGAAGAAGCAGGTCTTGGGGTCACGCGAAAGATGGGCCTAATCCCACCTCTAGTCCCTGCAGCTTTTCTTTTGTTTGAAGTCACATCTGGGCTAAATTTCCCCTCCTGACTTGAGCAAAGAGGAAGTCTTCTGGGTGGGTGGAAGGGGGCTCAGGGCCGCTCCTGCCTTCCAGGCTAAACTGTACAAATACTGTAGATCCATGAGTCACTAAAGCAGGAACTGAACAAACATATATCCAGACCCTGATTCAGAGCTCATCACGGTGGATCCATGATGAATACTCCTCTCACTCATTCACACACATGCGGGCAAAGGTATGTTTTGACTAGGTAAATAAGATGAATCTGTCCTATCAGACTATTTAACATACATGCTTTGTATTAAGGGGTTACAAGCAAAAAGGTTGGGAGCCACTGCTCTACACGTTTTACAGTGAAGAGGAAAAGAATTTTGACATATATATTTTGCATTACATGTATATTAAAACTGTATATCATGTAAAAGTGGTCTCATGGCCACATTAAATGGCACAGTAAATGATACCTGCCCTGTGGACTTGGGTAATATTAAAGGGGAATTCCACTGATTTGACACGAGAATCAGTTTTAGTCATCATGAACAGTGGGGTGGAGTGTCCCACTCAGCCTGAGAGGACAGCAGTAAAATATCTTCTGTGGCCACTGGAGCAGTTTTTTATAAAAGTAATAAATGTTAAAAATGTTTTCTCCATGTTTGAAAAATAAAAACCCTGGTGATGTCATCAGGGTTGTCTCAGCTTGTGCCTTTTCTTCATAGAAATCCCGTGTTAGATTCCGGAGGCATGAAAATCCAAAGGAATGGGTATTTATAAAGAGTTGAATTATGGGTATTTTTTGGAGTTTGGCCTATACTGTGGGCAGAGTGTTCTGACATCTTGGCCTCGGCTGCTTCAATTTCAACCATATATTTAAAAAAAAAAAATCAGTTTCTTGTGAGTTCTCTGACTTTATGGAAATGCAATACTAAATCACTGCACAACGAGTTATTAGAACTTTCAAAATACAGTTATATATGTTTTACAGTGAAAATAAAACATGTTTTGACATATGAAAGTATTTAATGTTAAATGTTTTAAATTGTACATTGTGTAAAAACATATTCTGGTCATTTTGGCTAATTTACTGGCTCTGCAAAATGTTTATTTGCCATAGAACCAAATCTATTCTTTTTGCTATAGAGGAAAGGCAGGTAGGTTACACAAGTTCCTAAAAATGTTCCTGGAAAAGGTCTTTCTGGGAAAATCCACTAGTTATTGTGATTCTTTAGTCAAAAGGGGCCTCACAGAAAAGTAAAACTTTAAAACAGAGAATATTAAATGTTTTTTTTTTGTTTCTCTGTTTGCTTTCTAAGAATATTCCATATAAATTAAAGCTTCAGTGAAGCTTTTACAGATACAAAACAACAGTTACAGGTTGACAAGTCAAATAGGAGAGAGAATAAAGAGTCAGTTACCCCTTTTCACATTAATACAAATTACATAGTCCAATTTATACCATGCTGAAAAAGTCTATCCGAACCCTGCACCGTTCTGTCTGACCAACCACCATCTTGATTTGATCAGGACCTCAAAGCTGTGGACAGCTGTTTAAGCCTCTTCCTGTGCTTGAATGACAATCTGTGTTTATCTTCGGCTTTCCTCTACAACTAATTAACTAAGCCCTGAAACACCAAAACACCACGGTCCCCTGAACCTTTTCCTTTCTGACAGCTTCTCCCCACAGCTGATTTATTATTGCACAATTCCAAATTAGTGCTGAGTGGAGAATGTCTCACAACAATTTACACTCACATGACCTAAGAAGCTTATTAATTGCTATACTTTAATAAGAGATAATTACAATATAGTGCATATAATGTAACTTCATATGGACAAATATAATTGTAATCCTTGGTTATTTACTTGACACACAATAAAATGAAGAGGAGATAATAATAATAATTATTATTATTATTATCATTTTTCAATTAGACACACACACACTCTGGGGATGAGGCACAGAGGTTGCGCTTCATTTTCCCTCTACTTCTGCACTCCTGTGTCTTCACTTTCAGATTAAATACTATGCCAATCTTTACTCCTCATGGAAAGTTTTAATTGCCTTGGAAGCAAAGAGACATTTTAGCTTGCAGTATGACTGAAAGCATACATTGTAGTGGATGTTTGAAAGGGTTCTTATTATCTCTTTCAGCCTCTCCCTTGTCTTTTCAATGTGAAAAATCCCCCTGATGCATGAGGCAGGAATTTGGATAAATCCAGAT
The DNA here is from genome assembly GCF_017976425.1 of Toxotes jaculatrix. Taxonomy (NCBI): domain Eukaryota; kingdom Metazoa; phylum Chordata; class Actinopteri; family Toxotidae; genus Toxotes; species Toxotes jaculatrix. The sequence goes on from NC_054412.1 coordinate 16,751,125, forward strand.
TGCGTCAGAAGCCAGGTGAAACAGCTCACAAAGCAGACAGTTAAAAATATAATTATGTGGTCAGACTCTGCTAAGCTACATTGTTTAATCCTTTGCCATACTAATGCCATTGCTTGACTTTTCCGAAGAAGTGTCGTAATTTAATATTCTTACGCCGTGTCTTAATATGCATATCTTTCCTTTGGTTAATTCATCATCATCAAAATTTTTTTTCAGGTTATTTATTCTATAATAATCACAGTATTAGCTTTGGCAAGCTTTATTGAAACTTAATGCACTACAGTATTAAAGCCCAATATGTGTTCACTGGCTTTTATTTTGGAATACCGCTCACAAGTTGAAATAAAACTTCTCACAACAACATGCCCCGGAGATATGCAGATGCAGATGAGGCAGCTGGATTTTTTTTTTTTTCTATTATGTGTTGACAGCGTTAGTACTTTATCTTTTGTTTACAAGCTCCTCCAGCGCTGCTCACCATGTCATAAAAAAACATAAATGAGATTTCGATAAATAGCATTTTTGCCCCATATGGTTTTGCTCAGGCAGTAGCCCCTTTAAAACAATCTGCGGTTCCATCTGGTCACTGTGGTTTTTGCCCCTCGCCAGTTTGTCCCCCCCTTTGCTTTCACTTACTGCCGCAGCGTGCCGCCCCAGTTTGAGAATAGTCTCACAAAACATCCCGAGGGTGTCTCTAGGTGGACGCCTACATGCGAATTACAGCTCCTCTCAGGGTGCTTCAGGGACGCATCATCTTTACGTTCCCCGACAGTGGAGAACAAAGAGGCTTGGAGAAGAAGAGAGGAAGAGGAGAGGGAAGTGGAGGGGTTGGGTTTGGTGTGAGCAGTAATGTAAGGCGTATCAATGCAGAGGGATCTGTTTTCATTGCTCATCCCTCACCAGGAATCAGATCACTCTTCCTCTCTCGCTCAGGTGGCACAGGGCCCAACCCTGGCGCCTGCCACCCTGCCCAGATTAATTGAAGCATGCTGTTGTAAATGAATCACATATGGCTAATATCTCCCCACTTTCCCCTCTCTAGCGCACGCTAGCATCACCTATCCTCGTTTGTTTTCTATTTTGGGAACAGATGACTTCAATCATGCCTCTTTCCTTGTTTTTTTTTTTTTTAAGAATTACTGCTCAACACAACAGAGAAGAAGAAAGTGTAAAGGTAGCCAAGGTCAATTGTTCACTGGGTTGACTTCACTGTAAAATTCATGACTTTCCCTTTTGGTTTTTCATTTGTCTCTTTCCACGGTCCACTCTTTGCTCTTAACTTGGCACAAAGCAGATTAATTGCGCTGTCGTACAAAAGGTAGGAATAAGCCAGCACACCTGTCCCTGATGCCACCTAGCATTAAGATAAATGCGTCATAGCTTTGGTCTTTATTAGTTATTTATAAGACCCACTGCCCAGAATAACAGCACTAAAAGAAGCAGACAGAGTGAACAGTCGCTCACAGCGCTTTTTGAAACTAATGCCCACAAGGAAGTGATACAATAGAAGAATGAATGTTGACCGAAGTGACATTATCAACAGTGTCAGGCCAGGCAGCTCCATCAGGTTGTCATGTCAACACAGCATGGTTGTCAGGCAACGTACAAACAACACGCATGAGGAGGATTTGTTTATCTTTATACATTTTGACATAATCTGTTGTAGCCATTTAGCGGCCCCACGCAGCTGTGGAAAAATTATACACTGCATTTGTTTTAGTTCTTCTAGGAAACAATGTCAAAAAGTCAATTATTTCTTTTTCAGCAGTTTTTTTAAAAATTGTGAGCATCTACTAAACATTTCAGATGTCAATTTACGATAAAACTACACCTTCAAACTGCATATTTCTCTGAATTACAGTGAAATAAAGGATATTTTAAAATTTCTCTTATTATGGAAACAGGAAAAGTGTAAAGACATAAAATACTTTGCATACACTTAAAAAAAAAAAAGTAAAAGTTGTTGAGGCATTTCCCTCAGAACCACAAAGGTGAACCTCAGGGTGGCACTGGATTAAAAGTCTGGGGTTTAAAAAGTCGGTAAGCTTTATCCCCTGGAGACCATGAATAGCTGCACAAAACTTAATGACAATCTATCCAATAGCTGCTGAGATATTTCAGCTTCCTCTAATACGACTGCCTATAAAAATTCTACTATAAACTAAGCTCAGAGAAAGATTTTTTCTGCCACTAACTTCCTGGAAGTACGCCACATGAAAAGGTAATTTTTCAGCAGGCTATCACAACTGAAAATGTATTCTTCCAAGCAGTTGAGAAGACCATTAAAAAGAGAGGAGAGTGGACTTTGTACCACTCGTGAGACTATTTTGTTCCTGTCAAATGAGATTTTGGGGTTCTGCAACACAGGAGGCGCTTACAGGCTATGAGCTAATATTCAGCACTGCCTCAAGATGTCTGATAGTTAATGAGAACACAGCCTTTCACAAAGCCACAATGCCCTGTTGGTCCCCTCTTATCATTCGACTGATCAGGGTGTATTCACTAACTTGGCAGAGCCCCTGATTGCATGGTTAGAAATCCAAGTGGTAGATGTATCAGGTTTGATATGAATATTGTGTGGTTTGCCCATGGGGACAATTCCATTTGTAAGACCTACCCCCTTTCTTTGTCTGAACCCTTTTGGATTTGTCACTTTGCATTTACTTTAAAGGTAAAGCTTTTAAACAATCGGAATAATGGAAAGCATGCTTTGGTGGTGACACTGCTATGATCTGTATCAAAGCCATCTGGAAAATAAAAGTCCCCCGCTTGTCTTTAAAAGCGCGCTCGTGCTCTTTAAATTCTGCTTCTTGAATTTCCACATTACATCCTGTGCTGAGGGGGCAAGTTAGTAAATCAGTTCATGCAAATGTTCTATGTGATTGCACTTCAAATGGTTTGAGGATGATGATGTTATATTTAGATGCAGTAAACTAAACCCTTGTCCATCACTGCGGTTGTGTACATCCCCTAACGCCCTCACATTTCCTGATCTATCTATAAAAACAGATGTTAACAATACACTGCTTTACATTCTCCTGTGCAGTGGCCTTACATTTGAATGCGGCCCTGTTTTTTATTAAATGCAGTCTTGATGTATATGATTCTTACACTAAATGCTATGTTTTGGCTCCCAGCATGCACTGCCCACATGTATTTGTCACGCTGAGCCACTTGTTCAACCCACTGTTGTGATTAATTGTGTGGTTCTGCACAGATTTACTGTGATAGTCCCTGCTGTCAAAGAATGAGTGTGCAGACTGGCTCTGAAGCTAACACCCAGCATTCACAGTGGTCGGCACTGGTTTAACACGGAGACGGGACGCAGAGCACGCACATGTTGGAACAGTGGGGTTTGAAGGTGCTTATTCTGCACACTGAACCTCTTTGTTCTCCCTCCGACCTTCATCCAGACACTTTTATTTGACAACGAGGTGTGCCCCGCAACAGCCGATTGGAGATGATGTCCCTATGCAGCCGCCAGGGGTGGTGATTATGACTGTCATAAAACAACCTTGGCTCCATCTCCCTGGTGGATAAGAGGAGAGAAACAATAGCCGGCACATGTACAAAAAAAAAAAAAAAAAAAGAAGAAGAAGGAAGACCAAGGGAATGGCAAAAATTCCCCCTCTTGTTATTTAAAACTGTTAAGAGCTAGCAGGTATTTCTCATGACTATCTGCTTTCCCCTGGGTATCGGGTATCTTCGGGGAGAGTCTCGAAATGCCTCAGAAAGGTAGTCGGAATGCAGAGACTGCACATGGAAGCATTTTAGACGACTGCAGAGCAGGCGGCCGCTAGAGAGATGTAAGACGAAACATTGCTCAATGTCCTCTTCAATGTATCTCTTGGAAAGAGAGTGTTAACACATGTTTCGTTCCCGGGCTATCTAGACCTATGTGTGTGTGTGTGTGTGTGTGTGTGTCTGTGTGTGTGTGTGTGTGTGTGTGTGTCTGGGGCTGCAGCACAGTAACTGCCGTGTCATAGCGGGGGTTGTATAGAAATACGCCCCTGGGACTTCAGCGCTGGCTCAGGACCAGCTCTACTGATACGTTAACAAGAAGAACTTGTTCTTATCAATGGGGTGCTTTATTCCTGCTGTACACACACACACACACACACACACACACACACACACACACACACACACACAGAAACATCAACAGGGACACAGACTAGAGACAGGGAGAAATGCAAACATCAGAGATTCCAATAAACTCACAGACAGACACACAATCGACTGACAGACAAACACACACACAAGTGCAAACACACTAGCTAACCAACAGACGTGCACATAAACCAGTCTCAGAGACCAATAAACACACAAGCATGGGTAGAAAGGCTCACACACACACACAGCCTATGGCTACAAAGGCAGTGTTGACATCAGGAATTCCCTTCTAGATCCTCATCGCAGCACCTCACACACACACACACACACACACGCTGCCCACTTGTTATTATTCCTAGTAAGAGGAAACCGAATCTTTCAACCAGCAGGAATTATGCAAAAAAGACAAGACAGGAAAGAGGGGGGGGGGGTTGAGGGAGAAATAGATGTGGGAGATTTGTGTGTGCTTGTGTAGGTATGGGTGTGCGCCAGTGGTGTAGTGGAGTCTTGGTAGGTGGCTGCACTGTTCCCCTGGTGTATTTAATTCAAAAGTAAAAAATACAGTACAAGGGGAAGGAGATACCACAGAATTGTGTTTTGATTAGACCCAGAGTGATACCAGAGCCGCTTCACTGATACTGACGTTATTAAAAGTGACACATCTACTGTGATGTAGGTAAGAGCATGTGAAGAATTACATACATGTTAAAACACAGGATAGTTTTAATGGTAAATAACAAATGCATATGGTTCATCTTCTCTGAACTAACAAAGTAATCACTGCCCACATGTGTACAACACAACAAAGAAGGAAATAGAGTTTTTTCAACCTGCATTAACTGATTTTTATGCCACTGAGGGTCAGTGTAACAGGCTGGTATCACTATAGTAACTTATCATCACTCTATAAAGCCTATTTACACATCCAGCAGACATTAGCATTTGTTTAAAGTCATGTCTCTGGCCACCCAGTGAAACTAAGTCGAATATTCATTGACTCAATAGTCAATATTCTCCCTTTAACTCTGCTCTGCATTCGACCAAATCCTGAGGGAAATATCTGGCTTAGCTGCTAAATGCTCCATTATGTTCACCAGCTAGTCGCTAACAGTATCTGTATGCCTACTGGAGCTGAGCAGGGTGTATACAGTGCGTTCATAGCAGATTTTTCAGTGGAAACAGTTGTGTGCTGCAGCTGGAAACGAGACTGAACCAAAACAGCAGAGTCGCGGTTTGTAAAACCAAAACAATAAGCTGAAAGGGGCTAAAGCGTTTTGTGAGATGAGAGAGGCAAACGCAGGAGAAAGGAAAAGAGGCTGAGAAAACATGAAGTCTGAGATCACTGTTCATAATGATTGATAGGAGTAATAGCAGTAAAAGCAGAAGAGGAGAGCTCTGTCACCTCCTTGGCTGCTGCTCCTGCCGACTCTGGGGTGAAGCCGAGCAAACACGATGCAGTGCCCAGCCATCCCCTGCCCTGCTAATCTCTCAACGTGGCCTACCTAAATGAAAAGGCTTGTTGGCAGAATTTAATTACAAACAGCATTAGGTCCTTCTCCTCTCTTTCACTGTTTTTCTCTCCTGTTTTCTCCACTGTAGACCTCTCATACTTCCTCTTCCAATGCAATTAGACCTCTTCACTCAGGCCGACAAAAAGGCCTTGTTTTTTCTAGCTTGGACTGCTGCACACATACAGTATGAACACACACGTATGCGGTGTGTGTAAAATGCAGCTCCCACTCTCAAGTAGTACCAAGGCCAAATGCTGCATTACTCACACTCCATGTCACGTCGCTAAACAAAGAGTGCAGGTCTGTGTGGAGGCAAGGTGTTAATACTTTTTTTTTTCCAACAACATACTATTATCGCTGTAAAGGTCTTAAAGCTCTGCCATGTCTTTACCACAGTCAGGAGCTTTTGCTGTCTGTTCAGCTTCTGCTTTTTGCCTTACAACCCGGAAGTCACAAGATCCTGTTGTTTTCAGAAATCCATTAAAAACAGCTTGCAGAACATAAAGCCCACGGCTGCCTTGAGTAACACACTCTATCATTTTTAAACAACGCATGCATTGTACTTTTTTCTCCCCCTCATGTGACTTCATCATGCAGCTCATTATCCTGTTTAATGAGGACTCTTTTCACTTCTTCCATTACTGAGCACTTTTACGATACACAGTTTCAGTACTTCTTGTGAAGAGGTAAAGTGAAACATTAAGTGGGAGGCAATTACACACAGTTTCTGCATATTCCAGTTGCAGCTCTATTGTTTCAGGATGGAAGTGGGTTTGATAGGACTGTAAGCACAGTAATTGTGGTATTATAAATATATGATCAAATTAAACAAAATACATGTGTTACTGTAAATGATGGATTAAATTAGACACTCACTGCGACGATATCGGCTTTTGAACAGGAGCCTGGTTTCTGGGTGGTAGTTTTTTTCTGTGGTGAACACAGTGGTGTGCTCCAGCTGAGACTCAATTCATGCTTGGTCATTTGACACTCGAGACAAAAGATGACATAAGTCATACCAATGTCCACTTTTGTCCCGTGGTGACAGTAAACAATATTGTGGGGACTTGACCCTTAGTCTGTAAAGTGCAAGTACTGAACACAGTACACTAACACAGTCCTCCACTTCAGTTTATGAGTTGAGGAGCATAAATTACATGGAAATCAAATATACAGTTTTATATGTATATTGATAACACTATTATTGTATTACCATGGCAACAAATTCTAATCCACTGTATGCAAATGTAACAGCTGAGACCCATTTTCTGTCAAAATCAGTGATGGGCAGTAAAATTGTTTTAATTATTATTTATTAGTCAGTATTATTATAGAACTATTATTATTAATTAACATTTTTAGTTACAGTAATGTAACAACTACAGTAATGGATTTTACCATTTCAAATTCAGTAATAAAATCACAGTTACAGTTCAGCAATCTGGGGTTCAGCGTGTTTTATAAGGAGTTTAATGGAGGTTTGATATTAATTTTATGTCTGTGCTTTCAGTGGAGAAACTTGTTCAGGTCATGTTAGCGTGGTGTGGGGGCTGAAGGTGGGGGAAGCAGCTAACCTCAGCCAATAAAAAGGAGAAATGGGACTCCGAGGCTGTCTTGTATACATCAAATGTCCTTTAGACAACTCGCTGCCATTAAGCTCCTGATCACCTGTAGCTGGTATTAGCCAAGAGTGTGTGAACACTTGAGCTTCACTGTGATGTTGGGAAGACTAGATTGCTAAACTAACATTAGCTGTTGTTAGTCAGACCTCCAAGCTCTGGGCTGGCTGCTTGTTGAACTGCAGGTTTTATAAAGTGACAAATGTGATGTTGCTGTGTGACTGGTGAAGTCATGAAACAGCTTTTACAATGAGTGATATCTAATTTGTAATATAAAGTAATATGTGATATTTTTCAAGGAACTTGGCCAACACTGGTCAAAAGTTATCAAGACGACTTTAGTGTCAAGCTGAATGATACTGCAGTGGTGTTATCTGAGCGGGGACACTTCTCTGTCCTTATTGAGAAGGCAAAGATATTAGATTAAATCAGGATGAGAGTTTTCTTATTTCAGTCAACTTCCTCTGAAGTCATCTGGAGCTGGTTTCAGGCATGGGAAATATTATGTTCATATTTTTAATTATCTGAGGTATATTTAAAGACTGAAGAGATTACTTCAGGGGAAGACAGGAGCTGGAGAGATGGAACTAAGCTCAGAAAATCATGTTTAATGAGGTTTAATATCTGTGTAAAAATAAGTAGCATTTTAATGTCGTTCCAAAAATTTCTGTAATGTATAAATTAATTTCAAGTTCAGAGTGCATCAGCTTCAGTTCTGTTATTATGTTGAGTGTATTCTGCAGATAAATTCTTAACCTTATTCTGGTTTTAAGTACAGTCTCAGTGATGGAGTTCTCTTCTCCATAGTCATCTAGGGCTTTTATGAAGGCAACTTCTCACTCCCCTAATGCCTGTGGTGCTTATGGGAAAAACTCCCCGAACTTTATTCTCCCTTGAAACAGTTTAGTGATCTCTGCAGCCGAGTCAATAAATAGGAACACATAACTTTTTTTTTTTTCCCTTCCTCTGGCTCAGCTCGCACAGCTCCCCTCCTCTGCACACGATCCAATTTCAGCCCGACAGAGGTGATCCTTCCTCGGGACTCGTTCAGATGGAGGCCGCTGGGCCGTTTACACAGCGGAGTGAGAATGAGGGATTTCTAATGACTCTGCACTCTGATAGTCTTCCAGTGGTGCCCAAGGCCGCTCGCCAAGGACCTTCCAACTCAACACAACTACTCACCGACCAGTCGCATAATTCTAAAGTATAGGCAGAGCGTGCAGGGCCTCTGAGCGCAGGAAGCCCAGCCGCGCCGAGTGTTAGCAGATGGAGCCCATGCTGATGTGATTTTTTTTCTTCTTCTCCCTTTACACTCAACTCATCTCTCTGAAAAGTCAGACATCTCATTGGGCTGAACATTTTAAAGCTTTATCATGTTTCTCAAGTATATTTGTATTACTGCCTGTTCTGATTATTTTTGAACATATTGAACTAAAACCTCTGATTGTCCTGAGGGAGAGTTTCAAAGGAAAACAGCTTTTGTGAGTCTATCAGGTTTTTGCCATGTAAATGCAAATTTGATCTCCGAATAATGAGTGCCGTGTCAAAAATATTAATGATCGCCTTTAATTGAGTAATTAGTGGTGAAGCTGTCCTGCATTGTTAAGTAGCCTCAAAGCTTTCTAATACTAGAGGTAAAGCAAGGTGGAAGTCTTACTTCTGCCAGGTTCAGTGATTAACTTCTTAAAGAAGACCTAGCTTAGCTAGATTTTACATATACCTGATTATGCCCTCTAATTTATCTTCCAGCCCCTGCAGCAATGCTGCATAACCATCGAAGCATTCGCTGTAAAATTGGATAAAACTGGAGCCTTTTTGAGTTCGTAATTTAAATTATTTTCCATCTTACCGAAGGTTTTTGTTATTTCTTTCTCTTTTTCTTCAGTGCGACTTTCTGTATTACAAACCTGTCTAATCTTTAAATTGCCAGTGAGCATTTTTTTTTCTTAAAGTTCACTTTGATTTGTTTGGTTTTGCATCAAAACTACTGAGATGTAACAGCTATCAAGTTTGTCAAGTTTTTCTCAAGTGCTCAGTTTTAAATGATGGACCGTGAGTGTTGAATTGATGAAGCCTGTCAGTGAGATGTTGATGGATTTTGATATAATTTTTAAATTTTTTTTTTTGTTAATGTTAGTAATATCTTTGAAGATAAGCTGCTGTTTTCGTATTGCAGTACTCCTGAGATCACTTGTCAATCCAATGTGTCCAATACTGTGACGTCTTTTTTGTCAGTGTTTTGTGTTTCGAACTGAGTTTTGTATTGTTTTGTTTCATTATTGTGTCTCTTCCACCACTGGGTGTTATCACTACTCCTTTTAGCTACCCAGTTCTCCTCTATGTGAAAAAGAGCTGTACAATGCGCTGAGGGAAATTATTTTTATTCTCATCAGGAAAAATTAATTAATATAATAATTAATTATTAATTTTTTTGTTACTTATATTATTGTTACTAATAATTAATAGTTTTTCAAGTTTCATTTCATCTGCCCTCAGTGATAATACTCCGACTAAAATTCAACTCATTTTAATAAATGTCCACGCTACAAATGATAACTCAAACCTCCTCAGGCCTCAGATCATCAGGAGTTTAAATTCTTTAACTAACTGTATTTGACTGACATTTTATTTTTTTCAATTTCAAATGTTTCAACTGCAAATTTTCAACACTGAGCAAATGTAAACCCTTCTGAGAACTGAACTTTTTTCTAGTTATTACTTATTTTTTCACTGTCATTTTGATCACTTTAATTACTATTAGGGCTGCCAGAAATGATTATTTTCATTATCAGTGAATCTATTATTTTCATTTATTTTCCCAATTTATTGATTCATTGTTTTCACTACAAAATGTATTCTAACATTTTCCAGAGCCAAAGTGACTTATTCAAATTGCTTTTTTTTTTTTTTTTCAATCAACAGTCCACAAATATCAAGCTCACTATCACACTAGACGAAGAAAAGCTGACAGTTCTCACATTCAAGAAGCTGGAACCAGCTGATGGTCGGCATTTTTCCATGAAATATGGCTACAACTACGCATCAGAGCAGTTATCACCACAGTGGTTCTAAACAGCTGATTATCTGTCCCATTTTTTTGTATGTATAACTGTAACACAACTAATAAGTAGCAGAAGTGACAAGCGTCACCAGAACAAGGCCTTCTTGTCATAGCATGTTCATATCAGCGAGTGCTATGCAAAACAGAGCTGCCAAATTTACAGCAAATGTCACAGATTATTACTTTAACATGATTCAAATGTTACAAGCATCGGAGGGCAGGGTAATGTCACTCTGGACTGCACGTCTGATGGTGTCAGTGGACCTGAAGCAGCAGAAAAATGAGAGAGATTAACCAAAAGGTCAGTCCCACCATTTGTTTCCTTTAACCTGCATCAATTCTGAAACTGGTTACACTTCCAGGCTTATTACTGTCGCCGCAGGGAAGGTGGGTGTAAAGTGGCTCCACAAGGCCGGGAACCTCATCCATGTGTCCCTGAATGGGTGTTGGGTATTAGGATGCAAGGAAAATAAGGAGCACTTGACCTCTATTGTCTCTGCGTTTTGTCACATTTCCCTTTCACAGTCACGGGCCCGAGCTAAACTCCATTTCCTTTACCATGTCAGTGTGTCAGAGACAAATCATAACACCACAGGCACAAAGAAATACATACTTGCAATGTCACTGCAATGTGGGTTCATCACCCCCATCAAAAATGCTGCAGTTCATCCTCTCAGGAAGGGAGTGAACACACACACACAGACACACACACACACACACACTCACACACAGCTACATTTCTGTTTTTCATCAGGGCATATGAAGATGTGCATGTCTTAGCAGCGTTCTTCCCTTGACAGTGTGGCTCCTCTGACATTTAACCAAAGCAAAACAAATTCCACTCATGAATGCATTTTCAGTACTCACAAATAAAATGTGTAAAACGATACTCACAATAATCAGAGAGTAAAAAGTCCCCTGATAATGAATACAGGGAGGATGGAGGCAGCAGAGCAACGCGTGCTCGCTGACTGGCTGGTTATATTGGTGCCTGTAAATGAGACCATTTTGTCGCAAATAATGATGCGGCTTTACACAGTTAACTAGTTAATTTAAAAGGGGAGCATTCTCAAGTACGACCCAGTGGGAAGAGAGTGGTTTTATTCCTCGTCTGAGCTCTGGTTTTAAAGAAATGGCCTCACTAAACCGCTGTTACTTTTACACGTCTGGGTCCATTTATGTGAGCAGTCCCTGTTGTATAATTTCTCCCCTGTGTTAGCAATACTCGACCAGCTCCCTGTTTCCCTTCCTCTCTCCTCTTTGGCCCCCTCCCTCCCCAATCTCTCCTTATTTTCTCAACACCATATGGGAGACAGATATGCAGCGTGTTTCAGAATGGAAAATTGATTATAAATAGACGATGTGAGAGATCCACGGTAATGATGGCAGAGAGCGCTCTGTCCCACAGCACAATGTCACCACAAGCTATCAGCTGCCCCGGTGCTGTGCTTTGATGCTGCCCGGTGCATATTCTTATGCTTTGACGCTGGTAAGCCTATATGCCTCAAGAGAGCTCGCCTGGGGGTCAGCTAATGGGACCACTGCCATCCTCCCTCTTTGCTTTGGAAAAGCAGCAATTCCTCTTTTCTCTCTCTCTCTCTCTCTCTCACTTTCTTTCTCTTTCTTGAGGACTTGGTTACAATAACTTCTAGGCCTCAACAAACCCAGATCGGAGACAAGCCGGAGCTCTGGCCATGTAAAGATATGAAGAAAAGGAGTTTGAGTAACCAGCCTGCACAGTCACAGCCAACACAAACTGACTCACACCTTGGAATCTTTCAATTTGCTCATAATAAATTGCAGTAGGAAGCAATTGCGTCGCTGAGGTGCTGAGGGGGTTGAAATTGAAACCCATGCAGGGACAGTGGCACGCTCTCAAAGAGAACAGCGCCATATACCCTTCCCTTTGACTAGCTGAAGAAATGGAAACAATGTACAATTGCTGAATTTCTCTCTCTCTCACACACACACACAAACACACACACACACACACACACACACACACACACACACACACACACACACACACACACACACACACACACACACATTCCCAGGGCCACAGAAAATGTTTGTCAGGCTGAGCACGAAAGCCAGCAGATATGCCTCAACGTTAACATGTCAAGTTGCTACCCGAGCTCGCATATTTTCTCACAATAAAAAAAAATAAAAATACAATTGACAACAACAGCAGCAGCAGCGGCGGCAGCATCTAGTCTGGCAATTATGGAGACAACAAAACAGCTTTCAGAGAGAAATATGGAAGTCTACTTGCAGTATAAAACAGCCACAAGAAGTCCTTACAATGTTTGATACACACACATACATATCTTCAGCTGAGTGACCTGGGTCAGTCGATGCAGTAATACAGTCCTAATACTCTAACCTCCTCTCTTTTTCCGCTGCATTAGTGCCCAGCTGAGTGGCGGTCAGCTCTGTTTGCTCTAACTGCAGGTGGCATCGGTGACATGCATTAGTCCCCCTCTGCCCCCACGACGGAGGAGCAAATGTGAGCTCCCCGGAGCGCCGGGAACCCAGACGTAACTGGATAAAGGCTGCCGGCGGGCCCCATCTGAGCCACAAGTGGAAACGCAGGCCGAATCTAATAAGAGTCCAACCCACAGCGATGTAGACTGTATCAAAACAAAGGCTCTGAATACGGACTTCTTTTTGCAGGTAATTTGGTCTCGGCTGGGCCTAAACTCGTGTTATTCTGTTACATTCCCTCACGCTCCCTGTTCTGCACTTCATCTTGCTCTGGTTCGGTGCTTTTACAGAAGAAAAAGCATTCGCTGACTTTACAAATTACATTCTCTTACAATGATGTGTAGTCTCTGCAGACAGCTGATTTCAAATTAATAATATTGTCAGTGACATCTTGTTTTTCCAAGGCAAATCTTGTTTTTTTCTTCATTCTTACATGATAAAAAACATCTTACGTGGAGAGCGCTAATAAAGGCTTGTTTAGAAAAAGAGGCAGAGAGGGAGAATGAGATTGGCAGAACCTTGTTTGCTCGCCGTGTGTGTGGGTATCAGATAACGCCATGTGTGTTTTATTGGGTGACGGACAAATAAAGAATAGCAGAACAACGTGTGGGAAGACAGACACTGGTCTAAAAGCCTCTATTCATCCCTGAGTCATGTTTCACCGGGGCTGCAGTGTCAGGTTGGACCCTAATCTCCTCCAGATGCCCTCGCAGGAAAACAACATCTCTGCCTGCACCGCCAGAGAACAAGAACAGCACACCCAACCTTGATAACATAATTGATTTGCTTTTCTGTTCTAGTTGTTTTGACTCTGCATCTACATATTTACTCATGTATCCTCTGTGTTTGGTTTCTTCTATCCTCACTTTCTAGTCTTGATCAAAACAGTATCTCCTTCCACTCATCAGCTCTCTCTGTGCACCCGCCTGTTCCTGTTGGATGGCAAGAACAAGGGAAATATATGCATAACCCTCCTCTGACATGCCATCTCGTTTGATGTGGGATTCTCAAACAGATGCCCCGTCTCTTCAACGTTATATTGGAGATATTAAAGTGATGCGTGGCTCTGTCTCTCTGACTCCTTAATAAAAACGCACACACCATCATTTGCAAAAGTCAATTCTATTTCCTGTTTTAGAAGCTAGCTGCACAGCTCTCCTCTGGTATATAATATAATAATAACTAACAACTGAGTTCAGGAATGTTTGAATAGACAAAAGGTTGCTGGTGCATTCAGCACTGGTTGTAGGTTCGCAAATAATGATTGTTTTCATTATCAAGTAATCTGTTGGTAAAGTTTCCACTAAACTGCTTGATCTATAAAATGTCAAATTCCCTGAATTTTAAAGTGATATGTTCAAACTGCCTGTGTTTTTGTGCAACACAATAAGATATTTAATTAATAAAACAGAGAAAGTGTAACAGTGAATGGTTTGACATTTTGGAAAGGACTCTTATTTGCTTGCCAAGCAATAGATTAAAAGAGTGATGCCACTCTTGTGTCTGTACAGTAAATATGAAAGTAGAGCCGCAGCCGTTACCCTAGCTCAGCATAAAAAAAAAAATCTGATTGGCTAAATAACTTTTTATATCCTGATTGGTTAATCCGCACTGAACCTGAAGCAAATAAACACATTTATCAAACTTTGTGCAGATTAAACTAACAAAATATACCAAATTATTTAGCCAGTTATAGAGTTACTTACTGCTGAATTATTTTTACCTTTGGGCAGAGCCATATTAGCCATTTTCCACTTTCCCAGTATTTCTGCTCAGCTAAGTTAATGAACTACTCGCTGTAGCAAAGCTAATCAGCTGTCATTAGTAGCTCCACATTTAAGAATCACAGATGAGAGTGGCATCAAGCTTCCATCAAAGTCTCAGCAAGAAGGCGAGTAATGTGTATTTCCTAAAACGTTGAGCTAATCCTTTAAGCAATTAATCAATTCGAAAAAATCCACTGGTTGGTTCAGTACTAGCTGATTGATTCCGAACATTAGAAGTGTCCAAACAAAGCGTGTGTGTGTACAAACCTGCTACAGACGCTCAGAGCACCACCTGACACAAACTCAGCGCTATGATAAATTTCAAAGGCTCCAAGTGTTTGAGAGGGGATGTATGTGTGCTTGTAAAACAAAACTGTAAATACACCTAAATGAAATTTACAAGCCAATTGCATCTCTGGAGTTGAGTCAAACCTGTAAACAGTGAGGAGGAGGAAGAGGAGGAGGAGGAGGAGGCAGAAAAAGGAAAGATAAGCAGGCCTTGAATTATCTAGGCCAGTCAAACGGAGGTGCGGTCAGGGACGGACGGTGCGGCTCTTGCTCGGGGCCAGGTCTGGGAGAAGGTCATGTGAAAGTGGAATGTGGCGGAGCTGGATGCTTGCCAGAGGCTGTGTTCAGTCAAGAAAGCTTATTTTTCTTAAAACAAAGTGAAAACTGTACGCCACCTGGGAGAGATTATTCCTCCCTGTTTCAATACAGTCCAGGTTATTTGAATAATTGAGTTTTTGAAACGTGACAATATTTTGCCACAGTACAGAGATCTTAGATGGTTGTTTTTTTTTCCTTTTCTTTTTCTTTGGCTTTGTTTTTTTGACGGTGTATTGTTTTGACATAATTCAACAGACATAATGAGAGACTGGGCTTCTGCATGCTGCATTACTGGACAAACAATTACCCAGCAATTACTGTGAAGCTTTTGAGATAGAGGGGAATGCATCACTCAGCAGGCCGCTGACAACATGAGCTAACTCAGCAAGTGACATGCAAAATAGGAAAATAATGGTGTAGAGTGCCAGAAGTGAAGAGCGTCCATTCAACACAAAGACACACAACAAACAAGAAGGAGAAACTAACACATGAGTGGGGAAAAACCAATTTATGTAGACAGGTGAAAGGAACATATACAAACAAAAAGACAAATATCCAAAGAGGAGCGAACGTGCACACGAGTATTCACACTCTCCAGTGAGTGCTGTGAAAGCACTGGACGTCAGCTGAGCCTGTCTGACTGAAAGCAGGGCAGGGAGGGAAGCTTCAGCCTGGACAGGCATGTTCAGAGCAGTTTTATTGAGAGTGAATCATCTATCAGCTACATATAAACAATTACCATCTTACCGAAGGCATGACATATAAACAAAATGATTAAATTTGTTCCCATGTGAAAGGATTATTTCATTTTCCAATATTATGCTGTGGGTTATATTGTAGGGATGAAAGTCTAATAAAGAGGAACTTTAAGGTGAGCAGTATCAGGACTGCCTGGGAGTTGCATAATGTCTGTGAGGTGTTTAGTTTGGAAGAGTGGCTGGTGTATTGTGTTGACTAGACCTTTGATCCAACTCGCATCTCTGAGTCATAAGTTTTGGTATTGCAACAAGAAAACTGAAGGATGATGTCACGAAGTCTGGTGAGAGAAACAGCGAGAGGAGTGAAGAAAATCTTGAAAACAGAAAACACGGAGGAGATAGGAAGGAGACTAAGAGAAACAGAGAATATGGGTAAAGACAGGCACTCGGGTTCAGACTGGCAGCCTAAATCAGATTTTCGGCGTATCCAGATTGGAATCAGATTGCTTTTCATCAAATGTGGATGGCAACACGCACGTAGCAGTCATACTGGAGGTGGTTTGAAATCTGATTCAAATCGAATTTTAAATGACTTAGCCACAGACGCTCAAATCAGATTTCAAACTGTCCTTTACATCACTCACAAAGGATAACACAGAACATATGAAGGTGACATCACATCTGGATATGACTGCAGCACAGCGGTGTAAGAAGTACTCTGATCCTTCATTAAAAGTACCAGTACAACAATGTAAAACTACTCCACTACAAGTAAAGAGCTGCACAATTACAATAAGAAACATATGTACTATAACACATAGGCAGCTGGGTGCTGGGTAAAGGTAGCTCATTATCACACCAGTGATTTAGTATAGAGGCAAGATAAAAAAATAAATAAATGTCTTTTCTATAAATTTGTATTGTACTTTTTGGATATTTCTCCAGTTTAAACAGCGACGGAACGAAACCAATCTGAGAAACCACCAGAGGAAAACACTCTCACTGCTAACAACTGATAAACAGCTGAAACATGACAAAGAGCTGCATCTCGACTCTGCTGTTTTGCAAGGAGTTAATCCCCGATCAGCTTCATCTGTCAAACAAAAGCAGCTGAGTTAAAAGGACAGAATTTACTATTTAGAATGTAGTGAAGAAAAAAAAACTATCAGTGCCTTAAAATTGTACAGTACAGTACTTAGGAAAGAGTGTTTAAACACTGTCCATCAGTGCTGTCACACAAAACACGGCTGCATATAAGAACATTCCTGATCTGTGATGCCGCCCGCACCGCCACTACTGCTGTGGTGTCAAAGCATCTTCATTCTTGATCTAATCTGCATCGTGCTGTTTTGGTTTCACTCGTGAAAAATGCCCCATGAGTCAGTGTCGGAGCAGCACTGTCATTACCACAGAAACTAATCCTGACAGCTTTACAATGCCTGAACACCAAGTGCAACGTCGCTTGTAAACGACAACAGCGTTTTCAGATCCAAAGATCAACTCTTGAGCAACAAATTGAGTTTTTATGAGGTGTGAGCATAAAATCTTTGATAAGAGGGGAAGATGAGGGCAGAAGTGAGGACAGGGGGTGGGGTTGTAGCGTGGTTCAGTCTAAAAATGCGTCATCAGAATGAAGCCTGCTAAAAGTTCAGTGTGGTTGGGGCAGAAAATCGTGGAGCGAGGCTCTGTGTGCTGTGCTGTACGCCTGCTGGCAGCCGCTTTCTCTGGCATTCACAGATGCTTTTTTGGCTGCTTTCAGAAGCCTCCAAAGCAAACAAGAATGGCCCGGCTCACAGGCCATAAAACTTGTGTGTCAGCCTCCTCAATCATACACAGCCCTCTGCTCAACAAAATGGCAGGAAGGCGTTTACATTTTCTTATCAAGCAGATACAACATACTTTCACATGAATGACGCGGTTGCCGTCTTTGAACGCCGTATCCAGTTCTCCTGAAGATTTCCGTGGCTCAGATACAAACTCAAACAAACAGCTAATCCTATAAACTCATTTCCTGTGTAGAAAATCAAATATTACAAACCATTTTTGGCGCCCGCCCACACAGGTAATGCATCAATAGTATGACAGCAACTGAAAAAAATCACACCCTGTGGAGAACACTCTTCACGGTAGAATAATAAATAATTTCAGTGTTCATTCAAAATCATAAGGAGCATGTGCCGGTCATGTTTTCCATCACTCATACTGTAAAACAAACTTTACTTTAAACCAACCCAGTTACAGTGTAATAATATAATTTGTTATTTACAGTGCGGCAGTGCCTGCTCCGTACTGAGATCGGCACGTGAGCCAGATTTAAATGGCTGTTTTGAATGTTTATGGGGTTTCTTCATCCCCTAAGTGGTTTGAATTGCAGGGCTTTTTCAGAACATTGTTGCTGCAGTAATCAAAGCTGTGATTTTCCTTTTATACCGCTCTGTAAAGAACAATCAAAGGCACCAGTAAATGCTGACTGATTCATTTGGGGGGGAAAAAAAGAATCATTCATCACCTCTAAGGTGGAGGTGAATTTTTTCGTAGCAACCTGAATGATGGTGTACTTGCCAAAACAGGCAGTCCTGGAAGCTGAAGTGTGGCAGAAGTAAGTCATTTTTTCCTCCCATGTTCAGCTCCGGTCAGTATTAGAGGCCAAGGTTGTGTTCTGAGGTGAAGCATGTGTAACTATTTCGAGGGGCAGTCTGTCTCTCTGAATGACAGGTTCCACATAAACACGGCACAAATGGTGACAAGAGGAAGATTATGAGTGTTTGATGCAAACAGCTATAGGTGGGATTTATCACGGATGGTGCTCTGTTCGCCGCCGCCCCCCCCCCCTCTCCCAGACATCTCAGACACTTGCAGTGAGGTCACTGCAGCAGCTTAATGTTTTTCACATTGGTCTTCATGTTATTCTAATCACGTGTCTAAGCCACTGACTTTAATCTAATGATTGGACCTCAAACATCCAGGTATTATCTTCACAAAGTATACATTCACAACATTCTTTCTAAACTACTGAGTTGTGTGTTTATTTTAAAGGCAGCAGTAAGAATTCAAGCCCTGCTGGCAGAATATAGGTTGACTTGCAGATGTATATATAGAGTTGTTTTTTTTATGGACACTTAACTCCAATTAACCTTCATTCTCCTATTTGCCTGTAATCACATTATCCTCTGGTATTTGACTCTATTTTTCTTTCATCCAAGAGAGGCCATGTCCTCCTGCTACAAGCCCAGAGAACGGTGCGGCGCTGCAAGAACAGGCTTCTCCTTGTGCTAGATCTCCCAGTTGGCCAGAGAACCAGCCTATGGTCTACTCTCCCCCTCTCTCTTTCGTTCTCCCCCTCGGATCTTTCTCAATACTCTCCTCATGCTCTCTTTTTAGCTCTCTCCTTCTGCTCCCTCGCTGCATATCTGAGCTCTGCCCCCGGGCCATGTCCAGCGCCAGACAACGTCTGATTCATGCCTTCACTTAGCTACTGCGGTCAGCTAACGCTACAGTACAATAGGACTGGGCTTGTTGAGGATTGATTCAATATCCTGCCAGGACGCTGATCAATTCCATTGTACTGTAAGTGTGCCTAAAGGAGACAGTAATTTAAGACAACAGTTTTAATAACTGAAGGACAGAAATTCTACAAAAAAAAAAAAAAGGACGCAGCAGTTTTTATTCCTAACATATCCTACTTCATCTTCATCTTCATCTTTATAATTTATTTCTAATATATTCAGACATAGTGAGTCATTCCTTCTGTCAAAATAATGTAAAATGATTTTAATTCTTGCTACTAAAATGGACAGGTTGAAACAGACGTGCCTTTTTTCCCCTCGCACTGTGTAAAAACACATTCCAGCTGTCAATTACGTTCATTCATGTCCTTCTATATAAAACCATTTTTGACTACCTGCCCGTCGCCTAAAGCTATTATAAGTGAAAGAGTTTACTTTCAGTGCTTGAAACCATACGCTCCAGAAGGTACATGTAGAGCTGTCACACATTTGTGACGTGTTTTCAGAACTGATGCATGAATCACGATGCGTGAAATTTGTAGTGAGTTTGAAAGATTTGGAAATGTCCCCTGACTGGCTCATACACTTCGAGTCCACAACATTTACTTTTAGAGCCTGCATGCAAAATATGAGATGATCTTATGACTGAGTGCTGTAACTAACATTTTTTCCTTGTCCATTAATCTGACAATTATTCCTTTAATTAATTCATCAATAATTCAGACTATTAAGTCTGAGAAAATAGTGAATGTCCAAATAAAAATAAAAAAAGAAAAGAAAAGGTTCTGATTACATCTTTGTTTGATGCTGCTCTTCACTAAATTTAATAATGACTAAGCTCCCAGCCACAACAGGATGACTGCACAGTTCAGACCTCCTATCAAACAGAGTCAGTGTAGAACAGCCCGTGTTGCCATGGAGATGGCATGAACGCTCATTAGTAAGTAAGAAAAGTCAGAAAAAGCGAGCTAAAAGTAACGGATAAATGATTTAAACTGTTAGTTAAGACAGAATAAACATCTGAAAGCTAAAAGTAATGAAAAACAGTTAAAATAGTTAAAGTAATAGACTGCAAACGTGACCAAACCAACATATTAACAATTCAACTGCATGAAAAACACATTTATGTTTTTACTTGGCGTCCACTTTAAAATCAAGTGAAATAAATATGTGTGTAATATGATGGAAGCGGGCCACTGCTGTGATTTAGCTCTGAGCCTTGACTTGTTTGGTATTTGGTGGCTATGCTATGCACACTATTATGGTTCATTTTGGAAAAGAAATCTATTAAAGTTTTTTCCAAGTAGCTGTGGGGAGAAAAAAAGCATCAACTACAGCAAAAACCCATGATACTTCTGTAAAATACCGAATAACTGAATTTATTAGGATAATTAAACGTTAGAGGTTATGTTGATGCTGGGGAGGAATGTGCTGTTCTCTATAAATTGTAATGTTTACTCATTAATCACATCCATTGGCAGTCAAGGTCTGGAATTTGGCATGCAGGCGGTGCGTTAAGTAAAACCTGTGAATAAAGCAGCTTTTTAAATTGAGTGCATTCGGGGCAGCTTTCCCCAGCAAAAAATAATAATAATAATAATAATAAACAAAGTTTTTGATCATAGCGATGTCATTATTTCCCCAGAAGCGTGTTGTGTTTACCTGTGAGGAGCAATGGAGCACTTCACACCCATTTAAATAATGAGACCATTGCAAAAGATGTTAGAGATAATTGTTACTGTTTCACCTCAGACATTTTTAAAGTTATTGCTGGAAACGCTCACAATTATTTTAAATTACTTTCTGCTCGGAAAAGAAGAGCAGGTGGCAGATTTCAGACTGTAAACTGGCCCTTACACCGTTCAGAATTTTTAAAACAGCCCCTGAGAGAGGATGTGAACGTACTCTTTTATTATGCTTTAAAAAATGTGTACTCAACCTTTTATTCAGTGTCTACTGTAGGGCACCCATTAAAATCATCAGCCCCGTTTAAAACTTTGCTTCAGAGGGATTTGTCACCCCAAAGGTTGACAAGACAAGAGCACGAGGTCAGAGAGAGACACGTTGAACAACAGGCAGTGAACTAGAAAGAAACATGGCAGCCATGAATAATGCATGGATGAAAGGTTTATCTAATGGAACTCTTAAAACTTTTAAAAGTTCATCTTTGCTTTCAGCTGGAGATGCTCTCGGCTAAAAAGCTCCTTTCTCCAACTTAGTGCAGTCATCCTCCAAACTCAGCTTGAGAGAGACACTGATTGGTTTAATTATGTTTGCACTGATTAAGCATCTTAATGGTACTCATCACAATATGAGCCATGCATCACAATGATTCTGAGATGTGACATTTGGGGTAAAGATTCTTTTTCTTTTTCTCATTAATACTTTTTAACACAAGGGAGCAGAGTCCCCAAACTATACACACACACACACACACACACACAAGAAGAATTTAAAGAGGGACACATACCATCTTTGGACTCTTGGTGGTCATGGCACGGTCAGAGATGAAGAGAGACTCAGAGAGAGTGGAGAGCGTGACCTCACAGCATTACACTCACATCCCAGCTCGGCTCTCAGACACGAGGACGAGACCGACGGGGCTCGTTAACTTGAAAGCGCGGATGGAGGTCGGCGGGCTCGCTGGAGTGTGTCAAGAGGAAACTGCAGGCACCAGTCAGTCAGGCCGCGGAGAGACAGACAAAAGCCGAGAGAATTCAAAGACGCCAGCAGTTTCTTCTTCCTCTTCCTCCTCGCTTTCTCTGGTGTAACTTAACCCCCGAGGATCCCCGGCAAGCAGACACACAGAACCAGTTCCAGACCTGTCCCGCACCGACGGCTGCCTCTCCCCCTTCTGTCTCCGTTTTCTCCTCTCTCTCTGTTTTTTGGTATCATTTAACTCTTGATTCCGTGGCCCGGCGATGAGCTCACCGGGGGCTCAGGTTTCAGCGCCTTTACTGGAATGCGAGGGCAGCCGTGCAGAGAGGCAGAGGTGCTGGGGAGGTCAAAGGCTACTGGGGTAGTGTGGAGGAACGGAGAAGAGAGGAGTGTCTGTCATCTGGGGGAGTTCCAGTAGAGGGATATCTGAGGGGCCTGGAGTGCCGAGAACAAAACAGGAGTTACAGGGGTCAGGGGTTAGCGATGTTGCAGGGCCAGGCAACATTTGACAGCTCTGGAGGCTATGGACTTGAGGACATTGAGTACATTTACACGCTCAAATACACACATACATGGACATCCCATCCTAAGTGCCAGATTTATTGCTCACTTAGAGAGTGGGGTGTTTTCCTCAGGGAAAACAGTTTTTCTTTTTTTTCTTTTTTTTTACTTGTGTGGAGCTGCTGTTTTCACGTTTTTGTAGTCTTGAGACTGCTGGGGATATGAATTATGCAGTCAAAATAAACATTTAAATAGGGTCACCACAATCACAGGAATAATAGTACTTTTATTTGCATAAAATATGTTTTGTTCGGATTGTTACCGGGTGCTTTATAATAATGATAAAACAACAACAAAATTGAAATAATGACATGTAATGTAAATGATGCAGTTTAAAAAAAGGGGAATGGACTTTTAATAAAAGCAAGAAGGTGTCAAGGTCTTCAGGAAGAGTAAAAGTAGCTACAAGGAAAACAAAGGGAAGGGAGGAGGCTCTACAGTCAGATCAGCTAACAATGCTCAGTGAGGAACTCTTTATGGAGTCTTATCAGGGTTCATTTTGATTTCATAACAGAAATCTTTTTCTCTTAAAAAGTTCCTTTTCAAACGTTTGTTTTTATTGTATAATGTCAGCCTTCCCTGCCTCTCAAATTCCAATCTACAACAGAAGATGATAGCATTAGCTATCATCTTCTGTTGGCCGCAGCAACCAGGCCGAGGTACACTGTCGTAACCAGTGAGCAGCTTCCATTAACACTGGGCTGTACTTTGACTTTGACCAATAAAACAAATTAACTAGCCAAGCTAGCCGATTAGCTGGAAGCATCTGTAGTCGTGTTAAGTGCAATAAGTAGATACTAGAGTGTGTTCAGTGTGTTTGAAGAGCATTATACTGAGAAATGTTTCCAAAATGTTAGTTATACTCATTAATACAAAAGGGATGAACTAAATACTAGAAACACGTCTCAGTTCAATACAACTACATCACAAACTACAGTCTACAAAATGACCTTTCACGTCTCAGTCAGTTTCAAGAAAAGTGAACATCATAAACATCACAACCTTCATGAATGTAGGATTTATAGCAGGGTTTTTGAATTATACTGTATTAATTTTGGCTAGGTTGATATATATTAAAAAAAACTGGCAAACGAGTGCATGTTGTCTCTGAGTCAGAGAAGTGTTAAACACACTGTTTACAATTTTCATAGGGGATATTTATTTAACAGAAACTAACCTGCTTCCAAAATGTTGACAGTGTGTTCTTTGGATTATCCAAAGTAACAGGGGCACTGTTTCTGTTGTTGCTGTTAAATTTTCTTTATGTAAATTTTCAATGCTCAAGACACCACAATTTCATTCACCTCCATTGTACAAGAAATCTCAGCGACAGAAAATTCAAAACTTATATGTGCTGTCTTGTTTTTTGCAATATGGGTGAATCAACCCTTCAATTCAGTTGTCTGAGTTGTTACAACTCTGATATTCTGCATAGTTAGGATTTCTTATTTTTCTTGTCTTCTCTCTCTTATATCTCTATACATTAAAGCCACAGAAACAAAAGACTTCCACTTTTAGTTAATGGTCTCTGATCTATGACCATATTGTGTATTTTTGAACTGACGACTTAGCAATCACTCACACCTGTTTTATGGTGCATTTACTTCCATGAAGCATGGACATGCAAAAATATTGCAGGTTCACTCTATACTAACTATACAGTGTTTGTGCCACCTGTGGCACCACAGCAGAGTTGTGAGGAAGGGCGCTAATCCCTTCTGATGGCTAACTTGACAACACAAGCCAACTGCAAAAAAAAAAAAAAAAAAAAAAAAGCAAAGAACAAAGACGCCATCGTCAAACCGACTTTTTCCTCTGCAGCGTAACAAAAATAACTGCGACTGATTGAAGCGGCCTGGCATTTATTTGTTTATTATTTTGCCAGTCGACTTTCTGCTGTTTACTTCTCCCCCTCTCTTCTGCAGCCCCGGCTGGCTTTGAACTGCAGCTCTGCTGGCCCAGCACTGCTCCAGCCGCTGGGAATGTGTGGTCTTTATTAAGGAAAGGAAGTGTGCGAATGAGCACTGCAGGCCCAACATCTCAGGAATCTTGATCCTTTTCCCCCTTGTGGCACTTTTCACAAGCGGGGCCAGCTAATCGCTTACACTGATAGCAGGGCTCTGTATGAGGCCCCGCTTCTTGGAGAAAGAGGCTGGGAGGGTTGGGGGGGGGTGGTGGAGGCAGCGCAGCACTCTCCCCCTCTCCCCCCACCCCCTCCTGGTTTGTGTAGCATGCTGGGGAGTAGACTTGCATACTGTTTGTGCAGATGAGTGTCGGAGCGGGCACACCCTCTGCGGGCCTGTTCCCATGGGAACAGCAGTGATAGCGAACAGCTTGTTTTTGTGTTTTTTGGCAATGTTGCCACTGCTGGAATACTGACAGGCACTGGGGAGGTCTGATATGCAAAAACGTTTCCAGGTAGGCCTTATGCGAAAAGAATGTTTTCCCTTTGACTTTCTCCTCCGTGTTTTTACATCCATGCTGAGTTATTTGGTCATACAGCTTCAGTGGAATTCAGTGTTTTTCACCTATCGGTAGGCAGTGTTGATCAAATGGAGTGTATGTTTCAGAGATTGCTCCATGCCACAAGCTGACAGGCTGAACTTGTTCTTGAGGGTTCACAAACCTCAGGTGGATTATGAGATGTGTTTTAGTCAAATGACTTCAGGTTAGTGTTACATGTCTCCACACGCTTGGCCGACAGACACTTGGCTTTGGTTTTGACCTTTCTGTGTCTCAGGGGGAATTCCACACTACATAAACAGGAAAATAGGTTTTTTAAAATCTCCCCTTCCCATAAAATTTCAAATGATAACATCACCCCATGGGTTAGCTGACTTCATTAGCATATTTGTAATTGTAAACCACTCGTCCTTTTCTAAAAAAGAAAAAAAAAAAAAAAAGGACGAGTGAACAGGGTGAAGAACAGTGAAGTTTTAAAATGTATTTGCATTGGCTCTGGATCTGCTCGTCATGAACATGCAATGTGTCGCAGCCCAAATCAAAGCAAAAATATGCAAAAGCACTGACTCGCCATTCTTTTAAAGAGGTCAGTCTCAAACTGTGACGAAAACAAAAGCACGCTCCTGCAGATTTATGAAAAGAAATACAAAATTAATTTTGGGCAAACAAAATCAATCGCCATCTGCGTCAAGGACCAAAGAACAAACGTCCCCCGCTGACCTTCGCACATCAAAGAGAACTCTGAACCTATATATTTTTTATAGCTTTTGTTTTCATAAATATTAGACACACACAGAGCAGGGAGAGCTCAAAATGAAATTAAAGTGTACATTTATTGTGCAAACGACCGCCTCGCTTTATGGTGTTTGGATTCCTAAATGAAAACATACCCTATGAAACCCTTCACCAGGCTTCTTGCTGAGAGAGTGAGCTGCACGGAGAGCAAATGCCTCTCTTCTCCTGCGTCCCTCTCGCCAGGGACGGCGGGGTAATTACATCATTTGGAGATGGAATGAAAGCACTTTACAAGCGAAAGTAAGTGAAATGCTTTATTGCTCACGGAATTGCCAATTATAAAGCAACACCTGGAACACAGAGGCCCTCGTGACAAGGCTGAAACCAGTCGGTCCCCTGCTCCACAGAGGCCCCCTGAGAATGTTTTTCTTTCCATCTTCCCCCCCCTTTTACCCCCTCTTTATTTGTGAAAAGTTGCCGACAATGCACCTTCACACTGGCTTACATAGCCCATAAGTCACCAAAGCCTGACGTGCTCTTAAAGGTATTAATAAAGCCCATTTCCTGGGTAGAGCATATGGCATGGCTACAATGTAAACCTGTTCTGGGCACGCTACTGAAAAAGAAAACAGTGGTGATTCTCTCCAGCACCCAGTCTACACAGGTACCCCCCATCCAACACACATACAGCACCTCAAAACCAGTCCAGTCCTGTCCAGTCCCACATGTGTTCCATGCTCAGGTCTGTTTCCCCCAAGAGACAGAAACAGACCAAACTGAGCAAATAGAAAGGTGCAGGAAAGAAAAATGTCTTTCATATTCTTCCACCTACTGACCAGTGTCAATGGGAGACTTGTCTAATAATACCCATTCACTTCTTTGAATGAATAACATCAGTTCAAAGCTCCGCCAAGAGTCTACAGCCATGCTAAGCTCTTTGAGGCTGTACTTAGGCACAATGGTGCTTTGACTTAAATGCTAAGATCAGAGTGCTAACATGCTCACAATGAACATGTTAATATGCAGATGTAAAAACAGGTGTTATGTTTAAAATGTTCACCATCTTAAGTTTAGTGCGTTACTGTGCTAAAGTGCTAATTAGCTCTAAGCACAAGGTACAACTGGAGCTGATGGGAATGTGGTTTTGTAAGAACTGGATCATACACCAAGCTATTAAAAAGAAATTAAATTTTCAAAAGTCAGTGTCTTGGTAAAGTGACTGCAAATCATCCTGTGGGAAACCTGAATATGTGCAGCAAATGTCATAGCAATTCACCCAAGAGCTGTGGAGATATTCACCAAAACCACAAATGTAAACGTCATGGTGGAGCTACAGGGCAAGTCAGATGATAACCAAAGTCAGTAAGAATTATCCTCTGGGAATCGTGAATGTCTACAAAATGTGTGCCAATTCATCATGTAGATGCTGACATATTTTAATGGACAATTGAAAAGTTTCTCATCCTGATGGTGTGAGAAGAAAAGTCAGGGGATCATCAAAGTCCTCGAAATTCAACCTCAGGGACTGATGAATGTCTGCATAAAATTTTATGGCTGCTAGATTGATTAAAAACTAAATCTTCCAGCAGGAGAAGTAAAAGAAAGTGTACAGTGTGTTTGTCAATCAAATTAAACTTGCAAAAGACAAATAAGTAGATTCATTTTTTTTAATACATTCTCTATTCTTCAAGTTCATCCTGGTCCTTTGCCCAAACAGTAGCTGACTGACACATTTACCCCACCCCTACTGGAGTTCCCACTCTGCCCAACCACTGACTGTCACACCCGCAGAAAATATTAACATCAGCCCAGACTGCCATGACGACACCACTGACAACGATGCTGACAGGCGGTGCCATGGTGACAGCACTCATAGGCACACATTTGTGGTGTCAGAAAGGAGGCCTTATTTACTTTGCAAATGTCTTTACCAGCAGCACTGGCTTATTACTTTTGAGCCTGACTGACACAGTCTTATGGAAACTAAATTTGCAGAACCACACTTGATGCATGGAATATCACTTATGATACTTGTTTGCTCCCTGAGGAGAGACATGAAAGGGGATGGATACTCGACGATAAGATGTATTGTCATGAATAAGAGTGAAAGGGATGAGTAAAACCCTGATTAGGGCTCATAGCCCCTTTGTAGCTGCAGTCAAAGTGCCTCTTGCAAATGCAGAGCCGGCAGCCAAGGATAATGTGCCTCTCATGTCCAAATAATGGCTGCTGTACTTTTGCACATCCTTATAAGATCCTGGCTACACAGTTTACCAAGTCCAATGTTATCACTTGTTAAGCCTGCATAGATTTCAGGGGTTTATATAAAGGCACAGTGTCACGTTTCCTCTTTGTACACTCTCTTTCATTAAATACTGCTGAGAGAAGAGGTAAGCTCTTTCATGCTTGGTTTACGTCAAAGTATTTGTACAGTAACTGGTTAAAGGCAATTCCTGTGCTCAGCTTTATAACTGTGGGAAGAGAGGTCTCAGCTGAAATACAAGAGTTGTAAGAGGAGCTTATCTTTTGATGAGCCGTGTGAGCACTCTATTGCCTAAAACCTTCTGGATGACACATAGTCAGCTGAAGCTAGAACCTGAGAAACCGGAAATCTAGCTTTAAGTCAGTGCTCACTACACCCAGGGGTTAAAGTGGGCAGGAACAATCTGGAACAACTTTCCGATGCCTTCGATTAATAAGTAAGTAAATCCAATTGGCAGTTACATAAACATGATGTGGGCCGGTGGACTGTCAAAGAATCCATTAAGTCTTTACTGGCCTTCTCTGTTTACATGTCATTTGCACTGCATTCACAGACATATGTAATCCACCTGTCAAATACTGTTATATCCATTGATTAGAGATGAGTTTGCCTGTGGTATCTGAGAAAATCTACGACAATCCCTCTGAAGTGCTCTGTAACTGCAGCTAGATCTTCCACGTGCGACCTTCTATTATCAGAACACGGAAAAAAAAAAAAAAAAAAACTGAAGTGACCGAAGCCCATAATGCCTTGATACATTACCCCTGTGCTCTGAGCGTGCCTGGCACTAATGCCCCACCTGTAGCGCTGCAGTCTGTGCCAGCACGTCTGACTCAGGAGTAATATCCATTTTGACTTGCTGAAATATTCATTGGCACACCTTGGGTGCACCAGAGGAGGTGTATAATGTGTCAAATAAGGGTAAGGCAGCGGTGTTCGTCTAACCCCTTGGAAATTCAGGCTAATCGCAGTGAATCGTTGTAAAACTCAGCCTTGACTGTGTTATCAGTCCAAATGAAGAGAACGGAAAGGAATATGTTCAAGGTGCATGTTTAGAAAAATACCGCACACAGCATTTAATATTTAAGAATTTCTTTTAGGAATAATTGGGTGAATCATTTAATTGTACACCATAGGTACTGTATGTGTTGAAAATCCAATATGCACTATTTGGTTTGACTTACAGATTAGAGAGAGAGACAGAAGCACACCTTGGCTCCAACTGGGTTTTACTGCACTCATTATTTCTCCTTTATCTACTGAATATGTCCTCTCCTCTATTCAAGCATGTAAAAGGAGATATAACAAAACCCACTGAATATACAATTTTATAGGGGTGAATATTACTTATCATGCAGGGAATTTAGTAAAATTGTGTTTTTCTTGCTGACTATGACTCATATGTTGTATGCTTATGTCTCATATGCATACAAGCACAGGAAAGTGTTAAGTCTGTACATCTGTGGCAAATATCTGTACAGTAGTGGTTTGTCTGAAGAACAGCAAAGGAAATTCTTGTTTCTTATCTATTTTTTGAACTGTTTGCAATCGTTTCTATAGGTAATAATAGCACTGTATTCACTAATTGAATTGCTAATTAATTAATTAACAGTTGGTGGCACTGATTCTCCAGATTGGTGCTAACAAACCACTGCAGAAGAAAAAAGCACAACAAGATGGTGGAATTTGTTTCAAATATTAATTTGAGAAAGGTTAGAGTCTCCTCATTGGTTGGTTTGGGACTAAAAGGTCACAGGTTCAAATCCCTGGACTCGCAGGAAGGAGGCTGCCCATTGCTCCTAGTATGCATGTGTGTGTGCTCATCACTTACAGATGGGTTAAACTCAGAGATCAAATTTCCTGTGTAGCAACATACTTCTATTATAATCAACCAAACTTATAAACAGAAATAGAAAAGCAAGACCCAAAGTTGTTTTCTTAATACTTCAGCTCAGTAGTTATGCAACGAAAGTAATGACATAGTACAGTATACAAGACATCTAACAGAAGTTCAACTGCAGCATGTGTCACTGGTTACACTTTTAAATTCCTGTTTAAATTTCAACTAAGTGTAACCATTATTTTATTTCTAATATAATTTTCTATTTGCGGAAAAGGCTGGGAGTAATTTCAGGCACTGCAGACGTCCGCTGAAGTTCGACAGCACAGAGTAAGGGAAACAACACGAGGTCCTGTGCTTCAGGACTTAACTACTTTTGACAGCATCTCGGTGCAGCGTTTAGCTGAGTTGGGTTAGCTACAGCAGCCATGTTGTCTGTCGACATGAAGCGCCACAGAAAACCTGTTTTCCTTGTTAATATGTGAACCTGACTTTAATGCTGTGATATTGAGAGTATTACAGCTACAGTTAAAGCAGCATACTTCTGCACTGATAACCTTTAATATAGTTTAAGCTGAAAATACCCTGTGGCTCCAGTTGCTTATTGTGTCTGTCCTTCCCTCTTTCAAACCCTCCTACAGACTCAGATACTGGTCCTAAAAATATTCCAGTTCTCTGTGAACCCTATGTGGGTTAGATAAACAACAGAAGAGATAAAACAGACTGTGTGGATGTGTATATGTGTGTATGTATTGTAGATTAGTGTGCATGCTGATATGTATATATTGGTCTACATGTATGTGAATCTAACTTTGCCCTGAGTCCATTTGTGCACTGTTATCTTGGAGGTTTGTTTGTATAATGACATTACAGACGTGATTATTGATTAGGAGCCTGAAACCAGATAACCGCACAGAAGTGCGTGTGTGATGACATCATGGCCTGCATATACAGCACATTTCAAAGTTGAGAAATATACATCCTCTAACAAGAACAACTCAAAGTTGTTTTGATAGACTTTGACAGCTTCCTAAATTAGAACTTTCCTCAAAATCCTTAAATGCATAGATTCCAGTTCAAAGG
Organism: Toxotes jaculatrix; assembly: GCF_017976425.1. Classification (NCBI taxonomy): domain Eukaryota; kingdom Metazoa; phylum Chordata; class Actinopteri; family Toxotidae; genus Toxotes; species Toxotes jaculatrix. The sequence goes on from NC_054412.1 coordinate 16,782,095, forward strand.
AGAAAATCCTGAGAAAACTGTTGCAAACTGTATCAATATTTCACAGTCTGATTCGTCACAGTGCCGCCTGGATACCACTCACCATCCACCTGGTGCATCCTGTCCAAATGTTTATCTCTTTCTTCATTTGCTCAGCTGTCTTGTCATCTCTGCAGACTCTCCTTAAAACGCGCGCACGCACCCACAAGACGGCACAGAGTACACAGAGCGCAGGAGAGAGAAACTGTAACACACACAGCAGGTTGCGTGATTGAGCGAAACATAAAGGCAGAGTGAAATTCTTCCCCGAGTGTCACTTCAGAGATGCAGGATGATTTACATTTGAGAAAAACAACTTTACAGGAAACTCCACCTTCATGTGGCGTACTCCCTGCTTCATTTTAACCAAACCGATGCTCTGTGCACACCGCAACACTCCAAACAGCAACGGAAAAGAAAAAAAAGAAAAGAGGGGTTTTGAACATCTGGCTGTGGATGAGTATCGTCATTACAGAGTGAGCGAGTTGCAGTGAAGTGCAGCTAGAGGTTTGAGATATTTCAAGACAAAGGTCATTCGCTAAACGACTCTCTCATGTCCTCTTGTGTCTTTAAATGTTCAAAGCGGCAGAGAGTTTTCCATTACCTGACACCACTGAGGCTGATTTTATGTAAACACATCCTGGGATAGTAAGAAAAATGGGATACCATCCACTTTTTCTTTTTTTGTCCCCCTCTGTTGTAAAGTCAATGTCTCATGTCTCAAAAATCCACAAGCAGACTTTTGTCTCACCGTGTCCACACGCACACATGCATACCTGCCTCGCTGTGGGAAACACTGATGTGAACCGAAGGCTTTTTGTTCCTGAAACGTGCAGCATTTGGGTTACATGCACTGCTCTCATGGCATGCATTAGTATGCAGTAGTTTCAGTGATGGGATGTTTATAGCTGCAGTTTAAATGTGATTTTAGGTCAGCCCTGGATCTGGGAAGAGCGAGGCGAGTGAAGTGCTGTTCCAGTTCCTCCCTCGAACATTGTTTTGCCATTTGGCTGTGTGCCTGTCGTCCGACATGCTCTGTGTCCCATGTTTCCACGGCTCGATAGACAGACGACCTCACGCTCCCCCCCCCCGCCCTCCTTCTCTGCTCCTCCTACGCCCACCCTGGGCTTGGCACCACCAGCTGTTGAATGCATCAGGCCTCAAAATGGCTCCTCAGCTGCTGCAGTGGCACACGGAGAGAGAAGCCTGACAGACTGAGCAGCTGCTGGGCTGAAACGGGGCAAGGTCACTCTCAAAATGAAATTTAGCTCTACTACCTGCTAAAACATTACTGGGTGCTATGATTACATGATATATGGACAGCTAGTTTAAACAGAAAAATGTCTAAAAAGGATAATAATAATAATAATAATTTTCAGACTATACAATGAATAGCTTTGTCAATATTTGCAACCATGAAAGACCTCAATCAGTGTGCCTTTAGCTCTTCAAATACGTCAGATGAATGACATAAAGTATCTCCATTCTACTCCATTACCACTTTTTGTGATAGGATTAGCATAATTTGTAATCAGATTGATGTAATTATGCTACATGGAATTTGTCACTCTCCAATCCTGTTAACTGCTGTGGCAGCGCAGAGATAAAGAGCTGGCAGCTGATTTATTGTTGCTGTTCACACATAGTGAACGCTGCCCCGTGGCAGTATACTACTGCACCACTCCCATATTAGAGTCTTAAAAGACGGCTGTGTCTAATAAACCAATCAGTGGTGTCAAGTTCAAGGAACATGTGGCACGAAGCGATATGATGTCGTTCACTGTTTGCCGATTTTCCCAGAGGGTAAAGCTACGGGTTAGGTTCAGTTGGTGGAAAGATTAGCTATTTCCAACCAGGGGAGCCCAAGGGGACTACTTTAACAGCTGCCGGGGGGAACGTGGAAATATCGCGGAGTAACTCAACTGATTAGAAAAAAATTGAATTATGCTTTGTTTATAAAAATGCACATATTTGTAGAAGAAAACGGTTCCCAAATAGGATTTCAAATGTGTGCGTGATGCTACTCTTTAGTATATACTGTAAACTGTCACAATAACCAGTGAGCTACCAGCTACATTCGGCTGACTGCACAGTGCTACACACTTCCTACTGACCTGACACCGCCCAGAGCCATCAAGCCATATGCTGCCACAGAAATGACACGAAAATTAGACAGAGGTCAAAATGGTTAAAGTAGAAAAATGTAATAAATGTATAAACTGTTTAAACAGAGAACAAATAAATAAATGCATTTTATGCTTTTACCACATACACGGTAAAAGCATAAATGGTTGAAGGATCACGCTCTTGCCACTTCAAGCAAACATAATTAAATTGTGTGAAAACCTTATCGTACGAATACCTTTTTTTCTTTTTCTTTTTTTGTTTGTTACTTAACAAAGGTAAAATGAAGGTGAAGGTGTACTTCAGCTAATTGGATGGGGATGTGGGGTTACTGTATGTCAAACAAAAAGGCTTGGAGTCACTTAACAAATACATCAGTACAGCACTATGGCTTTAGACTGACTGACTGACCGACTCACTTATTAATGAACACTAAGCAGAACAACTGTTTTCCTCTTTAGAAAGGCCTGATCCTTGGCAAGTCTATTTGATTGACTTCAACAACTCCTTCCCACCCACCCACTCTATCCCGTCGGTGCTAAAAGGGTGTTTCCTGACAAGTGAGGTCGTTTTACATTTATGCGTTAAGGTTTTAAGGCCAAGGCTTAGGTTCAGAATTTATTGGCTATTGTATAATGTTTCATGCAGGAGTCTGGGCGACTTTGCCTTGTGTTTAGCCGTTGGCCCACACTCAGGAAAAGCCAATGTATTTTGATAGCAGTGAGAGTTGAAGCTGTCAAAGACTTGGCCTCAGGGAAACTCACCTTTTGCATTACTGACTGATTGCGTAAAGTCCTGTCACACAACAAAAGCAGCTCTGTGAGGTCCTCTGCACTGTAATTAACTCTGATTTGACTTGGTAGATTATTTTTACATGAACTCCAAGGTTGCACTTTATTGAATATTAACCTCCTCTGTGGCACACAGAGGAGTGAATGAGGTTTATGTGCGACGTTCATGCCTTTAGAACATATTATTTGCACAACAAGCTATCCCATGGGGTTGGAAGCTTTCCAGCGAAGAAAATGGGTGAAAATTCTTGAGATAATATCAGCAGCTTCAAGCAAGATAGGTGTTTTCACTTATTTAAAAAGTATAGCGTAAGACAAGCTTAAGGCAGCAAAGATTTTTCTTTAGATATTTAATATAACCTTTTGATTCACAGACAAGTATCAGTGTTGGTGGTAGACAAAACAACGATGTGAATGGCTGTACCGCCACTGTACAGCCATGAATAAAGTCTGCTCCCTGCTAACCCCCTGGTCACTGACCCTCCCCACTGCTGACAAAGGTCTGTGCCGAAATGATGTGTTCTGTGATCGCTGCCTTGATCTTCTCTGGATTAGTATTTCTTCTGGATGCACGTAAATGCAGTGCTTGTTTTCTACCTTCTCAACAGTATATTTCAGTATTTGGCTCCTGACAGCTCCTCCTCCTCCTCCTCCCTCGCTCCCATCGCTCTCCTCCATCTTACTCACAGCAAAGCTCATCAGAGGGAACTATGAGAAAGTGCCCTGCAGGTCTCCCTGTCTGCACGTTCTTACAACAAACCTTGAATGTCAGTGTTAAAAATGTGGACAAACGCACACATCCACCCATACATCACACACTGACAGGCGCTGACTAGCACGCCCAGTATGCACACAGTATAACCCCTAACCCACAATGACACACGTACACACTAATGAGTCATATGACTAGCCATGTGTGTGTCACCGCACAGATGTCAAGTCAGGAAAAACCTCCTGTTAAAGTCAGATGAAATATGGATTCAAATTACGCCTTAACTCTCCCTTATCTGCGCCTCTAGATAAACAGGAAATCAGCTTTTGCGGTTCCAGAAATGTGAGCTGAAGCCAAGCGGATCTGTAATTTTGTTTATTGCAGGGCTGCATTAGGCTTTCCTCAAGTCGCTTATTTTGGTTTCTTTGGGCTTTTTGCTTTGCTTTTCAAGCCCCCTTTTTTATCTTTCCACTCATTTCTCATGCTGACTCTACTGCATTGTTGTCATGCTTCACTGGCTCATTGTGTCCTCCCAAGTTGTGTCAAATATTTTGCACTTCTGTACTTTTGTACTTGATAAACAATTTACAAACCTCTGATCTGCATCACACACACACACACACAGAAACAAATGACATGGTCCGTGTGTGCATGCTCCAGCAAAAGTTTTTTACATCGTAAACACAATTATGCAAATATTTTAATTTTCCAACATTTCCTTGAATATAATCACTACTGAGAATTTTTGTGTGATTTTCCAAAAGCCTTGCAGTTTCTTTGATCAGTTTCTGAACACAAATTGAAAAAAAATACTTAGTGTGCTTGTATATTAAACGTTTGTTTAGTGGGGATTATCTTAAAAAGCAGTCTAAGGAGTCAAAAGAAGACAAATTAAATACTAAAAGGACCGGGTGAACTGATCGTCAGACAGATTGAAAAATGATGAGGCAGTTATTGAGTAATGCTTTACCTTCTGCTAATCATTAGTCTTTTGGATGTGTTCATTTGTTTAAATTTGAGAATTCACATAATTCACTTTGTCATCTTGAGGGATTAGTACATGGAGGCATCCTTAATACTGTAATAGTTCTGTGATGCCAAACAATCAAAACAAACCAAGTGAAAGCAGGCTACGCAGCTTTAAGCCCTCTCTTGCTGAAAAGAGGAAATATCGGCAGATTTTGAAAGCTGTCAGTGTACTTGTAGAACAACAGCCTTTCCCATAGTTTCTCTGTGCAGTACAAACAAAACTGACAAATGCAGCTAGAAAACCTGAGTTCAAAGGCTGACAAGACCTACAGAATTTTTGATAAATTAAAGGGGCCAGCTCTTTCATTTGAAGAATTCATAACATGTTCATGGTCTAAGACATTCCAGTCTACACATATTAAACTAAATAACTCAGTCCTGGAGCTAGAACTTGAAGAAATACTTTAAAGTTAGACTATGCAACTTTTGAAAGAGGAAGTAACACATTCTTCCTCAAGGTAAAAAAAACTTGAATTCATTAGTAAAAAGGGAACTCTTTATCAAATCAATATATATATATTACTTGGTCTACTATGACTAGCAGCTAGTCGAGGCTAATGTTAACAAACTTTCTATAGATATATTTGTATTGCTGTCACTGAGTTTTAACATTCACAGTTATCCCACAACTGTCTCTTGAGTTCACTGTGAGTACACAGCAAATGTTACAGTCTTGCTTTAAAGCCATTTGAATCAATAATCGTATATTAACAATGGATCAAATTACTATGTGTGATTTGAAAGGGTCCCGTGAGGAGACAAACCCACAGAGAATTATGATCCAACCCTGCACGTCCTCTCAGGTCTGTGGAGCCTTTTGACACTTTTCAGGTCATTGTTTTGGTTTTAAGGCCCAAAACTTTGGTTGATTCAGTCTCTCTGCTCTCATCGAGCCTTACCTACGCAGCACCAAACAGATAAAGTGGCAACTAGCTGGTGGGAATGGTGGAGTTGCTGGAACCCAAAACAGAGCTACAAGAGGATGAATACTGACATTACATTTGCCAGACAGACAGAAACATGACCCTAAATGAGCACTAACGATGCTCCGTGTCTGCTGAAAGAGCAAATAGGCAAATGTTTGCTAACACATTCTCCATGAACAGCTATGAAGTGATAAAATGTCACTGTTTGCTCTGCAGCATCTAAGTGACCTAAAATACATCACAGCAGCTTTAAGATTAAAAATCTTTATGTTATACCACACCATACACCAGGAAAGCCTCATCATCACATGTGTATCCCCCGCATAGAAACAAGCCTTTAGCTGTTAAATGTACTGTATTTTTGCTGCTGTGCTGCCGTCTGCTGTTTGAGGGTTGGTTTGGGGCAGCGACAGGGAAGATAAGACAGACTGGCAAAGAGAAAATACAGCAGAAAACTGAGGCAGATGTTTCCAGGTCTGACATCATTCACAACTTGCCTTTCAAGATCTGAACTCAGAAGAAAATTAAAAAAAAAAGAAAGAAACACTACTGTACTAGAATGGCAGTGGCATGTGTAGAAAGTTTGGATCTCCACGCGAAACTAATCCTTTCTCCTACTGTCCTCCAACTCTGGACATGGACATTTCTTCCTCAGATAATGCTTCTGTCCTGACCTTATTCCTTACCTCTTCCTAGGCAACTCACTCCTACCCGGCAGGTTGCGCCATCTCCCACAGATGGAGAAGAAATGCTGAGACAGGCCGTGGCAGCAGGGGGCCTCGAGCTGCACACAGAGCGTGCCGAAAGCAGCATCATTACAGTCGGTCACCCACCGTTTAGCAGACACACCCCATGTCTCCTGTACCTGCTGATGAACAAAGTTGTGAGGCTGAATCACGGCGTTCGCTGCCACAGAACCGAGTGGGAGCGGTTACTCCATCTCTGCAGTGGTGGACACGAACACGAGTTTGTGGAATATGTGAAAGACAAAGTTGAAGGACAGCAGCTCTACTGTGCAGGGTATCCCTGCTGATGCACTTTAATTGGGCAAAGTCATACCCTTTAATAGCCTTCAGGCAATGCATGCTACTTTAGCATTGTGTCATTTCCCAGCAAGTTCAGTAGCAAATAAGAGAAAAAGAAAAGAGGTGGGCAAAATTCCAGTGTGCTGTACTTTTTGGGATCCTAAGTGTTGATAAGTTGTATGTTTTACAAAACCCTCTGCTGCTGTCACAGAATGACTGGTTTTAGCCACGCTAACGTTGTCAGTGAGTTGGTCCACCACTTCTGTCCAAACTGATAGACTGTCATGAAATCTGGTACAGACACTCTTGGTCCCCAGAGAATCCTAATGACATTGGTGATCCCCTCACTCTTCACATGCAATACATTTGTTCATGTGTGACAATTCTTTCTTACTAAAGACAGACGTGCTATATACCATTACGAAGTAATAAGGAGCCTATGAAAAACAGCACCAGATGGCTCAAACACTCCGATCAACGTAAAAAACTCCTTGACAGTGACCCTGTTTAAACCTTTTCTACGGTGAGAGCAAAAAATCCACTGAAACACAACAGAGCCGAGCAGCATCAAAGCATGATTCCTCCAAATAAATGAAAATTACACTTGAAACGCTCTAAAAATACATCTGGAGTAATACGTGTTTGATGTGCCACCAGCCAGTTTTACATTAGCAAAATGATCCACGCTAAATATTCCCAAGGTAATATTTTATTCAGATGCTTCACACGGATCTCACAAGTCCAAAGTGATAGCAATGAGAAGACCTTGATTCTCATCACTTTTCTCGCCACTTTGAATAGACCTTCATGTGAACATTATTATTAATTCATCATGCTGCCAGACTAGGTTTAAACTTTCATACATTTTGAGATTGAGCTATCTTCACGGGAAAGACTCTGAGTGATAAATGATTGAGGGGAGGTGAGACCATCAGCCTGGTCCACTACACTGTCCCGCTTAGATAGAGTCATGAGACAGTATCAGCGGAGGTAAGAACAGCAACATCTCTGAGGCCGCTGTATAAAGCACAGCATCTCCGACAATGCCGCAGGATCAAATCTGGTTACACACAGCTCTAAGCTTATCCTGTCTGTGTGATGGTTGCTTTTGTCTGGCCTCAAAGGCTTCTGAGCTGTAGAGTCACCTCAAACAGCGGGTGAGAGAGAGGCTAAAGCTTCGGAGAAGAGGCAAAAGAGAGCGAAGGGTATCAACATATGCACACGCAGTGAGCGAGAGCCTGCGAAGATTATCCACTGCAAGCTCAGTCACGTTGCTTTTGCTTTTTCCTCTTCGGCTCTCTCGTTTTATCTGCTACATTAAAAAGCATGCATGCAGCAGACAGGCCTGTGCACACTCAGGCAGCACATATCCGTCCTCACTCAAACTGCCAGACACTTTGTAGACAAAAGATAAAACAAGACCTTTTGAAGGTCATCATGTAACAGGTGAGAGATATTGGGGCCCTGGTGATGTGGTGGTCTTGTTTTGGTGTGTGTGAGTAGCCTGGCCTTTTATCTCAGGTGATGTGATCCCTTCATCCTGTTCAACCCCTATGTTACTAACTCCATCTGCACTTTGATGTCTTCGCTTCTGTCTTTCTATGTCTGTATTAGTGGAGGAGCTGTCACTGCACTGTTGTTTGCTGCACACGGACATAGTGGTGCTGGTGAGAGAAAAGGTTTGTTGTAGATGAGTTTACTGGTGTTGGGGTCTCATGGCAGGAAATGGGATCTGGGGGCAGCAGGGGTGAGAAAGGGTAATGGAGGAGTGTGGCTGTGGTGTGAGCATGGTGTGAGGGGAAGCATGGCTGGAAGGAGTTAGCTTGGAAGCTAGGAAGCAGCTGGCTGTGACACGAGAGACACAGGTTGGCGTACACAATGCACAAGGATAACTGAACTCAAAGAACAACAACCTGGAAACATCGACAGCCAGCGAGGCTGAAACAGCAACATGGAAAGGGACTGACGTACTGCAGATAGATGAGCTGACAGAAGGGAAACCATAACCACGACAACGCACAGGCAGAGATGGACCGGGGAGCACAGGGAAGGGGAAAACACAAGGAAACACTTGGGAATCTGCTGGGCTAGAGCCACAGCCACAGCCACATCAGCTGTCAGCAAAGAATACAGAAAGCCATGTTTCACAAGAAGAAATTATAAGACTTATACGTTTCTGCTAAACGTTGCTTATTTTTTTCAGCTCCATGACATTTTCACCTGCATACCTGCGGAGGAGCCTTTTAGCGTATTCATATAAAATGTCAGGGCTAATGGCAGACTGTCAGAGATGAGCTGTGGAGCAACAAGCTGAGACTCGCACTTCGGTTTTATTTTCAGACCAAACTCAATGTTTTGAAGTTCTGAAGTGCCAGCAGGATAGAGTTGCAGCAATGTACATGTCCAAACTGAAGACAATCTGTTCTCATCGGTGACAAGAGGTGATACAGTTTCACCGCACAGAGGGCCTGAGATCTGCTGAAGCTTGACTTAGCCCTGCCAGTCACAATCCACTCTAACTCTTAACCTAAGCTTGAACTTAAAATCACCGTGGTGCGAGATTTCTCAACTGTTTCTGGCCCTCGACCTCGTTTCTTTTTAGGTCTCTCAATTCTCAGGACCTCAGCAATTAGAGAGCTGTCAAGTTGTCACGCTAATTTTAGTCTTACATACTTTTGTCTTCTTTCCTAAAGAAATTGGACATAGCGTCTTCTGTTGCGAAACTTTTGGCAGCCTGACATTTATGGCCATCATAGCCTTCCAGTTAATACAGAGAGCTGTTCCTTCTCCAGGTAATAGTTTAGTTGATTAGCTCAATTTTTTAAACAAGTCTGTGAATTTGAAAGACATCTTACAGTTTTGTTTTGGGTTTTTTTTTTTTTGGAAAATTAGAAATTGTTTAGAAAGATATTGTTGTGTAGCTGACATTAGTTTGTCTGCTGAACTCCTCTCTACTACTGAGCTACAACTACATTTTACATGTCACAGTTTAACATTTATGTGGCTTTATCACAAAAGTAAAACTAATTTTAGCAAAGTCTTAGAGAGATGTTCCTGTATAATTGATATTACTGAGTTATTTTACCGCCTATGGCTCTTTTCTAATTTTTTTCTAATTGTTTTCTAATTACTACTGCTTCATTTTAGCACGTAACACGTGAGCATTACAGTGGGTTTATCTTTAAACTGCACAAATATAGCTTCGCAGTAAGGTAAACACACAACATCACTCAAGAGGGACATATTTGTTGTTCCGTGCCAGTGGCCACCTTCCTTCAGTGTCACTCAGGTCATAACAACGTCTTCAACTGATCAAGGGAAAATTCAACAAGACATCATGCTCTGCTAAAGTTTAGAAAACAGTACATGCTTTTTCCTCTTCTTCACTTTAGACCAAACATCCTGCTGTACACTGGGATTGGTATGAATTAAGTTCCAACCAGATGGCTGTCACTAATTACTTGCACAGAGGATGTTAAATGTTGCAGAAAAACATCTCAGGATTTCAGAGTAATGACAAACTTTTCATCTTTGGAACAATTGAATGAATTATGACAGCAACCATAAACGGACCATGAGCCATTGCAGCAGAGTGTGGAGAGGTTAATGGCCGAGATATCAAGCTTTTAGTGGAAGACTCTGTAGGACACGATGAACATGCATTTTTGCTATTAACACGTAAAAACAATCAATATTTTATAATACATATAATATTTTAATATAGTTTTATTCACAATCAGCAAAAAAAAAACCCTCTGAAAATGAAGGACCACTTTGGTGGCATCTAGAATAACATCCTTCAATGTACAGTAATTTCACTGCCAGCCAAGCAATCCTGATTACACCTAATTAAGACAACATTACATGTAAACCAGCACATATACTCCACTGGTGTGTGTTTTTAAAGCCCTCGACTGCCACAGATTTTTATTATCTTCTTAGTGGTAATTAGCTGTTTAGTGTTCTTGAATCCTTCTCCAGATGCAGCCGGGGTATATGTGGGAGGAACTGACTCGCTTCATCGCAACAGGAGGTCCAACCCCAACAACACGCTGTCTAGCTACTTTATCTACGATGCTGAAAGGCAAAAAATATAAGGTGCAATGAATAACAGGCTATATCGTTTTCACATTGTTTTATGTTCTCTTACTCTTGGCCTCTCTCGGACATGCATTTTCACACCAACTCCAAGATGTAAACTGATAATGATAATGAGCCGTGTACCACCTAAAGGCAGTAGAAGTAAGACCCCAACACATGTTGTTGCTGCAGCTTGTAAACACCAAAGTGCACTAACTTTTTTGCCACTGTTTCTAACATCTGTTTAGTTGAATGCTATTTTTAGGAGTTCTGTTTTTTTAATCGCAGCTTCCGCAGTGAGGAGGCACCAAGAGGTGGTGTTCGTGGTGAATGGCAACACTTTCCTGTCTCCTGAACGGCACCAGTGATTAAAGAGCAAGCTCCCCTGCTTAATAAGCGACTAATCCTCCTGCCCTTTTGGTCTGTCAGCCCAAACAGATGAGCTAGCAGGTCAGGGAAGATTCATCAAGGCAAGGTCTGTGGTTACTGCGACTGTCCTGGTTCAGCCAAATTCATCCTGTACCAACAATGTATGTGAGTAGGGAATCATCTCACCTAATAGAAAAAATGTTAACAAAGCTGTTGTAATCAATATCTTAATATTAACAATCGATAAAATAACTACATGTTGTGTGAAAGGGGTTGCTGATAGTGACAAACCTGCAGACGTTTATCACCTATTCCTGCAGTTCACTTACATTGTATGAAGTTTTTAACATTTCATATAGTGTCTTTCAGTTCATTGTTTTTCTAATGAGCCCACTGTGTAGGACCTGCCCAACACCAGACAGTAAACAGGTCCCCAGAAACAAGTAAATCCTAATCTTGCTCCATGTGTAAATAGGTAACTGTTTGCTAACACATTTACTGTATTTCCCAAATCAAATAGCCCCCGAGTAGCCAACATTAAATCAAGGTTTTAAAATATAATAAATAAATGATAAATGCTGCCGACAGATTCCATACCATTCTTTCATTTCTGGTAGAAACATCTGAGAGGATGTGAATAAAATGTTGTGCATTGCAATCCTGGTTATGGCACAGCTCCTAATCCCATTCTGTGCAACATAAAACTAAGGATCAACTTAGTAATAGTTGAAACTCCTCAGTCATTAAGGATGTTTCATGTAATTTAATGTAATCTACATAAAAACAATTTTAAGGCTTTAGGCAGCAAACATAAACCACAAGTGAAGCCAAAAGCAGCCATTACTTGCCCAGGAAGTTGACAGACAATGGCAATTGGTTGAAAAGGCAACTTAAGCAGTGTTTGATTGTCACGGGGATAACGTTTCATTTCTTTGGTTGCAGTGCGGTGAACGACCTCTCACCCCTCCAAACCCCTCTCTTAAATCAGTCGCTGTGATGTGGATCACATTCCTGGCTGTTTACATTATCCCCCCATGCCAGACGCTGCCACCAGCCTTTCACACCTGTCCCGTCACGTCCTTGGAAAGGAAACTGTGATACATTTTCGCAGTGGAACAGAAAGGCCTTTGTGTGTGTGTGTGTGTGTGTGTGTGTGCAGTGAGACATTCACACAAATTCAAAAGTGCCTGCATGCATAGACACACAGCTGAGAGATGGCCCACACAAATTCAAGCAGCAACACAGTGAGACTCACATTCACGTACACATTCACAGGGCTGTCAAACCGTCAGAAGAGTGAGTTATGGAGCTTTTGGATGTGTCTGAACATGGAGGGGAGGGGGGGGGTCCACTGCTGTAAGGAGTGATAAATGAGGGAGAAGTGAGGAGGAGAAGCTCCTCACTCAGACAGAGACACCACAGTCCCTCAGTGGAGAGATCAGTAAGGCAGATAACAGCCGTCAACCTCAGTGCCATACTTTCCTAGTTCATACACATAACATTACAAAAACAAACAAAAAAATCTGGTAAGATTCCTATAATAACAAAACAGCTTTAGAACCCATGAACACCTGGTTTTAAAGTTCAGTATTTGTTAAGTGAGTTTTCTTGTAATCTAACAAATGTTATGTTTGCATTTTGTGTTAATCATCATTGTGTGTATTCTTAAGGTCTAAAAAAAATCTTAACCTACCTTATAAAAAGTTTGTGGGCCAATTATTTTTTGAAATATTTCAAGTCCTGCATTGTTTACACACGTTTGTTTGATAGCAATTGTTTTTCTTCACTGCCTTCCTGCCAACTTCAGAATGTGAAAACAAGCTCACGTATATTCATGATACACACAAAACAAGGATGCAATTGTTAAAACGCTGTTCCAAAGCACAACTAGTGGTTAAACACTCAGTAGGGGACCTTTAAATATTTCCAATTAGAGAAATAATCAAAATTTTTTAAAAAAATCTTTCGGTAGTAACTCAACCAATCTGCTTCCTTAGCACTGTCTAGATGTGATTTGAGCAGATTTGATTGACAGTGCGCAAACAACTGACACAACTTAGAAATCTTTAAAGAGAAACAACCACCCTCATCAGACTGCTGTAAGACTCCAACGTAGCAACCGTGTAGCACGGTAAGAACAGTTTATTACTGAGAAAACTAATTTACAGGGTCTTTAATTAGATTTTTTATTAGTATTATTACAAGCTACCAACATAGCCTATTTCAACCAGGAACTTTTCTTACACAATGGCATATCATCATATCTTAAACAATCTTTGTTCACAATAACAAGATATCATGATAAAAATAAACCTCTCATTAAACTTCTCATTTTTCTTCCAATGTTTACATTTTGTGTGTAAAATGAAAAGTGACACCATATTTGCTCAGAAGGTATTTCCCTTGTTGATTATTGCCAAATGAGTTATTTTCTACCTTGAGTAACCTTGTTAGGGCTGATGATTGCACAGGCAGAGTCTTTATAGGCATTACTATAGTCATTGTAGGGAGTGCAGTTTTCACTCCTAGAAATTGAGTGCAGTTTTGAAAACTGAGCTCAATTTCAAGCAAGACAGAAGCTGCTCATGTTGTCAGAAAGAGAGACACTCTTTAGTCCCATCTCATCTTTTAATGCTTTTCATCTCAAGAAAATGCTGATTCTCACTTTACTTTTCACTGAAGACAGTTTCCTCTAAAGCACACTTGCTGTTCTGTTAGTGTTTCTCTTTTCCTTATTTTCGACAGGTATCTGTTTTCTCTTGCAGGGATGTTGAAATTCATCATCTTACAGTGCTTCAGAACATCAGAGGATTTTTATTAGCTCTAAGGATGAATGACCACTTTGGTTCCAGCATGAAATATCTTGTTAACTATTCGATAGATTGTTGTGATTTTTTCTTTTCTTTAATGAAACCTAATGACTTTGATGATCCCTTGACTTTTCATCTAGCACCACCCGTGGTTCCAACTTTTTATCTAAATGAAAATTCTCAGCATTTATAATAATGGATTGGCACTGTTGACTTTTGGTACAGATCTCCACGGTCCCCAGTCTATGTGTCCTAGTGACTTTGGTGATCACTTAACTTTCCATCTGGGACCATCATCTGGTCAAAATTTCATTTGTCCACTACTTCTGACCAAATACCTGAAAAACCAGTGACATTGCCATTAACCTAAGCTGCAAGCACTAACTCTAACCTTAAGATAGTAAAGAAACTTGGTTTATAACCAGATACTTTCAAAAGTTTTTCCTTCTGATAACACTCTGGCCAGTTATTACAGTAACTTCACAGGTACTTCTAAAGATCCAAAGTTAATTATACAGTTTGGTTTTCTATACAGTTACCAGTGTCATAGCTTAAGCTCAATTCTGTTTTACATCTAAGAAAATGCTGAAACGGATAATACAATTCATTAGGAAATCTGCACAGCAGCCGTTTATTAAGCCATCAAGTAAGTGCATAGTAAGTTTTAAAATCCATCGCTCATACAGCTAGCATGAACTGGATTTCGGTTCATGTAGGTAGAGTATATGTCAGTAGAAATCTCAAAACCACTTCTCTTCACCGCTCTGTCTCCTACACATGTACACCCACTGACACACATGTATCTACTCATATACCCCACCAATAAAATAGCCCTTATTCTATATCACACACCCATTATCATGTCCGCTTCCTGTTATCTTGTTCTTTCTTGCTTGCCATCCCTCTGTACCACACACACTTTACAAGCATCCATTAAACCACACACTCATTACATTCATCACTGCACACACACACACACACACACACACACACACACACACACACACACACACACCTCACAGCAGTGCACGCAACCCGCATCACCGCCAATCCATTTCTCACCATCTCCACTCAACACTGGGATATTGGACTAATGGGTCTAATAGCACGCCCACTGCTATTGCAAGAATCACCAGGTGTACATGACTAAAGGATGATCTGTGTGTGAAGGGGGAGATACAGAGAGAGAGAGAGAGAGAGAGAGAGAGAGAGAAAAGGCCAGGAGACAGAGGAAGGAAAAACAGATGGTGAGAGAAAGAGAAGAGTGATGAAACTGACATGCTGAGAGATACAGAGAGAGCTGGGGATGACGGGCCAGACTGACAGGAGGCACCAGCAGAAGGGAAATGTAAAAGTGCATTTCACTGTAGTCTCACAGTGCAGCTTAGCTGTCAGCACCCCTTGTGTACAATCTAAACATCAGGATCCTTTGATTGTGATATTTTTTGTTTCTTTGTGCCTTTTGTCTGAGCTCAAAGTAAGTGCTGTCGGACGAAATGAAAGCAGCTGAGGAAAAAAACATTGTCTCGCCAGTTGCACACAAAAGAAAACACTTGTCTGGTCAGACTCCAGTGTTCAAAAATGTGTATCCCCAGAGCTTGAGTGATTTAAGCACATTCTTCCCACATGCGGTTATTACTGATCCGACACTGAAATATTGCCTTCGAGATGGGAACAGTTGCTCCACCTGACTTTTATTTTCTGAGACTCGGATGAGTTGATAGATTTTCATCTACCAGAGGAAAAAAAAAAAACAACCATGTTTCAGTTTTAGCGTCTGAAAATGAATTCACGCACACATGCCTATATGTATTGTAGGAAGCGGTTATTGGATTATTGGAAAATTACATTTCTACAAATGCGCTCATTACTGAGTAAATTAGCACAGCTACAATTTCCTTTTGTCTTTAATAGTCCTGATTTAATATGTGGTAATTATCTCCAGGGATGTGTAACGAAAAAAATGAAAAAGCAATAGCACTGATGGGTTCAGGGATAGAAATTTGAGCTTGGGAAGTAAAATTATAGAAACTGTTTTTGTACTTTAATGAAGTATTCAGGAGGAGGGAGACGGGAATCGCAGAGCTCTCCTTCTCCTGATGAAAAATATTCCTCCTCCACTCGTGTGTAACAGAAATAAATGTTTATTTGGTTAACCTGCGAGTGAGCCGCTTCTTCCTCTCCCTAAAACTGCCTCTTCCTGCTATTTTTAAATGTGTCAGAGCAAACTTACAATTTGAATGTAAATTGTCTCTTTCTGTCACCCGGTCCCATTCATTAAAGCTTATTTCAGTTAAATCCCTCAAAAAAAAAAAAAAAAAAGGCAAACAGGATTCAAGCTAACGCAAACAGAAAACATGTGAAGCTGCTTGTGATCTTTAAGGCGAGGGGAAAAAAGAGTAAAAAAAAACACAACAGTTAAATGCCTTAAATCTTAAAACTGACTCACAAACAAATGCCTTTTTACAGATGAATTATTCATGTACTACTGATTAGATTGCTACATGGGGCACACACAGCACTCGTTTTTTTTTTTTTTTTTTTTTATCTCCCCACAGAAGTTTCCAGATAAGGTTTTCGGCTTTCGCCCTAATCAGCTGATGTTAGATCCCTTTAATTAGCTAGGACTCCTCCGTTTGATTTCTATCACTTCTAAACTTTATGTTTCTATTTACCATTCCTCCATAGTAAGTAGTAGTAATGAACATATCAGCATTTTGCAATTATGCAGGAAGGTTCACGGATGGGAGTAATTAATTAACTATATCTAATTAAAATGTGCTTTCTATGCTGCACTTAGAAGAGAGAGGGGACTCGAGATGTTTCCAGGGGTTTGATGGTTTGATTCTGCGTGAGAGTTGGTGTGCATGAAAATGTGAGAGTATGCATGCCTGTGTTTAATTGGATTCTTGCTTGTCTTTGAAAACACTGAGTAATATTTTTTTCCCCACACATGCTTCACTAATCTTTTTTATTTTGCTTGCTGATACATTCCGGTAAATATTCAGCAGTTGTCATATCGGTTCATTCAGTTTTAGGTCTGCGGAGACACGTGGCATAACAGACTGAAAGGTTAGCTAGTGGAGCAGCGAGAGGCACGTTCCACTTGAGTTTCTACTTTAAATTGCTGGTATTCATCAACTTAAGTGATGAGTCTGCATAATGAATGGTCTCTCATTAATATCATTATGCCATTAGTCTTTGTCTCTCTCACTCCGCTATGACTAGAATATGCATATGTACTCGCTTGTGCATTATGTGGGTCTGTTTTCTTTGTGTCCTTTTTCTCTCAGTATTATTCTGTTTATCATATTTACACATCCCTTAGCTTTATTTCTTTTCTTTTCTGTTCTGTTACAGACGTAAGAAAATCTCATTCAAAATCCCATCAACATTTGTAATTATGCTAATAACTAAAAATCCAGCTTTGGAACATAACTTTTCTTTTTACTATGTCATGTGGCTGGCTTCTTATGATTGGATAAGGATGCTTTTGTTTAATATTGAAACATTATGTAATGTTGTTTCTTCAGTATTTACATTTTCATTAGCCTTAAACAAACACCTATGGCCTTTAGACCTCCATGACCTCCTCCAAGTTAGCTCAATAATATATAATAATAATAACAATTATATATTAAGTCTGTAATGACTCTTCTCATACAGCCTTTAAAACAAGTCTGCGGAGCTAGGTGGTCAAATTGGCTGTAAACAAATGGAGGACTCAAGTACTAGTTGAAGAACATTCCCCTCAACCAAGGCAACCAGAAAACTGAGGCCTATGCTGATGCACTAATACTAACGAATAACAAATTGGTCTATTGAGCTATTAGCACACCTTGTGAAGAACTAATGGCATCACAATTGTTTGAAAAGTGAGGAAAGTCTGTGTGAGTTTACCAGACCTGTAGCACACTCCTCTTCTCTGCTTGAGCTTTGCAGCTTAAGGCTACATTAGCCACTGTTGGCTTAACACACCTGAATCTCCGACTGAACTGACAACAGTTGAGTTGCATTGTGGGTAATGAAGATGGCAGGTTTTGACAATGAGAAGGACCTGTGGTTCAACTGCACTGATTTTGATTTTCTTTTTAAAAATAGGTCCAATGTGAGTCCGACAACATTTATAGGAGTAAAATGCTAAACTGGTGGAGCGGTCTTTTAAGAAGCACAATGGAAGCTACAGAAAACTGGGCGACTGAGTAGAAAGCTGCTCTTAGCAGGCAAATAGATTTCTTTAACACTCTGGAAAAACAGATGCTATGAGAAAAGAGCTGAATTGAAAGAATGCTGTGAAGGCTTGGAGGTAAGATCATGCCACTGCAATATTTGCACCATGGGACTGAAGCCAGGATGTGAAAACAGCAGAGCTACAACTCAATTTGTGGCTGACCTTCCAGACGAACCATTAAGCCTTGGGAAGACTCTGCTCTCTCTCTCTCTCCACTCAGATAGAGATATGCAGTCTGCCTCTCAGTCTTACTGACCGCTAACACACAAACACACCTAATATACCTATCACAGTAGATTTATCCCCACAAGATATACAATCCATAGGCCTCTC
Organism: Toxotes jaculatrix; assembly: GCF_017976425.1. Lineage (NCBI taxonomy): Eukaryota > Metazoa > Chordata > Actinopteri > Toxotidae > Toxotes > Toxotes jaculatrix. The sequence goes on from NC_054412.1 coordinate 16,800,543, forward strand.
CAGCCACAGCCGCCCTCCTGGTGGAGCTCCAAGCAGATGTTCTTCAGTCCTTGCAGCCCATGAGCAGGGTGATGCCTTATAATTATGGATATAAACAGATTGTGCACATGGTTTAACCTGCCATGGCTGATGAATGGCAGCCCAGTCCTGCTGCATAAACTGCCGGTGCCAGAATAGAGTCCTCTTGGCCACACGGGGTCAACTGCATGAGGAGGATTTAATGAGGGTGGGCATCCAAACAGCCTGGGTGTCCATCTGTCCACTCTCTCTACTTTTACATGTCACACATTTGTGAAGATGGTAGCGGCGCTGGACCAGTGGGGGTGCTCGGTGAGGTGTGTAAATGCACACTTTACCCGAGAAAGTGAAGGTAAAAAAAGAAGAAGAGGAGCTTTCAAGAAGGTCAAGACCTTTGAAAGGAGGGACTCTTTTTCGCGCCGTCGACTGTTTTTAAATTTAAAGTTTTGTTGTGGAACTGTCGACCGGAGGGGTTGAAATTGTTTTCCACATCACAACTGTATGCACACACTGACAGAAAAAAAAGGCAAGGGTCCGCATGGGTGGGAGCACGTTGTTTCAGGTACAGGTGAGACAATGAAACGCGTTGCTCGAAGCACTGTTACCTGATCTTACAGATACAAAATGGCCCAATCAGAGCCTTGAACCTGTTTTTGAGACCCTGTACTGGTCCACCACCCAGGGGTTGACCACCTCAGTTCTACATGATCAAAGCTGTTCCAAACCAAGCCTGGAACTGTTATCACAGCCAAGAATGCCACAATAATCAGTGGAAAATTAAATATTAATGATAAACCACAATGAAATATTGATTTTCTAATTGGAATGAATGCATTTCAGATTCTACATACCCACAGCTCTGTGAGCTAAAATGGCTACATCGGTATTCTGAGTGTAATCACTGCAGGTGTCTGTTTTTCCTCAGAAAACCCCTGTGAAACTGCATTCATCAAACGCTCTGACAGCCCATTGCACAAAACACACATGCATTATTTTAGCTTTACTTTCGCTTTGTTATGGTATTATAAGTCATTACAGGTACGTGGAAATGACTGAAAATTGGAGCTTGCTGTGGCATATGTGGAAACGCTCACAGCATGAAAAACCCACATCAAACACTCAGGTGAACCCTCCATCACCTAGAATGACCATTACGGCAGGAAGGAAACGTTGAAGTATCAGGGATGATCAATACGGCTGGTATTATGGGCTGGCAAGGGGGGATAAAGGTAGAGCAAATGATATAACAATGTGTAATGGAAGTAATGCTGTTAGTAATAATCGCTGGAAATATTACTGCCCGTCTGCTCTGTCTGAACATGTCTGCTGTTTGCTGTGAGGTGTTATGACATCGGCTACAAAAGCACCAGGAATAAAAAAAAGCAGAAAGCGATGATACCACAACAAACACACGTAATGGCCAAACTGATCTGAAGCTTTTGTCTTGAAAAACAGAAGTGGAAGTTGTTCACGATCGTGAGGCTGCTGCGGTTTGTCCGACAATTCTCCAGCTGTAATTTCCACTGGCAGTGTGCTGAAAACATTCTGTTTGAATCTAAAAGCCGACAGCATTGTCTGGTCTTTATTAACAGTCTGAGGATAGCCTGTATAGCTGAACCGATGCTCCCCTCTCCTCATCTAATATTCGGCCAGAGGTTGTATGACATTCCTCAGGGCATGTGCCTGACATTTGGAAGTAGACTCTTATAGATGGAGTAATAATGTCACAGGGGCTGTGGGTGTATTTTTGTCTGAAAAACAGAAACAGCAGACAGACAGGCATTGTCTAATGTGGAGAATGATTTAATCTGCAGAGACAGACAGCCAAGAGATGGAAATAACCACAGAGAATATTAAGTTTTCTGGTTTTGTTTAACCGCAAAAGCCTGTTCATATATTACAGTTAAGAAATCATCTAAGGAATATGAACAGAAGTCATTATGATCAGACAGCAAAGCCCACTGTTTCTCAGCTTCTGCTGTTGTGCCTTAGAATAAGTTTAGACATCTTTGAAGTCCACTATTAGGAGGAAGAATAGCAAATATTTTGTGTTGATTTAGGACAAATCAAATCAGCTCATGGTTGTGCTTCCCACATTAAACTTCAAAGTTTGTTCTTACACCAACAAATCTTAAATACTTCAGGACAAAAATGAGCTGTTGGGCTCCCACTGATCACATGCCAAAAACACTCATTCATTTAAGAACAATATGAAAGGCACCCTGTAGCAGCTTTTATTACATGTAGCGCTGTGCAGCAATGTTACTACGAGCGGCTCCCTGTTTGGTCTTCACCACACATGCATGTGTTCAAGCACCAGAGGGACATGATGCACATTCCTGCCATTAGTTTCACACTTTAACACGCTAATGGACAGTTGGCACAAAGACACGCAGTAACTCGCCAACAAAAGGCAAGGAAGGAGAAGACTGCCTGCAAGTAAATATGAATGTAAACTGTTCTGGGTTTATTCTAAAGAAAAAAAAAGACTTTACTGATGTTTTCAGGGAAAAGACACGTTTTTTATCACACCTGAAGGACGCATATGATTCATTCATTCATTCATTCATTTTGGTAAGAATCACTGAACATAAACATAAGAAGAAGAAACCTCCAAAAGGCAACTATAACTATTCAGGTCTTAATACTTGAGTTTGACACAGGACACATGCACAAATCAACAAAAACCAAGTGATAGGTTAAACAAAAAGAATAAAAACATCCATAAAAACCTCTCAAACCAACAAAATAATCCACCTCTTGTCTGCTAATCTCTATGTTGAGTACGTTAAACTAAATGAAGTTATGATAAGTTTTGTGCCATCAGCTACCCACTGGGTTGGGATGAAGGAGCTCTGTCATTTTAGACATGAACTAGGAGAACAAGTCCAAATTTGGGGGAAAACCCACACACTTCTTGCACAGGGTTGATTTTCAGACGAGACCCGGTGCTGTAAAGGCACACCGGTCCCTCGCTGCTGAACCCATAAGAACAGGCAACACGAGGAAACCTCAATACCTTCATGCTCTGCTGGACAAGATTTATTTCTCACTGTTGTATTTTCCCACATTAAGTAAAAGTTTCGGAGCAGCGGAGCAGCGCTGTACAGTCGGGGTGTGTAAGAGAGGTGAATGTGTGAGTGCTGCATCTGGCAACGCGTAGACTTGCAGGTCTGTGTGGGTGTTCCTGAGTATATACTGTACAGGTACTGCATCGGGTGTGTGTGTGTGTGCGTGCAGGGCTGTTAGCGCATGTGTCCTTGTGTGTATATAGGTGTGTGTGTGTGGTATGCACATAGTATAACAGATAAAAATGTGCACATGTTGCTGTCAGTGGCAGTTGATGTATGGGCTGGAACATCGTTTATTGACACAACACCTTCATGTTTCACAGGGCCATCAGTCATACAGAATGCCCATCTTCTGCTTTAGGCATGACCAGCAATTCACACACTCACCTACTCACACACACACACACACACACACACACACAGAGCTGCTGAGTGTTTTTCCTCCCAGTAGTCACGACCTTCAGCCGCTGCCATTGCCATTGCCCCATTCACTCTGTGAAGGTACCAAGGAGAGCTTTTCACGGGCCTTTCAGCTTAAAAGAATACATACATATTTCAAAAGGACATTTGCTGTTAATATGACCACATCAGAGTGTGGCAAGACCTTAAAATGCCAAGCAAATGTCCTACAAAAGACACATCTTTTTCTGCAATACTGACTGAGGCATTTGCTTTTCTCTTGCTTTTCCATGTCACCACATACTGTGTAATCTGAGTTTGTCTTGAGCTGTGAAGGCCCCCGCCCCGCCCCCCGAAATTTGATTGTCACCCCCGTTTTTGCTGGCACCCAGACCGCTTCAATGCGAGCTCATGCCTCACTCACCCAACCAGCACACCATGCTACTGACTTACTGATTTCCACAATGTTGTACATAATAAACGAGCTGAATCATGGTTGGATTTGTGTGGACTCACTCTCTCACTCTCGCCACTTGTAACAGTTAAAACTTTCAACAATGTATTATCAATCTCAACAATCTTTTCTCCTGTTTATTTTAAAGCTGTAGTAAATGATATTTTTCCATGAAAGGGCCAAAGTGGACATATTTGGTGACTAGCTGGTGAACGCGGTGGAGCACTTAGCAGCTAAAGAGCCAGGTATTTCCCTCAGGAGTTGGTGAAGAACAAAACTACAAGACTCGCGAATATTGTACTTAAATTTGTCGAGTCATAAGAAACACACAACTCCTATGACTGTTGATGTTGATATATCTGTCTAGGCTGTGTAAATAGGTAACTGTTTGCTATCGTTTGCCAGCTTTGTGTCTCGAGTGAGACATGCATTAATGCTGCTTTAAAAGCAGACTGCAACTTTTTACAGCAGGGCTTCCCAGAGACTGAGGAGACAACTTCAGATGCCTTCTTTGTCTTGCCAACTGTCCAAACATGCAAAATATTCAGCTCAGTATCAGAGATGGCTCAGTCAGCCATCACATTTACACATTTGAGCATCCGGAGGAATTGATTTTTTGCATTTTTGCTTGAAAAAAAAAAAAAAGAGCTTAAACATTTAATTGATCATCAAAGTAGCTGCCAACTCATTTACTGCCAATCTAATCAAATAATCAACACGTTCTTTGAGCTTTATTTTAAAGAAATGAAGGGAGATGCAATTGGCTATTATGTTGTAACTGCCCACAGCAGCCACTCTTTGGGAAAAGTCACATAATCTTGCATTAACATGCTTTTCATATCCCTGCTATGCCTTTGTTTTACACCTGGGAAAGGCAGAGCAGCACTGTACAGTACCCTTGTTAACAGGACACCACTGCAGAGGCCACTTTCTTGACATTACTCATTTCAATATACATGATCCAGCTGGTCCTGGGTTTTGAGCGGGCAGCGTTTAGGTCACAAGCTTAATTTGAAGTCATAACCCTGACAGAAAAATGAATGCCCAAACAAATACACACTTCCGTTTTTTTTAGTACATATTTCTTTTAGCTGGAGCTCAGAGCGAGTAAGCAATAATTCTTCCCCGTTTTTCACAGAGAAAGACAAGAGAACAGCATGCAGTCTACCTTAGATTGGTCTTCACCTTCTTCTGTCGACAGCTGTGCTCTTATTATTTTCCTTGGCTCCCTAGAACCTCTCCATCTCCCCTTTCTTTGAATCAAATATACACTCCAAACAGACAGCCAAGGATCCTTTCTCAGTCTCAAATCTACAAATCTATTATGAAAAAGATTTTTCTCTCTCTGTCTCTAAAAAAAAAAAAAAAAACAGCAAGAGTTCTGCCTTACAGCCTTGCTTCTATTGTTTGCATGCCTTTGTGTGTCTTTAGAGACAAGCAAGCAAATCCTTAAAGACCAGTTCATATTGGGTAAAACATTTATGTATATCACAGGGGCATGACATGCTGTCAAGATTAAAAAAGGGCCAAATTTTTATTTTACAGCAACTGGGTTGTCTCATCAGGTTGTCCCTCCCTTATGCTCAACAGCTTGTCCTGATGATCTGAGAATCATGTGCTTGGGGCAGATGCTATGGCAACATGATGGACTGCATTTCCCTGCTCACGCTGCTCTGTGCCTCTGTACCAGAAAAATAGAGACGAGGCAAGGAAGTGAGGGAGGTATGGGATGGCTGAGAAGGGAGAGGGGTGAGCGCTGTCGTGTTTTCAAGCAAGCGAGCGTCGCCTTCCTCTGCAGTGACACACACTCGAGCTCTTCCTCTTCTCCTCGCTGTGGTGTCCTCATTACGGTTAATATGAGGCTGGTGGCAGGGGGGCTGTGGCGCTGCCTGGGGTTCTCAAGGGAGTAATGATGGGGGCCAGTGGCCAAGAGCCCCAGGAGGGATGTTTGTTGGTGGTGATTCCCTGCTACTTATGTAGAGGCCATAGAGGTCATCTTCACCCGCTCGCAGACACACACACACTCTCACTGTCTCACACTCAGACAGCTGCAGCTCGCTCGATTCTCTATTTGCCCTTGGGAGAAAAATGGGAAGAGGGAAGCAAACAGCAGGGAGTGTTTGCCCAGGCACACGCCACACCCCATCCATCTCCGAGCTCCCTCTATCCACACTTGCCGAGGAGGCACAATCATTTCTCCCTCTCCTCTCTCTCTCCCTCAGTCCTTCCCTCCATCCCCCCGGGTGTATTGGTCCAGTCTCGGTTCAGCGAAGATATAATCCTTTAACGCCTCTAAATGATCCAGAGGTTGAGTGCTCCTCCTGGATGCCAGTGGGACCTGCTGGGCTCACACCTGCTGGAGCAGGTTAAGATAAATGCCAGCGGCCAGTCGGGCATCTGGCCCTGCATTAATATTTAACAGGCCGACTCTCATCTCCTCCACACTGAAGGTGTGAAGGTGCCAAACCAAAGACATATCGCAGCTAAATATGGATTGGTGCAAACCGGGGAAATGGAAGAGCGGTGATAGCGTAGAGAGATTCAGACTGCATGTTAAGTTTGTGGCTGCCCACACGTACTAAGGTGACCTTTATTTCTGAGACTGAAGAGAGTAAACCTGCACGTGAGGCTCTCGGGGAAATTAATTCGAGCATTATGTGGTTTTAAGTCGCACGTCCTCTGAATATAAGATCGATTCAACTCATCATCTGCGTCTGGCTTTTTGAAAAGCTCCACAGGTTTCATTTCATTAGCTGGTCCATAAAGCAGAAGTGCTTTGTGAGAATATCCCACCTTTGTCTGCGCTGTCTTCACTTTAAAAAAACCAAAGTATTGGGTATCTCTTTTGTGTTGAGGTTAAGTGTGTGACAGTCAGTCTCTTAGAAGTACAAAACTGTTGCTAAGTGAGTATCAGCAGAATGTGGACCTCGTTAAAAATTCCAATCTGACAGTTTCAACTTAACTCAGGTCAGCTTGTCTCTCTGAATCACCTCATTGCTGGATGTACCTAATTGCCACTTATGCCAAGAAAGATTCTGACCTTTCTAACAGGGTTAAATGGTTCACATATTTTCTTTAGAAGATCCCCAAGAAACATCTGTAACAAGGATCAGGTGCCGCTGACCTGTAAACCTAAGCCTTGTTAAGAGTGCAGCTTAACTACAGGAAAGAACTTGTTCCTTCTGTTTTACGCAAACACGTCTGAAAAGTGCACATTATTGTAAGACTAACACTGTGGAGGGAGATCAGGTGTTTATCCGCCTGGGTTTTATTCTCTCTCTCTTTTTTTTTTTTTGTCCATTATGAGACTTGGTCATGGTAACACTTTATTCACAACCTCCTCTGCAGAGATTTAGGAAACACAGGCAGTAACATTGATCAGAGCCATAACGACTTCAGATCAGCAGAGATTTTTCCAAACACTGCACCTTGATTACATTTAGAAGTTAACACCAAAGATAGTCCCCTAGAAATCCCTGCTGCTGCTGAATAAAACTGTACAACACAGCTTGAACGTGCGTCACAGCTTTGAAATTCAGTGTTTTTGGTGGTTTTGATCTTATCTGGTGTAGGTAGACGTTCCTTTGAAACGCCAAACAAAGTTCTTTGATCATTTTACCGTCAGTTTATTGAGCAGTTAGCCACAGCTGGAGTTTTTGTTAACTATAACATACATTTTGTATCATATAGTGCCAGTGGATGAAAATAGACATGAGCCTTCTTCACATGTTTGCTACTACTTCACCAGCATGCACACAAGCTAAACAGAAAGCAGCTAAGATCCTTCACAGAAGAAAGGAGGAATGCTTTGGGTCAAGTATGTTTACACAGAGCCTCACACAGTTAGCACACACACACACACACACACACATAACAGTGTGCAGTCGCAGCTGCAGAGCCCGTGGAGCAACTGGGGGGTTAGGTGCCTTGCTCAAGGACACTTCAGCTGTGGATGCTGACCCAGTGTTCATTCACTCCCTGCACCCACATTCTTTTCCTGCTGGTCCAGGTTCATACCAGCGACTTTTTGGTACCAAGTCCGCTTCTCTAACCTCTAGGCCACGACTGCTCCTCTCATCTTAACAACCCAAACAACCTTCCTAACTGCATTATATCCAAAACAGGTAAGTTAGCTGGCAAGTCAACCAAGCAGAACTCCAGGTTCCATTTCTCCCTAACTAATGTAGCCAGAAGCTGTTTTCAAACAATAAAAGGCATGTACGGTGCTCAGGGATTGAACACTACTGACTTTGATCTTTTGACTTTTCCTCAGTTCCAGCATGAGGCTGACATTTGTGTTTTTGAGTGAAATGTCTTGACAGCTCTTGGATGAATTGTTTTTGCAGGCATTTATGTTCCTGTCAGGATGCATTGTAATATTTTTGGGTGATTTTCTTACTTTTAATCTCCTATCATCATCAGGTCAAAATTAGTATTTATCCAGTACTTTGGTTTATGACCTGCAAAATGAATGACATTCCCATGAGCCTCAGCTGTACTGTAGATTATGCTAACACACTAAAAGTAATGGTAAACATGGTAATTGATTTATACCTACTAAAAATCAGCATGTTAGATGTTGTCACTTTGAGAATATTAGCATGTGATGTTAGCATCTTGCTCAAAGGACCACCAGTGGCTGTGTTGGTATTGGGGATTTCACTATAATGCAATCCAGAACAACACCACCACTAACAATGACTCCAATAAACATACAGCTGCACCTTTACAAGAGTGTCAATTATAAACTGATTAAAAACTGAAACTAGATTGCATTAAATTCTATGGGGGTAATTTATGTTACAGCTTTTAGGTGCCATCTTGAGATCTTGCTGTTGTTGAAGCCTGCATGTTTCAAATGTTTACAGTGGGCGTGATGAGTGAATCATAATAGGCAGACAAAAATATGAGAGGCAGGTTGACAAATATCATCATTTCCCTTTAAGGTATTTACATGTGTCTTCTCACCTGTCAGAGACAAAAAGCTGTCAGTCTGATAGCAGCTAATCTTGTGTTTTTTATGTGTCTTTGCCTCAGCGCTTTGTGAGCAACATGATGTCGTATGATCGCTGTTATCATGTGACATCACCCACATGGATTAAGGTAGTTCATGTGCCAGCAGGGTAAAAGCAGATGCATCAGGCCAGCAGTGCGAGTAAGATTAGACATCATCCCACCTCACTACAGGGATCAGAGCATGAAAACCCAGTGACACAACATCAGGTCGACCCAACCTCTTTACCCTCCATTTCTCCCTGTGGGCGGGCAGCCATTTTCAAACGCAGTTTCTTAGGAGCCTAAACCTGGAGCTTAGAAAATCACGGGGAATTAAAAAAAACAACAAAAAAAAAACAAACAGAGCAAAATGGTGGCGTGTGAGGTGGATAGAAAGCTTTTAAAGCTGTACAGCTAACATCCAAACAGATTTACTTTTTTTTTTTTCAGATTTGCAGATAGTTTGACAGATTAAGATAAGAAATCAGTCCTCTGTATACACATTTAGCTTTCTAATAGAGACAGTGTGCTTTATGAATATACAGGCGAGGAGCAAAGGGGGGGGGGGGGGGGGGGGTTTGCTAGTGGCTTTTTGTCTGTCTTCTCAAAGCAATACGTTTCTTTCACCCCAGTTGAGCTGATAGCAGAAACCTCAGGGGTGCCTTTTAGCAACGCATCACAGTTTTCCTCTTCTGCCTTTTGCCTGTCGGTGGCCTTTTATGCAACAGCAATATCAGCTCATCCCGGGGTAATGGGTAACAGCCTCAGAGGCAGCCGAGATTGAGATCACTTTGAATTATTAATATTCATTCTCCACAAAGGGGCAGACGGGGCGGGGACTCCCACTTGTCAACACAGCCGAGTGTTCAGACTGTCACCGAGCCAGTGTCAACAGTAGGAGTCAAGCTGCGCTCTCCCACAGAGACACACACACACAAATTAGGCGTACGCATGGATGACCTTCCATACCTAAATACAGACTGTGACAAATGCAAGCGCAAAGACAGGGCCGCACACACACACAAACACACAGACACATACCATTTTACTGTCATTTCAGTTAGAGGTGGGGCTGTGTGGGCTCCCATCTGTGCACACAGCTCCATTTCCTCTGAGCCGCTACCAATCCACAGACAGTATGGAGGACAATTCAAACGGCAGGAGCAGGAAATGGCCTGCATAGTGTTTTTATGTGCTTTCATGTAAAGACTTCCTGCCATATTAATCAGGAAGCCTAGAAGTGATCATACAAAGCGCCTGATTTGCAGCAAACACTTCTCTGCTAGCTGAAGAAAAAGTTACACCATTTATTCAATATTTCCTTAAAGTTTTGAACTGTGAAAACAGAACTGACATTTATACTAGCTGGTAACGCTTTTCCTCCGCTTTCTGTGTCTCTCTGCTTATTTATAACTGTGGTAACCTTGGTTCTCATCACCTTCAAGTGCTGCAGTTTCTCTGTCTTCTCATGCTTAATATACGGTCTATTCCAGGTACATAACTAATAGTAACTGCTGTGGTGTGGCTTCAAATCCCAAAGCATGAATATATTGTTCTATATTACAATGTGAGCACGCACAAAAATACAAATGCAAATGTAAAACGCTTAAGATTCATGACTCAGTCAGGCCTTAAACAGGAGAATTTACTCATACTGGAAGCTTGCATGGCCATTGTATACTCCATATGGCTCCATATTTCTGCACATGATTTATTTTGAATTATGACCTCGGGAAATACTGGACAGCATACTGGGAGCTGTGGAAATGCGATATCTGTAGAGGTGGCTAGGCAGCTGTCATATTGTGTGTTTGTGTGTGTGTGTGTGTGTGAGTATCATTCTACTGTGGGGACTGACTTCAATGGTAGGATGAAGGTGCGGTCAGTGAGAGCTGAGCTGTTGCCAGGTCTGGATATGCCCCGGCAGAGGAGGTCAATTCTTTTTTTTTTTTTTTTTAGTACCTTTGTCTTGCAGTATGATTGCACAAACAGATGGGAGCTGACATCCTAATATCAACAGGAAACACTCTCGGTTTACTCTCTGCAGGGATATGACATCAACAGGCAACAGGAAAAATCCTGCTTCACCTCTGTGGGGATGCTCGTAGTCAGAGCGCTGCAGATCATGGGGGATGGAAATGAAGCCTGTTGCTTACCTGCACAGATCTGGAAATACAACAGACCTAATCCACAAATGAATCCATTCCTGTACACACGCTGGACCTAAATCCTGTATGTAAATGTGCTATTCAGGGTTTGTTTTATGTTCAGTTGTTTGGATGATAATTGAAGATAAAGAAAAATTCCAGGTTTTGATCATTTCCTGCATTCCTTAACTATTTTACGTCACTGCACATTGTTTCCCACTGAGCTTCTCATGTGAGGACATACTTGTCATTTTTCTCTTTGTCCTTTGTCGTTTTGTCATGGTAAATGTCCTGTCAAAATGTCTCCAAATAAAGGAGGCAATTACAGTACGAGTCTGTAAAATGTATTTTTAACTTCTGTTGTACTTCATGTGGCTCTGCTTTGGTTTGTCTGTTGTTTTGGACGGGCTGTAAAAGGAAGGCAGGTCATAATGCAGCTGTGGAGAGTGAATTTCTGAAAGCAGACGTATGAAACAGTGAATGGAACTGCTCCCAAAAATGAACTATGAATTCAATAGTGAATATAAACAAGAAAACTCCACAGTGCAGTGCAGTGATTTTAAATGCAGAGCTTTTACTTGAACTGATCGTTTTTACATTGACGTAATAGTTCTGTCACTACAACTGGTACACAGAAGGTAATAAAACATCTCTGGTCCATGGTAACATGACAATTCTGAATTAACAGACAATGTAAGAAACTAAAAAAAAGCTGATGGCCAAAACTGAAAAACGTATGATCATGTCTACATGATGGTGAAGGCAGTAATTCAGTATTTAATAATGTGAAATGTTCTCAGATCCAGTGGAGACCTCATTATTTCAATTTATTTCCCAAGCCAAGGCGATACAAGAGGCTATTCTACGTTGCATACATGTTCTCTTCACAGTGCCACCCAGTGCAAGCCCAGACCCTACCACTTCATGATGCCAGCATGCAAATGTCATAATTCATTGTCCAACCCATATGAGCCTTGCTATTGTCTCTGCGACACCACGCTGCGTCTGTATCATGTATGACAGCATGTTTTCCCCTCAGCAGCTCTGTTGTCAGTGTGTATAGATGACGACGTGGAGCCTGCTTCAGAAATGATGCACGCTCGACCGGAGCGTCCTGAGGATGTCAGCGGAGGCAGAGGGAGAGTGTTCAGCGTGCCTGCTACTGCTGACTCTCCCGGGACAGCTTTAATGTATCCACCTGCCAGGCGGCAATATGCCATACACTCAGCAGTCATTCAATCATTTGCCCTGGCGCGCCAGATGGTATCACCTATGATAAGGCTGATACACCGCCTGGCACCGCAGAAAGTTTGGGGAATTGGGATGATTTGTAAACAAACTTAAAGCACCATTTTCAGACTGAAATAAAGATCTCACTGCGCTTTTGTTCATGTTTTATTGCCACTATTTGTGAGCCAGCACCCTGCGATGGTTTCAAGTAAAGCCAGAGTGATAGTAATAGCGTAAGAATCCCTGTCAGTCTGCAGCTCCTAAATGCAGCCCCACTGAACAGATGCCCATTGTTGTGCTGTGGGCGGTAATGAATTAAAACAACGTGTTCTCTCCCGCAGGTTAATTGTGCTGATTTGAGTGAAACGTTTTTGGCGGCACACGAGAGCTCGCAACACTTTTTATTACGACTATATTTTCCAGAACATTAATTCTGTGGATTTTCTTTTTTACAGTATGAAGTGAAAGTGGAGAGGATACAGTATACAGGCCTGTGTGAAAGGCATTTGCTAATGAGAGCTCATAAATAACCTGGATGGCAAGGGCCAAAGTGATTTTGGCTGTGGATACATTTACATAGCTCGGTGGCTAGACATTTTTTCTCTCAAATTAATTTAGATCCTATGACTTCTACTGCTGCCTGTGTGTTTATATTATTAGTTTTTAGAGGTTAAATTTCATCATGTCCTGTGGTAGGAGGTGCTATAACTTATAAAGTGAATGAATAAGTGCTCCCCATGCACTTGGGTACTACCTGGGCGAGTGCAGTGTATTTACAGTATAAATGTGTGATTTATTTCAGGAGGAAAAAAAAAAAACCACGTAACATGGTGGAAACATTAAAGCACAGTAGGAGTGAGCACAGAGTTGTGTTTGTCTGTGTGTGTGTCAAACAAATACTTATTTCCAAGGGACATCTCTGAAGGGCACACCAGACTGATGTTCTCCCTGGTATCTGTCATGTCGTAGCATACTCATGACTATGAAAAGAAGCTGTGAAAACAAACAGCAGCTTACACTGTGTCACATCTGACAGCGATCTAGCAGCCCCCACAGAGTATCCACAAATCCATTTCTTTCCAGCAAAAAAAAAAAGGAGGTATTTTACAGACATTCGGGATCAAAACAAATTCCGGCGATGCTAAAGACACCTCACAAATCCAATGTCAATACCATTACAGCCTTTCATTTTCTATATATTATGCAGAAGGAGTCATATTTCCTTTCCACTGGACCAGGGCCAAGCACATATTTGAGATGTACCAATGTACACCTTGGGTCATTTAGTATTCATGGCTGAGATGATTTCCTTTAGCACCCCTGCTGGAAGTGCTTAAACACTTTCCGCTCCGAGAGACAGTTCCCCATGAACAGTAGGGCCACACCTGCACAGGTCATGTTGTGTTTGCCATCAAGGAGACTTTGAAAGTGGCAATCACTGCAAAGGTAATCCCCTGAGAGGTAATTAAATTCACACATATGCAGTAGTTTTAGTAAGGAGCTGACTGAACCACTGAAAAGTGTCCAAAGCATCAGAACAGTTAAAAGAAATGGCTTGGTTTGGACAACAACTCATTAATGTCTTATTATGTGTCTCAGTTCTTTTGTTCTGTCTCTGTTGACATCAAGTGCCTCACTCTTACAACATGTAATCTATTTCTATTTTGTTCGCTCCAAGGCTACTGACACAGTATGTCACTGCTGGTTACATTTGGACACCTCACACGCTTGTGCAAACCAGTTAGACAACACTGAAAAACTGTTTTGCATTTGGTTTCAAAAAAGTAAAAAAATACAGAAGCTACAGCAAAAGCTGCGGTGGCCCTGAGCGCTCAACGCAAAATACAAACAGAAACACAACGAAATAAAAGAAAACCTTTTCATTAACTTCATAACACGAACACTGCATGACAAAACTAACAATAGCTGAAAATATAGAATTTGTATGAATGAAAATTCCTCAATTTACCCGTATTACTTCTTCGCAGCATTTTTCTTTTAAATGCTGCAATTTTTTTTTCCTTCTACTTGCTTGTGCTGTGTCCATTGCATTGAGTTTTCTTAAGCTACAGTGCGTCAAGCTGTCAGGACCTCTGCAAATAGCAGATGTACGTGGAAACATGGACTTTCTATCTTCCGCTGTATGTAAAAAGTGACTTATGTCAAAATAGAAAAGAAATGCAACCAGATCCACCTTATTCATCCTGTTATGTTTCAAGGTCACAACTTAAGATAGAGCAACTTGAGTGAAACCTATAGAAATACATCATGTCTCTCACTTACAGATAACATATACGCTGATATAATAACCTTGGGAAAGTGACATGCATGTAGGTGCGGGATAATTCATACAAGCACATGGGAAGTCACATGCATGAACACACAGGTGCACCTAACTGCATGACATGCACGCTCTCTACAAAGTCTGCCCCCGCGGGAACACGTCTAGGAATCAGGAAAAAGTCAAAGTCATAAATTCCAAAATTAATAAGACACACCTGGCTGAGTCACATGTCAGGCACCGACAGGCTGTTCATGCCTCTAAGTGACAGTGAATTGAGGTCTCTGTGGGATCTGCCATTGGACGTGCTGCAATAACCCAGCGAGATAGTGGCTTATTATCTACGCCCAGACAGTGTTTCTCCCTACTGGTCGGCCGCAATGACCATGGCTGTTTGTCTGTCACCCTCACTGTCTGCCTCATATCTCGTCTGTTCAGCTGCCTCGATGATACGACTCTCCCTCCCTCGCTGTCTGTCTGTGGTGCTCGCACATCTTTGGGGAGAGGTAGGGGAGAAAGCTTTCCGTCCCAGCGAGCGATATCACACTTTAAGTGGCATTTTAGCATGATACTTGATCAGCCAAATATCATTATGAGCTTTTCATCTCATCCATAATTCACCTGCGAGGGAGTCAGCTAAGAATAGCCAGCTTTCTGTGCTTATGGCAGGAGAGCGAGAGACACAGAGAGGCAGAGAGGAGATAGATGACATGACGCGGAAGCTATAGTGCAGCATATTTTGGTGCTACGTGGTAGCCTGCAGATCCCATTATTGTTATTCATCATGCAAAGACAGCCAGCGGGTCACGTTTCCCTTTTTTGAACAGAAAAGAGAAGGCTCTGTGCTAAACTGAACCCACCTCTACCCTCTTTCCTGTCTCATTGTGTCATGTCTTGGCTTCATCGCCCAGGAAACAAACAATTAGACAAATATAGATGAGCGAAACTCATTTTTATATCATTGCATTGTTCTGTCCCCCCCCCCCCCTGGTCACTTGGTCAGCCAAAGTCAAAGTCATATCTCATACACACGCATTCTTCTGCAGGATGTGACTTTTGTGAACTCTCCTGTATACAGAGGGATTGTTTGTCTACCTAAAAGAGTGTACTTCATCAGCAGCCAAGTCTGCATACATGAGTGCACACACAGGCTGTAACGATGAGCCGGGGAGAGACAGCTCAGTCCCTGCGGGCCGTTCTGCTTTTGTCCACTCAGACGGTCCCTTTCCAGTGTGACGATACGGACATATCTTGCCGTTAATCTGTTTGGACGAGACGTCAGTCTAAGCATGACACATCGTCCCTCTTCAAAGCTGAAGCTAAAGTCAGAAAAGGGCTCTTAGACTCGCCAGTGGGAGAGAAATCAAACTCCCGAATGTCTTTGGCCTTTTTGTGTTACAGCCAGGGGGCACAGCGACCTTTTTATGAGCAACACACACTGTCCTTACAGCCCGCAAAAGACTGACATTTGACCTGAATAAAAATGCATATCTGGTCTTGGTGCTGCAGTGTTGGCTGAGGAGTCACTGTGACTATAGGTCCCTCTCATCATCTTGCAATGTCTGAATCAGCACAGAAAGGCCATCAACTAACCACACTGCTCTCCCAGTGCAATTCTCACATTCCAACAGATGAACAGAGAAAGTGTCAGATTGTTCCCAATGCAAATAGGACGGAAAGTCTGTGAATGGGCCTGTCTCTCCTCCCTGATGGAAATAAATATTCAAAAATCAAGGAAGATTTTGCGGGGAAGTTAGTCAGGGAGGGCTGAGAGTCACCCAGCCAGTGCTTAATTCATGCATACCAGGGACATAATGTGACAGTAATGCAATTTGTTCTGGGCCAAAAGCCTAGTCGCACTTATCCAACAGTTACAGGCTTGATTTGTCTTTTTACTCCTCCTCTTAGGCCACCGTGCATTGAAGAGGCCTTTATACGCTCCTCGCCAGGTTGGAGGACGGTGCCCTTATTAGATGTGACTGCATGATAATGAAACGGCGTAATGCAATGTCAGAGCAGTTGACACGACACAAAAGGCTAAGGCTGGTGAAATTCCTAATCAGCTCAAAATGTCACAGGGCTCACCTTGGGTCTGAATCACAGCCCGCGGGCAGATTAGTTCTCCACATCGATGTCAGCCTCAACGATGCCTCTCCTCTTTGGTCTGTCTCAGAAAGTCACTCTGGCTCTTGACTTACTCCCTTCTTTCCTCCTTCCCTCTCTCTCCTTGGCATTAGTATCCTACGAGCTGTGAAGATAAAGAATGGCATATTTATTGGGTGAAATAGTTGGCAAAGTGCGTTAATGGTCTAATATTGGTGTCAATCTGTGTATAAAAAAACTACTTCACGTATGATAAAGAAAATATAAGATTAGACTGTTAATTTGTTAAAACATAACCCTGATTTGCTGCTTGGTGTACATATTTCATATTTTCACTCAGTATATTTGGCTTTTTTTTACTTGAAACAAAAGAGATTGCCTTTAAGATGAGGACTCACTGATGTGTTCGGCTCATGAAATGCTACTTCAGATAACGTTGCTTGCTATTTAACCAAATCCAGTAAAGGGCAGGACAGAGCTGCTAGCGCTACACTAAACTCTGATAGCATCCAGGACCTGCTCCCACAGAGCAAGCAAATACTGCACAGTGGATGTGCAGGTCTTTAAGAGGGCTTTTTAAAAAAAAAAAGAAAACATAACCCCACAAACTCAGACATTTAGATAATGTGTTCCTTGACTTTGGAAGTAAAGCTCAGTTACAACCTTGGTTGAATAATGAGTCTGTTAAGGTGAAGTGCTAGATCTTGCAGCTTAAGTTATAGCAGATAAACACACAGGTTAAACTTTTTCTCACCCTTTCTCTCTTGTGTTTTTGATTTTTGGAAAGACTAAAAAAAAGAAACCATTATCCAGACTCTTTAGATACAGAGTATCAGCCTTGTTAAAGCCCTATGCTCACTGCCCCAGCATCTGGACAAATCCAAAGCTTGACAGGCCTGCCATGCCCTAGTTGTGGTTGCTATGCGATGACTGAAGAGTCGCTGTTCAGGGGGGAGAGGGTTTTCAAATGGTCAGTTATATCAGGTTTTGATAAATCTCTTCATGATTTCAAGCCATGCAAGTCAAATATATCCCAAAAATTTTCCCCACTATTAACAAGAGCAGGCAGCCTGCGATTCCATCAGAATAAAGACCAAAGATAAAGTATCTCTGTAATGCAGTAAGAACTTTCTCTCTCCTCAGAAGTTGAAATGCTCCCAGTGGAACCAGTGCAGTAAAAGATGTAAGCAATTTGCAGCAGTTCAACATCGTTTCTACTGTACTACAAATATGTGTCTTTTTGCCATGCAGAGTTTGCCTTAGGAATAAATTCAGTTCATAGATACTCTCCACCCCCCAATTCCACAATGACACCGCCTGTGGAGAAAAATACTTTTATCAAGTGCTAATATGAGATAATAAGTAATAATAGTAATAACCTGACAATTCACAATGTTCACTTCTGTAGAAGCCAAATCACTTTGGGCTGCTGGAATGTAATAGAAGATCATGTTATCACAGCGCTCAAACATGGTCTGTTTATTTTATTTCACCCTCAGACCCAATTCATGTCCACAGTCTTGACACAGCGCTACATCACACCTCATTAAGTACCAAATCTGGATCTGGCTATTTGTCTGACTACACTTCTGTGCCCAGTCTGGTCACACTGAGGCAGAACAAAAGCCAGCTCGCTTTGCAAGACTGCAGCACCGCCTTCACCGGCCCACTGGTAGCTGCAGACGTAATTTCAGGGTAAGAGTCAGGACGACATTTTTTTTTTTTTTTGAGTGGAGAAAACAGCACTGGCACTTGTGCTTTTCAAAAGCTGGAAGGTTATTTTAGTCACAGAAGCGGTGGTCATATCCTATTTACAGAGGAGAGAGCATCCAAACAAAACCATGAAATATAGTTCAGTATGACAGGTCTGAACTGAACGCCATCAGATGAGCAGAAGGGCCACAGCCGCTTAAGGTCAAATAGGCCATACGAAGAGACGATCACATGTTTCTTAATTACCTGATTAACATCACTGAGGTACTTTTTTCACGTGTTGTCTCCTGTGCCCAAAAAAAAAAAAAAAAAAAATTCAAATCTGATGAATAAGCTATGAAAACCTGGTAGCCAGTGAGCTGGTTTGACAAAACAAAAAAAAAAAAATCTCACACAAACACAATAAAAAATCTAGCCTGTTGTGTCCGTCCTTATGTTTGCATGAATGAAATTATGACTATCCAGCAAGACGCTTTCACATACACTCTACACACGTGGATCACTGTCCGACCTCACTAATCATCAGGGAGTCAGGGGACCCCTGGGCCAGAGCCTCCGTTTGAAGTGATTTTTAACATTTCTTGTTGGAAAGTCAATCAAACACAAGCCAAGAGACACAGAACGACTGCAACGAGATGCAACGGGACTACAAAGAGACACAAACCCACTACATAGAGTTGTGAAACAACTACAAAGAAATGCAAATCGATTACAAAGGGATGTAAAGGACTACAAAGACATGAAAAACTACAGGCAACACAGACGCAGCAAAATCCTTCAGCCATAAAATTACGAAATTAACGGGAATATTTAGTAATAGAGTCACTAGAAGGGAAGTGGCAGTGACACCAGCGAGCATCCCTCCTGCTAACAATGGCAATCAATTAAGGCTTAAGGAGCAAAATAGGTAAAAACCCAAAATGTGACGTGACTTCAGAGTAAACAGGATAAACTCTTCTTCCTTCATGCCATCAGTGGCTTTAACTCAGCACTGTTCACTGTCCAGACACCGCTCCCTCCTGTGCACCGGGTGCCAGATAATGCTGGAGCCTGCACCTCTTTCTGTAAATGTCCTGTCAAGTCTGACACCACCACTTTAAGAGCGTGATGAAGCCAGCAGTGTTACGCACCCCATGTCAGAAAGGAGCTTTTAACAGTACTCTCAGCCCACCTACAGTAAGCATGGGACATTCACCTTTCACAAACCCGTGTATGCAGCAGAAGTAAGTCAAATATGGTGACATGCTTCCTGCTGTACTGAAATAGATTGTAAAAATGCACATTTTTTCGCTGGTGCAGAGGACGTCTGTCCCAAAAGCATGGCACAGGCATAGCTAACAGAATGGCTGGGATGTAATTGCAACTCACTGGGGAGCTGTGCAGTCGGGGAGCAGAGTCTTAATTCCACAAAGCACCGGCCTTGCAGCAGTTTCCTCCCTGATTGATACTGCTATTGGACCGGTCTGGTTAGCCAGTGGAAACCACCATAAATTCCAGGCCCACTTTATCGTTAAGCTTAGTAGCCCGGGAAATAAAATTAGCTGTGTCCAATTTTGGAAAGGACTGCATAACACTATAAATAACAATTTACAGTAGGTGATAAAAGGACAAAATTGGAATTAAAAAAAGAAATACTACTTAACCGGTTTTATTTATGTGTGTTTTTTGTATATTTATTGAGCAGCTTTTACTTATACAATCTACCATTGTGATATAATAATTAAACTATTATTGCTTGTGCATTATTCAGGCAATTTGCTTTTGTTGTCAGCACATAAAGCCAGCATGTAAGCACCGTCTTAACTCTGTTACACATGCCAAAGGGCCCATCACAGGGAAATGACTAATGACCAGGCCTTTTTGCAATGTTTCTCCTGCCTGTATATATAGCACAGGCCCAGCGGTTTGTTGAGGGCGAGGACAGCTGTAGCTGCGGCTACAGTGAGGGAGAAACAGCTACTATTCTTAATGTCAAATGAACATGTAACCATACTTTATCATTTCTGACTGCTCCTTATTGCTAAATCTTGAGCAGGCCGGCTGTGCTCCCTTTCCTCCTTTCAGTTTGAACTGAAACCCTGCTGAGGAGGGAGCAGGACTGAGGCAAAATAAATGACATGTCCTACATCTCCCTGTTTAGGTATGTTTTCACAAAGCCCTTTGTGTGTGTCTGAGTTTGCGTGTGCATCCAAGTGTATAGCTATGTCTGTCTCTTGGTATCCTCCCTCAACAGACAAGGCCTTCTCACTCTCCAGCATGTGTTTCTGATTACAATCCCAAATTCCTCTCTCTCTCTCTCTCCCCAGTTGGCTGCCAGAGCATCACATCACATCTCTCTGCAACTGCTGGCCATGATGCGGTATCCCATAAAGCCACAGTGCTCGGCATATGATGAAGATTCCCATGCCCGTCCATCCGTATGTCCATTTGTCTGTCAGAGGAAGCTCCATTGTTAACAGATGGTAATGTAATAAGTTGACCTCTTGACCCCAAAGTAGCTGCCATGCAACCTCCTCTTCAGACTGGATGATATGTTAAGTGTGTCCCGGACAGCTTGTCAACAAACACATAGGGGAAGCCAATAAACGGCGTGCGCTGCGGTTGTTTTAACCCCAGCAGGGCAAAGCACATTAATCACAGTTAAGGCAGCGATGATGATGAGGTGTTTGGTGGTTTGCTGCAAATAGCTGGTAATGGAGCTGCAGTGTGTGGAGGTGTCTCTCTGCTGGTCCCATCTTGAATGCAAATAGTTGTCTGGCAGATGCTGCCAGCCCAAATGGCAACAAGAAGAGGAGTCCAGAGGCACGGTAGTGGGTGTGTGAAGCTGTACTGAGTCACACTGATGCTTTGAGCTAAACGCTAACTTTAGTATGACAACACACTTTGACTTAGACCATCCTTTTTTATATGTTTCTTGAGAGTCCCCAGTTGTATGGACATCCAGTAATGCTGAATAATTCCAAAAACACTTATAGTACTCACCACCTTACTTAAGGGTGCTACAATGCCAAAACGTACTGATTAGCATTAAACACAAAGTACATTTAAAAGTCATGGAAATGTCAAACCAACAGTTCAGACAGTTCATCCTGGGGGGAACAACCTCACAATGATGATGCTATCATGCTGATGTTAAGCAGGTATAATGATTGTCATGGACCAAATTTCATTGCTTCATTTTTGTTGAGATTGTTTTATCAAGACCAAGATGGTGGGCCAACTGACCGAGAAACTGACATTATTATTCCGATAGGAATGGGGCTAGCACAGCTAAATGTAAACAAACAAACATTTTTCCGTGTGTGAGAGCATGAGGTAATTTCATGTAAACACAGAAATCCTTGGATTGCTCTTGACCCATTACAGCACTCAGCACACTGTGTAACACCATGGTGGTTGCATATTTTTACACTGCAGAATTTAATATCTGATTATTTATATTGAACTGAGGAATAGGTTACCTAGTTCATTCAATTCTGATAGTACAACTGCAGTGACATTTAGGAGAGCAATTATTTTCAGATCTGCTGTCACTGACTGTGGCTGCGATGCAAATAAGCTGATCAAAATCCCAGCCCTGTCCAACATTTAATATTTAAGTGATGCCAAAATGATGAACCGTGGCAAACAGTTCAATGGCCGAGGCACTGGGGGGGGGCGGGGGGGGGGTGGGGTGGGGGGGGGGGGGGGGGCACACACAAATATGCAGATAATATTTTTATTTTTATTTTCTCTGAAATGACACCTCCCAGGGTCACACGTTTCTTGCAGCATTTGGCATTCCAGGCAAGGCCAGGCTGCCTTACCAGGCAGAGCAGGTCCGCTGCAAGGTCGGCACACATGGGCGATCAGTTTCACAGTGAATACCAAATGTAAACGCGCGTCCAAACCCTGAGAGATGAGACAGGACATTAAAGCTACAGTCCCCGGAGGAAGGAGGAGGATGAGGACGACAACGGGGAGGGAAGAGCAGTGGGGGAGAAAAAAACAGGTGGCAGCACTTCAAAGCAGGAGAGTTTTCTGAATTATGGGAGATAATGTGACTGCTGACTTCTGCATGGGGTCCCAGTGGTGCTGGGTATCATTCTTTATGGACAGTATAACACACTTTTTTCTTTTCTTCCCTTTTTTTTTTTACACAGTAATAAATAATATACATTTCCATGCTATCTGAGGAGTAAAAATAACATCCCCCTCTTCCTGGAATTATTCCTGCAGTGATCTCAGTTCATGTGCCATCATTTTTTAGATAATGAAATCATTTCCTCTTTCCACTGACTGAATTAAGTGACCAGCAGCCAAAGAGAATTAAGTGACTCATCCCTCACAAAAGAAATGTAATGGCATCCTTACCCACGTAATTCAATTGCAATATCTATCCTTTAATGCTATTGTAGGGCTAATCAGTTTTCTTGGATAGGCTATCATTATTATAATAGGCTTTTTTAGAGGATCATTTTTGAAAGGCTGAAATGGAAGGACATTCATGATGTGTGCAAACACAATGATGAATGTGTGATTAAATTCTCTGACAAGCGTTGTGCTACATTATGTGTGCGTAGTGTTTATTATTCTGATCTGGATATAATGTGTGGAAATCCTTTGTCGCTGATGTTATATGTGATTCCATGTGATTCCAGTATTGTAATGTTTTCACCATCTAAAGCTGACACACTTTGGTTTGGCAATCACTACTCACTGTAAGCACCATGTTCTCCAAATGAGGCTTCAATAGAAATCCTTTAGTCATTGGAGAATAACATCAGCTTGAGAAACTGAATAATGAGAGATGATGAATAGTACCTTTGGTCTGTAGGTTCATGATTGTTTAATTGGTTGTATTTTTGTAATTACTTGCTACGGTTTATGTTATTAATATGTACAATAAGGGTGAACTAAATGCTAAATGTTAGCAAGTATAATGTTTTCACAATCTTAGTTTAGAATGCTAACATTTGCTAATTTGCACTAAACAAAATGGATAACATTAGACTGCTCCATTTGTGTGGAAGTTTAGTTGCTTAAAAATATACAAAACATCATTTGTAATATTGGTAATATTTTAACTGTGTACCTAAATTCAAAGAATGACTCATGCTTTGTATTTCAATCCCACATTCCAAAGAAAAAAAAGGAGAGAAGCCTAAAAAGGTCTGAACTGAGTCTAGATAAAAGCTGTGTAACTGTTAACGGTCATGGTGGAAAAACGGTGGAGTAGCAGAAATACAAAAGGAGGTTTAACCTGTAGAAAAATACAGAATTACACTAGACAGTACTGCATGGTTTTTCTTTAAAAACGTATTAACTGAAAAATGTCTATTTCGTTTAAAGGAAAAAAAAGAAGTTGTTCATGCAATGGGAGGAAGTCCAGGTGAAAATAAAGTTGGCTTCACAGTCTGAAAGAAAAAGATCAGAAAAGCTCTTTTGGCCATTTTGCATGTACTTTTGAGACAGCCTGTAGCTTTAGCTCATCATTCCCCGTCTGCTGTCATGTCGCTGAGGATTTTCGAGGAGCCATGCTTTAATGTCAGATCAGGAGGAAACAGTAACACCGATTGAATGTAAGTCAACAAATATCCTGAGCTGCTCAACAAATCTGGTGAAAAGTTATTGAGGATGAGCCTCACTCAAAGTGTGGATGTGATGAGTCAAGATTTGGCTCATAATCACCAGTTAAAGAGGATGCTTTTTTTCCTGTGAATTTTGGATTTGGTGCTGAACTGATGTCTGCAATCTTGGCAGCACTATAAAGAGTGTGTTCCACTAACTGCAGCAGTGTGTGTGATGGT
Organism: Toxotes jaculatrix; assembly: GCF_017976425.1. Taxonomy (NCBI): domain Eukaryota; kingdom Metazoa; phylum Chordata; class Actinopteri; family Toxotidae; genus Toxotes; species Toxotes jaculatrix. The sequence goes on from NC_054412.1 coordinate 16,824,743, forward strand.
TTTTCAATTTTACTGAGTTGTGAATCTAAGAAGAAGTGGTGTCAATCATGTGACAGGACAAAAAAAGAAAAACAAATAAAAACATTTCACCAAAAGTACAGATGCTGTTCATATCCGAGTAGTGAATTCATATTGATTGGCATCCCTAATGTATAATAAATTATTAAATTGTTAGCAGTTACTTTTTGATGATCATTAACAAATAATGCTCAAATGAATAGAGAATTATTAATGAATTTTCTGCTCTGAAGAGTATTCCTGATATATCAATTTGTCTGTCTAATGTGTCTTCTAAAGTTGTTGATGAATTCTCACCCTCTACTCTAAAGTCAAAACTCTCCGTCATGTCCAAACATCCATTAGGCTTCTATAAACCAGCTTTGAGCTTTAACTTTGAAGGATATAATCTAATCCTCTGTCAGTGTTCAGTAAATGTATTCATAAATGGTCGTATTTCATGTCCTACTTTAAGGTTGCAACAAATAATAGTCTTTAAATATTTATAGAGGTTAGTAAGCCATTTGTTGCAATTAGGATGAAGAGATGATAGGAATGATGATGCAGCGAGCACATTTTGCATTATTACTTCTGTGGTAGTCTAATTTGTTTTCCTCCCACACCCGTCTCCTGATGAAACCTGAGGAGAGCAGATGAAGGAAATGTATGATTAATGATAACAATGGTTAATGATATACAGTTTGTGGTTTACATTTTTCTCCATTGGTCAGTTAAGTTTGCTTCTGTTAATGTTTTTTTTTTTTATTGGGTTTACCACATAAATCACGTAAAACCAATATGGCCACAGTTTAGTGAAACAAATAGCTGTCAGTGTAATGTCTTCCCTTCATTCTAATGGTAATAGAGGGCTTACTAAACCTTTTTGAAACATGGGGATTTGATTTCTGTGCCCATGCAACATGTGTGTATTTGAGCGGGTGCATTTGTACGTTAATGACTATATGTCCACTGCGTCTTGAACAGAAAGCTGACACCTTCTTTTGCAGTCTGATTTAATCTTAACTCAGACAGAGGACACATCATTCATCCTTACGCTGCTTTGTTGCTGTTTCTATGGGTAACTGTCAAAATAAAAATTAAAAAAAAAACAAAAACACTGACTAAATAACAGGTGCATAGAACAGAGCCTGCAATTTTAGTGCTGAACCCCTTTCTTTCTGCATTTTGTGGTTTTTGAACATGACTTCAGAACAGACTACACTGAGTTTTTGTGCAGGGTCTAAACAAACAGCTACAGCCATGTTGGTGCCTCCATGAGCCTGTAATGCCATTGTAAAGACAACCAAACTGTTTGATAAGACAAACAAAACTATACTAACTTCACAAAGGCCACAAATATGTGCAATAGACTGCAGGGTAATTCATGCAATTTTTGTCAAGATACTTCACTCTGAACAACAAATATCAACTTACTGGCAGCACTAGAGGAAAAGTGAGTGACTCTATTCATTAAGCTACACTGAACTGGAACCATGAATACTACTACTACTGCTTTTGCCATCCAACTGCCATGACCTCACCAAAAACCAAAACTGTCTGGGTAGTCAGCCCAAGGTCAGTCAGCTTTAATCTCTAGGGGACCATAATTATCTGTTCACAATTTTAGTGCCCATTCATCTACTAGACAGAGATATTTTCCTGTGTAATTTAAAATTATGACCTGCTGGTGGCACTAAAGGAAAAGTCAGAGGATCACCGAAGTCATTAAGATTCAGCCTCTGGACACCATGAATGTCTGTACCAAATGTCATGGCAATCTCAGTCTATCCATTAGTTGTCGCAACAGTTTTTAAAAAACAAAAATGTCAGCCTCATGGTGGCTCTAGATGAAAAGAAAAGGGATCACCAGTGTCAGTAGGCTTTAACCTCTGTGGTCCTTGAATGTCATACAAAATTTCACACCAATCTGTCCAATATCAACCACTGTAATGAAGAAACTTAATTTATGACTGCTCAGTTCCAGAGATTTTTTTCCATTTCCCAGTAGGAAGCTGGAAGCTCTCAGTCACACTGTCAAGTTACTACGCAGAATTTTCAATGGATTTTGATTCTGTCCTGTACTGCGTTCCTACAGGACTTTGGCAGTCCTTTTCAGAAGCCATTCCAGCGCTGGTTTGGCTGTCAGAACATAAGTGGCTGCCACTCATCTATGGGTTTTGGCACTCTATAGAAAGTTCTCCGATAAAATTTGTTCATTTGGTTCCATTCATTGTTCCCTCAATCCTTACAAGTCTCCCAGTCCCTTCTGCTGAAAAGCCCCTCCACAGCATGACGCTGCCACCACCATGCTTCGCAGTAGGGGTGCTATTAGACGGGTAATGAGCTGTGCCCAGTTTCCGTCTGACAGAGAGCTTTGTTTTATGGCTGAGTTCAGTTTCCATTTCATCAGAACAGTCTCTTCTGCCTCTCGCTCTCTTTAAGAGTCTCTCAACTGCCTTTTTGCCAAGTCAAGGCGGCTGCCTTTACCTCTGCATCACGGAGTGGCCTCTTTCTGGATACTTTGCCATACAGCCTAGCTTCATAAAATGATGCACTCACTTTGGTTCTTCCAGCAACATCTCCCATGGCAGCCCTACAGTTCTGTAGTTCTGTCAGACAGCTCCTTGGGTTCTTGGCTTTCTTGGCTGGCCGCTTAGGTTGGATGGACTACCAGGAAGAGTCTGAGTAGTTCCTTGTTTTTCTTTTCCATTTCCAACTGTCTAATACTGCTGAATTTTTTTGAAATACTGACACAGAAACTGCTAGAGGCCTTTCCCTAGGTGGTCTGTACTGTTCAGTTCTTTCCCTACTATCATTTCTCAGGGATTCATGATAGAATTTCTCCTCTGACTCCAAGTGTTGGATCTTATGTCAGCACAGAAGCTGTTTTATGGTCATGACCACTGAAGTTTGCCACACAGCTTTGGCTTTTAGCTTACAGACAATCCATTAAATCCATTTTAATTTCCCATGTAAATCCACTAAATGTGGGGAAAAAAAGAAAACTCAAGACCACTGAATATTGAGGTGCTATATAGTGAATGCAGGTGTGGTACTTTTCCTAGTAAGGTTTAGACCCACCATGCCTTTGAGCAGGAGGTCAGCACCAGCTCATTCGAAGCTATTCTGAGTCATAAATTTAAGCCAATACTCCAACTTCAAGGACAAGAGCAGCGACGGAAGGATTTTGCTGAGAAACCATAGTAACCACAGCCTTTGTCGTAGAGAAACTGCATGGTACATGGTAGCAATTAGTGACCTAGCCCCCAGTTAACACTTCATGCTATTGCATCATATACTGTCATTTACACAGACAATTCAACAGTAAAGCTCCCTTTAAACCTAGAATGCAGGTAAACATTTACTATAGATGAACTACTGTGACCACTTATAAGTCATTAAGTTGTGCCTGAACATCATGCTGTGATCAATTCTAAAGTGGCTTTACAATAATCATAAAAAGCTGGTAGCTTGGTTGAATTTGCCTGCAATGATTCATTCATGTTGCACAGTGTCACTACATGGAGCTACTGAATGTTAGCAGCTGTTACTGTTCGAAAATGGGCATAAGGATTCAAACTGTAACTGTCTCTAGCAACAAATGATTTAAGATGCTAATCTCCCTGCTCACCCGAGCTTACAGGTGTTTATGTTACATACTGTATGCAGTATGTGTATGTGCTCATGTAAATAAGTACACTGTACTGTGAGCAGACAGGGTTGTGTGTGAGGCCTGAGCTGCACTTTTCCCACACTTGTTTCATTTCCTATTTTATCCTTCTCAGAAGACCTCAAACATGCACTTCCTTTCTCCCTCAGGAGTGATGAGAATTCAAATTAATTACAAGAGCCAGGAGACCATGAAGACTGAGACCACCAGAAGACATGTGCATATGGTGTCTAAAATGTATGTGTAAGTGAACGTCCAAAACTTTAAGTTCTGCAAGTGTGGTCAAAGCGTACTTTGACTACTCAAGTGTACTTTTCAATTGTGTAAAAAAGCGTGTTTGTGTGTCTGTGTGTGTGTGTCTGTGTCCTGACCAGTTGGTGGGCTGTGCCAGGTGTGATTTCATTCTCCCAGCAGTCACGGGTCTGTGAGATCGCTTTAGACACAGTTTTTACCTCCCACTGGCAGACGATGTTGTGCTCCTCCCTTCCAGACAAAGCGTGTATACGAGTTGGTGTCAGTGTACAGTATATCATCTGTGTGTGTGCGTGTGTTATTGACACCTTGTAACTGTGTGCAGTTAGGTTTCAATCTATGTTCGATCTGCCCGTAGGTGGTTATGTGTGTTTGAGTGTTGTCTTTAAATGTGGACAAAGACCCACGTATGTGGCTATCTGTATCGGCATCGTTGTACAAGGACAAAAGTGTTTGTGCACGTGTGTGTGTGTCTGTCCATTAGTGAAGGGGGGAGCCAGAGGGAGGCCCTGGGGCTTTTACGAGGTCAACTTCCTGCAGAGCAGAACAGTTCGAGGGAGATAATAATAGCCAGGTCAAGATTCAATTATTTGCCTGGGGATTAACCTTATGGGGTCTTTCAGGAAGGTCAGTGGGTGGTGAGGGGTTTCAAGCTTCTGAAACAGAGGCCACTTACAAAGCACTTTTATTATTCTTAAGTCCCCTGACCATAAAGATCTGGAAGCTGCCACTGCAGAACAGATCTACAGGTCAGTCAGACTTGACTGATTTGATGCACTTTAAATTAAACAGAAACTGTGGAGCAGCGCTTGAACATTTTCAGCCCACAGAAAAAACAAATATATTTAAAAAACTGAGTGAATAAAAAATAAAGTTATGTTTTATTTTGGCTTCACAAGGGCAGTAAGATATCTGTCTTGTTATGTGGGAACCCCAGGCTTGTGAGTCATTTCTGGTGGTGATAGATCACCGTAATACATGTTAGCTTAGTTAGAGAAGTGAAGGATAAAAAGGACTGGTTAAATTGGCAGACAGCTACTGCAGAGGGAGTGGATTTAGAGTTTCCTGATAGTTTTGGGGACGGGAGATAGTCTTTAAAGAGTCAAAAGGAGGGACTAGTTCACAGCACAGTTAAAGTGTTTCTCTTGTTTTGGTGCAGCACAGTAGCCAATTCACTGAGTGCTAATAAACTGCCAGTTAAGCCAGGTTTTTATCTTTGGTCTTTTTGAGTTTCTGTATTAATAACAGTTTCTTCACTGAATTTCTACAATGTCCTTATATTACAATTTAAATTTATAATATGTTCTCCCCTACTTCTAAAGGATAAATCAGGTTTACCACAACTTGTGTCTTATTCTGGTAATTTTACTGAGACAGTACTCATTATTAAGTCATAACTCATTATTATGTACACTATGCTCACAGCACACACAGTCTTTTATCCTTAATACTGTTTGCTGCTGGTTAAAAATAGGCCCACATTACAATCAAGAACATTGCTGTTATATACATTAATATGTGTCTTTGCCAACTGAGCCAGCAGGACCTCCATAAACACACACACAGACTCAGACACACGCTACACACTCACACTTACACACTGTATCCATCACAGCACAGTGTTGCAAGATGAAAGATGAGACAGAAATGTGAACTTCACAAGAGAGGAACACTCATACCATCAGAGGCGGCCAATTGATGCGAGTGAATTAATCATCCGCAACTCGCTATCCAAAATACTTATGTATGAGCTAATGGAAGAACTCCTCCAGCATGAGGAGAGAAATTAATGTGTTGATGAGCAATGTCCCAGATATTTACAGGCCAAATCCAGGACTACAGGCTGTTCCACTACCTGCCTGTCAACTGGTCTGTTTCTCTGTCTATTTCTGTCTCCTTTTGTCTGTCTGTCTTGTCTGTCTCTCTCTCTCTCCTTCTCTTGCTTTCTCACTCGCTCATTGAAGTCTTTGCTAAGAGTATGGGAGATGAAAAGAAAACAAAATGCCTTTTGATCCAGCACCCTTGTGTTACGGCTCTGTCAAAGAGCATTACCCTGATAGCCCAACCACAAAATCAGCCACGGGGTATCAAAGCCAAATATCCAGACCGTTAATGCACAGACTATTAATGCACCGGCACAAAGTATGGACGAGCTGACTGAAAAGGAATGCGGTAGAATAGACACTGCATCCCTGCCAAGTGCCCTTTTTCATTTCACTTCTCTCTTGGTCACTTTCTTTCTTCGTGTCTCCTGTAGCTGGCAGTACAAAGCCATGTGAATCCAGCCAATATTTTCAGTTTAGGTTGCTCTGATCAAATAACTGTGAACTGCACGCAATGTTACATTGTTGGGAGTTACACTGTTTCATGTCTGACATACTCAGTGCGAGGGGAGAGCGATATTACCCTCCTGTCATGCGGAGAAGAGAAGAAAATAAGGCAGGGACCTTTGAAACTGCCAGGAAGACGAATTTACTTCACTCCTGTGAGAAACACGCCTTCTATATAACCTTGTTTCAAACTGCACAACGTTTGAATTTCTTCTCTGAACAACCACCCAGATCTTTTTTGACCATCTTCAGGTCAGAAGGGGAAGGTCGGCTTAGATTTAAGTTGTAAACAATTGACACAACAGCCCCAGATTGTGTGTGAGGCTTACACTGCATACTAAAGTGTTTAGGTATCTTTGTTTCTATGCACGAAAAGTCCCTCAGCAGCCTAGCGACTTTGAAAACACCCATTCAGTGATGGTTCTCTGTTGGCTTCAATACCTGTCCTCAGAAATTGTTACGGTGCACAAAGTCTCGTTTGTAGCTATGAATGCATCCTAAAAAAACTAAACGGCCACCAATTATTTTCAACTACACTTTATCAGAGGCCGCACTTCAGCCATACTTCAATGAATGAACAGATGAGGAGTTCTGCAGAGCAGGCAACAAGAGAGTGAAGAGTCAAGCAGCTTCAGGGAAAGCAAAATGCTGGGGTGGAACGAGGAGCTGGAGAGGCTCAGACTAGTGCTACATGAGCACTGACTTTAAGTGTGTAGCAAACAACACAATGTACTGTTTTTTTAATCCACTGCTGACATTTTTGAGCAGGCACTTGGGCAATCTTTGCTTTTTAGGGGCCTTGAAAGCACGGCTGCAAATGTGCTATTTAAAATTTTATAGTTTTTAAAAGTAACACCCTTAGATTTCTTAGCTCAGTATTATCGCTACTTGTTTTCTCACTCTGTTTTATGCCTTGATTAAATAGATGACAATAGAAAGAAGACACGAAAAACATGGGGAAAAAAAGGTCCCCAGCTCGATGCAAAATGGGAACCTTGCTGTTCATGGAGTGTGCCATAACACCAGGGTGTCGGTCAATAAATTGATCATAAAAAAAGCCTGCGAGCGTCACCTAATGAGAAACAGTTTGACAGCAACATGTTACTGTTTGATTACTTTGAGTTTTTTCTAGTAAAGAACCATTTTTCCTCTGAGTTTGTATTCAGTTCCCACAACTCCAGCTGAATGATACGTCTTCTATATCAGTCTCAGAAGTCTTTCATTCATATCACATGAATATGAATATCGTAAGCTCATGATCTTAAAAGTCTTGAATCAGGAGCTTCAGTCAAGACTGTCAAGACTGCAACGCAACCTCATGGGCTGAAAGGTGAACAGGCAGAAACAGGATGCAGCAGAGCCTTCCACAACATATTTATTGTGTTGTCGCAACATTTCACTGTTTTTAATGAGGAGCTGCTAAAAAATTCACAGGTGCTAAAAAGACACAAGCTCAACGAATCCCTCAGGGGAAAATACACGCACTCACGTGGTGACACAATTAGAGTTGCCATGGTTACCAAATGACGTCACAGGAGGCTGCTTTTACAGATTGTTTATTAGTTTGCGTCCTTGACAGGAGCCTTGCAGAACTCATGCCCCCAAACTGCTGCTCGAGGAAGTAAAATGCAGTTAAGCCAGTGCTCAGGGACTGCAGGTTTAAACTTGTGGGCAGAATGAAATGACAGCAGCCTTTGTTAAATTGGTAAAATAAATAAATAAACAGCCTCTCACATCATGATGTTGGACAAATCAATGATGTCTGTCAAACATGACCAATTAAAGATTTAATCAAAACATCACTCACATGAATGATGATGTGGCACTGTATTAGCACTGTGGCCACCGGGAGGAATGATTTGCATTTTACAAGCTCTAGGTTTTCCAAGCTAATGGCCACAGAGTGCGAGTGAAAAAAAACACACTGTTTTTGTATAGGTGGAACAGATTTATCTTTCCAGAGACAAAACACCTGAATAAGAACAAGGATCTACTCCAGGAGGAAATATTATAATTACAGTATCAACAACAATAGCTCTATTCATGTACAGTATGTTAGTTTTGTCAGATTTTAGTCATTTGATTATTTAAACTTTAGCATGGAGTAGCTGTATTCACCATGCAGTGAGAGTAGCAGCTAAAATGTCAGATAGCAGATGGCTGACATCTGTACATTAATCCTTCACTTGTTCATGCCGATAGCCTGTAAACCCAGAAGACAGTGAACTGAAGGCTATCTCAATGCTAGCACATCTACATACATCTGTTTCTGCTTTTCCCTGTAAGAACAGGTTTCATTAATACTACTGGCAAAGACATTACTACTCTCATAGAGATGGACTTACAGAGAACTGTCATCTGAAATGCATCTCCTCTCCACTTTACAGAGGACTCTATCGAGTTTCAGCTCACTCTTTAGCTGTCCAGCCCACAACTTGACTGTTTTGATTCACTCTCAGTTTTGGCCATAAACACAGCAGTTTTCAGTGAAACATTTCTTAAAAACCCACTCTATTCTAAACTACACTACTCCAAAGTCTCAGCACCCCGCAGGAGACAAAGTTAGCCACTAGTAAGGGAACATAGTGGAGGAAAGCTAAAAGAGAGTCAATATCAGAGTTACATTCACCGCATGGTCAGAAACATGATTTCAAATGAATGCTAATGTTGTGACTGCTGTGCAAATAAGCTATTTTAACTTAAAAGAAGACGAGATGTCTCTGTAGTGTTCACGGCTTGTTTCTGCTGTCCCTAAGTGGCAAGAAAAATCTGTTGTTGCAAGTTTGGTCCAGAACAACAGGTCAAGCAGCTGAATCTTCTTCTTCTTAAGAAGAGATATTTGTTTTTGTATAATTTGTTCAATTCATTACCATCTAGTTTTTGTGTGTTGAGTAAAAATGTAATATGTTTTGTCATAGTTTGCTTTTTCATGTTCTTGTTTCTGTCATGAAACCACAACTTTTGCTGATGAATTTATAGCTGCATCACATACACAAAGTGTGTAAAAATACGTTGTGCTGAAACATTTACCTACTGAGTCCTATACCCTGTGTTGAAGCGGCCTGGTAGCTAGTGTTTCCGTGTTTTGGATCCTCTGTCATACAAATCTATAGCTGGAAGGATTCTCCCATTCAGTAAATGTCAATCAAACCTCTATACAATCCCCTGCTGCGTCTGTTATTGGCAGTATATAATTCAACCTTTAAACATTTTTCCACTAACAGCCAGAGTTAGAATTTTCTCAGCGACTCTGGGGTCATGCTACGGGAAGTGTTGGAATAGCGTTGTGAGCTGAGATGTCATTACTGACTCTTTGCTGCTGTTCCCATTATAAAAGATCAAGTGAAACAGCGGCTGCTTTGCTGCCTCTGGAAAGCTGTGATAATAATTGTGTGTGTGGTTTCAATGTGTGTGTGTGGTTGGGAGAACACTGCATGAGTCTGAGAAAGAGAAGAAAGAACCATAAAAGCAGAGTTTTACTACTTATGTCAGTCGAACAGTATCATTTCACCTAAATGCTTTTCTCCATAAAAGGAAAGAAATGTTTTCCAATATAAGCAGAAGTGGTAAAATTTTGGACACATTAAAACATCTACTGACAGATGCATACCTATCAACCTCTCCCAGATCAATTCAAGGTCAAAGGGATTTTTCAGTGTAAGGCAATACACTCCACCAAGCTGTTCCTGGGTCTGTTTAATATGGCAGTCATATCATGCTGAGTTAGCCTTTAAAACCAACCGCCATTACTTTCTCAGAGTGAGTGATGAGAGGCCACAGTCAAAAGCATATGTAATGGCAGAGTCAGCTGAAGTCGGTCTTTCCTGTTATTGCTTCATATACTATATAATATAAATTTCACATAAACAATCATTATCTCCACCCAGATAGGTTTCCCTGTTTCTAGAAACACATGTGAGCCCTGAAGGATCGAATCCCACCGCAGTGTTCTCTCCATGTCGTACCTCACACTGCACTGAAATATCATCTAAATAAACAATAAGAAAACAAACAAAAGCTGATTGGTTGCCTGTTCCCCACTAAGAACAGAGTCAGACTGACTTTGTATCTGTTAAACCCATTTTTGAATTACAGTGTAAACTAGAACAGTAAAATACACTATCAGAGCTCAGCTTCACTTTTACCACTGACATCTACTGACACCTTTAACACATTTTTTTTTTTTGTTGTTCTGGCTTTGTACGCCAACATGCTGGATGTGAAATGAAACACTGACTGTGAGGTTAAAGCTCCAACTTTCAATTAGAGGGTGTGCCTTGAATGAGGTCTTCATTCAGTTCAAAGACCTGCTCAGTTGGATTGTGAGGTGACTGACTTGGCAAGTCAATAACATTCTACTGCCTGACCCTTATAACCTTTAGTTGACTTGTCGGTATGTTTGGGTCAGTTTTTTTACCCAATAATTATGTGAACAACCTCAAACACCCTTAAAGTCAAGTAAGTCAGCACTTGAACCTCATAACCAATTCCTTCAATTCCAAGCCAATGTGCTGGAGTAGAGTCAAAACAATAAAAATAAATAAAAATATGACTTTCTGACTATACTGTATGATACATCCACCCTGTGTATCCATCCACTGTATACTAGTTTTGTACTCCTTTTCTGAGGTACAGTAGGTGCAGGTGCCCTATCATACATTTACCAGCCGTGACAGCGTGGCTGGTAAACGTGCGCCAACATGTTGACTGGCGTCACAGCTGATGTGATCCCATAGCAAAATGGTTTCTAGATCACTTTTAAAGCTGCACTAATAAATAAAGTTTTTATTAACAGTGGGTCATGTATGTGAAAGGGAATTGCTCAAAATAACAAACCCACAGAGAATTATCACCAGACTCTCCACTTCCCCTCAGCACTACAACGTGTGTTAGTGTCTTTCAGCTCATTGTCTTGGTTTTAACTGCCCACAACTTTACTGTTTGGGTTCAGTCTCTCTGCTCTCATTAGTGCAGTTCCCAGTTCCTGAAGGCATCTATATTCAAGCAAAACTGTCCTGATATAAATCTACCTGTCCAGCACCAAACAGCAGACAAATGTAGCAACTAGCTGCTGAAAACAGTGAAAACATGTTAGCCACAAGGGGACTTACAAGCAGAATATGTAAGTGCTGTGCTTACAGCCCCTACCAAAAGTAGCCAAACAAAATCTATTGGTATTTCTTAAAAATTTTGAGCAAAGTGTATTTTAGTCCAATCAAACTTGTCTCCTCTGTATTATCTAAACCACAGTGACCACTCACACTTAGCTCTAAAGGATTATCAACAAAGTAGACCATGTTGAGCAAAGCCTGAGCTTGAAATGGGTTTTAGAAGAGAAATATGGGAGTATAAGCAGCTAATCCAGGCATTCTTCTGGTTTGTGCCTATAGCTCCCCCCAGTCTGTCAATTAACCTACACAAGCATGTTTGTTGGTGCTGTTGGTGTAGTTAACAAGGTTCAGCAACCTGTTACTTTCCTCTTCACTCATAATCACCTGCCAGGGGAAGCTTCTCCGATTTATTCATTTGCCTGAGTTGCCAGGGAGACGATTAATCCTGTTAATTCTCCAGAAGTTGAAGTGTTTAGTTTGCAAATGCAGACTTTTCTCTGTTAGGATCATTGCCAAGTGAAGGGAAGGAAGGAGGGCTTGTGGGACGAATAGATGAAGTAGTGTCGTTAACCTTTAGATGTAATGTGTTGCCGAGTGAAGAATATTTACGCAATTTTTTTCTGAAATTCTAAAGGTCACATTGTCAGCAGAACAGGCTTTATGTCTCTGCTTTACAGACAGCTTTCTTCGTGAAGGGGTGGAAAGGTGGAAGTGAAAGGAAAGCTGCTGTTGACTTGCAGGGCAAAGAATCACACAACAGACACATTAGAACAGATAATCCATTGAATACTCTTGCACTGCTATAAAGCTTTCAGTATTTTCATATATGGTGTCAAATTTAAGTAACGTGTTTGTGCTGCATCCACTTGTGACAAGGTTACACTGCATGTGTAAACAGGCAATTGAGCAGGAGAGCAGTAGCCAGTAAATAAATTCAGTGATGCCAGTTGCACAGCAGTATCCAACTCATGTTCTAACATTAGCCAACATAAGCAACTGGTCATACCAGACCACAAAAGGTAAACCACAGAAGTAACAGCAAAACCCCTGAGGGCACTAAACCGAGCAAGGGTGTGTTTTACTTCTTATGAATTCAGCTTTTCGTATTTTGCATGAAAATGAATGTGTTATTTCTCCTTTCATAAGTTACACAGTCCAGCTTTAATTTTAATTGCTCTACAATGCTCACGTTAGTTGTGACAACAAGGGAATTTAAGTTGACCTAATCTGAAATCAAACTTAACTACATTTAGGTATTTACAAAAGACTGGTTTATTTAATTATACTGACTATGAGAGTTCAGACATGTCGCATGGTAACAACATGCATTATAAAAAACCATGAACTATTACGAAAATTCAGCCAAAGAGTGCTATTGAAGTGGTAAATCAGAGAAAAGGCATAAAAATAACGTGTGTAGAAGAAATGTGATGTTTTCCTAATTTACTGTTTTGTTAATCCCTGTGTGACCCCCTGTGGGTTTGTGGGAGCACTGATATAGACTCCTGTAAGCCCTATAGAGTTAATTTAGATCATACAGCTGTGTTCAGGATATCAATAAGAATCTTTAAACACAAGAACATATTCCGTGCATTTGAAACTATTCCACCATTCACATATGTAAAACTGAGAGAGGATATTTTCCAAAGTGAAATTGTGAATACAGGAATGTATTCGTAAGAACTGATGCAACCATTACTGATAAATATGGATAGGTCCTGTGTTCTAAATATGCATGTCTCTCTATTTTCCTTTCAGGATGATCGTGCGTTCATGTGGTGGTGAAAAATAGGATGTCACATGTCTCTGTCTCTCTCTCGCTCTCTGTCTGGCTCTAAGGGACCAGATCTGGCTTGATGTGTTGGACTTTGTGAAGGAGCCTGCGCTGATGAAGGGCCTCGCAAAGAGTGATGCAGAAGTAAATAGGCGAGACCAATGTAGGACTGTCTGCCGATTGATTTTCAGAGGCGATCCTTGTATCATCCTTGGCTCTCATATCCTATCTGTCTCCATGTTGGCCCCCAGATACCCATCTGAGATGAAAAACCCAGACACAGTGCCATGTAATAGTACTTTGAACCTGGGGCATTGGGGCTTTTCAATCACACCCCAGATGGAATGAATGCCCTTGCTCACAGCAAAGAAGCGTCAGTATTATTTATCTTCTCACCAATGTTTCATGCCTTTGAAACTGAAAAATAAATGGACGTGTTTCTGTAGTATTTCTTTAATATAAAATCACATCAGAGTGTGTCAAGATGTGCATTTTTGAAATAGAGAAGTGAACTTTTTTTTTCCAAGAAAACCTCTGAAGTTCACCTTCATGGCTGTCTTTGTAGTATCAGAAGAGACGTTCAGTCATTGTTGAGTGTTATTATCACGTTTCAGTTCGGCTCTGAAAACAGATCATACACTGCAGCGCTATTTGTGACAACGGAGAACAGAGCAATGCTCCCTAAATGTCACTAAATAGCTAGTTTTGTATTAGCAAATCATATTTCTTCTTGCTCAAAATGCACCCCAGACACAATGTAATCGCTTACATTAAATTGGATAACAGCTTAAATCAAGGTTTGAGTGAGTGCCAACAAATTAAATGAACTTAGATTTAGCATGCATTCATAGCCAGCAAAATTACTTCTTGGTTATTCAGCAGAGGCCACTATAGAAAATAGAGTGCAGCAACAACAAAGTATTGAATCATGGAAAGAGCAAATCATTAAAATCCTTCCTTGCAGTGTATCTGTGTATGTCTCTCTTTATTGGCCTAGACTGCAGTGTAGTCAAGGCATGACGGTTCAGCCTTGCCTAACTCCCCACTGCAACTTTGAAGTCGGGTCAGGAATACTTGCCCCCGTATTTGGCTGGATAGCAGCAAAATATTGCTTCACCTCTCAGTGTCTTAACTTTCAGAGACAGTTGGAATCGGAGAGCACTGTGCCCCCTGCCACCAGTTTAATATGGGGCTATGTGGACTGATTTTGTGGGAAATCTTTGAATTGCTAATAAGGTTGGGGAGGGGGGCGCATCATGTTTCTCTCCGAGAGAGCGAAGGACAGAGGTGGGGAGGGAGGAAGAGGGGCTTTCGGAAGCAGCGCTCTAGGTCACAGAGACGTAATGATGGGCTGGGATGAGCTGGGGTTTGCCGGAGGATTACCGTCTGTCTTCGTTGCAAGCGCAGCTCTCCAAGGCCAATGTTTCTATCCCCACAGAGCAGATTTGCTCCCACTGCCAATTTGAAAATAGAAAGGCAGCATGTGTACTAAAAAAAATAAGCGCTTGATATGATGGGTTGTGTGTGTGCAGCAAAATCCACTGACCAAGAGTAAAAGCAAACAATGCACTATTTTCATCCCTGTGGTGGTACTTAAGTTATTGTATCAGCTGTGACCTGCATTTATATTATCAGAAAACTAAATGCGGTATTAACATTTGATAAAGACCCTGTGATTTAATCAAAGCTGAATCCTATTTGTGTACGTTTAGCTCTTTTCTTTCCTCTTTGTGTTTTTTCCACAACAGAAAAGCTTAAGTGTATAAACAAATTGAAATAAAAATAATGAAATGATTGGAATTCATTATAGTAATTGTAGGGTCAGTTCACCCAAATTACAAAAACATTTTTCTCAGTGTAGCCTGGTTATCTCTAACCATTTGTCCAGCTTCCAAAATGTCCAGGTCTAAGACTTCTCTCTCCTTTTTAATGAAAAATAATTTCATGTAGGGCCCTTGCAGTACTGAGAAACTGAAACTATTTACAATATAATTAGATATATTAGAGTTTTATTGTCATAGCGTAGCACAGCATAATAGTACTCTCACCAGAATGATTGTTGTGAAATTCTTTGTTTCCCTCTTGGTTTGTAAGAAGCCTGCCCAGTAACATATGAGAACAGACAGCTTTAATTAGCAATGTATGGGCAGTGATTATACATAATATAATAATAAAATCACATTTTAACAATCAAATTTCATGAACACACACCTCCTCTTACACAGGTGGTATTCTTGAGGTTGTCTACTGAATGTTGTTTTTCAGTGTGCCACAAATTAGATCACATTTGCCTTAATTGTTGGCTCAGAAGAAAGAAGTCTCACAGTCTGACATTTAAAAACTATCTGCATGTCATACAAGTCATTTGTATGGACTGACCCTCTAAAATAAGCTGAATGTGTTCAGCTGGACTAAACTGAAACCTGACATCCATATCGCGTGTACAGCAACAGGTTCCCTATTTATTATTGTAAATGCACAGTCTCAGAGGTGACAGAATCTTTGACCAACACATGATGTCAGCGGGCTGAAGAGACAAGATGAAGAGGTAGTTAGTCGTCGTACAGCACTGACAGCCTTCTTCACCTTTTCCCCTGCACTCTCCTTAAAAATCTGGAAGCCATCACTGCTCCTTCATATCTCTCTCTGGCTAGATATGAAGTGAGCTCACATTATAAATATCTCCATTCTGTTTGATTGCCCTCCAAATAAGTCACACTGTTCAAACAAGCAGAGAGCACTGCTCCATTGCCTCCCATTGTCTGGCTTTGAGCTATTGACGCTGCAGTTGACGATTTATTATAGGCACCTTTCCCAAGTGACCGATAAGCATTGTGATGGATGCATGATTTAACTGTGCCAAAATGGCTTTATCTCTCCCCTCCAAGCTACTATCTCAACCGAGCTGATGAGCTGTGCTTATTCTCTCTCCTCTGACTTTCTGTCTTTCCCTCTCCCCTTTCTCTCATCTCTCAGAAGGCAGCCACTGAGAGTCTTATCCTCCAAAGAACCCATTTCACCAGGAACAAATGTATTCTATTATTTACTGATTTAGTCATCTATGCACTTTGTGGCTTCTTTCCATTCTTTCTAATTTATTTGCTAGTGTTTATGTGTGTGTTCGTGAGCGCCCACATGTATGTAGAGATGCTGACGAGTTTACACCATATGCATCTGTGCATGTGCCTGTGCAGCATTCTCAGGATTTGAGCTGAGCAGACAACCATGATTGAGTTTTCTCCCTGATGCTGTTTCACATTGTTATTCCGTGCTCTAGATGCAATATCCTGCTATTTAGAAACCCAACTATCAATCATCTCAATTATTGCTGGCAAACTTCAAAGCGCTTTCGACTTGCTGCTCATTTTCTTTCTATTAGTAACACTCAAGTGGATAGAAATACAAAGGAGCACAAATTACAGAATGACGTGCATTTGCGTGTGTGTGTGTGGCAGCAGAGTGTGATTTTAAAGATGAAAGTTAGCCGGAGAGTGACAAGAAATGTCTTAAATTCAAGCTAAAAGGTAGAACCTGATGTCTTCTCTACTCTGCTTGATGATTAATTAATTTTGGGAAAAAACATGGTTGTCTGTTATTGTTTGATATTAACTCTAATTACTGTTGGTTCCTGTGTGTGCTAATAAACGCTGGCTCACTTAAGCTTTTGTAAATAGTTTTAATAATGAATCATTATTTTTTTGTATGTATGCTTACACACAAACCCTGCCTGAATACATGCACAGATTGTGAGACAACAGACTCCTGGGCAATGAAATATAAACGGCTCACCTCTTGTATAGAGGCAAGTCACCACTATTTGAATATTATATAAATAAAGAGCGTGAGGAGGTCAAATTTACAAGAAAACAGGTCTGTGAGTCATGCTAGCAGCTCTGAAAGGGTCTAAAGCAATGCTTTGTGCTGAATGCTAACATCAGAGGGCATCATAATGACAACGACTATATGCTGGTGTTTATCATCTTAGTTTAAGGGTTCGGTCAGCTGGTGGTGCAGCAGCAGTGGCTGTGATACAAAGTTTGTGTGGAGCCCGTCTACAGCAAAATTTGCAACAAAATTCTCAAACCTTCTCTGAGTCGTAACTCAATCAAATCCAAAGATTCAGACATGATGCACACATTCTTAGACTGAGAGTGAAAAAAAAAAAAAAAGAAGCTCCTTATAACTCAAAAACTTGCCAAACAATTGTCAAGTTTTGATAGTTGTCTGTACATCCATGGGTATATTTTTCTCATGAGAAGATTTTATCTCACTCCTCCCCGCCCCCCCCCCCCAGGAGGCCACGCCCCCCCAGGTTTGAAACAAACAACAGGACACTGTACAAAATATTATAAGAACCTCTGTGAGGAAATCAGTTAGCTGTACTTTCCACAGCAGAGCTGCTCTGCTGTCAAACATAATAAATTTTCATTACTAATCTTGTTGTAAGCTTACTGTTGTCCAACTAATGACAGACACTCAATACAGAGAATCAGCTCTTTGGCAAGTAAATGCTAGTAGCACGTTTTTACTTTTGATTAAGCTTTTTGACTTTACAACAAGACATGTAAATAAGTCACTTTCAACAGAGGCTCTGTTTTGGGGCCCTGTCACTATTCTAGTGACGTGTGTGTGTGTGTGTGTTTGTGTGTGTTGTACACATGTGTGCACAATGTGTTTAGCCTGTTGTTTATTTGTTTTTGGCAGAAATGCCTCCCAGCATGGAGGCACAAACAATCCAGATCCGCAGCATCACTCACCTCGTCTTCTGTCCTCTCCTTCCTCTCCGCGGTATTAAGTATCACTCACTGCTACTCCAACACTGTCAAACTCAATTTCAAAGTTTTTCATCTGCCAAATCCAGCTGCATTTTCCGGCTCAGATTCGAGATCACGCTGCGGTTGGGAAACAGAGCCAGGAAGAAGTCAGTGTGATTGGCGAATCTCAACGAGCCAGTGTAGCATTTCAAAGTCTGCTATCATTCCCGAAAAACAACAGCCCCAGCCCAGTTTTGGCTGCCGCCGTGCAGAGAGAAGTCAATAAATTTCTTAATTAAAGGAATGCATCTCAAATACACAGAATGCTCTTAGTTACTGATGAGATTAAAGCTGCGGATTTGAATTTGTTTTCATACATTCGAATTTTCTGTCATCGTGCATTAGTCACAAGGGAAGTCTAGCTTAACAAAGTGCTTTCCTAACACAAGGGGAGTGAGACTGTGTCAATGCACTGACTGGTCCTCCAATTTGCCACTACTGGAAAATGTGATATATTTGCTAAGGCAGCTAATCAAAGCAAGCTGACCGAAGAATATGTGTGTAATTTATGACATGTTAAATTTGGCTGGTGTACTTCCTCACACTCTGTTCCTCTGCAGCTCCACCCAGAAATAAATTTCATTTAAGCAGAACAACACAGCTTGGGCCACAGATTTCTAACCATGGGAAACACTGTTATTGCAATGATAAGAATGCTTAAGGCAAGTTAGTCCATATATTATCCCCCACTTTTTTTCCACTGGGTGTTTATTTACCTTGGAGATGAATGCAGTGAGACTCCTTCTGGCCCCGGGCTGAGCTCTCCTTACTTGGGGTTGCGGAGGAGATGTGCTTTCTAAACACAGAAGGAAAGTGCAAGACAGAGTCAGTCTACCTTTATTAAATCTGTTTTATTGCCGGTGCCCACTCTTCCGTTGCAGGGCTGTTCGCCCATGCTCACTGAACCTTTGGCTTGTGTGTTCATACTTTTGATTCTCTCTTTCATTGCCAATGATAATTACAGTAATATGTGCTTAAATGGATGCACATGCCTCATTGAAACTGATGAAATCAATATTTTAAATATGCTGTTTCTCCAATTGATGAAACATCTAATTTCATAATAAAGCACCATAATTACATTGCACTCAGTGGCACTTTAACAAAGGATTTTCTATTTTACTTTACTAAACCAAATAAAACGTACGCCAGCAAACCGCCTTCACAGGGACTATTTTTGGTAAAAAGCAGTTCCAATGAAAACTGTTAACACTGAGGTCTATCCATCAGACCTCATGCTAGACCATTTTTGTTCTTTAATCCTAAACCTCTGTTGAGGCTTGTTCATACCACTGTTTCAAGTAAGATTCACCAAACACTCTGAACTGCATAAACTTGCTTGTTTCGGCCTGATGAACGCCACCTGTTCCACTTCCTTTGTGGACAAGTTTCATTCACAAGTTACACAAGTGAAATGTTCAAGTTACTATGAAAAAAATATGCTAATAAAAAACTAAATCTGAAAAAAAAAGAAAAAAAAACTCTCAAACTACTTTTTTTTCTGTGGAGAATATCTGACTGTCTCACACAACAGGTCTGAACAACTTGTGAATTTTTGTTTCAGAACAAGAAAATTGTTGAATGCCACACACAAAGAACTAAAGGACAAATCGATTTGTACATCTGGTTCTTGCATGAGGCCCACTGTTTCTGAAAACACACTTTGCTAATGCATTTTCTAAAGCTGAGTTTTTGCTCATCTTCACACAATTTAAATTTTATTCACCTCCATTGTATTGGTGTCAGTGGTAGAAGAAAGTATTTAGATCCTAAACAGTAAGCAAAATATTTTATTACACATAAACATCCTGCTCCAAAAACCTTACTGAAAACGCACCAAAAGCATAAAAGCATAAAAAGCATAAAAGCATAAAAATGAAAGAGGAAAAACAGCCTCTGTAAGTGTTATCTTGAGTGTTATTTACATTCATGGTAAACAAATTTTAAACTACTTTATACTGTATACTCTGGGGCTGTTTCTACCTATATCTCATATTTCATTATTGTTTTTCAAAAAAGTACAATATTTCCCTCTGAAATGCTGCGTGACAGAACTGCACAGTAATGAAAACTCACCATTCATCAAAGTGTTGAGCAAAATAAAAGCAAGTCGTGGGTAGAATACTTCTATGGCTAAAGAAGAATATATGTGAGCAACAGAACGTAGAGATGATTAGGACTGTAACACGATGCCAATGTGTTGACTGGTTATGGTTCACAAAGAAAAAATGGATTCCTGTGCATGTACAGCAGTCGTAGTGCAGGATCAGCGATTAAATGGAGCAGGAAGACTGATGCTTTGTTCAGCTGCAGTTTGACAGGTGCAGTTACTTGATTTCAAGTGGAATAAACCCACAACGAGTGAGATGAGTGTTGTTGTCTTTGGCTGAATATCTTCACACAGATCTAAATAGCAGACATGCAAAAAAACTGCATCTCATAGTGTTGTACTATGTGTGTGGCAGCGAGCTTCATTTTATGTGTATTTAACTGTGACAGCATGCATACAGTATTTGTGCGCATCCTGTGTGTTAACATGCGGGTGTGATTGCTGCTCGAACTGTGTGAGATAAACAGGACATGCTCCGAGGAGTGGGACGATGGCCAGTGGACACAGCTGAGGAGGCAGCTGTGAGGAGGAGGAGCGGTGGAAGGAGGGGGGGGGGGGGTGGGAAGGAAGAAGAGAGAGAGGGAGGGATGGGAGGAGAGCAACACACTGTGGAGGGCAAAGTGCCCTGACAGCCACAGGAGTCGCAGAGTGGGAGCTCTCCAGGTTTGACAGATGGACAGACAGGGCTACGCCCCGCTGGCAGACTCTGGCTCTTGATGCCAGCATGAGTGCGCAGACACATCAACACGCACACACAGAAACACACAAAAACTACCTACATAAGCATGCCGAAATACTGATGCACAAAAAAACACCAATAAAGCAACATGCCCAACAGAGAAAGACGAATCCTTACTATTTAAAGAAATTGATATAAAAATATACCTTTCTGTTTTGTTTTACTTGAGTGCAGAGCTGTTCCAAAGAAGGACTGAGGGCTGTCTGAGGCTATTTGTCAGGGGGAATAAAGGTGAATCAAGTCCAGAGATTTTATTTCTTCGATTCAGGACAGTGCCCAAAACCGCAGGGAGTTGCTAGGCATTGACTCGTGTGTAGATCAGCTAGCCTTTGCAAAGGACAGTATTGGCCAAGATGTGAAACGTGCACTGAAGCTTGTGGAGGCAGGGAGGAGATTCGGTGGGTTGGGGGGGCAGAATTCAATCAGAGTTGACCATCTGCCAGATCACATGTAACGCCAAAGGTGTTATTCCCCTGTGCAATATCTCTAGACTGGGGTGGCACACGTGGCAAGACTCTGACAAAGTTAAAGCGCACAAATCAGTTTGAGGTGTAATTCATTTTCAGATGTGACTTTAACGTATCTCAGACATTACACAACACATTTAGTTTAAAACACTGCAGGAAAATATCAAAGTTATTATGCAAGAAAGAGATCATTTCAGAAGGAGATGAATATCTGTGACTAAAAGTATACAACCATGCTAGCAGCTCTGCTAGATAATGCACAGTAATTGTCAGTTAGCATATTAGCATGCTTTAAGTTATTATAACATAAAATAACTTGTAATGAAGAAACGTATTGGTCAGAGAGAAATTTCTAACCTGGTAGGTGTGTTAGATAAAATGTAAGGTAATCACCTAATCCACAACTCATCATCTGGGAAGCAGAAATTAAAAGAAATATTCCTCTAAAATTTCATGCCAAAATGTTAAATAGTTGTCAAGATATCTCCCTCTTGAAGAAAGTGTTGGTCCAAACAATCAAACCACTGACCGACCAACATTAACGCCTCTAAAGGCCAAAACAGCTATTACAGTAAATTCACACTTACTTATATAGATCTCCAGGTCACACAGGAGTAAGTAACAATATAAATTACACTTCTATCATAAGCCACAAATGGATCTCACCACATTCATTTCGTCCAGCAGCCCTGTGGGCAACATTCAGTCACAATGGAAAGAAGTGCACTGACTTTTTCAGAGAGATGTGTCTGCAGCCATCACAGTTCATTGGTCGTCATGATGAAACCATCAAGTCACTGCAGGGATGTACTGATATTCCTCTTTTCTCCGTCAATACAAACCTAAGTGTAAATATCAGCTGATACAGAGAAGTGACCCAATCCATTCCTTTAAATGAAACCTTGGTTTGGAGTCAATGGACACGACTGCTTGGAATATCTTTTTTTTCCCTCAGTATTCGCTTGCAGGCATAAAAAAGGGCAGAAAGTCTGAAGTCAGAAAGGGAGAAACATCAACAGACTACTTTACCAATGTGTGTGGCTACCCGTGATGTCTTTTTAAAATATAATTGATGCAGAAAAAGAGCACTCAGATGTGTAAAGAGCAGTAAATTCAGCGTTCAAAGCAAAGCTGCACTGCTTGCTACCATGGAGTATTTTCTCCCTCTCCTGCAAAACAGGGGAATAAGGCGAGCAGAGAGAGAGAGAGAGAGAGAGAGAGAGAGAGAGAAGAAGAGAAAAGCTGTGAGGCTGAAAGAGGGGCAGATGAAAAAGGAGGTGGAGTAGGAGGAGAAGTAGAAAGAGGAGGAGTGGAGTGATACCATTTAAATTGATTCCACGACCTGTGGGCCTGCATCCTGTCACGCTTTCTTGCAGAGCCAGTCCTCTGCCATTCCCATCCGAGGAGCACATCTGAAGAGACCCACAGCTCTTTTCCTCCCCTTTTCTCTCTAAGGATAGGTATTCTCATCCCACAGCATTTCACAGCTCTTCCCTGGCCATTCCCTTCTCATTCTCTTATCTTCCACACTGTCACAACCATTCAGCGACTGTAGGCTTCAGCAAGGAGCTCGAGCTTACAGTGTGTTTTTTTTTTTTTACAGAAAAACTGGGATTCTTTCCTTCTCTCCCTCCATCTTTTCTCTTTACGCTTCCATCTCCTGCTCTTTCCTAGCCTGCCATCTCAGTATGCACTCCCTTCACATCTCCCATTCCCACTTTTACTTCTTCTCTCTTTCACTTGCTGTTAATGACTTCCCATTCCCCATCTCACATCTCTTCCTCTCTTCAGCCTCTTTTCTCTGTCCCTCGCTATCTTTGTTCTTCCTCCTTGCCATATGTTCTCTTTCTCTCTCTGCCTCTGACTTGAGTGCCATTTGATGAGACCTGGATTGAGAGCGGTGGAGTATCGGTGCCGTGCAGCAGTGCACCCAGGAGAGGATGTCAGGGAAAGAGACAGGCCCTCTTCACATTAAATATCATCTGACACCTAATCTGCTGCACCTTCTGCCACTGTGATGAGAGGAGGAGGACAGAACTGTTCCCCATGCTCAAAGAAACAGCCCCCATCTTTCCCCCTTTGGTTCACGCTGGTGGAGGAAGAAGTGCCACGTAATTAATACATCAAGACAAAGGCTGTTCTCAGCCTGTCTGTCTTTCAGAGCAAGAAAGAGGAGAAAGAAATGGGGACAGGCTTTTAAACAGCAGCCACATTCACTAAGGAGTGAAATCAACCAAGGGCACAATTATGTCAGAGACAACAATTGAGGTCCTCCCTCCTCCCCTCTGTCTTTTCGGACAGCCTGCTATCTGTCGCTAAGTTGTCACAATTCTGCATCGTATCAATATATCACATGGTTGATTTGGCAGCCAGATCATAGGTTTGCAGTTGGGATGCAGGGCGGTGGCCAAGAAAACAGCCTTTTTATGATTCCACAAAGGCTGTGGGTCTGCGCTGATGCAATTGCAAATTGAAAAATGAATGAGAACTGACAAGTCTCCCAGGGAAATCAATCTGATAGAATAGGTTTCCAATATGGAAATGCTAGAGAGATGATCACCTGGAAACGGTTGCAGCACATTTCTGAGTTTTCATTTTTTGGGATAATGAATTGGTTTGTCCTCTGGGGTTAACAGCCGGCATCGTTTTAAAGGGGAAAATCAACCAAAAGCAGATTGGAATCCCAATTTCATGATTCCAAAGTTTAGTTTTTTTTCTGTTTTGTTTAATTCACATGAGAGATTTTGGTTGTTATTGTTTTTTGTTCCGTGTTCTTCTCACTGGTTTGAAATAGACGGGGTTCAGTTGTTAAAACAGTACGTCACAAATTTCTGTTGCCAGACCACTGTCAGTAAGTCTGACCAAACCATACCCACACAGTCGTTTTAAATGTTTAACTCTTAACAACTAACAAATGTTAGGTGTTACATATGTAGTCATGGGTATTTAATTTTATAAATAAATTATAAAGACTTGAAGTCTTCAGGGGCTTCAAAATCCTTTGATATGATTTTTATCATGTCAAACCCAATTCTTTGACAATACATATGGCAGGCATTTATTCTGCTGTAGCCATTAAATATCTTTACACTTATTAGTTTCCTCTCTAGTAGTTTTTACATTGTCAGGGGAAGAGTCTACCATTTCAGTGCTGGATTCAAGTCTCAGGCACATACATGTCTTCCAAATTTCACACATAATGACTCAATCTGGAAAAGCAGAAAAGCAGGTCCTTGGCATTTACATACAAGTCTAACTGCAGCAATTTATAAAGAAGACAAGTTTGACAGCTGTTCGTCTTCTGGTTGCTTTTCTGACAGAGTAACTGCTCACAGTGCATCTCCTGCCCCTGGTGAACGATAAACCTGTATTATTAAAGCATTCTTCATGTCACCACAGGTTTTAACCAGAAGTGAAATCATCAGGATTATAACCTTAAAGGGAAGAACGAGGAAATCACATTAAGGGTCAAAATTAAAAATGTCGACAAGCAATTTGAAAGGTAGTTAAAAATTTACTTTGAGGAGTAATTTTAGCTTTTACACTCTGCTGAGTTTGATTCTAACTCGGCTCTGAGCTTGGGACAAATTTCTTATTCAACCAGTCACCCATGGGTGCTGTCACAGCGGCCACAAAATCATTCTCACTCAGTTTTCAAAAAAGTGTGGTCATTTGATGCCTTTGGAGACAAGAGTTTTACTTCTCTTTCTAGTTTTCGGGGGGCTTGTTACTGTGTTTAAAATTGGCTCAACCTCCTAAGATCGTAGGACAAACACATGTGCACTCGGTCTTAATATGGATTTTCACTTTAAGAAAAAAGTATTCCCCCACAGCCATTGCCAGGAAATGGTCATGATTATGAAGACATCCACTGCACTTAATACTGGCTGAGTCTGGGCTTCTTCCCTGCTCAGAGAGTTTGATGTGTCTCGACAGGCAGATGTGAGTCTCGACCAGTACTCAGTGAGGTTGCCAACCGGCCATTTACCCAGTCCGCCAGGTCTCCCAAAACCCCCAGAGAGGCTGCACGACCTGAAAGGCATCAGTGTCTGGGAGTTCTTAACAATGCGACCCGAGCTCTATATCAGCCATTTGTTTCTGCCACTTTGGCACTGAGAGAATTGCTCTCAATCTCTGGGAGGGAGTCTGGCATTCTTGCACCCCATCCATCACGAGTCCTCTCTCCAGCGGATGGACCACTTCCACGCCTGTTCCCTCCCTGTCTGTCGCGTTCATTGGCTGGAAGCTGCCTCCATGCACTGCAGTCATCTCCCTGTGCCTGTTGCAATTACCCTCGGCACAGACATACATCACCCAGGACACCGGTGGACAATTTTTTTTCCCTTGTTCTGGCACTACAGGAATTGACTATGATGGCCAGCAACCAGTGATATGTGGCTGTAAATGTTCCCTTCCTACAGTGTTCCTCCATAAAGCACCAGTGTTTGACCTCCTGAGAGTGACACGTGAAGTGAACTAAGATTTGTGACCAAACTCCATGAACTTACTCGACTTTGAGGGAGACCTAGTTTACAGCAGAACATGTTTGTTCTAATCAAACAGATTTGCTAGCAATTTTTTAAACTGTGAATGCAAGACTTGACAATAATGAAAAATGAATCTTCCTTGAAGTGCCTAGCTTTCCCATTTTAGCTTCAATTTATCAAAGAAAAGACTCGCAGGCATGCTAAGATGTAAATAACAGCAATTGCAAATGTAGTCTGTGACAAATGACACAGTATATCATCCCAAATGGCACATGAATTCATCTGAAAGGAAATATCACACTGCTTGGATTCTTAACGACAAAGCTAGCTCTTTATATAGATGTCATGCATGTGTGGTTGTGTGGGATACTGATTGCTTGCATGGCTGAAAAGAGCTCCGTTCTAGACTTAATGATGTGCGGGAGAAAAGGCGGCCTCACATAAGCTCTATAGTAAGTTGGAAGACAGTGCTTTTATTGGAAATCCCAAGAGTGACAACAATCCCCAGCAACAATAATCAGCCCTGACCTCTGACCTCCTCATGGAGTGGGGAAAGCAAAGAGAGAACTTCCATTTGTAGGATAAAAAACAATCTCCAAATAGGCCATTCTTTCACTCTCTCCACACACACGCAGCTAAAGGTTAAACTCATGCCTACAGTCACTCGTTACTGAGTTCCATGTGTGGATCGGCTAGTGTGTGAGTGAGTGTGTGCGGGTGTGAGACGGAGAACAGGGGGAGAGGGGGCTCTTGGCTAGTGTCGAAAGCGGTTAAATCATCGCACATAGGACCAAAGTGGCACTTATAGCACATAAACGTCACTTGGAATGAGTTGGTCCTGGGTAGCCAGTATAATATGCATACCGATATATGTGTGTGTAAAGTGTGTGTGCGCACTTGTGGGGGTGCAAAGTGTAAGAAGCAGAGAAGATTAAAAACAGACAGATGATTCAGTCAAGCATCTGCCTGCTTCAAGTTCAATTATCAAGCTGAGAAAATATCCAAGGAAGATTTTCCGCAGTATTTCTCTTTCATTTGTTTCTCTCGGTCCCTCCAATAACAAAATGGATGTCTTTCAAGCCACTGAAATGACAGAATTTATAATCATTCATCACAGCTCGGGTAAAAATATGCTTTTTCCCCCTCTGCGACAGGCCTCATCTTGCAGAGCTTTTCAGCAAGGTGTTGGATCAGCAAGGGCAGTCGCTCACTCTGCACAAGCAGGTGATGATTAAAGGCTGACCTTACGCTTAATTAGTGGCAAATAGGAGATTTCACTGCTTGGCTATGAATCACGGGGGGAAAAAAGCAGCCGCCAGGGAAATGTTACCTAAGTGATTAGGTGAGGGGTGTAAATCAATAGTGCCGTTGACCTGCGAATGGAGTGGCAGGGGGAAGTGAGGTGCAAAATGAAGATGGAAAAAATAATGAAAGGACATGATTAACACCACTGGCCTGCTCCTGTCTCTCTGACATAAACAGAAAAGGTAAAGACCTTCATTTTCTTTATTTTTTTAATTTAATATGATACGATAATAATTTAATAAAACGTTTTTAACAGTATAACATAAGATAGAAAACAATAATGACTCTTGAACATCAGTAAATGTGTTTGCAGGCTGAAAAGTGACAAATTTGTATGTTATTTGTTCCTATTATATTGACCACGAGCAAGATGAACAAAAAACGGTCCCCTGTGCTGCAGAGTAAGAAAGAAGAAAGTTGCAGTCATCTCCAGCACTCTGGCTCAGATTAAACAATTAATCTTACATTGAGCACTTCACCCGAAAGCTAAGAAAGGGGCTAAATGGCTCATTGAAATCTGGAGCTTTAATCGCTTCTGTGAGGCAGTTTGTGCCAAATCAGTTGTTGATGCTTCATTCCCTTTCTCCACTCTAAATGGGCCAAACCCTTCTTAATATGTAGCCAAGGTCAGGAGACGCATTAGTTATTGAAGAGTGGAGATCAATAGCCAAAGCAGTCCTTGGCAACGCACGGCCTGAGAATGGCTAACTATAACTTCTTCTGTTTGTGTGTGTGTGTGTGTGTATTGTAATGTGTAAGACCCAGCAGCATGTTAATATCAATATTCGCAAAAGTGTGTCTGCTACCGCTGCTGGAGAAAAAAGTAATTTTTGGAGGACTGCTTTAATGATTTTTAGAGTAAACAATACTCAGTGAAATATGATGTCTTCAAAATTATGTTACAAATACACCTAAATTGCCCTGGTTGATATGTTTACTTACAATATGCACTCAAGAAGGTTTTCATAGTCATGTTTCAGGTTAAGCTTTGGGATATAACAAGATCATAGTGAGTACAGAGTGGATTAGTTGTGGTTATGTCAATCACTGTGAGTGTCCCGCCTCAATTCACTGTTGACATTTTCATTGTTTAACCATGACCACAACCTTTCCCTAACCTTGAAGCTGCACTTCCACTGTCAGTCATTACATTAACAATGGAAAAAAAAAGAATGTGTGTAATGTGAAAGGGTTTGTTCCCAGTTACAAACCCACAGAGAATTAGAAACCGGTTCTGCAGTCCCCGTCAGCTCTATGGAGCACGTCAGCGTCTCTAAGCTCTTTGTTTAGGTTTTATGGTTCCAAGTCAGTTGGATGTATAAGTTGGCATCTGCTAAATTTTTCATATCAGCTTAGTCCATGCTGTGTTTATAGTTAGTTGCACTACCATCAAGTGGCCAAAAAAATCTATTAATGTAGGCTAATTACAACTTGGTTCTTATTCCTTGGGTCATTTCAAACAGTTATGATAACATGATAACTCTGGCAATTCAAGAAATGAGGGTGGTTAGAGTCCAGCTTTATTTTCACTGTACACTTACATTTAAACACCAGTATAATATTGTTTTTACTGTTGTGTACTGATAACCATAACTAAGCAAATACAAAAAAAACTTGAGTTATCCTTTAACCAAGCCTTTACAAGCCTTAACGTCTGAAAAAGTCAGTCTGCTTTAACGTCTCCTATCCTGTACCGTATTGTGTTTTTAACATTAAATCAAAGGACTGGGTTGCTCAGATTGAAAGGAATAAATTACAAAAGCAAAATGAATTAGGGCTTAACACTTTCAAAAGCAAAATAAAATGATGGTTCAAAAGCTCTTTTATGCTCATCTCTTGTACTAAATGCCACATTTGCTGGTCAATTTAAATCAAAATCAATTTACTGAATCTGCTTGCAATTAAATACCAGTTCCTAATGCCCCATGAAAATACGGCCCAGGCACTGGCTGTGTGATTCTGTCAATTCAGGTGGAGATGAGTCCCACGTGGCTCATTTCACTCTTACACACACACACACACACCTCCACGTCCAGTTATAATTGACTCTATTGAGCAGGAACAGCATGCTTTCTCATTGCTCCGGCGCTAATTGGGTTCTTCGCCCTTACTTTTTTACATGAAACACATTTTATGGAGCAATTTAAAATACGTAGTGCTGCATAATTAGAAAGAGATGAGGGAATGAGTGGGATCTGTGCCATGACAGCTGCAAGATGAAATGTCTTTTATACACTTTGGGTGCTCGCTGCATTGAAAAAAGCAGCGAGCAAAGAGAGACATAGTGGGTTTGGATAAAACCATAAGATCACCTTCCACTACAATGTAAATATTAGGAGACAGCAGCGAGCAAGGCTGTAACGTCTGTTAGATGAGTGGAGCCAAATGGGGTCATCCATAAGTGATTTTGGGAAAAGATGGAGGAAGGAAATGCATGAAGGTAAATAATGATTAGCTCTTGGGAACATATGCTGTTGCTTTCATAAACTCACTCCTAATGACTTATTTGGCAGTTGTTGTTTTGACCTGTGTGTACTGTGTAAATGTTCAAACACTGAGGTGAGGCCAGATGTTTGGCAGACACATGTGCACATTAATAAACAGTGTGCACGCACACGTTTGTACACACATGTACAGATGCTCACACAAATCTGCACATCCACAGTAACGGCTACACACAGGCTCACACACACACACAAACACACACACTCTCATCTGACATCCTCTGGGAGTCACTGGAGGAGGAGTCATTTTTTTCCCTCCCTGCTTGTTGATATTTGTCCTGTCAACTCTCTAAAGCAACTGCTGGCTCCTGTACGGACCTGAGCAAAACACTTCAAACACCGTTGCAAATATTTAAAATTTTGAAGTGGGACTGAATTTACTTTCTGCTAATCAAGGAGGCTGAAACAGTGGGACAAGACAGATTATTCAGAGATAAATAAAATCTTTAGTGTTAGGTTAAGTATAACGCTCGCATCATCAGTTTCCTTTTTTCTTTTGGCTTGCTGGTAGTTACGGTGCATAATGCTAATTTTGGTTTACAGGTGTGGCTTGGGTTTTGGTTTGTGTTGAATCAGCTAATTAGGTATTGACATGCAACACCTGGAGTTGTACCCCCCCCCCCCCCCCCCCCCCCCGCCAAAAAAAACAAAATCACACAATGCCAGGCTATTAACTTAGAAGTGTGTGTGTAGTGATTAACCACCTGTACTGCCTGGCGTTTAACAGTTTCTTTTATGTTGGACTTGTCTGCAGCAAGGCTTATTTTATGTTAAAGCTGCAAATACTCCACTAGTTGCTGAAGTGGTAAAGTAGTGTGTGATGGTTGCGTGGTATGTAGATAACGTTAGAAAGCCAGCTTGCTAGCATTTGTGTTATTGCTCACAGTCCCAAATCATTACATACTGCAGAATTACCCT
Source organism: Toxotes jaculatrix (assembly GCF_017976425.1). NCBI lineage: Eukaryota > Metazoa > Chordata > Actinopteri > Toxotidae > Toxotes > Toxotes jaculatrix. The sequence continues at coordinate 16,855,221 of NC_054412.1, forward strand.
AATACTGAAGGCTTCTATCTGACAACAGTATAGTGGTAAAACACTTTGTATGGCTGCTTTGCGACAAATTGGTTTAGTGTGTCATGATTTATGTAAACTTAAGAAATACTGGTTGTTTTCAGTGTCTCTGTAATTTGAGTTCGGGGCCATTTTAGCAAACCTCACCTTGTGCACTAGCACAATAAAACTCCAGCATATCATCTTATATAAATAACACGTTCCATGTTTAATAACCTTGTATGACCCTCATGAAGCACTTGAGTATTCAGAAGGCTGGTGATTATGGCAGTTATTGAAGCCGTATGGCCAGAAATCTGGGCCCGCTATTACTTCCAGTTATTCATAACTGCTGTGGTTGCATCTGGTTTCTTTCAGGTTTAAATCAATCTATGTCATGATTCACCCTGAGAAAAAGCACGGCGGCTTCTAGGACCTCAAAGATCTTGTGTGTTAGAATCTCCTCCTCTGCTTGGTCAGAGATCACAAGTAAAGCGCTGTAACATTTCGCAAACTTGGAAAGGTTCATTTAATTGTATCCAGATTGATTGCTTGTACTTTAAGATATTTCAATTCAGGCATTCAGTTTTAGTGCAGAGGCAAAGTGGGGAAGCTGGCCTTGTTTTATGATTGCATGAGTGTTTGATGTCACTCACAATAATTAGAACTCTTGTACAAAGAGCAAGCGAGCTGTGTTTATTATTTTTTTGTATTTTCTTTTGTTTTACATCACATTTGCTTTCTATTAGACATCAAAACATTAGCTTAAAATTTATTAGGATCTCAGATGATGCTTATTTATGTTTTCCAAACATAACCACAAAACCATTAGTATGAGTTATGGTGCTGGCCCACACAATGCAAATATACATTTGAAAAACATGCATTTAAACATTGTGCTATTCTGCAATTGCTTGGATGTTTATCGCAACATACAAACGAATTATTGGTTCAGAAATGCTAGTTTCTAAGTGGGTTTCTACACTGTATGAAGTCATCTAATAATCAATTTGTTAATCTATCATTTTCAGTGCAGTTGTATAAATGAATATTAAAGGATAGCAGTGGTAACATTTTATATTTTTATTACTGCTAACAAATTCCATGAAAAGACCAGGGCCTTATATACAGTTGCTGTATTTTATGGCCAACACTGCTGCTATAAAAATTGTACAAACTCTCTAAGACACATTTCACTAGAGAAACAAACTCAAACTAAAAGCTGAAAACAACAAATGCACTGTGTGCTCCCGTTTGAGCATTTTACAAAAAAACTACAGTGTCCAGCTGCTTCAGGAAATCACTGAGACTATTTTTACCAGCCGCAACAGCGTGGCTGGTATTAATGTCACCTTGTGAGTGTGTATGTGTTTGTGTGTGTGTATGTGTGTGTGTGTGTGTCATCAAAGCAAAATGTGGTCTTGGTGAGACCTACTGTAGCAGGATCTACCACAGAGGCAGTTTTGAGTACTTTGGCAGGTGTTTCATCTCGGTCTGTCCGTCGGTGGACAGATTTTGTCACTGTGATAGGATGACAACTGTGTAAGATACACACATGAAACGTTACAGGTGTGTAGTTCAGTACTGAGTAAAATGTAGTAATGACTACCGAGTATTACTGGGTCAGAGGGCCAGCATGCTGACGGACATCGTGCCTGGTGTGATCCCATGGCAAGATGGTTTCTATGAAGACATCAATCTATGTATTTTTAACCAGATTTTAAAGATTTACATCCAATGGGCAACAACGGGCTTTGGGCTGAGTGAAACAGGCAGAGTAAGAAATAAATAACGTACTGAGAGTCTCACAAACACTTTGTTGGTCATTTCATGAGATTTGGTGAAAGTTAGAAAAACAAGTAACATCAGCCTTATCCTTATCATTATCCACTGATTCCTGTGAGTGTTACCAGAGTTACAATTAGTATACTTTTTCAATTAACTGAAAAACAATTTGGGTGCCGACAGGCTGGCTTTTTCAATATTATTGTAAAACTTCTTTGAGCTTTATAAGCAGCAGAGTCTAGGATGATCGTAAATATAAAACAAAGAAACTTTAGTGAGTCTCTGGAAGCTGTGAATGTGAATACAATATTAGCCTTGAAATTACTTTTGAATGCCTGTCTAGCATCGAGAGTGAGAGAAAGAACATGCACGGCTCTGAGAGCCAATAACAGGTCAGATTTCCCCAAAGGTTCTGACACCAGCACTGAAATTAATTGCACTGTTCTGAAGATGAATAAAGGCATTTGTGCTGTGATTAAGGAAGCCCGAGCACTCCCTCCCTGCAGGCCTGAACCAACATTCAATAAGCCCACAGCAGCGCCTGCCTGCCTGCCTGATGGACTTTGCTTCCATGGAGCCACAGAGCCTGACAGGAAACACAATGCCTACACACACACACACACACACACACTTTTGTGTACTTCTCCTGCACAGAAACACTCCCACAAGCACATATGCAGACAGAAACCACTCTCCCCAACCACATACAGACACACACACACAGCACTCTGTATGCATGCCAGTGTACATAGACATAGATTGTAGTAAATGCAAAAACAAACGCAGACTTGTCATTTGTCAAACAGCAGGAGCAATAACAGAATGCACGGTATGTATGAAAATGTGTATGTGAAGTGGAGAGGCAGCTGAAGCTCTCTGAATAAGGCTGTCAATGACAAGCCCTGATAAGAGAATGTTTATGATACTGTACGTGAGATCTGACTGTCTGTCACAGCGAATGGAGCTGTTGTGTGATTGTAATCGTCACCTCGGGTGACAACAGGGCTGCAGAGCTTTATAGCATCTGGGAGTAATAAACTGTAGGGAAGATAGCAGAGCTGTGATGGAACTTGTGGGAAACGTTGGAAGATATAGGGATCGTCAGGCTTTTATGAACACAGGGTTCAAATTTATGATGAAAATAACATTTACAATAGATTTTTATTTTTTCACTATTAGAAAAAAAGACCTATGTAGCAGTTTGAAAATAGAAAATAAGAGCATGTAATTAAGAAAAAAGAGCCGGTAAATAGCCGACCACAGTGAGTCATTTCTTCCATGAGCTGTCAGAAAGTCAGAGTTTTAACAGTGGTTTTCTTCTTATGTTTTAAAGCTGTTTGGATTGCTGTGTTTTGATAGTTTGGCATCTTCTTACCTGGATCAGTGTCAAATCCTATGAGCCTGAGAGATTTACTTTCTCTGGCCAGCCTTCTCAACTCCTCTGAATGCCATGCATTTGATTGGTCTGGTCAACTTTACTTTTCAGCCAGCAGCCAAATCGTTTGTGAGCAGCTTCTCACTCTCACGATTTTCCTTGTTTATGTTAAACTAATCTCTCTGACAAACACTGTTTCACTTTTCCTCTTCTCTCACAGTACCTTACTTACACTTGCTTGGTGCCTCTTTAAAAATCTCAACCACTGTGTGAAATCAGTCAGAAACTAAACCGTCATCGCACAGAAAGATTTACAGGCCTGCAGTGATTATCTAATGCACAGGGGCTGGACTGGGACACAGCTGGAGTTGGAAGATTGGTTCCTTAACATTTGAAAATTCAAAAGCTTTCCTCAATTAAAACTATACTGTAGTATAGATTATTAAACTAAATCCTACATTTGCTTGCACAATCTAATATGTAAAACTTAAACTTAATGACTCAACAACAAAATAAAAGTTTGAAAAGCTTACTTTGTTTTCCAAGACATTTTAAAGTCAGCTTAAACTGGTTGTGCTGATGTACTGTTGCATTTATAGCTACACGAGCAATGTGACTATAATTTTGGTCAGTCTGTCCACCACTTTGCTCAGATTTGAAATATCTCAGTGACCATTGGATGGATTTCCATGAAGTGTTGTGCATACATTCATGAACTTTAACAATGAATCCTACTGTCTTTTATGATCCTCTGACTTTTCCGCCACCATGAAGCTGACATTTGTGGTTCTGGTCGAAAGTTTTTAAGATGGATTTCCATTAAATTCAGTATAGTATTTACGTTCCCACCAGGTTGAACCGTAACCAACCATTTTTCATCTAGTATTATTGTCTGGTGAAAAATTTATGACCACATCCGTGCAAATCTAACGAAATTCCCATTAACCATACATGTACTCAAATGTTGGCATGCTATAACCTGCTAACCTGCTATAAATTAGCAAGTCACTGTAGGCACCTTAGCAAGTGTCCTAATCTGATTAAGACTGAAGTATTACTGTCCATGTAAATGCAGTCATTCATACAGCAGTTACCTATAGTCCATTACATTAAGATACTTACACTTACTGTCTATGTGCTCTACTAAATTCCATTATAGTTCACATTTCATTTTCTTACCTGATCATCTGTATCTCCAGAGCACGTCCTTGTCTGTCCACTGCTTTCAGCACGTCTCTCCCTCTTCCTGTCTCTCTGTGTTGCCTGTATTGTGACCAGATACCATTATTTTACCAGAGGAACAGTGACTGACCTTGATGATCATTTTAATTTGAATGCTCTGCTTGTATCACTAGTTTAATTAACTGCAATGTCATCACACAACGAACAGTGTACAATGTACAGTAGTCATGGGTGGAAGAAGTATTCAGATCCTTTATCCAGACTCCTTTACTGCATGAAAAAGTAAGTATTAGCAGCAACATGTTACAGTAACATTAAAGTATTAAAGGTAGTGTTTTGGTCTCTGACTGATATATTATTATATATGACATGATTAGATGATTAATACTGAAGCATCAGTGTGTCAGCAGCATGTTACTGTTGTAGCTGCTGCAGGTGGAGATAGTTTGAAATACTTCATTTACAGTTTTATAAACAGGGACATCAGATACACCTGATTAATGGGAAAGGAAAGAAGAAAAATAGTTTTGATTCACTGATGTGGTTTCAGTTATTGGACTTTTTTTCTAATCTCTGATTTTTTTGTGAGATGTTTGTGTTGTGAGTGCAGCTGAAACAACTCAGTCACGTTTCATCTGAAACGTGACCCTGACTACACACTGCACACTAAGGCAAAAAGGTTGGAAACCACTGGTTTAATCTTTAACAATGTGTTTTATTTTAAAAACCTTGTTATATTATCCATTGTGTAAAATGTTCTTGTCTTAAAAGTAACCAGTTCCTAAAGCTGTCAAATTAATGTAGTGGAACAGAATGTACAATATTTCCCTCTGAAATGTGGTAGAACAGAAATATAAAGTACAAATACCTCAAAACTGTACTTAAGTACAGTACTTCAATAAATGCACTTAGGTCCTTTCCAGCAGTAACAGTTACCGGACACCTTAGCTATCACCTTATTGGCAAAGCTAATGTTACCTGTTCAGGTGTCTAGTAACATGCTGTGTGTCGGTCCTTTAAAGACCTGTCAAATGAAGACTACAGAACAAAAGCACGCACTAAACCAGGTAACGAGTTGTGTGTGTTAGCTAACTGGGGGTGCAACCAACTGTACAACTGGGAGGGGAGGGGGGTCACACGCTTCTGTTTTCTATAGGAAAAGAAATTGACTGAAAATAAACAGGAAATGACGAGAGGGATCCGTTGCCAGGGTTCATAAGAGGAGGACATACTTAACATAAATTCTACTGTACAAAGAATGCACAGTTACGCCCTAGCTCAACAGTACCTACCCAGTACAGTATGTATATGTATAACTTGATAAAATGTGTTAAACATGCTATTCCTGGTGTCTTCTCTCGCCGCCTGGCTCCTATTCTGCATTTCAGGAGGAGCTGCACTTCACTCAGCCATGACCGCAGCCTCAGAGAGAGCTGCCAGGCATTTCTCCTCTCTCCACTCCTGATGTCATTGTTTGAAAAAAATAAATAAATACTTCAATGCCATTTCTGCATAGCCAGACACTGGAGTAGTGTTGAGAAAACAGAAGAGTAGGGAAAAAGAGAAGTGATAACATGTACACAAAGACCTGGCTTCAAAACTAGAACTATTTCAAAATAATATGATCTGCTTTAGCATTACAACCAACACACCCTCTCAAAGTAAATCCTCTACACAGTGACACATGGTGACATTTCACAAGACTAAACCACTAAGTTTTGAGGTGTAGCAGGACTTTTCTCTTTCAAGCTGTGATGAGATGTAGTGCTAACCACTGACATTATTCTAAAGCTGACTGCATTATGATTGGGACCATAAAGGTGGTCTTTACAAGGTGAAGCATCTGAGAATGTAAAGGCGGAGGTGAGGCAGCAGTGGAGGCACTTCATCCGTCAGCAACCTGTCGGTCTGCCTGGGTGATTCATGGCAGCCATTTTGTGTCAAAATCTCACCACAAATCAGTTCGCCATGAAAAGCAGGCTGACACTCACTCTGTCTAGAGACAGTCAACACAGGAATTCTCAGATGTGTGTCGGAGATATGGGGAAAAAAATTGAGTTCAAAAGCTGCTACACAAAACACGCAATGAATGCTTTTTATTTGCTCGACTCGCCAGCTGCTGTTTCCTGGCAGTTCTTTCATAATTCAGAGCTAGAAGACAGGAGGCAGCCATGTTTGCTGTATTTATTTCCATGTTTGTTACCTTAGCACCTTGCAGTATAATTGTATTGTGCAGCCACTTTTTAAAATTATTTATTAGGTTTCTATCAGCAGAATGGAAATAATAACAGTCCCTTTGGTCCTGAGTCACAGTACTGTTCCTGTGCCATGGCCAAGCTAGTACATGAATTATTTCCATTGGAAGTGTTTTCTCCCCCCATTTCCCATTCTGTTTTTATCACTTCTCAAGTTTTTAAGTGTACGCCATCGCCCCGGTTCTCCCCAACTTCTCCCCTCTCGTTTGAAATGTAACATTGGCAGAATAATGGAGAATTACCCTGTCTATAAAAAGCTCCTGAAGTCAGGAGGGGCACCGCTGCCAAACGACACTGAAAGCAATTACCGTATGTTTCAACACCCTTTTCATAGGAAGGGATCTGTCTCGAGGGCCACTCACCATGCGTATGAGACTCATTTGGTTCACATTACCATATCCTGCCGAAGCACAGTCGGGCCTCGGCTGTCACTGCCTCGTCTACTCAATGTCTTTTGTGTGTGATGGCCATGTCCTTGTATCAACAGAGGATCAAGGAACAGAAAAAAATTGCATGCAAACATGTCTTTGTTTTCATTTCCCAGGCATCGAGTGAGGAGTGATTCCCTGCTACTCCAGTGACCCTGTGTGAGTGAAAAATGAGATTAAATAAAGGAAGGGGGATTCTCTCGCTTGCCATTTTGGTACCGTCAGGGAATTGTGAATTCAGCAGATAAAGGTGAGCCTCGCCGCCTTCCCCTTCTCGGAGAACAAAGCTATTGTTGAATGTCACACAAGGGGCAAAAGAATTCAAAATAAAATGCAGGAAAGATGGTGTGATTTGTTTCTCTCGTGCTGTTTCATCTCCCCAGATATTTCCTTCACTGCCTCCCCTGACGCACACACACCTTCCATCCTCCTCCCTCTCTGTCCCCACATGGAGCCTGAACTCTGTGTGGGTTTTCTGTTAATTGGATGCAGATTGCAGAGATAACACAGTCTTATGCGGAGCGCTGCTGCATCGGGTTTTCCCAAGCCGGGCCTCAAGTTAGCCATCGCTAAAGTAAGTACAGTAGTCATACAGAGGAGGCTGTGTGAGGAAACAGTCTGCTATGCATCTGCATGGCAGGCGGCATAGCCAACAGGAGGAGGTCACCCAATCATTAGCGCCCTGGGGATGATGTCATCCTGCAGCGAGCTGGACGCCAGTCAGCTCCCCGCACACATGTGTCCCTGCCTCAAGGAACGCATCATCACCGCCGCCCTGCTGAGTCAGCTGGGTGCAGGCTCTTTGTGTGCGTTCGCATAAGGAAAATAACGTAACCGTACTGACACAGATGCACAATCATGAATAAATTGGAGCGAGCACTGGAGGAAACATTTGAGGCCGTTTCTGCCATGTCTGAGCTCCAGTTGTCAATTGACGATCACTTTGGATAAAACCGAGGCTGCCCGCCCGGGCTGTCACCAACACAGCTCCACAATCTCAACAATAAAATTACGGGATAATTCCACAGACTTCCTACTCGAGAGTCCCAAGAGGAAAGAGAAAGACTTTGTTTCCATGGTTATTCTGTTTGTTTACTCAGTCCGCCTGACTTTCACTGAGATGAGAGACAGTCTTTGTGTACTTGTTTATGGGAAAATGTATGTTTTGGAATTGCCTAGCTGCTTCTAGTGGGATGTGGAATGCGAGTTTCCATTGTGAAAAGCAGCCAGGAAAGAAATGATTCAAAAAATAAAAGGCAGTAAGAGGAGCTGAGAAAAAAGGAAAGAGAGATCCATGAGGGGTAGCGCATCAAAAGCTGCACATTTGTTTTCAATTTCCCGCAATGATCCCTGAAACCAAATCAGAGCAATTGCATTGGAGGCCAAAATTGGCACGAAACATGGCCTTCCCCTCCTACATCACCCCGTTGTGCCGTTCTCTAGAATAATATTTTCTTTCACAGGGAAAGAACATGTTTGATTACCCCCTTTATTAGAGACGAGGCTCGCCTCAGAAGTGCCTCCCGCCCTTTCTCACCGCTGTCACTGTCTGTCTGTCTCTGCCGCTCCACGCTGTGTGGCGTGGCACAGGAAAAGCATATAGAGGAAAAAGGGCCCATGCTCGAGGGCTCAGATGTGGGATACGGTGCCAAAGTGGGCCTCGCTTCTTCCATCCGAAGGGTCATATTATGTTCAGAGATTGGCTTTCCGCAGCGAAGCCGCTCTCCTCCTTGATCAATAAGACCAGTCACCCGTTTGCATTAATCCCACAAGCCGCCCACATGCAGGAATGTGCAACACAGGGAAAATCTTACAAGATGTAATTTCTTCAGGTCTGCAGTGAAGAGGCTCAGAAAAAAAAAGTTCCCCACAACTTTTACTGTTTTTATGTTTCCCCTCATTGATACTTTTTATAAGTGCAGGAGCTTGGCGAGCAAATTCAGCTTCCCTCCCCGGACCGTGAAGAAGAAAATACCACTTAAGGTCTCCCTTCTTTGTTCTCTGCCTCAAGTCAAAGCCCCCGATGATTTACACCAGAGGTTAGGTCAGAGGCATTGTCTAAAGGAAAGCTCGCCAGCATTGAGTGTTTTGCTCTATTTTCGAGCATGACTTGCACATCTTGACCATGAAGAGTAGAAAGTGCTCGTGCCACTGTGCCCCAGATGAACTCCTCAGGGACAAGTGGACAGGAGTCTGTTTCCTGGCTGCATTGTCCAAGGAGAGTATCCTGTTTATTACAGCTGGATGAACTGCAGAAGAATGGCTGGCAACACCTACAATGATTAAACTGGTCATGCTTTGAATTTGGGACTTTTTACAGCAGATAAGCGGGAGCTCTAAAATTAATAAACAGATGTCCAAACAAAATGATCAGTCTCCTGATAACCAGCCAAACCTTCTTTGTCTTTTGTCTGTACAGTTAATTTTAGCAGGACAGCTGAGTTTTTTGTTGGATGTTTGTTGAATGTCAAATATATTTCTCAATCTTGTATATAAAAACATAGCCCTCCTGAGTATTCACTCACGCAGGCTTTTGAGGAGGCAAATGTTTATTATGGAGCTCTTTTTTTGTGTTGATGGATTGCCTTGTTGAATTTACAGGAGAACGTATTATAAATCACCGCTGTACTGACCTTTCCTTATAAAATGGGAATCAAAAGCCAGAGCTGATTTGCACGGGAGGTTGGGTGTAAATGATAGGACGGCTTTGGCTGGGGAAGACTGTCAAGGCATCTGTCGGACAGGGATATTAAACTAAAGCACGGATATAAAGCAGAGGATGGTAAGGAAAGTTGTGAGTTATTGCTGTGGACAGAATACATCCTGTTCCTTTCCATATATAGGATTACTGTTATTGACAAGCACAGCACAGAGTGTTCGTGATGTGCTTTATGTGGCCTTGTTCTGACCAAATGGATGCTGTGACTAAGTGCCAATGAAAAGAGGAAACAAATAAGGTGAAAATCCACCTGCCAGTACAGCAAAAGTGCACTAAGTAGCGCGTTACATCTTGTTTGTTTAACCTGTACAAACGCTCAAGTTTAAAAATGACAATTCAGCATTTTACAAGGGGTTATGTGCCAGACTTTTTCTTGACTTGACCATGCAGCCAGAAAAGACTCCTGATAGTTACTGCTCTTAGACAAATATTCCCCCATAAAACAGAAAATCGCTTTCACACTCAGATTAAACAAATAAAATTTAACATATTAATTACAGACCTTTAAAGGCACACATACACAGGTTTTGTTACCTTTGGACAGACCACAGTGAGCTGTTTCCAGTCTGTATGCTAAGCTAAGCTAACATGAAAGTGGTAGTAAATGTGTCAGTCTGTCTCTTTCCCTTATTCCTCCACTGATCCCTGGTATCACCGCATACTACACTGTGCTCCTTACATCAAATTTTCTAAATATTCTAGCTGGGAGGAAGCAGCCAAGAAATCACAGGTGTACACAGTCTCTAATGCTATAGTTCCAGTAATGGGGATCAAATGCTAATACTGCAGTTTTTAATAAAAATAAAACCAACAAGAAGGATATTTTGATCTTTCTGCTCAATAAAATCCTTCATCCTCAGATAAATACAAGCATGAGCATGTTGCTCCAAATCAGGTAAACTATTTGACAGAGATTATCCCTAGGAGAGGCTGCCAAGCTAGAGTATTAACAAAGGGCAACTTTCCCGCCATGCATTTTTCACACCAGCAGCACAAAGTGAAATTGGTTGCTCAGCTCCTAATGCAGCGCTCTCCCCTGTCAATGGGTGATTAGCTGAAAGGGCTTTCATATTATGGCCAAAGTTGCAAGGCTCCTTTCAGACGAGAGCCTCGTAAAAGTTCGGGAGGTTCGCTTTTCTCATTAGGTTGGAGTCAGCTTCGATTTCCTGTGCTAGCAGAGAGTGGCAGGCCTTGGTTGCCTGTTCTAAATGTAAATCATGGCTGAATGGAATTACACCGACAGTCAGACATCTGTATTTTAATTGGCCCCCGGCCACTGCCCCCCCGCCTTCCTCCGCTCTCCCACCCTTTCCAGCCCTTAGCAACAGGCTCCCACAAAAACATTAATTTATAACCCTGGCTTTAAAAGTACACCCCATTTGTGTGTGCAGAACAAGGGGAAAAAGATCCTGTAGCCTACATGGCAAAAACAATATTTAGCAGATGAGATCACTGCTACCATCTCCATTGTAGCATCAGCATGACAAGGCGGCCCAAAAATATTTCGCTTGGCGGATTGCTGTGGGTTTCAGCCCCCTTTGCCTGCATGTGTTTGTTTTGACTCGAGGCTGCTTATTTTCACTATAGGCTATCTGGCTGTGGGCTGCTAATTGTGAGGGGATCTGGACAGAATGGTGTGTTTTGAGGAAAGGGATTATTTCAATCAGTCGATTCTTCCAGTGAAGTGTATGGTGTGGGCACACTGTTTAAGCAGGGTGGTCGCTGGGCAGTGGAAATGAGAGAGGGGAGAGGAAGAAACAGAGGAGGAAACTAGAATAATACAGTAATGGATTCATAGGGGGATGAAAGAGATGTGGACAGATTGAGAGACGATGAGTGCAGTCGTTAGGATGTGTGGTAATCCAGATGCAAACCTCAATGTGTTGTTAGTTAATAGTGACAGGAAGCCGCAAGAAAGCACACAAGGCTGTGTTGTGTTGAAGACTTGGTTGGGATGGGCTGGAGCTGAGACCTCTGATGGATTTATGGATAATGGGTTTATTGTACAAGCTAATTGTTAGAGGATCTAGGCTGCATGGAGCGTTTGGAGAAAAGGGATTAGTCCGATCAGTGTCTCCCACTGGTGGAATGCGTGGCAGGAGTCCACTGTTCAGCCTGGGTGTACAGAGGATGGTATGTCTGGACAGAGGGACAAACAAGAGGTGGTATGGGAGACAGAAAGAAATGCAATGGCAAAGAAAGAATGAATATAAACCCAGCTGGTCTTTCTGCAGTACCATCAGACAACCCCAAAACCCTGGACTTGAGATTTGAGCAGAGGGCTGATGAAAACGGCTCAAGCTGAGACCTCAGCTGAATTTACTGCGTGGGAATAATTGTACTATGGATTTTCTTTTGTTTGTGTACTTTCTTTTTTTTTTTGCTTTTATTTATTTCTCTCAAGTTTTTTTTCTCCTCTAATCTGCCATTTGCCACAGGATTTACATCCCAGTATTGAGTACACCCAGAGAACCACTCAGCGGAATAAGTCCATTACTCGCTCAATTACTGGAACAGCACGGCCTGCTGGGTCGGGTTTGGGGAGAAGCAGGAAGGAAGGTCTTGTGGCTACTGGAGGGTTTTAGTATGTCAACGCTTTTGGCTAAATTCAGCTCCATGTCTTTCTACAGCTCTCCTTTTCTAACCAGGAAGCGGTAAACACACCATGTATTTAGGCTGCTTTGATTTCAGGCTCATATAGGTTATTTGTCATTTAATGTGGTGCTACGTAGCTATGTGGTGTTGAATATTAACATAATATGCCCTTCCCTAGGCGTTCTGTTGTTTTTAGCTGTATGTTCTTAGATACTTTAATTACAGAATAAGAAATGTGATTTATTATAGAGTGCAGCGCATGCTCTTTTCCCCAGGGCACTGGTGAACAGCTTGCCATTGTTGCAGTCTGTGTGACACTGAGTATCTAACACACTGAGGTCCCTTCTGTGCTGTATGTAACCATAAAGGGAACAGTCACTGGTGAAATTATTTGCTTTGTGTGGGAATCCTTTGAGAAAAGGCACATACACACACTTGTATCTCAGCTTCCAGCCTATTGTTTATTTCAGCAGCACAGCGCGAGGGCTATCAAGCACCATCTTAGCTTTCATCTTCATATCATGTAGCCAGGACTTCCTCTCGCTTAGTTTGTACAGACATCTGGTATTGTGGACTTTGGGTCAGGGGCCCCGCTCAGGAGAAAAGATGAGATTTTAGCATGTGGAGAAGAGAGAGCAAGAGGTAACGACAGACAGGAAGGAAAGAGAAGAAGCGAAAGTGTGTGAGACAGAAAGAGAAGCGAGCACACGTGCATTCGCACACATGCGGCATAAATCATCACAGACCCAAGGATAATAGAAAATGGCAGTCCCCACAGTCTGCTAAATCAAGCCGCTGCTTCCTTAGTCTATTCAGTAATTGCACAGAGTGCTGATTGGGTTGTTTTATGGCAGCTCCAGAGAGCTAAACGAAAACAAGCAGGAACGAGCAGATACAGCCTTACATCTTCTGTGGGTGAACTTTAGGGGGAAAGACAGAGATTCGGTGGCAGCTGTGGTTGGCAGAGGGTGGAGCAGGCCTGGAGAGATTGCTTTGGGATGGGGTTTGTAGCTGATGGGGATGGTGTGTGATGGGTGCTGGCTGCAGACATTTGTAGAATCAGCAGAGGTGTCATGGCCAGGTCTGACACTGGCCTGCTCTTCATCAGACTCAGGAAATAGAAACTGACCTCTTTTTGTAGCTAAACTGTCCCTAATCATTTGTGTCCATTCGCCTATTAGGAGGAGAGTCAAGGGCTATTCACACCATGCCACATACAGTATAAGATGTACTTACAGAAACATTACAGTGATATCTGTGACACGTCCTTAGCCAACAAACCATAACCACAATCCTGAATTCTCCAGGCATCTAGTTTTCTAGCGACACTAGCAGCCAGGCTGTAGGGATGGTGATGTCAGTCAGCCTAATGCAAGGGTCTCACTGGGTCTATGGGTCTCACTGTCATCACAAAAACATACTAGCATGCTGCATTAGCATTTTGCTCAACCTCACAGAGCTGCTGGCACAGATGTAGATTCTTAGTGTTGTTGAAACTTTAACTGATGGATTAAAAAAAAACCTTCATTTTCCTCTCTGTATCCTTAAAACAACAACTTTGATCAGTTACTAAATTATATAGTTTCTACACTAGTTCACTGGTGTTCATCCAGGTTGAAATAACAAGCTGCTGCAAATGAAAAGTCACTGTTTAATGGTAAAGTGATTCATTCAAGATTTTTAATAATTTGTGTTGCAGGATAATAACTGTAAAATGTCAGATAAGCTTGGACTTGTTGATATGCAATATACTGAGTAATTGTTTGGTTTTATTATTTTCTTGGCTGAACTTGGTTTCTGGGTCAAAAAGTTTTCTGTCACGTCCACAGAAAAAAGATGAGGGAGCACCTAGAACAGCCTGTCTGGACAGGTTCCTAATACATCTCAAGGTCATATTAAAATATACATATAGTGTATGTTATTCAGTAGGATACACTTTGGGATGATGAGGCTTTCTTTAAAGGACTAAATTTAAATTATTAATGAGAAAATCTCTTTTTCTTGTTTTTCATACTAAGGGTAAGAGTTGGAAGGAACAACTTGTGATTTTTTTAAAAGTTCTATTTATCTTTTTTGTCTTCACTTTTTTCTTACCAATTCTAAAGTCAGGGTACGAGCAGAACTACTCTAAATAATAAATGAAATAAAACATTTCCTGTTTTAACAGAAAGTAAACGAAGAACATAAAGTTAAAACTTAAGATGTATTTACCAGTCTTTTGGCTTGTTCATGAGAGCTCAGCTTAAAGAAGAGCTTAAACAAAGAGTCTTTTCAAAGATAATGTATCAGTATCTAAACTTGCCTTTACACACTCTTGGCCACTTAAGAGGTGCAATCAAGCTGTAAACACTGACATATTAACACCTTATAAAATAAATAAAGCAAACTTGCTCACACATCCAGCTGTTACAAAATAAAATGATTATTTGCTTGGAGTTCTTTTTCTGCCTGCCTCACAAACATTAGTCCTGGAGTCAGGGAATATTTAAGTGCTAAATGCTCCAATTTGTTTTTAGCAAGTTGCTAACTTTGTCTAATCTAGCTTCTGGTTCTGAGCAGGTAGCTTACAGTGTGTTTTAGAGCCTTTTGCTGAAAACAGCTACCCATCTCGAAGTCTAAACAGTAATGTTAAAGGCTGTAAAGCCAAAAACTGAGGCAAACTGCTGAGCTAAGTGATTAATCATTGCTGGTTTGTCACTATAAGCATCACTTTTCATGTACATGTCATAATTTGATCTTTTGTTAATATAAAATATTTGATTATAGTCAATTAATTGAAGCATTGAAGAATGACATGTACAATGCAAACTCCTGTTGGATCATATTGGAATCCTATTCCAATATGATCCAACAGGAGTTTGTGCTATTTTACTCTGCTACTTTACTACGATGACATGGTTAAAGTAACACATTCATTTAGAAAGCATTTCCCCCAACACTTGTTTTAAATATACTCATGTACTTATGTTTTGGTCCGTGCTGCACATGAAATTGAGGGGACTTAAGATTACTCATCGACAAAATGAGAAACAACATGCAAGCACTCAGCAGTCTATCTCGTCTGTTGAGCCAACACGGCTTCAATCACCCTCTCTTAAGCTCAAAGATTGAGGCTGCTTAGAACATTATTCCTTCATCCGATTGAAAGTTGGGACAAATAGAGCAATGGGCTGGAATGGGGTTTGCTCCCGCTTCCCTTAAGCGCCGGGATGCAAAGACAATTACCGAGTTGTGGGCACTGTGATGGGGAAGAAAACCACTCTAAGTCCATGTGGGATGTTCTGTCTTTTACTAATCTTTCTTCCCCAAGTAGGCCAGAGTCTTTCTGGAGAAAGTTAGAAGAATTGTAAAGAACTTTGCCATTTGCTGGAATCCATGAGAATTTTTTTTCCTCTCTGTCAGCCAGGATGTAAACAGCGAATGTGTTTTTGAGACAGTGACCACGTGTGACACTTCTACCCTCTCTTGATTATAAGGATTTTACCACAACAGCTTCAGCCTTTACAAATATCAGGTTAGTCTGTATTTGCTCATGCCTGCATTGGGCCTGTGCACTGGAGAGATACACATAACATTTATTTAATCACAATCCGATTAAAAAAAAAAGGGGAGGGGAGGCTCAAAACCACATGAATATGAACACCATTAATTTCCATGTCACCGAATCTTTTATCTTTTGTTCACAATAAAGTACACGTTGATTAATGTGAAATGACAAGCTGAGACACAAATGTGGGTTTCAATTTAAGCAATAATCAAGTGGGCTGAGAGTGACCTGATGTCCCTGGCACAGAGGCAGACAGCCTTACAGCTGCCAATGGACTGTGTCTTTTTTCCAATATTTTAATTACAGACGAGACTTAATTAAAAGTTTCTGCGACATTTCTTAGCGGCTGGTAATCACATCAATTAAAACATGGTTCCTGAGACACAATCCAAAGTGGAAAGGGATTTCGTTTTTCACGGCTATTTGAGAGAAAATATGTCAGTTCCATTTATTACCGCTGCATAATTTATTACAACTACGCAAGTTAATTTGTCACATATATGCAGTTCCTTCTCCCAGGAGAGCTGCACAGTCTGACAAAATCAGCTGCAATTGTTTGTGATGTCAGACGGAGGTCAGCTCTCATGGTTTTAATGCACGCTTGAAAGCAATGAGCCACTTTTAGTTTCACATACTATCAATCAAGTTTCCATTTCGAGGACTTCATGAAAAGTATTCTAACATTTTAAGGTGGAGTTACTGAATAGTATCTCTAGTGGGCTTTCACATACTTAAGGTAGGAAAGTGAAGTCACAGCCTCCATTACTGACTCATTTTAAGATCTCAACTTCAAACACCACATACCGAGATCTACAAAATAGGCCCTCTCTTATTCTCACACTCCTTACACTGAACCTTGGAGAATAAATTTCTCATCTCAAGGAGTCAGAGCTATTCAGACAAGGCTCTCAGCGCATCACTTATTGGAAATCTGAGCCATCAAAATAAGTCCTGAATTGCAATTTCTGATTTTAGACCCTATGGGAGGCTTTTAAATGGAGTCAGCCCGAACATGTGCTTGCATGTGTCAGCCCATCGCAGCACCACCGTCGATGATCGGCAGAGGTTTTGAAACCCGGGCGCAACCTAATCAAGTTAGAGTATTGATATCATATTCAATGTTTAAAAAAAGATGCATACTGCCTTTTTGTGCTCATTTACAGTCCAAGGATACATTAGAACAGCCTTTTAGAGGTTTTTGAGCTCAAAAACATGACTATAGGTATAAAACTGGTGCTTTCAAGGGTTTCTCTTTTATTCTTTACTACACATAGTTCAATAACAGCTGAATGAGTGGCATTTCACAGTATCTGAACTGATTTGACATGCAGTGCAGTAAGTGGTATCAATAAAAGATTAACAGCCATGCTAGCAGCTCTTTAAGGCTGCACTGATTTCAGGTACGTGCTAACATCAGGATCGTTAAAATACTCACAATGACATTGCTAAGACACTGATGTCTAATGTTGCATGCTAACGTTTGCTAATTACCACTAAACACAAAGTACACCTGGGGATCATGAATGTCTGTGCAAAATTTCATGGCAATCCAACTAAGAGTTGAGTTTTCAGTCTGGATCAAAGTGGTTGACTGACTGACACTGCCATTCCTAAAGAAATGCCTCCAGCGTAGCTAAAAACTTGAAGTACAAAATTGGTACTTGTTACTTATGGTTTTCCCATATGTGCCGCAGTATGTGGTATTGAAAATCGTGTAAGCTCAGCCGGCATTGTGTGTTTCCGACAAATCACATGCTGACATTACACTGTAAAAGCAACGCAATCTGACATCCACAGAAGAAACTTGACGTTTAGACAACTATCAAAGGAGACCATGAAATGTATTTTCCTTGTGTCATTTTTATAAGTTAAAGTGCATTTGAAAACACATTTGAACATACAGCACCATGGCTATTGTAATATTAGTTCAACAGTTCACAATGTGTAATTATAAAGTTACTGGCCTCAGAGAATTTACAGATGAAAGTGACTATGGCCTCACAAGCCTGGGAAGGTCTCCAGGGAAAGGAGATGCACAGGGCTTGTGATAAGTTTGGGCAAGTGTGTAAACAATTTCAAACCTCAAGGCCAGCAGGCCTTGGTAATGGATGCTTAACCCAAACTGAAGTGATGTACTCCCCGCCCAGAAACACTGGAACCAGCTGAATTAGAGCAAGGACCTCTGACACACTGATGTAAATAAGAGAGGAGCAGAATTTACAGAGCACTCTTTTTTTCTACCTCTGAAACCACTCAGAGATCAGGAGAGGAAATTTATGTCCCTTCTGAATGAAAAGGGGAGGGAGAGGAATGCTGCAGAAAGTCGCTACTTCACGAGCAGGACACCTTCAAACACAACGAAGAGAAAAGAAGAATTCCTTTTATCTGATCTGAGTCACCGCTAGTAATGAAGCAAACCAAAAGCTTCAAAAGGGGGAAACCATTAAGGAATAAAGAGAGCTGATGTTGAATAAATACATGCTGTGTTGAACACATCCTACTTCTCATGTAATATTTAGCATTCCAGCCATTTCACCAGAGCACCAGTTTACTAGTTTTGAGGACCAGTGAAAACGGTTACACACTGTGTTCTGTGACTATGAAAGGAGCTTTTCGATGTTTGAACCCCTGGTGTTCAGGGGTTCAAATTGTCTTCGTCTGTCAGGCAATGTTTTGTTCTTCACACAAATGTGTCAACTGTTTTTTTTTTTTTAATTTGCTGAACAAAAAAGAACAAGTTTTAGCTGTTTTTCCACTGATGAGGCATTACAGTGTGGTTGAAGATATTTACCAAGATGATATGAAAACCTGCAGCATTAAGCTAAGCTAACAAATGAGCTTCTTAACATTGCCTTGCAACTTAAAAAAACATTTGAAGTTCCTTACTATGAGGCTGTCTGTTTTCAACAGCAAGGTTTCATAAGTAAAGTAAGTGAAGAGATATGTTAATTATACATTTAGGGAGTGGTACTGCCCAAATGCTAATAGCATAGGTCACCTGTTTCTGGCAGGACTGGAATTTTATCGGACCAGTAAAAGAGCAGAACTCAGCACTAAAATTTGTCCAGTTACTGCAAAATCCAAGCTTAGAAATATAAAGAAAACTGAGAAGCACAAAGAAAAATGAAGAACCACAAAGCACATATAAGAAATCACTTTTTTGCATTTCACATCAGCTCTCTGTCATATTTTGCCATGATAATAAATTTGGGTTGCAGCTACTGTTAGATGGCTTGCAATCTAATATTTCTTTGAAAATTAATCCCCTACATACTTAATTGTAAATAAGGCACATTCACTACATCAGCTAAAAAGGTGAGAATATGTACTTAATACTTGTTTGTGCTGAACTGAATTTGCCCCCCCCACCCCAAAACAATCTGTTGTTGTAGGATTTATTAGGCACAAGAAGAATCTGTTTTTTATGTTAACCTGACAGCATTCAATTCAGACTTTTCCTACGCTAAAATGATTATGGAAATGTTACCAGGTCCGACCTAATAACTACTTATATAACACTGACGGGCACTTGTTCAGATTAAACTGCCATCAAATTTACATAAGGAGGTGCATGTCTGAAAAGTGCTTAAAAATGTCATCAGTTATCTTCAGCTTGAGACTTCTAATTTTTAACAGCAGCAGTCTGTTCTACGCAGACTGTTGCTGTGTGGAGTTTAAAGGCACGGTTATTTAGCAGGGAGGAAGAGTTGCATTCTGGAGACTGGAGGAGCCAGTGTTTTTTGGTCTCTCATTATCTGCTACTTTCATTTTTAGAATTATTTTTTTTAAAAAGCTGTCTCTCACCAGATCCCCAGCATTAAGGACATGCGATGCTAAATCACAGAAGTACCCCCTAGTTGCCCTTCCTGAGAGCTCATGATGACAGATCAACTGAAGGGAGGACGCTGAAATACACAGGTTTGCAGGCTAAGTTGAAAATGTTGAATATATCCAGAGCAAAGACAGTGGTGAACGATTAGTGTGTGTAGATCCTGTACAGTATGTAACTGAGTGTGTGGGCATGTGTAGTTGTGGATGTGGCACAGTGAACTCAGGAAGCTACGGAGGCAGTATGAGAGATGAGATAAATCAGAGTGCCATACAGTAATGGTGCGTGGGCTTCACCGAGCATATTTTAAGTCAAGAGGGGTGTGCATGTTTCTTTTATCACTTGCTCTCAGCTCCCTTTATTTTAAGCCATGATGACAGGTAGGGAGGATAGGAGCTGAGGTGGTGACTCACAGTAAAAGACGTGACAGGGTGTCTAGTACATACCCAGGTGTCTCATTCATTACTCTGGGAAGAGAAGGTGGCAACAAATGTGCATTATGTTAAAATCAAACTGTGTGCTAGGTGCATGAAAATTTAAATTGTTTTCCCGGGTGGTCATCTTCAGGCTGAAACAGCATGGTGCAAATTAATACTGGCCAGGAGGAGGGTGGAAGACAACTCCGGCTTTTAAGCCAAGAAGTTTAATTTCGTCAGTCATGTTTCCAAGTGTAATTAGTCCTTGGCATAAAAAACTGTCCTAACTTAAACCAGACAGTCTGATTTGCCTAACCTTAACCCTAACCACAACTGTTCCATCTGGTTTGACTCACCAGATAATTCCAGTTTAACAGAACTTGGGTTTTATTTTTTGGACCCTCATTTCTACTAATTGTGAAAATACTGTCATCACCAAAGCAACTGGTGAGATCTGGAAACATGGTAACATTGCTATTGCAGTCAGATGTTTAGGAAGGCTGAAAACTAGCTAACGGTTTAACCTGATCATAAAGTGAGCACGTGTCTTTCACCATGAGATTGACACTGTTGATTTGGAATGAAATGGCTCGACAGCTAACTGATGGATTGCCATGTTTGGTGCACACACTCATGTCCACCACAGGATAAATTATATGAACTTTGGTGATCTCCTGACTTGTCATCTACTGCCACCATTAGGTCAAAGGTTCAATTTGTCCAGGACTTTAGATCATAAACAAATACCTGCAAAACTAATGATACTCACATCAGCCTCAACTGTACCTTGTACTATGTGCTAGTTCTCAAAGGCTACATTAAGATGGTGAATTTGGTAAATAACATGCCGACTAAACATGATGTTAGCATTAAAGCATTGTCATTGTGAGCATGTTAGCATGTGCACAATGGTGCTTTGCTCAAACCCCTGCTATGCCTAAGTACAGACTCACAAAGAAGTTAGACTGGCTGTAACCTGTGTTTTTTTTTTTTTTTTTTTTTTTTAAGCAATTAAAGACAAATATTCTAAATTACTCCTCAGAACTGTAAAAACTAGTGAACATGCACTGTTAAGTTTTTTATAAGTCAGCATCTGAGTCAGGTTTGTTTGCCATCTGCTACATTTGGTCTTTAAATATGGTATGTCAAAGGGCGGGGCCGATACAGCACTACTGTCAAACTGAATAGAAATTTCACAATAAACAATAGACATATAGTAGCCAATCCAATGTGTCACAAAATAAGACAAATAACCTGTTGTCAAATAACCTAGCTCTTCCTAGAGGAGTGTAATCTTTACAAAGTGGAAGTCTACAAAATATATGTTCAGATTCTGTTCTTGTTTCACAACGATGCACTTGTGACAAAGATCGGTTTCGACTCGAAGCGGAGCTGACGCTCGCCTCTGAATTGAAAGTGCTGCATACGCCTGCCTAGATATGACCTGTGACAGGCAGAA
This sequence comes from Toxotes jaculatrix, assembly GCF_017976425.1. Classification (NCBI taxonomy): domain Eukaryota; kingdom Metazoa; phylum Chordata; class Actinopteri; family Toxotidae; genus Toxotes; species Toxotes jaculatrix. The sequence goes on from NC_054412.1 coordinate 16,876,808, forward strand.
TATAAATGCACTGAAGAGGTGTTTTTGATGTTGGAAGTATCAGACAGACTCTTGAGTTTGATGATAGCAGATGTCTACTCAACCATCTGCTTCACACAAATGTTCAGTGTCCGCCTCTTAACATGAAAAGGACTTCCTCGCGTTCCGCACTTACCTACTGAATACTCTCAAACAATTTGACTTGCCTAGAATATCTTATTTGATTTGTTTGCTAATCCATGCAGTGCAGTAGATGGGCTATTGATTTAGTCTTGATGCAGCGACAGTATCAATAAGGGCCAATACTAATACGGCTCAGAAAATAGACAGGATGGAGCTGCCGAGTTATTAATATCATTGCTATCGAGCTCTCCAGAACCTCTGATATGCTTGTTAGCATTTGGGCTGGTAATAACCCTGACATCCACCGCTGTCTCGACACCTGAGGGGGGTCTAACACGAGGCCTGCTGCCATATCCTTTTAACCCAGTCAGCCCAGATTCCCTACATCAAAACACTCCTGCGTGGGGTTGGTATTGTGTATAAACCAGCTGTGTGCATCAATAGATGAGTGGAAAAAAAGATTAAGAAGGAGAAAGTCTATTAAAAACTGTAATGTAAACAGCAAGGGAGGAAAAGCGACCTTATCTGGTAAAAGCAGGGAGGGGTGTCCGCCCCAGAAGCCATCTGACAGCGATGAAACTTAGCTGTCCTCTGTTGAATTATGGCTAGATAAGAGCAGCTCTTCTGGTTGCAACACGATTCCCAGGCCCCAGTCCTCCTCCCTACAGGATGCAGAGGTTAACAACGAGTTCATAACACGACCTTTCGAACGGCTTAGTCAGCGCACACTCCCCCGGCCTGACCTCCGCCTCCTCCTCCTGTCTCCTTCCCTCTTTTCTTTCAGAGGTTTTTCAGGGGCCATCTCTGATCTCAGATGAAACAAAGATACCACATCCTCCGCCATTACTTTGTCTTTGTACTCCTCTTTCAAATCAGCGTGGCTTTGACTGTCCTGTCCTCTGGCCCATTAGGCAAATCCCTATGCTGCTCCACTCTCTTCAGTGGAGCAGGGAATAAAGAGTTTCCTTCTCTTTTCAAGCTCTCATCTCTTTGCTTTCTTTTCTTCAAAATCAATTGTATTGTCCAAATTTTCATCATTTCCTCTGTGTTTTTCTTTCTCTGTCATCGACCATGAGTGTTTCTGTAAAACTTGTATCCATCAGTGACCTGTGGCCAAGTGGATGAAAAGCCTGCCAAGTCCAGCTGGGCGAGCAGAGCTTCCCATGGAGTACATTAAAGACACACAGGGGTCAGCTTTTTTGAACTCTGACCTTGGCAAACCACAATATCTGTTTCTTGTTACTTTGAACTTACAACATGTGAGAGGATCATATTTGATTTTTTTTTTTCATTTTTATGTGAGATGACAAGTTTTGAACCTGCTGTTTGCTTTGATTTTAGCCCTTCGGGTTTAAAAACAAATTGTTTGGTTGATTTCGACATCTGAACAACACAGATCACGATGCGTCCTCATGTATCATTTAGCAGTTTCTATCAACAGACTGTTCTTTCATGTACTCTTGATAATCAAACAATACCAGCAACATCTCCTTTCAGAAAGTAGCTTGAGGTTGACTGAAACCCATCACATCTGGCCCCAAGCTGGCCCTGTGAGAGCCGACAGAGGTTATCACCCTTGAAAGCTACCCTCCACATGTGTGCGTACGATGGCCACACTGTAAAGCTCTCTGTATTTCCAAGTCCACAGAGGAAAGAGACAGCATTGTTCCAGCCCCTCAGCCCAGGGGAGTCAAAGGGATCTTTTACACGGTTGTGGTTTTACTGTAAAACATCTCTCTTTCTGCGCTGACTGTGTCAGACAGCAGGAAAAGCTTGTCTGGGATTTATTGGCAGTTGTGGATCTGCAGATGATGGACGAATGCCCCTCTGGAGCACAGGTCTTGTAAAAGGCAAAGGGCGGAATACCCTATTAAAATGGTGTTTATTTCTTTTGAATGTCTTGTAGGATGTCTCTATTTCTCTCTCTCTATTCACATCACTTTTTTTTCCCCTATACTGTCGCAGCCTTTGTGCTCTCCAAATGATCTCAATCTCCTTTTCCATACCCCTTGCTTTTACTGAATACACATGGCATTCAATGCCACTGGTGGATTTGCCCGTGACATTGGTGACACATGTATGTATATCCTCAGCTGTAGTGTGTATGTGTGCGCTTGTGAGTGAAGAGGCAGTTACTTGACAATCAAGATGTCGTTTTCAAGACAATGTCTTGTTTTCAAAAAACAAGACATTGTTTTTTTCTGAAGAAAATGTTTTGATGCTAATCCATGCTTCTAATGCTAGTCAGGCACAGGATTAGATATTGGGTAGTAACACATCTGCCTGTATCTTTACATTTGCTGACAGGTTTGCTCAAGAATACTTTGTTGGCGAAGCCTGAATACAAAAGTTGCTGTGTGGTACGTGCCGCCTTGTGCTGGTGTAATAGATTTGATTTATCATCATCATCATCATCTGCAGCCTTCCAGACATTAAGCAAGATAGTATAAGGACTGAACTGGGTTCCCTTTACTCCCTCCCATCATTATATATTTCACACTACGCCTTAGTTGAAAGCAGCAAAATTTTAAAATACTCCTTTACAAATAAAAGTCTTTCATTCAAAATGCTAAAAAGCAGTGTAACAAACTGAAACCAGTGGTTTCCAACCTTTCTCACTTGTGACAACTTGAATTAATTTAATGTCTACTGTGACCTCTCATCACAGGGCAGAAGTTGTGAACAATTACAGAGTGATTATTTTTCTTTTTCAACTTATTCAGTATTTCACAAGAAAAAAAATTGTGAAGCCAGAGTATCTGATGACCCCTATTTTTTTCTTGGGACCCAATTCCTCAGACATGGAACCCCTGACTTAAAGTGGTAAAAATATAAATACTATGCCACTGAACAGTCCCTGACATTGTTATATTATATACATCTCTGTTCATGTGTATGCATACAACAGTAGCATAAAACAGTACAAGAACCACATATTTTACATTAATACAGCACAGGAGAGTATGTACTTGGTTGTATTCCACTTCTGTTTGGAACAGCATGTGTTAACAAAGAATTACTGGGAGAGAGAGCTGTGGATGAGGCTGTGTGCAGTAGATAGAAGAGGATAGGGATGAAAGGACAAAACAAGATAATGAAAAGATGAAAGGAGCGTAAGGGAGGGAGGTAGGAGAGTAAGAAGGAAAGGAAAGAACGAGACAAAGGCAGGAGTGAGGGAAACAGAAACAAAGGCAATGAAAAGTTATCAGAACAGTGTGGCAGAAGTTGTTAAAGTGGCTAGGAATGTGGGCATAGTGGTATTTAAAGTAGTAGTTGTGCTGGAGGTGATTTCTTCATACCTGTATGCAGAGGTCATATCTCAGCACCAACAGCACCAGACAGATGTTGCTCTAACGGTTCTCGTTGAGGATGAGTTGAAGTAAGGTGACCTAGAAACAGGCAAATACTGCGTTAGGCAGTAAAACATGATAAATATGTTAAACGGCTGATTGTATGGAACCTATGAAATTATAATTCAGGTCATGTAGACAGTTTGTGTTTAATGTGGCAGGTTTTGTGATATTCATCTCTGACACTTCTGCCTCCGCCCCAATACAGTGAAGATGAATTACCCTTAAATATTAATTGGAAGCGACAAACCTGAATTTAAATAGGTGACCACCCCTTCAAATTTGTTGTTTCAGAGTTTGGTTTGAAGCAGAAAAAAATGACGCACCCCTGTTTTGCCATTTCAGGCCTTTGCTGCTTTTTTTCCCCAGTGTTGTTGACTGATGCTAATTATAGCTTCAGTTTGAAGTACTATCTGTTTTTTTTGCATATTTCTGTTTAAAAGGTGGAGACAGACAAACTTTAATCATTCAAAGCTTCTTTTGGTGGATATAAGAGTGTTATGAGACAGAACAAAGACAGATTTATTTTTTTATTTAGCAGACACACTGATGCAAAAATTTTCTTTCCCTCAAAAAAAAAAAAAAAAAAAAAAACACTCCTGCAACAATGACACAAATCTGTAGAAATCTCAGTGGGGACACTCAGCAGTGTTCAGGCATGGGACTAATCACTCAGCAGGGGTGACAACTCTGCTAAACAAATTCAACTGTGACACACTTGAAACTTTCGAAGATGGATCATGACTGAGAGTAAAACATTCATGATTTGCAGATTTTATAGTAACAATATGACTTTGTGTCAGATGGTTTTCTTGCAAACCCCAAACGTTAACAGAAAAATAGCTACCAGATATTGAAATGGAGGTTTTCAATAAGTGTTTCATCCCATACATTTTTCAGTCTCTTCAGCAAGACCTATCATATCGTAATTAATGGTCCACACAATTCTCTTTCTAAAATCAATACGGTCATAAATCTCAGGAAGGCTAAAGAGCCAACACCTTACACTGTAGCTACTCTTATACTTGTCTACAGTGTCCTTGGCAAACACCAAGTACCATTTGAATTTCTAAGTGTTAATTGTTCCAGTAGGTCCCTTCTTTTGCCGAGTTAACCAAAAGATGTCATGATGCTACTCAACTAAGGAAAACATCTGTCGTAAGTGGAGAACTTTCATCGATATACAACTGGAGAACAAATGAAGTGTGGCAAAGGAGTTTAGAGTTTAAACCACCTTGGAGTTCATTTCTGTCCAATTCGATATCAGTTCCACACTGAAATGACTGAAGAAACAAATACGGTTTACTGTTTGTTGAACAAGGACGCTGAAGCATTAGCAAGAGGAAACAAGTTACTTTGTGAAAGAAAGTTAAAGGGAAAGCCTTATCTGTCACTTTAAACATCTGTTAATGATCTGCAGTTGTGAACCCCCTGACAGTACATGCTATATTGTGTTTCCACATTCATGAGAAACCCTTCTGACACATTTGTAAGCATGCTAAGATATCAGCCCAGTGGATTTAGCAAGGGGAGGACTGTGTAGCTGTGCGTCATGGTGTGTGGGGGCCAAATCTTCACAGTGAAAAACTGGACACTGCAGGAAAATAAATGGGACCTTGACTGTGAGCGGAAAAATGCTTTTTCCCAGCCAGGACTGGCTGCATCTGAAAGGGCTTTGGTTCTATAAATATCACATTAAAGATTTGTTTTTAACATCCACATTTGAGGCAGTGGATCATTTCAAGATGATGTCAGTGCAAATAACAAACCCTCACGAAGCCCTTGCCTTTTTATCCTAAACAGACAACACTACATTATATTTACTGCTGTTTTAGATAGCTGAAACATTTTCTAGTGTTGCTTTGATTGATTGTAGCTGTCTACATTTCTCTGCCATTTTCCCTTGTCTACATTTGACTGTTATCACTTTGACTAGAAAAGCACACCATAAATCATAGAATACAAGGAACATAAGCAAGGTACAGAAGGTGTTGTGGGTTTTTTTTTTTTTGCAGATTCCTCATCCTAAAAGATTTATTATATTTTTTCCACATATTTGAACTGAGATCAGAAGTTCATTCCTGACATTGACAACAGCAGTTGACAAACCAATCTCACAAAAAGGTCCATTTCAATTTAACACATTTCCATTTTTCTGGGCACTTTAATAGAATCTGAATTATTTCACCAAACACATATTTCTTTGGTAACGTATCACTGTCATTTTATTCAAATAAATGGGTCACATTTACAGTGCTACTATCAACTCCCTTATCTGTTGAACGGGGTGAAAGAATAACATATAATGTATTTTATGATGAACGTGTGCTCATTAAATTATGAATAAAGTCAGTGAAGGCCTTTGCTGTGCAAGATAGCAAACATATCTTGCAATTCAGTAGAGCTTTAGGGAGATTAGATTAGATTGGTTCACTTACTTTATTTCATTCCTGGACTGAAGACTTTTTGCTTACATGTAATTTTAGCTAACAGTGCCACAGGAATACAAAGCACAAAAGCTGATGTCACTGTACAAAGTAGCACATCTATATTATTTACCTTGTACTGTAGATGTGACCCCTAGAACTTTTAACTGCAAAATGATTTAGGTATTGCCTCAGCAGCAATAATGCGCTGGCCTCCTCAGACAAGGATTACACTTATAGTCCCATCTATAACCCTGATGTCAATGGATTGAAACCATCCTCTGCAAAGAGCACATCTTCCCCAGTGTCACAGTTCTTTCTCATCCACCGTTCCAGCGTCCCTGTCCTCATCCTACTGTAATCCCATGAGCTATCACCCGTTATCAGAGGTGAGCTTTCTCACCTTGGTGCTGCAGTGGACAGCGTGTTTCCTAATCCATCAAGGAGGTTTCTGTGGCTGACCGAGTCAGGGCTTTTACTGTGACTCAAAGTTACACGACTGACCAAAGTGAAAACACAGGAGCCAAAAGGTAGTCACTGTACTGGCCTATATACACAAAAGACAGATCACCTAGTTCAACACCTGTTTTTGAAAAAAAATTGGACACAGACATGGATAAGAAATATGTGCTTTGCCCAACCTCACCCTAACTCAGATTTCACAATTTGGACACTAGTCTCTGTTTCCAGGAAACAGGTTAGATCAGAGTACATTAGATCAGAATGACTAACTCTCCATCTCTGTCTGTTCCCTTGGTATCATGCTGTCTTTTGCTCAATATTTGCCAGGATCTGATCGAACCAGTTATGACCCTGAAAATGATTAAAAGGGTAGAGAAAATGAATGAATAATTGGGTAAGCCTGTAAGGTCAGTACTACTGGGACCATCCATGTAACAAGACAAAGAAGCCGCTGCTGTGCACAGTTTCCAGATGTTCACTGCCAAGCAGTGAAGAGATTTACATTTCACCTCTGTGAATTTCACAGTGTGACCTCGCAAATTCGGATGGATGTTCTGTGGTCATTCTCTATTAAACTTGGAGAAGAAGCAGCATGTGGTGTGGCCTAGCTGAAGGGAATCTGGAGTTTGGTCAGTATTGTTAATTAACTGCCTTATCCTCGGAGCGAAGATTTCAGTGCCCTGCCCTCGCTGTGGAAACTGGGAAGCTTTGGCAGGGAGGCTGGCCCGAGTCTCTCTCTCTTAATAGGCTACCTTTAATCCCAGTCCAAGAGGGGGAAGTCAAAAGTCCTCTATCCTATATGTCACTGCTGGACAAGTGCCAATAATGACTTCAAAATGCACACTAGTTTAATCCCGTTTCATTTAGTGTACTTTCCCATTTCTACAAACAGCTCCTTCCCCCAGACAGTGAGTCACATGTGGTGAATTTGTGTACAAAGCTTCTACACAAGTTCAAAAGGGTCCGTTAGTGATCAGCTTATTATTAGACGGACTAGAACTTGTGATCAAAGAGCCTCTAAGCATTTTATGATTACTGGTGTCAGACATGGCAACTAACTCAGCGTCTCAACACATTCACCCAGCATCAGTCCTATTGATAAAAATGGCTCGCTGATGAGAGAGGTCACAGAGGCACAGGATACAATAGATAAACAAGTCTATCATTAAATAAAGGAATATCAAAAAGAACAGGCCACATTGTCCTCACATTCAACAGCCATAATCAACACCGCCTCCACTTAGCTGACACATAAAGAGTCACCATGACTCAAATGTGCATCTGATTTATGCAGGATTTTCTTAGGTACAGTTTAACTCATTTCTCTTGTAGTCGTGCTGAATATTTAATGTCAAGTCACAAGAGTTTCATTTCCTCAAGTCAGCTCCCACACAAACTGTCACAACAGTTGCTCGGCTGGGACGACACTGTGACTCAAATAAACGACACATTTCCCAACAGTGGATTTCAAAAGTTTCACCTCTGTAGAACACATTTCAGACCATTAAGGTGTGTTTTTCTTAATGCTGCACAAACTGGGCCAAAGATATATATTACACAGAAATTTGGGAACACAATCTGAAGTTTAAATGAACTCTCTTTAAAATGATGGTTCAATTTTGGATGAATTGAGCAACAACAGCTCTGTGTTTTGTTTGTTAGTGATGCCTTTTGCAGTTTATCCTCATTTTCAACAAGCTCATAGCTTAAGACACTTACACTTACTGTCTATGCGCTCTACTAAATTCCATTTTAGTTTGCATTTCACTTTCTTACCTGATCATCTGTATCTCCAGAGCACGTCCTTGTCTGTCCACTGCTTTCAGCACGTCTCTCCCTCTTCCTGTCTCTCTGTGTTGCCTGTATTGTGACCAGATACCATTATTTTACCAGAGGAACAGTAACTGACCTTGATGATCATTTTAAATTGAATGTTCTGCTTGTATCACTAGTTTCATTTACTGCATCACACTGTTTAGCTAGCTAAAGAACAGTGTACAATGTACAGTAGACAGGGGTGAAAGAAGTATTCAGATCTTTTACTAAAAAAAGTATCAATACAGAAAATTAAAAATACTCCATCACATCTATCAAAATCACATGTAGTATTATCAGCAACATGTAGTTAAAGTATTAAAGTAAAAGTAGCGTTTTGGTCTCTGACTGATATATTATTATACATGACATGATTAGATGATTAATACTGAAGCATCAGTGTGTCAGCAGCATGTTACTGTTGTAGCTGCTGCAGGTGGAGCTGGTTTGAACTACTTCATTTACAGTTTCATAAACAGGGACATCAGATAAACCTGATTAATGGGAAAGGAAAGAAGAAAAATAAAGTTTTGATTCACTGATGTGGTTTCAATTTTTTGGACTGTTTCTCTAATCTCAGATTTTTGGTGAGATGTTGGATCATTAGAACATTTATTGAAATGAAACCATGTGAGAAGTGTAGGGGAAAATCACTGTATGTTGCAGCTGTAACAACTCAGACGTCTGAAACGTGACCCTGAATACACACTGCTGTTTGTAAGAAGACAAAAAGCTTGGAAACCTCTGGTTTAATCTTTAACAATGTGCTGTATTTTAAAACCTTGTTATATTATCCATTGTGTAAAATGTTCTTGTCTTAAAAGTAACCAGTTACTAAAGCTGTCAAATTAATGTAGAGAGTGCAATATTTCCCTCTGAAATGTGGTGGAGTAGAAGCATAAAGTAGCATAAAATGGAAATAAGCAAAGTGCCACTACCACAAAAGTGTACTTAGGTGCAAGTTTTACAGCAGTAACAGTTACCTGAGACATCAGCTATTACTTTATTGACTCAGCTAATGTTACCTGTTCAGGTGTATAGTAACATGCTTCCGCTCGGTCGTTCTTTCTCCGTTTGTTCACCTCCACTGACTGACCGGATTAAAGACCCGTTGAATTAACAACACAGGACAAAAGCAGGCGCTGAAGCAGCTAACGAGTCGCACGTGCGACCTAACCGTGGGCGCAACCAAGTGTACAATGGGGCGGGGTGACTGACTTAACGGCAAACAGAAATTAATTTAAAATAAATACGAAATGACAAGTGACAGATCCATTGACTGGGATAACATATTTTCTAATGTATATTGCGGGGTACAGATTGGTATTTTCTTCGTCTGGGGAGGACAATATTCCCCCAAAGAATGTGTGGTTACTCCCAAGCTTTCTCCAGACGTTACCTCATTACCCCGAATCACAACGTTAAGTAATTAACGTAGGAGGTCGTAGAATAACGGGAGCGCTGAAATTATAAGACTGATTACAAAATCAGTCCCCTAGTTCTGTTGCTGTGGAGCTTAAATCACATAAACGGTTTTTAGTTTCAGGCGCCTAGGAGAATACAAATGTAAATAAATTAATTAGGGCCCGAGCACCGAGTGGTGCGAAGGCCCTATTGTTTTTCTAATGTTTATTATTATTATTATTATTATTATTATTCCTCCCAAACAACTGCATTTTTCAACCCCTTCCCATGCTCTAAAACGCCTGAAATTTTGCACACTCATCAGGTCTGGTGAAAAATTTGATATTTTGTGGTCGTTGTAAATGGGGGGGGCCAAATGGCTCCGCAGCGCCCCCTTGAAATTTTCAAAACCCCCCTCCCATTGGGCTTAGTTTGTCATAGGTGCATGAAAATTGGTACACATGTTGATCATACCGAGACACACCAAAAAGTCTCTTGACACCATGACCTCAACCCAACAGGAAGTCCGCCATTGTGGTCGGAAGTTGGCGATTTTGGCGAAATACACCATTGGTATGCGGACGAACTCGTGCTAGGGATTTCACCTGATCCACTTCATACTTGGTGGACCTCATCTCAAGACCATGATGATCAAAAGTTATCAAAGGCTTTTCTCTAAGTTAAAGGGCGTGGCCTCTGTGGCCCGCCAAAGTTTGGTGGCGTTTGGTGAATTTGCCATGACATTTTGAATGGCTCTCACGTCCACATACTTTATCCAAACATCTTCAAACTTCATGAGCTTGATCAGGGCTCTGCCCTGAACGCCTCCATATGTCAAACTCCCGCCTTACTCGTGGCGTCCCCTGCTGGTAACAGGAAATGACCTATTTTTACTCTGAAGTGTACTGCTCCTTAATAGTTGACACCATCGGCTTGTTTTCTGCTCTACAACCTTCCCAACTACTTGGTGAAGCTACATTATAAAGGCCGTGAAGCTGGGTGCAATGGCATCTGTGTGGCGGCGCGGCAACTGACGATCCCTCGCCATGAAATTACGTTTGGATTTGTAATGACCTTAACCACCTCCTATGATCCTAAAAATTCATACACACGTTCTTGGGGGCTGGTCCTAGACTCTGATGGGGTTTTTGTAATTGGGCGGGGCAAAATGGCTCAACGGCGCCCCCTTGAAGATTTAAAATACCCCTCTCCATATGGGTTTTTTTGGAGTACGAAGATGAAAATCGGTACACATAAAGAACACTTCCTGACGCACAAAAAAGTCTCTTGACACCATGACCTCAACCTAGCAGGAAGTCGGCCATTTTGTTTTTGGCGGCAAAATTTCAGTGCTTTCCACCATTGGTATGCGGACGAACTCGTGCTAGGGATTTCACCCGATCAACTTCATATCTGGTGGACCTCACCTCAAGACCATGATGATCAAAAGTTATCAAAGGCTTTTCTCTAAGTTAAAGGGCGTGGCCTCTGTGGCTCGCCAAAGTTCGGTGGCGTTTGGTGAATTTGCCATGACATTTTGAATGGCTCTCACGTCCACATACTTTATCCAAACATCTTCAAACTTCATGAGCATGATGAGGGCTCTGCCCTGAACGGCTCCATATGTCAAACTCCCGCCTTACTCGTGGCGCCCCCTGCTGGTAACAGGAAATAACGTGTTTGTACTATGACGTGTACTGGGGAGAAGAGGAGAGGACATAGGGGGACTCTGGTACTCTTGGCTGCGCCGGCTGCGACTCCCGCGGGTCGCAAGGGGTGCGAGGGCCCGTCATCGCTGCTTGCAGCTTTAATTGTAAATTGTAATTGTAAATAAATTAAAATTCCATAAATTCCTTCTTTTTTGCTAGTTACAGTTTTTACAAAATAAACATACAGTTTAAAACAATCGCCCAGAATATTGAGTACTTTGCAAAAATTCAAATCTAACTCCTGATGAAATAGTGGTTACTTGAAAAGGATTTTATGTACATGCACAGCTATTATAAAGCAATCCTTCCAGCTAATTTGGAGCTAAAATATGAGACCTTTCCAACATATGCTGTTAATAGAAGGTTATTTTTGCACATCTGCAAAAGCAGTTCAGCTGGTCATTAGCTTGCCCAGGTTGAAAACTGTGGTTTGGACAAATGAGCTTTTACTGTATTCCCCAAGATCTGGATTTGTGTTCCACCCTTAATTTATACTGAAATATGTGGAGCCTGAACACATGGCTGTCTGCTGTTGACCAACACCAGGGAGAGATAGCGACTTGAGCGTGTATTTAGCTTTCACCTTGTGTGTCTGTGTGTGTGTGTGTAAGTGTGTTAGAAGCTCAGTACCAGTCTGACGCCAGCACCACAGGGTGTCTGGTCTCGGCTCAAACCCCAATCTCCACCCTCGGTCCTCCCTCCCACCTAAAGCACAGGCCCACATAACAACACACACACACTCATGCACACGTTTCTGCCTGTGTGTTAATCCCATTGCTATGTAAGAGGCAGTACCACAGGGACTCTCATCAGCCTACCTGTCAGCCCCCTCCAGATCAACTCTCAGGCGGTTAAATGCAAACACGTAGGAGCCCAGTGGGGAGCCAATACATCCAAAGGCTCAGACCTTGTCTCTGTTCTGTGGCGTCATTCTGAATCCAAAACAAATGTGTGGATTCCACATGCATGTAAAGTTAAAAGCAGTGGGCTCACATGCTTTAGATACATTCCACTGGCGATAACAGTTTTAACCTTCAAATCCACCTTTAGAAACCACTGACACATATGTCATTTCTGTTTGTTTAACGTCTCATACATTACGTGAGCAATAAAAATTGTCTCCCTAATCTGGAGAAGCAAAAATGTCATCAGTCTGCAGTCACTCGATTTATAATGAACTGGAATCTGACTCTGTCCAGTAAATTCTGATATAGTAGATTGTTTCAAATAAAATTTATATGCAACAGCTGCATGTTAGAAATTGTGCCCATTTCATAATGTAACAGATTAAATACAAGATCTGTCATTCAATAGCACTGAAACAGCCACAGGATTTTGTTTATCTTGTCTAAGCTTCCATTTCTGTGAAGAGAAAGTGGAGGCAGCCAATGCATGAGTGCAAAACAAATACAGTGTTTTCCCTCCCATTGCAGCCAGTGACAGGGAGAACAAATAGCAGGGATTTCTAAATGCTCCCTCTCTCTCTCCATCTTCCCTTCCTCCACCCTCTCTCTCTCTCTCTCTCTCTCTCTTTCCCTTTTTTTCCACTTCTCCTCTCCCCACTCATCCGCAGATGGTGGATGCCATATTAGATGTTTTCTTTTCGCACATCAAACCAGAGGTCACAGCTGCACTGCTCCTAAACCAGCCACAGATGTGTCGGCATAGTTACCTGACAACCAGTGCAGATGGAACACTTTCTGAGGCTGGAAGTGAAAAGCACAAAAAACAAGTGTTGTTTAGCCAGAAACTACTTTGGCTCCCCGAGGAGAGTCACTGAGATCAGAGAAGCAGAATAAAGACAAATTTGCTAAGTTTGTGTTGACTTTCTCCACGTATAGCAGCTGGAGTAGTGACAGAACTGAGAGAAGGAGGGGGAGGATGGTGTAAGGCAGATTTGTAATTATATAGACAATGTTATGTAAAACATTCTGTATATATGGACTTCCCATGGACGCTGCCATCTTAGGCTGGTGGCGTCATTTGGAGCCAGAGTCTGTGCAGTAGTTATTGGGGTGTGGAGCTGTGGTATCAAGGTCCCCCCACCACCATACATCCACCTGACTCACAACCCCTGAACTTTTGATGTAGCCCGGCTGCTCCAATCTTATCCTTGCTGTAGTGAGCGATACAACACACTTCTGCTTTTCTCGAGTCAATAAATTTGAATGGACAGTGTCTGGAAATCAAATCTTGCTTGCGATTTCTCATTTGAGAACAAAATATACTAAGTGATACTGAACAAATTTTTTAACATTTACATCCGTTATACATATATATTGCGAACACTACTGCCTGGTAACATATGGAAAAATAACACTGAATTATTCAATAAAACATGTTCCCTGCTAAAAAGGTGGACAAAGCCTAGCGCTTTATTAACAGTGTGACCGCTACCCTTGTTTTTTTTTTTTTTCTATTGGTGGAAACATTGTACATCATCCTCAAATAAAACACAGAGGTCCTGGCTATTTTCTGCTCCACAGAGTTCATTTCACCCTCAGGGAAATGACATATTTTTTAAAAAATTTGCCCTGTGTCTGAAAGACCTAATCCAGTAAAGTGGTGTGGGTTTTGAATTTCCCAGCAAAGTTTTGGCAGCAAAACAAGAGGCCAAGATTTCTTTACTTTATGTGATGTGCGGTGCACTCTTTTTTTATTTTATTTTATTTACATGGGCAGCCATCACACTTGTCAGTGCTGTCACAGCTCTCCCTTCCTCTTCCATCCTCCGTCTCCAAACCCTCTGCTTCACTCCAGCCTTTCCACCTGATGGACTTCCTCAATTGTTTTTCCCCAGGGTGAATGTAGCCTGGGGTTTGTGTTAGGCTCAGCCAAAAGCGAAGACTTCTGCCTATTTCTGTGTAAAGAAATATATTTTATGCAGCCCTGATATGCAGGCCTTTGATTTAGTGGAGCATTGCAAACTTTTAGCAGAACCCTCATTATATGTGAAGGAATTCAGAGCAAACCTTTTGGCTCAACATACAAGTAAAGGCCTTTACCTTATGTAACATTATGATTTATTACTGCTGTCAAAGAAAACATATATTACATAACAAAACAAATGCATTTCTCATACACAGCTGACAGCAGCCAGTGTCGAAAACAGAAGCTATACCTGTCTGAGATCAACAGCTTTTTATTCTTAAAACCAAACTGAGTGACAGCTTATTAAGTGTAAAGGGCAGCAGATAAGTAAGGCGACAGGACTCGCAGGATAAAGATACATAAGAGAAGTCAATTACATTTTCATTATCACTCAGTCAGTACCGAGGTGTTCATCTCCAGCCGTGCCTTATTACTTTCATACTAAAACCAGTTCCAGGTTTCACAAGTAATACCTAGAGTTTTATAGGAATTTCAGACTTTGTACGGTTTTCATAGGTTCTTTACAATTTACTACAGATATACTGTCTACATACTTTATACAGATATAATATATACACTCTTCCCTTAACATTGGATACATGGGATGAATCCTCCGTGTGGTGGTGCAGAGGTCTGAGGGCAGCTTCTGTAAATGAATCACATTAATAATTATCATAAAATAATCATCAGAAACAGTTTCAGTTAACTGTGAAGCTTATTCCTCAAACGTGGAGTGAGGTCTGCTCTGCCTCTGCACATTTTTTTCAACCTACACTATTTATGAACAAAAACATGTACAGAAATGAGAGAGTTTTTGCCACTGCCTCTTTAAATTCCTGTTTCACTGGGGTCACATAGTTCAGCAAGTCTAATATAATAATAATTTACCAATAAACTCTGAGGACTGCAGAATTCCCCTCGTGCATAATTTGTAAAATTGTCATATGATCACATCATGAATGGGACCACAAGGACACATTTTTTAATTCAATTTTAATTATCAGTTAGAAACTGGTGAAATGATGTTTACAGATGTCAGCACAGAATACTGTAAGCAAGTTTTGAGTCCTCTCAGCAGTTTACTGTATGTTTGGTTGGTACTGCAGCACAACCACTTTGTTACGAAATGTTGACATGCACGTTTTAGCTTTTTTTTTTTTTTTTTTTTGAAATAAAACAGCGAGCAATGTTATGAATTCCCATTTTAAGTTCAGTGTCACTGCCTGTACGTATTTGGAGACATACAGAAATTCTTCCAGATGTTTTAGAAGCATTTTAGTCCTGCACCAAAGAAAAGTCCTGCCTTAAGGTCTAGCCAGGTTAAACCATCTATGGGAGAAATGTATCCGCTAACATGAAGGGGGCGGGACTTGTACCACAGCAAGCCACCAGGAGGCGACCGAGATGTTTTGGCTTCACTTTTGGGGAGCTGTCATGTCGTCCATTTTTACAGCCATTGTGTAAAACAGACAAGGTCTGGCTTGAATATTAATGAATTAAATGATTTATTTATGTTTCATCTTTGACAGAGCAGAGCGTGCGTGCTATCAGGGCTGGCCTACAGAGCACTGAGGGGAGAAGGCCTTGTCAGCATTATGTTTGGTCTGTCAGATAGATTAACATGTTAAAATATGTACATATTAAAAGCACCCAACAATTTACATGATCAGGCCGTCCCAGGGTGCTGCTGTGAGCGTGATTTCTGCACCAGGAAAGGAAGACTCATATGTTCTCGAATACACTCCAATAATGAGATTTACATCCCAATTTTAGTAACCACCTATTATAATCTGTAGTATGCAAAGGCTGTACGTGACTAAGACTAGTAATGAACTCATTTGAATATGGACTGGACTTTTAATCAAAGCTGTGTTTTCCCACTAAGAGAATTTGTTGAATTTTTTTTTTTTAGTTTTTTTTTTCTTATTTCTTTAAGAAATTCCATTGCTGTCTCCCTTTCATCACTGAAATATTTACATATCACAGTCAGATTCTAGATGTGTGATGACACATAATACCTTGTGGGATTTACAGTGACATTATTATTCCGGGTTGAGCCATTAAAAATGCATAGATATGTAGTGTGTTAGCCATGATGGAAAACAATCATTTTTACGAGGCACTTCTCAAGGCTCTCTTCATTCACCCCGGAGTGGTAAATTAGAGATGTCACACGGATGTCAATAAATCTGAATGCATCGGATTCGTCTGATATGGACTGTGCATTTTTCAGGTTGGGAAAAAAAAAGAACATCACACAACATACAACACATTCAACGTTCAGACAGTCTGCTAAAAATATAATCACAGCAGGTAGAAAGTAAATATAGAGTGTCATCAGAGGCCGATAAAAGATTTAAATAAAGATTTACAGTCAAATAACGACACTGCAGGACAATAAAAGTAAGTTCTTTAAAGCAGCATCTCACATATGTTGCACATAAAGCTTCATATGTGTCCTGTGAGCAAGTCATGGGCTCACTGTGCTCCACCACCTGCTATCACTGTTCTACCACTGTTACACCATGATGATCAGGATGAATTATAATTAGAGCTGTAAAACAAGCTTGTCTTTTATATGTCTGATTCACCTGAAAGTAACACGCTGACATTATAACGTTACATAACACCCTTCATTATGAAGTCGAGCAAAAATCTTGTTTTCTGTGATCTTTTTCATTCAGCCACACATGCCAGACATTTCATTTCCTGTATTGCTTGCCTCTTTTACTTCTATGGTAAATAATATACCTGTTAAATGCTGAGGTACCAGATGAGATTTGGAACGAGAGGCTATTTAGATGATGGAGGTGAACGATGAACTGTAGATAAACACTGATACACTACAAAACACTACTCACCAACTTGGATTTTTGGTGTTCTGCTCATTTCAAACAGCTGCACAGCACCATTTGTAAAGAGAAAGAAAGGCTGCAGGCTGCCTACAATCACTGAATCTATGTGTGTGTGTGTGTTGTTGTTGTTGTTTTAATACTGAAGGGACACTTCATGTCCAGTCCATCAAATGCTCAGGACTTGAAGTAAATAAAAAAAACAACATCAAAGAGCACTTTGACAGAGGTGAGGAGTGCTTCTTTAAAATGTAGCAATCAAGAGGTTACACCCTACAAATGCTCTGGTGGAAATAACAATATAAATCACCACAGCAGAGCTGTAGAGTTTACTACGTGTTGTTTCTTATGTTTCTTTTATAAGGTGTGTGCGTGTGTGTATGTATGTTTGTTTATTGTTTGTGCCCAATTTACATGGATGACTTTGACAGTTAATTGAAATTTAATTATAATTGTAGTTCACAGCTTTGAGTATACATTTAAGCAGATACTATTGAAGTATGGTATTTGATGCACTTGTTCTCTTGTGACTCTGTGTTAGAGTAGTGGCTGCTTCACAGCTCTAATAATAAAAAAACGCATGAACATGTGGTCTAAAGTGGCGTAGAATTAATAAATCAAGCTGTTTTTGATGTCATGTGAGACACTTCATAGAGAGAAGTCCACATGAGCTCAGATACACCGTGCCGACGATGTGCATGCATTGATGTCCAATGGAGCCAGACTGGATGTAGTCCTTGACCCCAACAATCCCTGAGGGGTGAGGGTTGGAGCCTGGTCTATTGGTGTTTCCTCCCTGCCAGTCAACACCGCCTCAGCTGCCAGTAATACAGGTCTGACTTCAACTCTGACCCCTGACGCTGCTCTGCGGCTAGCCGACCAGCCAGTCAGGGCGGCCCAGGGCCAGGCCTCCAGAGGATCCAGGTCTGTGTGGTCTGGGTGGAGACCTCAGTGGAGGAGAGGTTCGCTTACTTTCTATATATGTGTATGTCTGTGTGTGTGTGTTCATGTGTGCCACTGATAGAACAGTAAAACAAGTATGCATACATTTGTGTCTATATGTATGTGCGGTCACATGCAAACTCAGCTCCAGATGGGATCAGGATCTTTTTTTTTTTTTCTATTCCAGTTCAGGCTCTGTTCTCTTTATCCCCAGGCAGACATCCTAATTACAATTGGTTAAGTGGAAATGTGAACCCAGGAAGTAAGACAGTGCCAAGACAGTTTGTCCTTTGATTTGCTCACCGGCTGAGTAGCTGGTGGTCTGCAGCACTGCAGGTTTGAGGGGCCCCAGTACCCTCGCATGTCATGGTTTTACCCAAGAAATTAGTAAAATAAGGAGCTAATAATTGGAAATGTATAACACATTTCACTGAATCAGCAACAGAGAAAGAATTTGGCAACAAGGCTCCATCAGCATGTAGTATGTTCATTAAATGTGGGCCCATGAAGTCAAGTCAATTTATTTATAGAGCAAATTTAAAAACAACAAACAGCAACCAATGTGCTTCACAGAGAGATTCAATTATGGCAACTATAACTCTATTCTATTCTTATGGGATTATTTGATTGATGATTAGAATCAAACAAGAACAGAGGAAAGATGAAATAAAAAACAGACATAAAAAGAGGAAATAAGCGAATAATTCATTAAAGCATAGAATGTCTTGATAAAATCACAACACAAACAGCAATGCACAAACAATAAATTAAATACAAACAAATGAAAGCCAGTGTGGTCAGACGTGTCTCCATGACCCCAATTAAGAGACAAAAGAAAAAAAGATGAGTTCTTAGACGGGTCTCACAGATATGAATGAAGGGGGGAGATCTAACTGTTAATGGTGAAGTATTCCACAAGGGAAAACACTCAATCAACTTTGGTTTTTAATTGGGTGTGTGGAACGGAGACCTGTGATTGGTCAGCAGGTCTGAGGGATCTGGAGGTGCATTAAAATAAGTGGCCAAACCAGCAGGGGGAGCTTTAATGGGAGTAGAGGAGGAGGTCTTTGCGAACTGCTTGGCAGTCAGAGGGGTAATAGACCTGGTATAGTTTCCTGGCAAACTGGGTGTAGGAGTCTGGGAAGGGAGTGAGGTGGAAAACTTAGTGGGCCAGTGATCAGATAAACTGGGGACCAGAATGCCAAAAGTTAAAATTAGGTCACTTAAGTCAATTAAATGTAGCAAATCTCAAGCAAGTGGATTAGATGGACAAATGTGAACGTTGTTGAATGTAGGAGGTCTGTATATAACTGCACAAAGCACTGGCTAAAAAGATCATTAAAAACCACGGCCAGGCCCCCACCACGGCCAGCGAGCTGTGGTAACTTAAGAAACTTTTATTTTGGAGGACACAGGTCTTTACCAGGTCTCATTAAGAAATAAAAAAAGATCTAATTTGCAGGTTAAAATAAAATTATTTCAAATGAAGGACTTGTTGGAGACTGGTCTGACATTTAAAAGTGAGGCCATTTTTGCAAGTGGAGCCTCCTCTGGAGTATGCATGATGGTTTCCCAGGGACTGGATGAAATATGGATCAGATAACATGCATTGGAAGCAGCAGTGTGGTTGCACTGATGGGAATATATCCTGGTACTATTTCCAGTAGTTATTCATTCTGGTATACTGGCATGTGTGAGGGAGTGGGGCTCATAGAACATAGCACAGACCCTTTGGAGAATATACTGTGTGAAGAGGAACCAACGCTGAGAGACATGAAGGACACGGTCGCCCCAGAGTCTAGACCTGATTGTTGGAGTAAAAACCATGAATGTGGAACAATGTGAACATTGTGATGGATGGAGAGGATGGTTGGACATATGTGATGAATAAAAAAAACTCTATGAGACATGAAGGAGTCATCATCAGTACTGAAGTTAAAGACCAGGGGAGAACTCAACTGTGGTTTGCAAAGAGCATTAGTGCAATCTCCCATCAATTCATTTTATATCAATTTACTTTTATGTTTTGTATCAGTGCTCAAAGAATTTGACAACTATGTGCAGTGTTTGTTCCTGTCAGGGACCAAGTAAACAAAATAAGTAAATCCAGAAAAAAAAAACTAGAAAAAGTAGCTGCAAAAATTAGGGCCCAAACTCAAAGGAGGTCAACTAATCAATACAGAAACTAAAGCTTCAACCTAACTACACAGACCTGTTCAAAATGAAAAGGACAAACCCCAGTCAAACACAAGAGGAAACCTGACCAACAACAACATTAAACAACTAACAAACTAAAAGATCCCCTGATATAAACAAACGATCAAGAGAAATTATCTCCAAAGAAAGAACTGCTTCCAGCGAATGATAAGAAAGCCAAACAGAAAGAGATTTTTGAGAATTCAAGTCTCCCATTCTTCCATCTCCCTGTTGGCTCTTCCACTTCCTGTGGGCTGTACTTAAAAGGCCATCTCTCCCAGGCTTCAGGCCGTTTGCCAGAGGAGCTCAGTAAGATCAAAAAACAAAGGTGAGTGTTACCTGCAAATTAAAGAACCGTGTGACAGAATGCTAACTACAATGTCTGCATCCCAATTAGAACAACAAACAGTCATGAATTGAATAAAGTGTGTGATATGTTAAAAGACTGTGTGTGGTGTCATTAGCTGAAAAAAAAAAGTCTGGGTGTAAAATGTGAATACATATAAAGAAATGTGAACAGTTCCCATCTGCTATAACACAGCATTATGAATTAGAAATATTCATATATTTAAATAATAACTTATTAATAACTGGTTGTAATATGCTCTTATAGTGTTGTTATCGAGTGTTTTCTTTGTTCAGGAAAGTTGGATACCTCATTGAACGAAGGCCTTTCCTTTTACCAGGAAGCTAATTTACAAACCTATTTACTAAGTCATGCTTTTATGTACGTGTATCACCGTTTCTGCAGAAAACCTATATTACAATCACTGTTAAAAAGACCATAATACCCTGTATAGTGCTCTATATTGTAATAAAGGCAGCTCGGTGCTGCTAATGGCAGCTATTGCCTCACAAGTTTATTCATAATCATGGTATTCACTGAGTGTATTAGCATTAAAAATGTCAATGTATTCATCACATCCAGCATGCGAAGCAGGAGAGATTCAAATCTCCTGGTGGCAGTGATGTAAGGACTCAGCAAATTTGCCATCTGTATTAGTCAAAACTGAATGGCGTTATCTCGGTGCTCAGTCTACACCCCATGTGTAATGAGGGCTGCTGGAAGCCTTTCAGACTGCTGAGAGCAGAGTGGGCACATGTCTTCATCCAGCTCACTTCCAACTGACAAGCCTTCCTGCAGCAGCAACCCCCCCCCCCCGTCCCCCCCTTCCACCAATTAGCTCCAGTATTAGCATATGCACTCTATTTGCATGAGCAACGACTAATTCCTGGTGTCATCGCACAGCTGTCAAAGCAGATTAGCCAGGCTAGCAGTCAGACAGATTCCTGTCTTATCTTCCGTCTCAATGTTGGATCAGGCTTCAATGGAGAAACAGAATAAAATACATGTACACCGTCACTGCCTTGTTGTAATCATCCACAAGGAGCTTCACTGCCACTCTAGATAGGATTTCAAGCCTCCGTGCTCGGCAGGGTTTAGCCCCGTCGAGGCCACGTGTGTGGACTCAAATGTGGATCCCCATTGTCATCATCACAAAATGAGCAACGCTGTGCTGATGTTGAGATAAAGTTTGAGCATGCCGGAGGTATTTCCTGTTTGCTTGTGTGATGAATAACTCTGGCTTGGCCCTCTGCCCGGGTAAATATGAGTGAAGAAATATTTGTGATAATGTTTCAAGTGTTTGTGAAGGGAGGCTGCTTATAGCGGGCTTGTTTTGGTCTGCCGGCGGAGAGAAGCAGAGTGTGTTTTGACATGTTTCCTTCAGAGAAAACGTTCGAGATTTATATCAGGATTCATTTTCTCTGTCTTCTTAAATTCCTTTACATGCAACCCTGGGACATGTGTCTACATCCTCCTCTCTGTGCATCTCCCATTAAACTTTGAACACTTGGCTCCATCATTCTGTCTAAACTCACACATGTATCCAACATCGTATAAGTTTAAAGACTACGGGACGACTGCATATCCACTGAGATATAGTCCACACATCACTGGTGCGGACCATAAAAGTAACTGTAAAAATAACTAAAACAATCATTAATTAACAGCTACATGGTCGTTATGGAGCCCTGTGACAGACATCACAGGTTAAGTGGTATAGCTGATGGATGGATGGTTGTTATGGAAACCTATTTCTTTCAAGAAGACAAAAATTGTAAGATGTAAACTCAGGTGTGACAAAAATGAAATTAAATAATTTGAACTCTTTTCTTTCTTTCTGAGATCAAAAATCATTTGACTTAATGTCTGAACATTTTGATTGAGCAAATTAAAATAATCTTATTCAATTATATCTAAGTCACAGAAGCTATTTTCTGCCATAAAAGAAAAACTTAAAAAATAAATAAAATTTTGATCTACAGTATTACATTTAATTAAAAAATAATCTTATTAATCCAGTAGTGTCTCTCTGTTATGGGGGTCCATAAAAGAAAACATGAAACATAATATAAACATATTTTTCTCTTTTGTTTTTTTTTAAGTTAAACTAAAACAATCACATTAATCCAAGAATGTCTGTTCTGTGGAAGCCCCCCCCCTCCCACCCCCCTACCCCCCTCTTTCGACCAGGAAAAGAAAAGAATACATGTGAGAAGTTGGACCTGAGAGAAATACTTAAAATCGCAATTTTGATTTAGTAAAATAAATAAATTAATAAATGAACACAAATGTTTAGCGTGATAAGAAAATATACTGTTATCTAATCATTTTCAACCACTATCTAATAAATTCGATTTACTGTGAGTATTGTTTATTTAATTTTATTTGCGACAGCCTCATTGTCATTGTCTCACACACCCACACACATATCTCCACATCTACATGTTTTCTCTGCAGCTGACAGAGCAGCGAGGGATTAAATAAATAAGTACAGTTATTAATGTGAAGGGAGTGCTAAACGCCGCTGTGATTGATGACATTTATGGTAAAAACAACAGCTTGTAGGCCAGAGGACGAACTTATCACATGAAAGAAAAACAAAGATAAACAATAATATCAAGGGTGAAGCCTCCTTGGCTGCAGCAACTGCTGACTTATTTCCTGTGCTTACTGCAGAGTGTGTCTTACTAAAAATGAAATATTCTGTTTAATTTGGGTTTGATTTTGTGTCCAAAAGTTTTTTTTTTTCCTTCTTTCATGTATTTCTAACTTTATTGCAGCACATTTTTACAGAAACATAAACAAGTTCTTCCTATAATGTCCTCACAGATTTCTATAAACTATCATTGTTTTTGAAAAGTGAGATTTGAATAATGTTCTGTACTATATAGACCACTGTTTTCCAAGCTATGGGTCAGGACCCTTCAAAGAGTCCCAAGATTATTATGTAATTATCACATATTGATTTAGCAAAGAAGAACAAAAATATATCCTGCTACATAAAGTATTTTATATTATTTGGACATTTCTTTTGTCTTTGTGTTTGACTTGTAAAATACTGTGTAGATTTATTTTCATTAGTATTTATTAGTTTTATTATTTGTTGAAGTCCTGTACTGGGCCCTTTACATTTACAAGGTTAGATTTAATTTACAAGAATGGGTAAAATTATTTAGATGCATTTGACCACATAATAAACTATAATGTACAGTTTCACAATTTAAAAATTAGTACATTTAGATAAAATAATTCAGTTTACATAACAGAAAATGCTGCCATATAAATCTCACCACAATAAAAATCTCCTTATTAGAGTCAGAACTTATTACCTTCAACAAAAGCAAATAAGGATTTGTGATTTCTTTTTCTTTGCAAGCTTAATATTATCTTCCTGGCTGTGATTAATCCTAATAGTCAGAGAGAAAAGCATCCTCTGGTGACTTACATCTCCAAACAGGGTTTTGAAATTTGCATAAGGTCAAAGCATTGCTACTCCAAATGATGTCTCAGAACTTATTTTATTCTTTTTTATTTCCTTTTTTATTTTATTATTTTTAAAATGAAGGTATCCACACTGCCAAAAGTGCACAAAACACACAAACAGTGTGTGCACCTCTGCCACTAAGTTGCACTGACAAGTTGGGACATAAACATAATCCACACACGCTCCTGAACTTTTGCCCATGAAGTCAAACCATTGTCTTGTTTTTTTTTTATTTTTTATTTTATCATTTATTTAGTTTTCTTGCTGTTGTGTACCTCTACAGTACCCAGGGACCTGAACTCATACCCATACTGCATAGCAGCTGGCTGTGAGCTCCTTCATGGGTCAGGTCAGGTCACGGGTCTTCCACAGGTACAGGTTAGGTCTGGATCTGATGTCTGTGCGTGCAGGGCAGGTACAGGTTTGCAAAACTGGCGGACAAAGCTGTAACTTTAGGAGTAATGACATCAGTTTTGATCATTACAATAGGCCACAAAAAGACAGTTGTTGTAGCAGGGAGTCGTTAGTGCTCAGATTTCCCCGAAGGGCCTCAGAATCCTAACTTGCTGACAGTAAAAATAAAGGTTGAAATAATTGTGCCCAGGCTTGGTGAACATCCTGCCATAAGTAAGTTGATATTACAGGAATAAGTCCTTTCTCATTAGCGTAACTAGAGAAGGAATGACACAATCCTCAGCACTTGCAGTTTTATTTTAACTTGGATCCCAGTGTCAGCACCACCAGAGATTATTACAAGGCACAGTTGTGTCTCTCCCTGTCTCTCTGTTTGCCATCACACTGTAACGTCTGACAATTAAGATCTAATCTTTTCCACTGGCTCTCACAGCTAGTATGCCAGCCCACCGCTGATCAAGATAAGCAACAATCACTTTGATTCCTGAATTAGAGCGTAAAAACTGCCATCTCAATCTACTCACATTACCATGTACACTGCAACAATCTTTTATTCAACTGATATTATACTTGGCACCAGCTTCAGGTTGACGTGGAGAGTAAAATAAAAAAAAAGCAGGCCAGGAAGAAAAAGCATTCCTTCCCTCTGCTTTTGGAATGTTTCAGTGTTTTTTAGCCCAGCCTCAGCTTTTGTTCTGGGCTTTGCCTTTTCAATAATAAATAATGCATCTGGTTCATTAGTCTGTTCACTCTGAGGTGGACCGGGAAACTCTGTTTCACCCCCAGGTCATAAATCAAGTAGAAAAAGCTGTCAGGAATAGGAACTCCGAGTCACAACATGAATTCGCTGGCTCAGGATTGCCAACTGTCACATCCTATAGCCTTTTCTGGTGCCCAAACGTCCTCACAGGCCCACCGCTCTCCACTAATGATCAAACCCATGACAAATATGTGTGTGAGATATTTGGCAAACAGGAGCTGTGTTTGATTTAGCTGGCTTTGAAAAGCTGCATTTCAACCTCCGACAGAATGGCAAGTTCAGTTCTGGCAAGGAAACATCAAAGTTTTCCAGTGACGTGCTCGCTAATGATGACGGGAAATGGACCAGTGAGGGGGCAGCTGAACACAAACGCTCCTCCTCCTATTAGCTGTTTATTCCTCTGATTATTAACAGCACATTATGACCTATATCATGCACCCCCCACGCTACGACACTCCACTTCCTGTGGATACACAGAATTGTCGCCCCGTGATTTTGGTTTGGTTTTCCCCCTTTTTGTCTCCAGCTCTCCATCTGGTTCCTGCAGCCACTCGGCCACATCGCTGCACCGTCTCTACTTTATATTAGGACCAATGGGATGATGCCACTCTTTCCACGGGCAAAACCAAGCTGTGCTTTCACTCTGGCTCAGTGTTGGCCAGCTTCCCCTGTGTGAGTGTTTATTGCATGTCTGTATGTGTATGTATAATAAGTATTATTTTGGGAAGTTGGCTTTTTCTTTTTTTTTTTTTAAATCACTCTATCATTTCAGATCAAAATAAATTTTGTTAATTTGAGTTACTTGCCCAATGCATGGGTAGAGCAGGGCAGACATCCAGCAGCCAATGCATCATACAGCATGTATTTCATTTAATAAAGCCTTTGTATGTAGTCCATTCATTTAGTGAGAGTGACTCTGGGCCCAAGCTCATTCAGTGTGTGGTTGGGGTGATGATCAACTGACTCCGTGATGGGATCTTACTGCAATAAATAATTTCTGAGAAAATCATAACAGCACAGCTCACATGACTGTCAGGAAAGAAAAAAAAACCCTAAATAGATGTGTGTACAGCAGTGTGTGCTTCCCTTTGTGTATTTGTGTCATTGTGTGTGAGCTGCCTGCTGTTTCTCTGGGTCCGTTTGGGTGGCAGCAGCCCAGGGAGTTTTGCTCTCATTAGGAGTGCCACGGGCCAACTCAGCGTTACTCCATCCATGACAAAAAATTCAACATGAGAAATGGCGAGTGTGCGCCCCGCAGCCTGAGCACAGCGTAGGGTTAGAAGCACAAAAATGGGAGCTTTGTGTTTGACCAAGTAAACGTTTCCCGAACTGCTTTCCATAATCTACCACGCATTATTATCCTGACAGGCTGCCTATTATTGACAGAGTAAATATTAGCATTG
This sequence comes from Toxotes jaculatrix, assembly GCF_017976425.1. Lineage (NCBI taxonomy): Eukaryota > Metazoa > Chordata > Actinopteri > Toxotidae > Toxotes > Toxotes jaculatrix. The sequence continues at coordinate 16,903,344 of NC_054412.1, forward strand.
CTGCTGCTATTACTGTTCTTAAAGGACCTGTTCTGAACCAATTGCAGGAATTTGTGCAGTATCAAGGCTTCAGTATGCTTGGAACAAACAACGATTGTTCACCATGACATACACCTGTTCCAACTGGCCACATTCATGGGCGAGGCAAAAATGCTGCCAGATAGGTTCATGCTTCATCCCTGGTCTCTCCAAAAACTCGGCGTGTTTTCCATACTCTCGTTGTCCTTGCGCAATGACTCTCACAAATGAGGTTCACAGCGTACACTCAAAAGCATTCCTGCAGCTGCGCTCAGTTGTCCACATGAAAAGGAAAAGCCAAAAGAAAAGGTGTTTGAGAGAGAAGCAAACTGCTGTCTTCTCCACACACCTGTCACTGGATGTCTCTTGCAAACCCCAAAGACCTCATGCTCAAGTACAATGCTAAATATCAGGAGGAGGAGGACGCCTTTAAGGTGAAATGATGTCACAGTTCATGTAAGTAGTTCATTTATAGTGTGTCTTTTTGAGGACAAAACAAACACACATGCAAACTACCCTGCAGTTAGGTGCAACTCAGAGAGCAGGGGGAAGACAGAGAGACAGAAAAGGAGTTACAAGAGCAGTGTGGGGACTCTTCAGAGACACAGTGCAGCATGTCAACATTTTGTTCAAACGTGTGGGACTCGTGTTCATTATCTCCCTTCACACTTCCTGTTTAGAAGGTACATTAATAATTTGTGTTAACAATGGCACAGACATCTGCTTCTCATACCCTCTGAAACAGTGTGGAAAGAATAGAAAAGGAGGTCAAGGTATCCGCTGTAGTCCGGTTTGATGCTCAATTCCTGAGTTACCTGAAAAAAAAAGAGACTTGCATGAAGAGCTGGAGAGAATTTGATCCAAGCCAAGCCCATCTGTTACATCCATGAATTATGGAGCAGACAAGTAGTGAGGGAGAAGTGATCACTGACTAATCAGCCTGCTGATTGGATAAGGTTTTGAGAGTGTAGACAGTACGAGTCTGTATGCATATGCACGTTCATCGCTGTGCAAATGTCTGGAAACACTACAACTCCTGGGCAAACAAACGCGCACGGACAGGGGCCGTCATATGATCGGCTCGCCCGTGCAGCTGCCTGCCGTCGCCGGCATGACCTTGTGTGCCGGCGGACGGCAGGGAAAACAGAATTTGTCAAATAAGAGCTGCTGCTGATGAGGAAAAACACAGATCCATATCCCACACATCTGCCAGCCAATCAGAAAACAGGCCTGCCCTGGGAACAAAGACAGCAACAGAGCAGCGAGGCAGGGTTGAACACGCGTGTGCACACACAAACAGCAGAGAACAGAGCAGTCCAGGGGCGAATGCACGCCCACGCTCACTCCCCGGCTGAGGCAGGCGGGGTGTCAGGTTGCGTCTGGCTGGCGTGTGTGCACATATGTGTGTGTGTGTGTGTGTGTTTTCCTCTGGCTGGCTCTCAGCTTTCACCCTGCTCAGCCCACTCGCCATGTGTTCATCTGAGTGTGTGTCTGTACATACATGTGTGTGTGTGAGCCCCCAGCAGGTCAGGTTCCGTTCTTACCATAAGACACAGAATGCAACGACAAATAAGAGTCTGATTAGTTCCTTCCTTCCTCAACAGCACAAAGCTCAGCCTAATCCCTGAGCAAACACACCGTCTAAGGGGGGGGGTGAAGGGAGGAGAGAGTCCAACCTGTGGAGTGCTCGTCTTTAGGAGAGATGGGAGATGAAGACAAGCGAGGGGTGGAGGGATTGATGGAAGAAAAGGGAGGGAGGGGATGGTGGAGCGGATTGAGAAGGAGGGATCGATGAAGTGAAGGTAGGAGGAGGGGGGTGATGAGGAAGGAAAGACGAGTTTTGGAGAGCGGGAGGAGGAAATCAGAACAATGCACGAAGGAGGAGAGAAGACGGAGGGATGAAAAGCAGGGGATTAAACATGCAGGAGCTCAGGTGAAATGGTATCGCTCCTGCCGACCTGTGCTGAGGCTCAAAACCTGACAGGAAATGAAACAGGACTGAGGCTTGATGAATGTGAACCCCTGTTTGCCAAGGCTAATACTCTCTGTTCAAACACCCAGTGGAATGTGGGGTGTGTGTCTTCATGTGTGCAGAAGTGTTTTAGGTGTCCATGCATGTCTGCAGGCAAACAGAAAAGAAACTGGCCCCCGTGACGTCTGTTTCCAACCACGTAATCCATCCCTGACGGCCTGCATGAATTCACTGCAGTAATCTGGTTGTTGTTTTATGAATGAACCTGCAGTCCATATGTTCAGTCATTTTTTTTTTTTTTTTTGCAGTAGCACAGAAAGTCATGGCACTCTTACTTTCAAGTGGAGCAGATCAGGGCCCTCACTCACAGCAGCATTTCACAGCAGCAAGTACGCCCTGACATGTTGACTGCAGAGGTCGACAAACCGTTTTGAAAATGACTCTCTCAAGGCTTAAGCACTTCTGAGCGCGGAGCGAGGAAAATCTCACGCAATTAGTGGAGAAAAATGAAATCAAATGAAATCAGTCAAATCCAACATCTTGTTTTTTCTTTTTCTTTGGGTATAAGCGAGGTTAAAGTGAAAGTTTTTACATGTTTTGTAGAAAACTGAAACCATCCCAGTAAAAACTGGTGGAGTCGATGTTGTTTTCAGTCTAATCACTGCAGAGGATTAGTTGCAATGCTGAATGCCATAGTGTCTTTTTGATGCTGTTTTCCAGGGGGTGTCAAAGTTTTCAGAAATCTTCAGAGACGGGGAATTTAAAGTGGTGTTAAACCAGATTCTCTGCATGAAAAGCAGTTCAGCTGAGCTACATCTCAGCCTGTATGAACAGTTCTTTGCTCTGGAAGAACTTTGTAAAGTCTGAGAAAATAACGGTAATGGTTTCACTTTAATTTGGATTACAGGCTACAGATGTTTAGTAGAAAGTGTTTTAAATAAGGGATGTAGAGTTTGAAAGATATGGCCGTTTGGAGGAACTAACAAGTGTAGGATTCAGCGTTGTCAGATCTGAACCAATACTACAAACTAAAAGTCAATATAACTCAGCTTCTCTTGCATCGATTTTTACCATTCATTGTTTTCATCTGTGTCTTGTAGATCCCCTCAGCTTTATGTAAGTGCTGTATTAAATCAGGGGAGTATCAGGGAGAATCATCCAGGACTATGCATCATTGCAGTGGTACTTTGATGCACATTTGATGTCAATTAACTGCTTTATATAATTTATGGTTTACGAATTTTGGTGTGTTTTTAATTCTTATTTCTCTGTGAAAACCATGTCATTAATTTGAGATATAAAGTGCACTTTGTGGTTTTTGTGGGCCCCCAGGCAGCTCTTACTTTCTTAAGTTACCTGTCTTCCTGTCTTTTTATGTCTTTGCCGGCCATTAAAAAAAGAATTATAATCTTGAACAGCGTCGCACTGCTCTTGAATGTGTCCTCTGAGTTTTCACGTGTTTGTATGTGTCCACTAGCACATGCCACAAGTGTGTCTGTGTTTATGTGCTCACACGTGCGTGTGTGTGTGGTAGGCAGCAGTCGTTAGCAGAGGAAATGAATAGTTGCCACCATCGTTCATAGTTCCCTAATGAGGCAGCTGGGCCCTTGCTTCTCTTCATGTCTCCTTGTTTTATACGTTCTGTGTGGCCAGGTCTCCTTCTCATCTCATGTCCTAAGAACACCCAGGGGCCTCATTACCCTACCACCATTGTTTATTTGGAGGGAAGAAGAAAAGGGGAGAAGCAAGATGAAAGGAAGGTCTGTGATCGACTCTTTTCCTGTCGCACAACCTTTCGCAAGGCCAGGTTTGCTCTTGGCGTCTGCATTCAAAAACACACTGCACAGTGTTAGAGGGCGTGTGTGTGTGTGTGTGTGCGTGTGCGTGTGTGAGTGTGTGTGTGTCCGAGGCTGCAAACTTTTGATGGAATTCACTTGATCAGCGCCAGATTGTTTCTGGGTGTCATCTAATCCTGTCTGAGGGTTATTGTTTTGCTATTTTGGGGAGACCCAGGTCCGTTCCCCTGTGAAGTCTTCAGAGCACACTTTGAAGAAAGATGATGTCACGGCTTGAACCACAACCCTCATAAGTTGTAATTAAAAATGAACTGCCTCTGATCACATTACAGGATTATATTGTTACACAGGAACATAGCTCAACGCCTGACACAGAGGATGGTGGTGGGGGGGGGGGGGGGGGGGGGGGGGGGGCGTTAGAAGGAAGGAAGAGAGTTTTAGAGCAAAGGGGATAGTTCAATAGTGAGAGGGTTTTTGTTTATTTGTTTGTTTGCCAGTTAAATGTTAAAATAAAAATTCCCCTTGACCAAATGTCAATAATGTTCAGTAGCTTTCAGTTCAGGGCATTTTTGTTGTTTAGTGTTTGTCCTGTTTCCCTGAACTGCAAGCCAAGTGCTCTGGTACCTTTATGGTTACAAAGTCCTGAAAATCTTTCAGTATTAGTGGATTCCTTTATATACTTGAACATTTCACTAAAGCTCAACAACTGCACTGCAAGAAATTAATTATAGCTGTGACAGAAGCTTCAAAAGATCATACAGCAACACGACAATGAGATGGGCGTGACAGTCGAAAGAATATTTTGGGGAAAAAAAACCCAGCTAGCCAGCTAATTCATGCATTCTGGAAGACATTTTGGTATCTACATGTTTTAAATACAATATTTAACTTATAAAAATATATAAATCGCACAATTCACAAACTTCTGAGGGTAGTATCTGTCTCCTGAGATTTTAAATACTCCTCTATGTTCAGCAGCCAGTCGCTAACTTTGTATATCTGTGGGTTTATGGGAGCTTTTGCACTACAGCTGTCTCTATGTCTGATGATGAGAGCCGTAAGAGTGACCCAAAACAGCAACACTGCTCGCCGTAAAACCAAAACATTTAACTAACAGACGCTAAAACACTCAGTAGAGCTGGTGCCACAATGACGGAGCCCTCATTCTTCACAGTGTTATTAGTGCAGATTTCAATACGAATTTTTCAAAGCCCTTTGTGGCAAAAGTAGTAAATAGCTGAGGCAGAAGTCAGCAATAACTCCAGTAATACGCTCAATATGACAAACTGATGATATCTGGCAATATAATAGTATCCAAGGCTGGATTCTCTTCCCTCATTTCATTTTCTAAACTCTTTGTAATAGATTGTTATTCATGGCTCTGCTGACAAGTTGTGACAAAGGTTTAAAAGGAGCTTTTAGAGGAGAAGTGGTGTGGTGGAAATTAACGGCATTGTCAGATGAAATAGCAGGCATATTGTCCGCCGTCACTGTTCAGAGGTCACCTTGGAAAAGCAGAGGGACTGATTATAATGATCACCTTTAATAAGCAGCTGAAAAGAGCTGACAGGACTGGTTCATGTTTGCCAAGAGACGAGAAATCAAGTGAAGTTATTCAGCGTGTTTTTGCTGTGGTGTAATGCATTGTGTGAAGTGTATTAAATGCAACAAACCCACAGGACACAACATTCACAAAGCTGGAAGCGACAATGCTGACCAAAGTGGCATTATTAGAGTCGGATATCGATTTTCATGAATCTTTTCTCTGTTTTTTTCTCAGATAAAAGCCTCACACGTCTCTCGGAATATAGTAACGTATGAGTCAACTGAGTTTAATAAGGAGATTAGCATTTCAATAGCTTTACACACACACACACACACAGGGCCAAGGTTATTGAAAATATCACATTGCCGCAATCACTTCAGGTATTGATTTGATCAATTTAAGGAATCAAGACTATTTTTAAAACTTTAAACTGCTTCACAGTGTCACCATGAGAACACTTTCAAAATACCAAAGAAGCATTTCTTTAAAAAAATGTGTGTGATTGCTTCGTGCATTGCTGCTGATATTGGATGATTTTTTTGGATGACTTCATAGTTATATGAAAATGTATTGATCTTAATGTATTAGGTGAATTATAGATGCAGTGGGAGTGAACGTAGGCTTTAAAACACTGCACTGGACTGTGATGCATTACATGGGTTTAGTCACAGTTAATCAACCTACTGTGATGAATATCATAAAATATGGAATAGAGTTTGTTCTGTATACAGGTGCAAGGTGAGTAAATGGGCCTTCACAGACTTCAATGCAATATATAATTCATAAAAAGAAATGCATTTCATCAGTGTGCAGCAGTGGAGGACTTTTTTAAAAAATATCACAGAAGCTTGTGTACAAGTGCTGGCCATGAAATACAGTGGGATTTAATAGGCCTCCATATACTCACATAATGCAACAGAGAATTTTGATTTTTATAAAGATGATCTGTCTGAACATTTTGAAATACAGTGTGCAGTGTGTACTGTACAAATAGGTAAATAAAATGGATATCTGTAGGGACTGTGTTTATAATGCATCCAGGAAACAGGAAGAAATGGGAGAAAAAATGTTTTCAAAAAATGATGCTTTGAAGAAACAGATCACTAAATATAAAATGAATTCTAATTCTATAAAAAAGCTGAAAGCCACATAAGATATTGCACAATTTAATATGAACGGTATAAACGATTCTTAAGCTACAAGTGAGAATGAGGAACAATAATAAAGGTAGAATACAAGACAATGCACGTGATTGCTGAAGCACAGCAGTCGTGCCTCAGGTCACCTGGTTTAGCGCTTCGCTCAACAACAATTCAACATGGTGGTTCCACCCACATTTAGTCAAAGCAATTCTCACAAAGCCATGCAAAAGATAAATGTGAATATGCAAACTGTAACCATAGTGCTCTTTTTTTCGCACACACTGTAAAATGTGGACTACTTAAGACAAAGGTTCATTTTTTTGTTTGTTTGCTTACTATCAGCTAGCAGCAGCCAAAGGAAAAGAGCCGTGAAGTCAGCTGTCCACCTCACCATGATCTCTCCATGCCCTCCTCTGAAATCCAATGAGACAGCTAGAAGCATGTTGTGTGTTGTCACAATCTACTCCTCTTCCCTCTTTGTCCTTTTCCTCCATCTGATATTCTGTGAATGATTCCTTTGCTTTAGTGGCTGACTGTTTTCTGCTGTGTTTGGCAGGGGGGCTTGTGGACTCCCAAGGCTGTGTTTTTGTTTTGTGTGTGTGTGTAGGTGTTGTGCACATGTATCTGCACCCATGTCCGTATAATGACAGCGAGTGCTGGGTAGTAAAACCGCTGCCTGTAAATCAAGCAGAGTGCCAGGTGACTGGCGGTGCCACGCTCCTGATTTAAAGCTGTGACATGATTCAGATGACGTGTTGTTTGGAATGTCACACAGTGTTAGAGAGCTGCTTTCCAGTGGTCAGACTGAGGGTGGTGTGTCTGACCGGTTTTGTGCATTTCCAAAACCAACACTCCAAAAGTCTACGCACAACTTTTTCAATTGGTTGTCCATGTGTGTTTAGGTGCGAAAAAGAGCCTTGGTTTCAAATGGCCTGCAAAGTTTATTTAAAACATCTTCTGTCTTTGTGCTCAGCACTCAGCTGCTCACCAGGAATAGATTCCAGGAAAAGTGTCTGCGTGTACCAGCATCTGAAAGCTCCTGAAAAACAAAGGATTTGCTTTCATGCAGAGTTTTGTTCCACTCCTACATTCCTGGTCTTAGTGTTCATCTAACAGTTTAAAAGACTCAGTCTCCAGTGTTTTTCTTCAGCCATATTCACATCCTCAAACATAGCACAGGTCGCCTCTAGCTAAAAGCTCTTTTCACTAGATTTTGTAAATCATCTGATCCATAACAAAGAAAGTGGGAAGTATTTACATTTAAAGTATAAAACTTAGGAGCATTCATTACACAGACGTGCCACTTTCAGGTTGTTACACTACTGTATTTTATTTATCACAATTATTATTATTAGTAGTAGTATTAGTAGTATTTGTAGTAGTAATAGTATTAGTAGTACTGAATGATTTCAAAGGAATGGAATTAGTTGCACAACCGAGCAGAGAAGAAAAAACAAGTCAAGTCTCCATCTCTTAGGTGAGTAGTAAGACCAGGAGGTTTATAACAGACCGCCAAATTCCAATTACACAGGTGCTTCATATTTTTATGTGCAGCTCCACTTCATAACCCCTCCCACCTCCGTAACACACAGCCTTACATGTTTTTGTGAAGCCTTGGTCCTTGTCCCTCTCAGGCTCAACACGATCACTGAGGCACATGAAAACACATATTTCCTCATTCTCATGCTTTATTCAGACAGATTAAAGCCTGACACTGGCCTGAAAATCCCGGTGCCACCTCTCTGAGACCAACAAATATCTGTTCAAATCTTCTCCATACCAGAGGCCAGAAGGCCCACCAGGTCCTCAACCAATCCCAGGCAGGAAAAGAAGGAAATTTAGCCCAGCCTGACTCTGCTCATCAGCTCCTGTCAGGTCCTGTCAGATTCGCGAGTAAATGTCAAGCTCCAGCCCGGATGGCTGCTGAATATTTTTTGTGAATGTTTCTGGGGGGATTCAGGGAAGTGTGCTGTCCTGCTGGAGGGGCTGAGCATGGAAACATGTTTTCTTTCTCTCACTGTGCTACTTCGTATTGGGAGGAGGATGGAAGCAATTACCAGCGCCAGCAGCTGAGAGAGGGCCAAGCCTCTGCACATCAATCAGCATTACTCCACCGCCACTGTTCATGTGTGAGGCAGAGCATGTGAAAGAGCACCCCCGGGTGGTCGCGTTCTTCACGACACCCAGCCAGTTAGAATACCATCACAACTGCAATCTGCTCAAGGGTCTTAAATCTGAATGGAGTCCCCCCCCTTTTTTTTCCTCTAAATTAATTTTCACCACCTAATTGCTATGTTCATTACCAGGGTACAATAATGTCAAAAAACCACTGTCCTGATTTAATTTCCATGGCTGAATGTGAAATGAGTTGGAAAAAGAGGCAAAGCCCTGCGTGTGCTGCTTGTCATTTGGTTCATGTTGAACTGCAAAGCAGCGGCAATTTAGGTTAATGTGGAATGAGGAGGAGGGGAGAGGTTACAAAAAACCAGGGGTAATTTGGTGTGGCAAATTGATGAGTCATCTTTTGTTCGGAGTCTTTGATTGACAAAAGAGCCGGGCGGCATTAGCGTTAGAGGAGCTGGAAATGGTCTTGGCGTAAATTTGTCATTCTGTCACTCTTTTTTTTTTTTTTTTTTCTGTTCACATGGCGACACACTCCCTCTCTCTCTCAGACTTTATGTCTCTCCCTCTGTTGTGTAGTCCGCATGTGTTTAGGATAATTACAGTTTTACTAAGCCTGAGTGTATCAACTGTGACATTTCCACTGTTGGCGTAGCAACATTAGTGGTGCTCTCCCATTATGTCCGCATTAGGGACATCACACATTAGCCAAACTCTCTTCTGGCTGCACTTAACAAAGAGGAAAGGGGAGTTTGGGTGCAAAAAAAAAGAAAAAAAGAAAAACATGACAAATGCTTTCTAAATTTCATATTATCTCCTCTGAATTCTGCATTGGCTCTTCATTTAATGTCCCTAAAATTGCACAGCCGAAAGGTGAGTGGGAACAATCATCCTCCCCTGATTAGTTCTCTGCTCTTGGAGCGCAGTTACCCGAGCTCCATCACCTCATGCATACTAAACTGATGAAAAAGCACAACAGCCAAATGTTTATGCTTTGTGTCTCTAAGGTAGAATGAGTTAAAATAAAACCCTGTTTGTTGTGCGTTTTGTCTACGGAGGATTGGAGCGAGGCGAGGGTGTGTTGTGCATCATATTCAGGTCGTACTTCAAGGCCAAATTGGAGCGAGATGAAAGGGAGAGACAGGGCGCTCTGTCCTGTGACGAATGATTGTTAGATATAACTCAGCCCTAGAGGTAAACAAACAAGGCTGATTTTCCATGGGGTAAAAGGATTTGAGGGTCTGGATGTGTTATCCATGATGAGAGACAGCAAAGTGTCGCACACATCAAGGCCAGTGCTCTCTGAACTGTGCGGGATCATGGACATTTATAAAACTCCTGATGTAGCTATTGATTGTGAGTTATTGTGTTATTAACTGTCACTGAACGCTGATATGACACTGGAAAAATATTTCCACCTTTCAGCCTCTGCACTTCCGGGATGAGGACATCCATTTCTCCTTGCTATGGCAGAGCCAGGCTCCTCATCCATTACACAACTGTCAGTGCCCTGTAGAGAGGAGCACACGGCTTTTAAAGGCAATGAGACGAGCTGATGTGATTGGCCGTGACTGGCGCCAACCCACGCCGCACCTACTGATAATTTATTCCTCCTTATTCAACCTCTTTTACAACTGTGCACACTTGGCACCAGGAGCGGTGCCATACACTCACTGGCTCTGTGTGATTTAAAAAAAAAATACTGAACGTGACATAATGTACAGCATCATGTATGACGGCACACTAATAATTACATCACTGATAATCCAGGGAGGAATCAGGATTTGGAGCCGCTTCTCTGGAATTTATGAGTCTGACACTGCCCTTCATAACACCCAGAGAGGTAATAAACTCAAAATAAGGGTCAGTGAATCCTTCAGAGGAAAGAAAGTTAAGCTTAAATTACTTAAAGCAGGACTTCAGAGTTATTTACACATGCTGCATAAAGGCTTGCCTTTTAAACAGGCTTTACACGTCTAAACACGACCCGGAGCATATTTTTCACGAGGTGAATCTTACATTTTACATAACCGTAATTGTGTGTTGGGCCCTGCCAAAACGCAAGTGACCTACAATCAATACTGTGCCTGAACACATCCTGTGTAATCCTGTGATGTCGCTGTTTTACGACACATTCAACAGCAAAACTGAAATTATGAAGACGCGTTGTACTTTTTCTCATGGTTGCAGTGTGTAGTGTTAGGCAGTAGAAAAAATGTGAAATGAAGAAAGTACATTTGATTTTAAAATAGCAGGTGATCAGCTGGTTAATCAGCCCTGTCCAATGGCATCATTTTAACAAAGCCTAGTGCCTCATGTCTTAGATATACTGTGAATGTCACAGTGGTCAGATTGACCCGTTAGAGTGCCCTGAGGAAAGACACGAACAAATAGGCCCCTATTAGCACTCTGCAACCTACACAGTTCTTCTGTGCTACCTGACCTCAGGTTTGCTCTGTGGTCCTTTCATTAATCACAAATCAATTTAGCAATATGAAAAGACATAATGGAGGTCTTGATTTTGTCAGAGGGCCATGAGATCAGGTAATAAAACGAGATCCATTTTAAGGTCCTTATCATGTTAAAATTGTGCTTTAATGATGCTCTGAGATTTTTTTTTTTTTTGGCCAGTCAGAACTGATTTCTTCCTCTGAGATACTTGATAAACACAGGCCCAGGACTGTGAAACTCCAGAGCTGCTACTAAAAGCTGCATTATACCATCACTCAGTGGTTCTGTGACAGATGGCCCATTTTTCTGTGAATCAGTAATGCATTCTCAAAAATCCAAAAATGCGGAGGGGGTTATAAAACACCAGAAATCATTACGATCAACATCAGTTCTTTACACAACAAGGATACTGTCTTACCGTAGATACAGAGCTGGAAAACATAGGAGAAGCCAGGTGTTTTAAGTTGTTTATCGGACTGTGCATGTGTCATATGTATAATGGGAAATAAAACTGTAGGTGAATGTGACTAACATGATAATAACTCCGTTCTCTTAGAAATCGTGTTCCCATGAAGGCAACTCCTTTTTCAATGAGCCCGCAACTGCCTTCCATATCCCGTCCCTCTCGTTTCACACCTCCCGTTGACTGCTGCAGTCACACTGACGTTAAAATGACTTTTTCAGAGTGTGAACCAACTCTACATGTTTCTCAACAGTTTCCACTTAATGACGTACGCCAGAAATCACACTGTACCACGTATAAACAATTTAACAATCACTTTCTGCCTTTGTCTCATTTTTCTCTGTTATCCCATTACTTTCCTCCTCACATTATTTCACTTCTCTTTCCATTGTACAATGATCTTGGGAAATATATCAAATTAAAAAGGCAGGAGGCTGTCAGGATTATGTTTCATAATAAATGTAAGCGTCACCTAACAGCTTTAAAAGTAGTGCAGATGAGCCTCTTATCTGCCAGATCCATCACCTTCCTTATAAATCTCAATTTATACTCTCAACTACTTACAACTTACCTCTAGGAATAACAACTTGTGAAACAAAGTGCTCCTCACCTTTTATGAATAATGGGAACTAAATACTTCCTGGCTACCCACTCGTGAGTCTCTGATCACAGATCTGTCCTGCTGCTTCCTTATGGGCAAATTCGAAAGTAAAGGGACTGTGAGAATGTCACACAGAGGGGAACATTTCGCTGACTCAGAGACTGGGAAATGACCCACATCAGCTCAGCAAGTTGTTCTCACTTAGCTTACACGCATCTGACATCGGCCGGCGCTCTGGGAACTGTCCCTGGTCAGTCTCATTCTCACAGACACCCTGAGGAGGAGACTATAAATGTGCATCAGCATGTAAGAGATGTTCATTCCCCAGTGACAGCATTAGCTTTAAAATGGTATCACCACAGGCAGAGGATGTTTTAAGATTCTTTTGAAGAGTGACTGGTGGCTATAAGTGATAATAAAGAATAAAGACCACCACAGAGACCACCGAGATGTAAGGTTTATTCCCGTGGTGTTAAGCTGCAGCCTTTTTGACGCTTTGGGGCTTGTGCCGGCAACCTCCAAAACTTCTAAAAAGACTAAAAAGAGATTTAGCGTTGCACTTCTTCAACACTGTCGGACCCACGACAGACAGTTTGAATAAAGGATTAAAACTGATGCAGAGGAACCAGAGATGTCTTCTTTTTTTATTCCACACATTCTTCTTCCTTGTCAAAACATGGTGCCTAGATTACCCACCATGCAATTCAACCGTCATCTGTTCAGTAGGAGATTCAGGTGTGTTATACTAGCAGTGGCTAATGAAGACTCAAGCAGAGAGAGAGGAGCAAGCTACAGAGCTATTTCAAGTAAACCCTACTCTTTCTAACTACACGACGCTAACTCAAGTTACATCACTTGAGACAAACTATCGCACTTTGCACAGCTTCTTCCCGGAGCCACAAAAGGCTTCATAACCTGCCAGCATTTACCCTGACATGTACAAGGCTACTGCTCATCACCACCTTTTCCATGTGCTTCACATTGAATGCAGTTTTTGCGATTGCGATGGCAGGCCTTTAAACTGGAACTGCTGATGCTGGTTCAGATTAGTCGCAGACATTTTGTGAGGTCATTTTGAAACTGCATGGACTGAATTACATGTTTAATGCACAAGTAGCTGCTTGAACCTGTTTCAGGTGAGAGGCTGGAGGAGGAACATGGTATGGAGGAGCTGGTCGAGCTGTGGAGCAGGTGGATGGAGCTGAGGGCAGACAGGGACAGGCAGCTGAGCGGACAGATGAAGCAGAGCAGGCAGAGGAGGTAATGGTGGAGCAGAGCAGGTAATGAGTCTGCACAGGCAAACACGGGATTTAGAAAAGTTCTGGCGAGCGCAAAGAATCTGGCCGTGGAGTTTGTACTGCACGGGTGACTGAGCGACCTGGTGGAGGCTGGCGGAATGAGCCGGGGTTGTATACTGCAGAGGACTGAGCTGATCAGGAACAGGTGTGCAGATGGAATGGTGGGAGAAGAAACCGGAAAACAACGCCTAGCACACACACACATACAAACACGGAGAGAGACAAACAGGGAACAAACGTGAGGTGCCAGGAAGGAGAAACCATGGGAAAACACCGGGATAAGGGAGAGGCACAGCAACTACTGCTAGACAAAAAGACGAATGTTTTGCACGCGTTCTGCCTTTTGATGCAAACTCCAGCTGAATTTACACTGCGCAGTGACCTTCATGATAGGTCATTGCACAGTGTCTTTATAATCTCCATAAACTGAGGCAATGTGGTCAGCAGTGACCAGCTTAAGTTGCTTGTTAGCCTCACAGAACCCAACAGGGGAAAACTGCGGAGACATACATACATTATGCTACACTTATCAAATGAAGCAGGCTGCTCTTAAAGATAAGATGTGTACACATAATGCATTTTTGATACTCATGTGCAGCTCAGTGGGAGATTCAGATGTGCTAAATGTGGGTGTATGTACAAGTTAGAGGGAAGACAGAGAGGTTAATATGTTGTACGGACGAGGTTCAGTGAAGACAGGAGATAAGGGTCGTTCAGTTGGGTATGTCCTTGTGTGGCTTTGCCTGCACACACACACACACACACACACACACACACACACACACACACACACACACACACACACACACACAAACACACACACACACACACACAGCCATCATTTCAAACATGATTAGCTCCACAAGCATCAATATCTAGAGGAGAGTGTTCCACCCATTAGCAGTTTCACAGACAAGCAGCAAAGCAGGAGATTAAGAGCAACATCTCTCTGACTCTGAGAGAATCTTTTCATATACATGCTATTTTGAAGCGATAGCAGATATATAGGATATCATATGGAATATTTTCTATGATGCTTAATCTATATCAGAGACTAGAGGTGAAAATAAGACTTGACTTGTGATAGTGTCTCTGCAGAAATGGGACCAATCCAAACTGTGCTGAAAGTGCATTGCAATGCGACAAAATGTCACAAAATAACTTAACTTACTTAAAACACATGCACATTAGTGATGAAGTCAATACACTCCTCTCTGCCTCTCATCGCCTAAGTTGACCGCAAGGAATACAAGGCAGGATCAGGACACTGAGGATATCCCCAGGTTTCCTATATACTGTACATCTCATATGCAGAGAAAATTCATTAGATATAACAAAAGGCCAAAGAGGGCAAGATATTGTCAAGTTCTATATTTATGTAGTGAATCAATGAACAACATGTATAATATTTGCATATTTGGCTTCAGCTGTCACTGACTAACAAAGTTAATAAAGGAAGGAGGATTTATCTTCCTCATATACAAACAGTGGGTTATTTTTATACGATGTGCATGTGCACCTTATTGGTAAAACAGTTTCTCACTAATTTAAAGGCCAAATCAATAATTTCTTTCCAAACCACGCGCTTGTCGCCTCAGTTTTGCATAACCACTCTCTATGCCATCATAAATTTGCAAGACAGAACTCTAAGTCACTGCAGATTTGCATGAAAAAAAAAAGACGTCAACCACCAAAACTCCCCTTTAACACAAATCTGCATAATACTTCCACTGTCATCATAAATGTTCATAAAAAAAAACTCCCTGCGTTATGTTAAAATAGCACATAAGTCCCTTCCTTCACATCAACTTTGCATAAAAAAAACTTCCTAAATTTGCATCAAGTTCCTTGCATCACCTAAACTTATGCCTACTGTGATTGTAACTGTCATGTTTTGGACATTTTGGACCCTTCACTGCATAAGCTGAAAACCTGTCATCTTCACATTACATCAGTGCCACAAAGTAAATATAAAAATAGCTTCACCTGAAGGAGAAGAGATTTGGTTTTCCAGTCAGCGAAATCATATTTTCACTACTTTTTAATAATTACATGGTAACCTGAAGTGCATAGTGCATATACATTACATAGTGTCTGCAGCTGCTGTGCTGTTAGCAGTAGTGCTAACACCTGTACCTTGAAGCTGAGCAGGTTAGAATGGCCTGAGAGATCTGGTCCATCTGTAAGAAATACTTTAAAACCAGTATAAACCATATACTTCTGGCTTTGTCAAACCTTGAAGGTTCATCATATTTTACGAGTTTAACTTGTTTTGAATGGAAAACCTCGAGACACCCATATTCTGCTGGTTAAAATGGAGCAGTAAATAATAGAATATTTCACTCTTAGATGCCAGTGAGCAAATGCCATGGATTTATAAGTCTGTTCACCTTGACCCCAGAGAGGAAAGCTATCTTGCATAAAACAGCCCATTATTCCAGGGATTTGACTCCATTTTGGATGATTCTGGACCTTTGGATTTATTTTCCAGTCCCAGTGTGGAGCAACAGCACAGAAATTGTTGTGCCCTATGAGCAGCAAGGCTGAAAGCTGAGAGAGTGCTGAGTTTGGAGTGGTGGATCAGCATGTATCACCACAGACCTGCAATCAACCTCAGTGTTTTTATTAAACATAGACCATGATATTTTCTGACCATAACGTTAATTGTAGTTGTGCAGATACCGCACAAAGCAAAGCAGCAATGCTAACAGCTCTGTGTGTTTGTACAGCAGGGCTTTGGTCTAAATGCTAATGTAAGCCTGCAAGGTCATAATGCAGTCTGCTAAAATCAGAAGCAGTAATATTGTGGGCCTATTTGTAGATTTGATCAAAATATAAGAGAAAGTCAGAAATGAGACCACAGGCGGATGCTTTGAAAGGGGGCAGAACAATCACAAGTCTCTGAGGAGAATGTGCTGGGCTGGAGAGTATGAAGCCAATTCCAGCCTTGTTTTTCTCTTCCCTTTGTATTCTTTCAGATCTATGTGGCCTCAATCCCTCTTTCTCTCACTCCCCGCTATTTCTCTCACTTTTCTGATAATTAATAGGTTATTAATATTTCAGCAACGCACAGAAGAACACACACTCACAAAGAGGAGTCACATTCAATTTTTGATTTTAGCTATTGTTTGTGAGTTCAATGGTGGCACACTTTTAGAAATTGCTCTTGAATATCTCTACTGAACTTTAAAGAGACTGAGTGGTTATTGAATGTGACTATACAGGGGCAAGAGGCAGAACTGATTTTGTAAAGATATGAGAGGGAATGGGCAGACAGAAATATTCTGCCTTGTGGTGGCATTAAATTCTATCACCAGCTGCACAGTATGCAACAGAGCATCCATCAATTCCAATATATGGATCTTGATGTAAAGGCAATAGCTATGAGTTTTTGATCAAGGGCATGTATTCTGTATTCCACATGCATGTGAACCTGAGAATACTGTATGTACGAACTCATCTCAAGTGGGAGTTGAGCCTCTCTCAGGAGACGTAATTAGAGGGAAATTTTTGATGATGAAAATGCTTCTAGGCGGATTTTCAGTGCAGTGTATCTGGGATTAACTGTACATTACATGGGCTTCTAATCCATAGGCACACTAAACCAGGAATTTGCATGCATGATTAGCATTTTAAGCCAGCTATTAGATGAGAATAATACTGTAATTCACCTAAAATGGCTTGCAGTGTTTTGACTGCTCTATAGTCGGCATGAACTATTCCAATAACCTGAAATGGGAGATGTAAACAGACTCTTGGAGAAATCCCAGTGGAGTAATACAGGCAAAAATTAACCACAGTATTTTAAAATGTTTATTTACAAAGGGAAGATTTTCCAGTGTGACTTACCTTTTTTTTTTTTTTTTTTTTTTTTTTTTTAATTTAGCTGTAACCTGATTCTCACTTGCACAGTTATACATGTTAAATTTTTCAGTACAACCAGGCTTCTAGTTTTGGCCTATGAACAGCTCCTTGGGAGTAAGTGGGGCTTATTAATGTCAGCTGTACAGAGAGGAGAAAGTGCTTCTTATTCAGATTCTCCTCACAGGCTACCAGATGGTCTCGATCTGAACTGGCTTCTTTCTGGCCAAAAAAAAAAAAAAAAGTTTTTTTCTCCTATCCTTTAGGCTAACTCCATATTGAAGGATTTGAGAATGAATTTTGGTTTAAGGAAAATTGTAGGAAAATTGTATTCTTTGTACTCTTTGTACTACTAAATTGTACTATTGTAACTTGCATTTCAGGGTAAATGGTCCGTTATCATTCTATCATTCTATCACTTCTACACACTATGCTTAAATAATTGGCTTTCCAGTCATGCTTGTTCAGAACTGTCTAAAAGACAACACTAAAAAACATATTTTAATGAAACAGTACTTCAGCTTCTGCTCCTGTATACTGTTTTTATTTTTTGTTTGTTTGTTTCTAGACATCGCAGAGCCTGATGGGAATGTCTCTAGTTATTCAGATATTTCACTTAAAACTATAGTATCAGTGTCATGATGATGTAAGATCACTAATTCAGTTGGATTCATCATCTGAGGATCATGAATGTCGCTATAAAACACAAAATGGCAATTTGTGGCAATCAGAAATATTCACTGGATAAGTGAACACTTTGACATGCTGGTGGTGCCTGATGCAAAGTCAGTGGATCACTACAGTCAGTAAAATTCATCCTCTAGGGACCATGCCTATCTGTAACAAATTTCATGGCAATCAATCTAGCACGCACTTAGCAGAGATATATAACAAAAATATTTCAGTATGGACCAAGTGGTGGACTGACACGACTGCTACTGCCATCCCTGGAGCCACTCTAAAAATGTCTTCAGAATCTTCCATCAACTATCTCAGGAAGTACAGTCCAATGTCACAGAATTTACTTTCACACTGAGAGTTCTCGACTCCAAACTTTTCCTTGGGTTACTATGATTTTTCCCTTGGGAAAACAGAACTTTAGCAAACAAGGGAAATGAAAAGGTCATTCTGAGCCCCCTTTAACTTTAACCTCTTCTAGTGCAGCCTCCCACAAACTCATACCGCTCTCCAGAACTCTTGCTATTCTTCTGATTCCTTCAAGAACATTGCTAAGTTCTGAAGACTGTATCTTTAAGAATTCATCTCCTGGCATCCATGTTCCTGGTGCCTCTCTGAGCATGTCTTGTAGATGCCCTGTTCCTGAATCAGTATTCCACAGATGGAGCCAAGCCTCCCTCTCACTGTATGATTGTGTTCCTGTGCAGGGAATAAGATCTGTCTGTCAACAGGTAGACCAGCAGCTCCCCAGAGTCCAGACATTGGAGCAAAGCTTAGGCCCGATTCCTTACATTGGATGGACAAGAAAAGGACAGGAGCCACAGTTGTGTGCGTTGGTGACACATACAATTTCTGAGAGAGACCGATAGATGGCCAAGGACAGATACAGATAAATATAATCCACAAATGTCTAACATTTGGATTCAGTCATCCAGGAACACACATACAGACAGACACGCACACACTCTCAGATATACTGCCATAAAATCATTACATTGCACACAATGTCATCAGAACTTACTATTCATAATGCTCTGAGACACAATAAATTACTGCACACTTCACTAGCAGCAGTTAGGCAGTAAGAAGATGGTGGCTTGGCTTAATGGGTGCCTTGCTTGCTCATGGACATGAGCAGAATAATGGACTCTGCGTGTATTAGGGTTGGGCAACACATAATATGAGAAGAAAGGGACTTGTCTACCAGTTGTGATACTGCTGCACCATTTATAACAAGAGCACATTGGACGCTGTTCCCTGGCTTGATGGTTTGATCCCTCGTTCCCCTGAACCAAGCTTGCATCAGCAGGGAAATCAGGTATAAAAACCTGTGCCAAATCAAAAATGGTGATCCACTGTGGCAACCCCAAAGGGGAGCAGCTAAAGGACAACAATAACAACTGTATTTCTTCAATATTCATATATGGCAACTGCTGTATGGGTGAAGGTTGTTAAAGATTAGGGGAAAGGAGTGCAGTTACAGTGAAAAGTTCTTTGTTTTTGAAAAAGTCAGGGTTAATATTAGGTCAGTCTGTGCATACTCAGATCCTTGGCATTAAAGTTAGATGTGTAACACCCATCTTTACACCACCATAACCTTCTAGCCTGGCTGCAGGCTTCTGAATTGCTGAGTTTTTCAGCTGATCAAACAGGTCTGGTGTTTTCTTCACCAGTAGAAGTTTTTCATGGTTGGAAAAAAACATCTGAGAAAATCTGAGCTTTATAGGTAGGACTAAGAATGGGAACATCACCTTCCTGTGCCTGAGCCAGAAAATCACTGACAGAAAACGGCCACAGAAATTCCGACAAGCTCAAATGAGATCAGCGCAACTAAACACGTTTTGAGTTGATTTACAGAAAGAAAAACTCTTAAAGTGGGATATTCCTTTGATCCACATGACAAAGCTTAAGTTAACAGCTCATAGCAACTGCTACCGTAGCTTCCACGGCGAGGCTGATACATCACTGATTGTTTGAGGCAAAATAATCTCCCAAGCTGAAAACTGCTTACATGAACTAAATGTCAGACTGAATAATGACATGAAACAAAATGACTTTCTTTCTGGCTACATAAAAGGCGCACTACTTCCCACACTGGCGTCAACCATTGGATATAAACTGACCATTTGCTAAACCCCTTCCCTGAACGGCAATTGTCCAATTGCAACTTAGCAACTGTAACTAGTCACAGCAGACATGTCAAGCCTTGGATTTCTCATCATGCCACAGTGGTGTGTATGGGGATGTAGATAGAGCAATGCTCAGCATTTAAAGAGCATGGAGGGTGGAGTTTTTTTTTCCCCAGCCTTTCCAAAACCAGAAACACAAAAGCAAGAAATTTAAATTATTTAATTTAATTATAATATTAGCTATCATTAGCTTAATTAAGTAGTTATATACCCCTATATACAAATCTGGCAGGGACAGTCAGCATTTCAACCCTCCTAAAATCATGTAGCCCCCTTAATTCATGTGCTGCTCATCTTTCCACTTCTATTTTTCGTTTTTAAATGAACTGACATATGATTGTGTAGACAAAAAAAAAAGTTTTTCTGTTTGACTTGCAATAATGCCAGCTCAACAGAATAAAGGAGAATGGGTGATTCTTATCAGCTCTGTAATCCAGGACAGTTAGTGAGTAGTCTATACTGATGGCCTTTACTCTGGTGAGTCAGCAGGTGTCTGTTCCATCTACAGTGTCTAACAGGAGCAATGTTGTCACTGTCAAGCCACAAGTACACACGACAGATCGGCTGGTTAAATTTTATGCAACCAGACTGCTGAAAAATAACCACAGAAACCTCAGTGCTGCAGTGTACATTAAACTTATTGTTTCAATTAATTACTCTAGAGTTTCTGCTGATAATGAGCAGGCGTGTTGGATCCTGACACTTTGAGAAGAGTTCACACAGTCTCGTGAAATGCAGATCAATTAAAACTTCCAATTTTCGTTTTAACAAGTCTCTACATTTTTAATAACAATGCAGGCAGACATGTTGCTGCAATTACCAACATTATGTGATAAGAGACTGTTCAGGTTTTATGGTAGTATTTCCAAAAACAACAGTATTTTCTTTGTGGACTATACCAGGATCATGTTTATGTTACAGTGTGAAGATGAAGCAGGAAACTATTTCTTTACCAGATTATCGACAATATTTTTTTTTCATTAATAAAGACATACAATATAAGAAAATAGCCTTGACCACCTTTTTAATTCTACTTTCACTGTAAATATCACTCTACAGTGGTATTTATAAGCAGATGGCTACAGATCACTGTATAATAAATAAACCTCTGCACAATTATGAATGGAAAACATCCATCCATTTTCAATACTGCTTGATCAGTCAGGGTCGCAGAGGAGCTGGAGCCAGGGTACACCCTGGACTGGTCGCCAGTCAATCGCAGGGCCGACAAACAGGGCCGACAGACAACCACACACACACACACTGAGTGAATGGAAAACATAATGGCCGTAATTTCTTCAAGACATCCAAAGTGAATTCAAAAGTGAACCGAACTTAAAAGAGACATGATGTGCTCCTGGCAGTATATCTGAGGTGCTGTGTTCACATTTTGACATCCCACACAACAATAAGTTTCCCCTGGAAAAAAAGCTCTCTACAGGATTGCCAAACTATCAGTGCATCATGACGGGGAGAGTCCTGAGGAAGAAAGTAGTGAATGTGATGATGCCATGATTGTCACAAGCTCTTACACGCCCACCTTTAATGTATGATAATGTAGCAAACCGAACAGTTAAATGTCAGTATCTGCAGTTAGACTCCCACCCAGGAGACCTTATTGGTTTGCTGTATTATTGCCACTCTCTTCCTCTTCCTTACTACCACCGTCAAACACAGGAAAAACTGGCAATTAAAAAAAAAAATCAAATGATCAAATAATCAAATCATCTGCTACTATTACCATTGTTTAAAACTGCATCATTTGTTGTCCATGACTTAAAGCTTGAACAAAGTAGCACCAGTAACTATGGCAGTGGACCACAGTGACAGTTGCAGGCTGGAGATACTGGGCTTTAACAAAGTCTTTAAATTGTCTTAATTATCTTTATTCCATTGGATTAGACAAATACAGACTTTCCTATCTGCTTATTTTTCTACAAAAGTTTCCAATTGAATACAGAGAATACTTATCTTACCAAAACACACATCAATATTCCAATTTAAAATGACCAATACCTTGATAGAAGGTTTTGTCCGTACTACATACCCCTCGTGTGGAATATATGTAAGTAAAAGTATATGATTTACTGGCCAGACCACTGTAATCCATACTTCATGGACAATAACAGCACATAAAGGCATAAAGAAAAGTATTATTGGCTTATTTTCTGCCTGCTAATGATTCCGTCACACTTTAGTGAGCAGCTAATAATATATTACCCCCCCTCCCTCCCTCCAAAAAAAAAAAAACAAAGCCACTAAGGCAGAGGCCATCTACAGTATACTTAACAGGGCCCAGTGTTGATAACGTGCCAAAATGCTGTGAAATTAACTTGCTTTGCACCTTTAATTCCAAGTGAACCAAAGCACTGCTGCTCAAGAAGCGGATGAGAGTGCAATTGTAAGGAAGCGTACTCAGGAGGAAGAGGAAGGAGAGAGAGATGAATGTGTTCCATAGCAGATTGTGCTTAATTACATCCTCAAGAATAGAATATGAAGGCATCAATTATGCCCACTCACCTACCGAATGTTCTGCATTAGGTAAACAGGAGGATACTGTTTACTCTTGACAAATGCGCTCCAGAGAGCATGAATAATTGTGAAGGGCACAACCTCTGCCTTACACAGATTAATATTTATGAAGGCAATTTTGTCTTTTAATTTTCTCTGAGAGCTCAGCAATTGCAAAGGTTTATTGGAGTTGTGGAAGGACATCAAGGTTTAAACCAAACGTTTTGGTTTTCACTCTTTATTTTCCTGCTTAAAGCAGGCCTGTCCCTGGCCCCTGCTTGGCTGAACCTGCAGATCGATCTGAGCTATCATCACATTTTATTATCTGAGATGAGAAACTCTCTCTCTCTCTAGCTCTCACTCACACACACACACTCACACAACGCTTCTTACATTTTACCTTTACTCAGCCTCATCTCAATACTGCATCTCTCTCTTTGTCTGAACTTTCTCATATAGAAGCGAACAACTTCTACCCATAGTTCTTAGAGAACTCATGTACTATGTATGGCATCGATCAGAGAACAAACACAGCGCTTCCCTGCCTCCTCTGCTCCTCTCGCTTACCCCTGGAGACATTGTTTATCTTGTTTATATGTTGGCCCAGTTGCCTGGTCTCTGTGAATGTGTTTGTTGTTTGTTGCTTCCCCTGGCAAAAATCGTGGACAGCGAAGCATCGAATGTGGGCACGGTCAGATCTCATGTCATCCCGTTGTTGTATTTCACTCCATCAAACTGCCAATCAACAGTCAAGCTGATACACAAAAACAAAAAGCGAGAAGAGGAAGTGGGGAAAAAGAAGGTAATGCCCTTCAGTGTTTGTTCAATAAGATGAGATAAAGACAGAAAGAGGGTTCAACTTTTTCTTTTCTGCCATGCTGCCAGGTGGAACAGGTTGTTATTTCAAGATTGTCGGTAGATCCCATCATCCCTCATGCCAGTGATAAATTGTAAACCTATACACACACACACACAAACACCAACTGAGGCAATAAAATCCTTCACAGTCACAGTTCCTTCAGCCTCTCTCTCTCCGGAGTCAATAGTTCAGATTTAATAGCCATATAACTCCCAATGGGAGCAAATGAAACCAGATGATTGTAGCTACTGTTAGTTATTGCCGTTGTGGCTTCACAAATAATTCCACAGACTTATTAGTGACACAGTTCTACATGCAGACCATTATTAACTATAAACAAATGAAACCTCATTGGTTCTTAATAGACTGCTGCTTTGTGTGCGTCTGGTGTTGTTGTTGTCACATCATTTCATCCAGGGAGAAAAAAAAATGCATTTCAGCACTAACATAAATTTGACTGATCACCTGGACTCTTCACTTTTATGGTGGCAGTGAAAACCTCTTATTTCACACATCATCTAAAAGTCTCCCATAAACGCTCAACTGAGCTCATATGCAGTTATTTACAGGACCTGCACTGAATGTACAAAATATTGAGGACATATTTTCCTGTTATTGAATCGAATCTCCTTCTTGCACAATCACCTCAGAGCTCCACAATCCTTCCTCCTTCCTCCTGCTTCTCTGCTCTCCGTCCCCTCCTCTGTGATTGGCATGGATTTAATAGGGCAAATCAGTGGAGGATAATGGCTTTTACCTGGATTCACCTCATCAGCGTATTTCAAGCGAAGAGCATATTTAATGCACGTTAAGTGTGCTGTATATATTTAGCTCATGGCTAATACCACCGCTGAGTTTGCTGGCTACTTATTCCTCATCAATGGAGAGCTGTCTTTCTGCAATGATGCGTCTGTAAAGAGAGAAATTTGTGAGGAAATGAAGGTGATCATCTGGAAAAGTTATGTGATTAGAATTGACTTTGCCTTCTGTGGAATAATCACACTGATTACATGTCAATAAGCGTTCCCTTCATTAATTCCAAAACTTGTACACTGCAGACTGTCTTTGATCGTGGAGATAGTTTCTCCCTGCAATACTACAGATGGCAAAGCTGAAAAGCCTCTGAAGCAGCATTTAGACAACTACAACTGTGCTAAAACTGTCTATGGAGACGCAGAAACCTTATGCTTCAAATATTGTCATTAAAAAATATCAGCCGAGCCAGTTCTTACAGAGCGATAACAAAAATCTACTTTATCTATATTATTAATGTAAGGTAGATATACAGTACATGAGCAGATGTTCATTTGAAAGGCATTCACTTTAATGCTACGATATGAGGTTCATATATCTGAAATCATTATTATAATTTAAAAAGAATATTTTTCCTGCACTGATATTTCTATCAATGAGCTTGGCAGCTTATTCTTGCCACTGGAAACAACACTCAAGGTCCACTTATTCACTTATTCTGCAGCTTCCAACCACAGCACACAGTCTTCTTCATATTGAGTGTGGACCTTAACTACAGATTATCAACAAACTGCTGTTTCCAAGGTCAAGAACAACCTGCTAAGTTCTTCTTGTTGATCTGTGTTGATCACACAATATTGGTGTCATGGTAGCTTAGACATTAATTTCATGACTGACCACGTGCACCAATGCAGAGAAGTCACATCCAAAAATGAAAACTTGGCAGCTAAAAAGACACAACATGTAAATAAGACAACCTCTGAGTGACCTTTATTCTCCTTCAGTAGGGGTTTTACCACACCACCTGTCTCTGCGCTAAGCTAACATGTCCCCACAGGAGACTGTCCTCTGAACGAACGGAGAAAACAGTAATGCCAGCCCTCCATTAAACTCCTGATAAGAAAGAAAACAAATAAAATCCTAATATGGGACCGTAATGGAGAAGTACTGTGAATTTCAAACCTCTGCTCATTACTGAAAAAAACATTTTACTGTTACGCTTTACCAAGTAAAGCATTACTATCCAACACTGATTAGTATCCACTGGAAGTTGAATAAACAATAATGTTGAATTATAGTCTAATTATAGGCTGTATACAAAAAGTGACTGCTTACAAGTTACTGGGTGACAAGAAAATGCACAGACATTTGTCACATTCATTAAATATATGATGAGGGAAGTTCTTCTTGTTGATCTGGATATTCACAACATGAAAACTTTCTTTTTTGACTTATAAGATAAATTCTTGCCAAATCCCATGAAATACCTGAAAGCCTAAACTGTTCAACTAGCAGACTAATGCCATATTAATTAGAAATGTCAAAAAATCTGGATATAAAATTGTCATTTCCTCCCTACTACATGTTTACAGTATGAGTCTAACAAATGGAGGTATTTAAAAGACTAAATGATGAGTTTCAGGTAGTGATTTTTGATTAACAACATAATTTCTTAATATTATTGTAAAAAAACAAAAACAAAATCAACCCACACTCCATTTAAATACAGACATTAGCAACTTTACGTCAGCTGCAATCAGCTGAAGGATACAGACTAAAACAAGCATTGCTAAAGAGTGTGTGGGCCGTGTTAAATGCTTACTCATACAGAGCTCCTCTCGCCTTCCTGTCTTAAACTTCTTAAATCACAGGCGTCTCAGTAGCAGCTGGAAGTCGCTTCTATTCAAATGCCACAGTTCCCCTGAGCACACATGGCAGATTGTTAATTACGACAAGTCTGGGGGAAAATTACTTTATCGATTTGCATCAGGCCAGCTACTCAGAGAGAGAATACAGAGAGGCTGGGGCCGAATTTGACTGAGTGTGATCTTTATATAAAACAGCCTTTTCTGTCCAAGCTGCTGTGGCGAGTGTTTGATATCACTTGCGACAAATTTACTTTAGCCCCATAACGTCTCTATCAGTTATGCATCATTGGTACTTTGCGGCTGAGGTGAAGGCACCCGGCTTTGGGGCGCTGCATTCCTCCGTATGTTTGACAGTGTGAGATTTGGCACTGCTGGCTGTTCGGCTATAGCACCTCTGGGAGTGCTGCAGAAGTTCTGAGAGGGAAAGGACAGTTGTGCAAGAGGGGCTGAGTGGCAAAATAGAGTAGGATGAAAGAGGAAAAGATTGAATAGAGGGGAAGAGGGGAAGTGAGAGAGAAATAAAGAGAGGTCAGGGACCCAGGAGGGAAGTAGAAGGACAGAAAGAGAGAGAAAATCTAATGTGCCAAGGCCAGAGCCAGATAGACAGAGCCACCCTGGGCAATGGAGACATCCGGGCTGACATAACTGGCCAGAGTCCAGGTGAGAAAAAAAAAAAAAAAAGGGAAAGACAGGCTGTACGGGGAATTAACTGAAGGGCCAGGGGCATGGTTTCAACAGCCATGTCTGGAGAACTGACAACTGTAGGTGAGCCAAGAGACACTGAGGAAATATGTCAGGCAATCAGCTAAAGCTGACAAGCGTAGCCGTGGTTGCTAAAAATCTATTGACTCGATAGGAGCTGACTGCTTGATATGTTTCTCCAGAAGTGCTCAGTGAGGTGGGGGCAGTGTGGCCAGTCCGGTAATGTTTTCGCTTGCGATGAGCAATGAATTTAAATTTCAGTACTCAACATACAAAGCAGCATAAAAGGCAAACTTATCAACCTCTCAGTCTTCACAGGTACGCTCTAATTGATGTGGTTTCCAAACACGGATACATATATCTGTACTTGTCAACATGCTGCTGCAAAGCCACACACATTAGCACATGCACTAAGACTTTTTTTTAATCTCCTCTTTTTTTTTTTAATATAAATCAATCACATCGTTGTTTGAGAGACCACGTTAGAGAAAACAGACAAACAAACTAAAGTCTTTAATCTATAATTGATCTGATACGGGGATAGATGTTTAGCCCTTGGCTAATAACATCATGTTCCTGACATCAGCCAATCCATTTGCCAAGACTAAAATGATCTTTATTTATTCCCTTTGATGAAAATGTACCATAGCTGGTCCAAGCTAACAGCACGTCTCATAAAGATATTCAGCAGAAGACATGATGAAGACATCTGAGAAATTAGCTTCCTAGTATGGCCTGCTATTTTTATTACTAATATGATTTTGTGGATGGACAGATCTTTCTTTCTGAAACACTGATTTCATTTCCTGAAACGCTCTTCGGGGTATACAGTCGAGTCTTTTCAACCATGAGCCATATCTTTTCCCCTTGTTTAAATTCCACAGGACGACCCCTTTGCATTGTGAATGTTGATGAGCGCTGATTAAACAACGCTCTGTGCAAAAACACCTGTGACAGCCAGCGATATTTACTGGATGTTTATCTACTTCAAAGCAATCTTGTTATCTCATTATCTCATTATCTTTGCATTCTGGTGAGCCTTCATTTGCTGCATTGTGCTAAATGAGTCTTATTAACACCCGCCTCTGTCCTTGAGAAGAGAGGGAAAGAAAAGGACAGGTTGATGGGAGGGATAATCTCCACTGTAGCTCAACTTTAAGTGGTGATTTGTTCAAATTTACCGGGGATGTTATTCACAGGGTGTTAGGAGGCATCACATTCACATCAAGCTCGTTAAGTGTGGATTTAAGTACATAAAATGAGAAAGACTCTGTGTGACAGACTGTGATAGACTCTGAAGGTTTAATATTTCTTGGGGTAAGTGTAGAGTTAATTGAAGTCTCATACCTCATTGCTTTTATGCAGAGGGCACATCCATGTCACAAAGCATTTTTCATTCCTAGAGACAGATGTGCAGAGAGAAAAGGGACCAACAACCTACAGCTGTGATATCAGCCCTGTGAGGCTGGACTGGGGCAAGGCAATGGTTTGAGCTAAATACTCGCAACTCGAACTAAATACTTGAGGAAATATACTTGGTTTCATTAAACCACTGACATTTGGTTGTTTTGTTGATGAATCAATGAGTAGTTTGGTTTATAAAGTATTAGAAGAATAAAAAACACTCATCAGCCCCAAACTGAATTTCACCAGAGTCACTGGGAGTGACGTGGATATCTGGTGTACATCTCACAGCAGTCCATCACACAGCTGTCAAGACATTTTGTTAAAGTACTGTAAATGTTAACCTCATGCTGGTGTCTCCATCTTTTATTGACCCTGCATGATTGTACATAAGTAAAACAAAACCAAACATGCATTTTCATATAGTTTACTTATATAATTAGGATGAACAGCACATAAGGATTTATGATGTCTCTCATTATACTTAAAGCTTCTTCAGTGTTTTTTCACCTTTAGGTCAATAAGGAGAAAAATCAATTACAAGTTCCTAAAAGCAACTTTCAATCTGTAAACAGAAGCATATGTTTTCAATCAGGCTTATTAATTCGCTTGTCCCCTCTTTGCCAAGCACATTATAGCACTACGGTGGCCTGGCTGACACAGTTACATCAGTAGCGGCCTGGCTAACAAACTAAGCATCTGCCGTCCCTCCCTATTCTCTGCCACTAATGCTGTTAAGCATGATTCAAGGCACTTTGTTACCATCGACTGCGGAGTAATGATGCATGGTTACTGATCACTCCAACAGTTTCTGTCTTTATAAGCCTCGTGGGCTGCTCTCACCTCTCCAACAAACCCCTTTATTCTAACCAATAATCCATCAAACCAGGAAAAAGACGGTGTAATTAAGTATTGATCACAGGGAGCAGGTAAAGTATTCAATAACTAAGTGTGGCTCTCTGGCCAGACATTTGTCATAAGGTTAGACTAATGAACATCTGTGATTTTCCCATGAGTCAGGGATGAAATATGAGAACTACTGGTCCTGGTAAAGTTCATATATACACTAGTGGTCAAAGGTGTTAGAAAACCCCCATTTTTCCAGTTTTTACTGAAATGTAAGCAGTTCAAGTCCAGTGAATAACCTTAAAAGATACAAAGGTCATGCAGTAAACTGCCCAAAGTAAAAGTTTGGGTAACCAGAAGCTGAACAATGATGTAGGTTTCATAGAAAACAGGAACTTTTTTCAAGGATGAAGAAACTGAA
The DNA here is from genome assembly GCF_017976425.1 of Toxotes jaculatrix. Classification (NCBI taxonomy): domain Eukaryota; kingdom Metazoa; phylum Chordata; class Actinopteri; family Toxotidae; genus Toxotes; species Toxotes jaculatrix. Next base: position 16,932,844 of record NC_054412.1, read on the forward strand.
AACTTACAGCTTTCCTGCTGCAACGGACATAAATGAAGCCTTGAGAATGAATGCAAACAAAACAGGTGACCCAACTTATTGATGACTTAAAAACCCTCAATTTGTACAAAGGCAGAGTTGGAACAAACCGTGTTACAACACCCTCTGATGCTTTATAAGGACAATGCTGCACTGCAGGAAGTAGCAAAGGAAGACAGACTGGTTGGTTAGGACTTCATTCTACTGCAAAATAACATTAGAAGAAAACAACTAGACGGTGACTTCACATGATGATGACCAGCACAGTCTCCAGACTGAAACTCCATTATTTATTTGTTCTATGCTTTAATCTCAGAAGCAGTGAGATGTTACAGATGTAAATTTCAAAATTGAGGTGTTACAACGCTGTAGTTGTGTCTGCTTGATGAGTCATAGGTTTAAAGAATGACTCGTTGTGTATATCCAAGGCTAATATAAATTCCTCAAAATGAATCTTTCATTTTTCGCAAACTCAATTTCATTCCCTAAAAACTGCCTGAACGTCCTTGGCCCCTGTGCTCTAAATAAAAGCCTCTCTCAGCACATTGTGCAATATTACATTCTGACGAGTGACGATGGTGAGGAGATTTATGACAGGGAGCCAAAAAACTCCCAAGTGCATGTGTTTGTGTGTACATTTGTGTTATTATTGGACAATCTTATCTGCCATTCTCCTGTTTTTATAAGGACTGTGTTTTCTTAGAGTGTGGCCTTTATAGCATGTTCACGGTTGGGGGTGTTTTACTGCTGTTTCAGCAGCTAAATTAAACTTTCACTATCAGTTAATCTTAGGCAGCCTCTCCCTCACTGCCGTTGAGGGTTGAGTGCAGCAGTCTGCTCCGAGCGGGCCACACGGAGGTCGGAGAGCAACAGCGGTGAAGAGAGATGGAGGAGCGCTTGGGTTTTGTCGACCTGGTGACATCATGGGTCACAGGCCACACAGTGACCAATAGTAGATGGTAGTTGGGTCCATGGGCCTGAGTAATTCTGGGAAATTGTGGTCCGTGTAAATTGCACGATGAACAAATTCATCTGTGGAGTCCCAGGAGGCCCTACACTGCTAAAAGGTCCACACTGTGACAGTGTATTTTTCCTATTGTACTTTAACACCCCTCTAATTTGGTTTACACACACACTGACACAACAGACAACCTGGGTATGTCCTTACAACAAACTAAATTTGACCTCACATAAATGTTTTCATGGGACACAAGATTTTTTGACCACTCAGTGGAGAAAATTGTAGGACAGAAGTATATACATGTAATTTTGAAGTTTAAACATGGTTTTGGGCTTGTGCTATGATGGCAGAATGGGAACTGGACCTTTTAGGCTTTTAGACTTTTCTACAAGCTGTCAAAATCTAACTCTAACCATTAAATTATGAAACATTTAGGTGATATTATATCTCAAGCTTTAATAATCGTAAAATGTCAAATTTGCAGTTTGAGTATATTTATGTATATAATAAGACAATATTTGTTTGCTAACTTGCAAATACACAGTTCAGAGACTATGTTTAATCATGCTGCACTAATGTAGTGGCATATCCAGCTTTATATGGTATCTCTCACTTTCAGCCATTACTAAATTGTACACTCCCTCAAAATTAAAATGGGTTGTTTGTGTATGCCAGAGGGATAACATACTGTAATTTGTACCCACCTTCCAAAACACTGTTGAGAAACAAATCTGTTTTATGATGTGACTATGGTATCGTTAAGTTTTGGTTGGGTTTAGGCATAAGAAAACAATCTAGTTTAGGATTTAGGGTTAGATTACTATTTATACTTTTAAAATAAGAAAGCTGACTGTGGGAAACAGGAAACATTTAGCAGTCTTCCTTCTGACAGTGTTTCGTTAGCCCATCCATTCACCCTGACTCTTCTCTGTACAGACTTTGACACTCTATAATAACATCACCTGACTTCCTCTTTCACTCTCATCATAATTACTGTACCCACTAAAGGGCTTTGTCGTGAACATGCATTGTTTTTTGGCACTGACTGAAGAAATGACTGATGCTGTCACTCTTAGGAGGACAGTCTCAGATTGTACCATTTGAACAAAACAAGGACAAAACCAACTGAGGGGACGTTAGCACAGCATTTATGTGCCTAATGGGCAATCCTGAACACCACAACAAGCACTTAACCACGACCTACCGATGTCCTAGCAACCATTATGAACACTCTAGCAACCACACAACCATTGCTACAATCAACTCCCTGTATAGCCATAGAAACCAGATGGCAACCACCTAATAAACAGTTTTACAATCCCAAAACCCTTGAATGTGACACTGGTTGGTTTATGCAGATTTGCTCTGAAAATGTATTTTCAGTTTACAAGGTTGTTCCAAGTTCTCATAACAACATTTTGGCTATAATCCTTGTCTTCTCTGTCTTCTGCGTCTGCATTTTACATGTAAAATGCATCCCCATGCAGGAACACCTGAACGCTACAAATGAGAGAACTGTATTCTAAGTTCAGTAAAAATGTTTGCCTCTGTGCTTGAGGCTCAACATAATTTCCTTTTACCAAGGTAAAGGTTCACTTCCAAGAAAGTTATTAATCAACATTACCACGATGCACCAACAAATTGCCTCATATTTTTCTTCAACTTCTGAAAATAGAGGATTAACGTGGTTGCGACTGTGTTACACCACTGCAGAGGCAATAAGCCAACAAACACTAATATATTTGCATTCACTAACTAAGACTGTCTCTTGGATTTGGGCAAACAAAGTGGCAGCTAAATGAAAGTGACGCAGCTGGAAAGCCAATAACGTGTGTTTCCTGCATTACATCCTGTACTTCATGACGTGTTGATGTGTGCGCCTGTGGAGGGGTGTCTGCCTCCTGTTTGCTGTGCACAAGTGTATACAGTGTGTGTGTGTCTGTGTCTGTGTGTGAGTATGCAGATAGAGTACTAGAAGACAGACTGTGCCCCTGCTGTTCTCCACAGAGACTGTGATTAGCTAGTCTCTCCAGGACAGAGACCTCAACCAGCATCTGTGCTGCTGCTCCGCGACCCTATTGATGAGACACCACGAGCTTTGACAAGTACGCCTTGTGTCGCAGCACGCCTCCTGTAGGAGAATCACTGGCAAGGCAAGTAACCTGCAAGGAATTGTGGGCCTCTACTAAGACCAGTCTGTGAAACAAACTTCTTTGTTGCTCAGACGACATGATCAGTAAATTTAGAATAAATTAGGGAAGCGTTTTTGTGGGTTTGTGGACGCTTTCTTTTCCCCTACTTAATTTACAGTAATATTAATTATTACCAAAATTTACCAAAATCCCTTCTACCCCCCATTTAAAAAAAAAAAAAAAAACTACTCCCAGTCATTATTATTATTATATGGATCACAAGAACGGGTACACAGGCACTGATCTGTTCCATCTGATGTTGCAGCGACTCCCTCTGGAGCTGAATAAGTGTCCGAGGTATTCATTTACCTAAGTTGTAAGCAGTTCTGTACATTGTCAGCAACATTATTTATAGTGTCTTAGTTTCCCATGGTGAGACCGATCTGTCTCGGTTTTGATGAAGAGCACGGTATATGTATAATATCTCCTGGTAACATGGAGGAAGATGTGAGAGTCTGAAACTGATAACTAACAAGAATGATTTAGATTTATGTATCAGCCAGTTTATTCAAAATCAATTTTTTATTGCCAAACATGGTTAGCAAGTTAAAGTTGAACTTCAGGGAGATCCCAGACCAAAAGAACAAACTAGATATAAAACCACAATATTAAATAAACTACCCAAAAAAAGAGAAAAGAGAAGGAAACAAAACAGCTGCTCTTTCCTACAGAAATGTCTGGCATTAAACTTAAAGGTAGGACTTAAGATGCAAAAATAAACCCAAAACAAAAAAAAACACCACCTTAAAATCATTACCTGATCTAATTATCTGTCCATACTGTGGATAACTCACGCAGTAATGTTGGGTCCTGATAGGAAGTGATTGTGTGCTGAAGTGCCTTATATCTGTTGAGGTCATTCTGGAGTTACTACCGATGCTGTTTCTTGCAGCAGCCACTTCGATTCGAGCTATTCTCTTTATCTGTCTGCGCTGCATATCTTCCCCCACAGTACAGGCCTCCTCTGTACACGTGTGAGCATCTTATCTGGGCAGCACTGTCTTCACACAGGCACAGATGTTGATATCAGGCTATTGCATCACTCCTTTCTCCTAGAGACAGGTAGGAGAAAAGAAAGCTCTACAAAAGGAGCAGGAATAAATCACCTGGCTTTTGTTATTATAATTCAGAAGGGTAGAGATGGAGGGGTTGACTGCTAAAAATATACAGTACATTAGCAAAACATGGTTATAAATGAGATCAAGTCGACTCTGGTGTAAGTGTTCGGTTCAAAAGTTAGGAAAACAAGTTTCACAAGGCTTATTGTGCTCAGAATAAAATTCACAGTTGGAAAATGGAATTTACAAATTCATAATCATGTTTGCCATATTTCTCAGTAACCTTTACTTTGGATTTCCTAATACAAATATCTGTTATATTAAGACAGCTAGAAACAATAATATAATAATAATAAACAGAAATGCCACAGTAATGCATTTTCCTCTTGTTCTGTACGTGTACAGAGCTCATTACAAAATAAGGCTGCTGTTACTGAACAACTTGAAAACTATGTTTATTGCAATGTTTATTGTGTAAACAAGTTCTGTTCAGCATGTTAGCGTGTTATTAATTAATTAGTACTAAAGACGAAGAAGATGTTGAGATATTTTACCAGATATATGAAAACCTGATGGTACTAGTGTAAAAGGTTCCCCAGGGGTCGTTGAATATCTGTAGCAAATTTGCTTGTGGCTCTACAGGAAAAGTCAAGGGTTTAGTTCAGTCTCTGGGCACCATGATTTTTTTTTTTTAATACCAAATTTCAGGATAATCCATCCAATCCTTGTTTTGATATTTCAGTCTGGATCAAAGTGGAGGACTGACATTCCTGTCCTCAGAGCCATGCATGTCTGAGCATACTGCTGTATTTTAGATGCTATTCCTCCACACCATTTTTACTTTCCTACTGCAGCATATCCTCCAGAGCGCACTCAGGAGCTAGTGAAGTGGGCGTTAAGTGCAACCCCTCCACAGTGAATCAGAATGACTCCTGCACTCTTGCCTCAACCAGCCAGGACGGAGCAAATACATGGTTTGAGAGAATGTCAGAAGGTGGGTCCAAACAAGCTATTACCGAGGGAGTGACTTGTAGCGCAAAGCGAGGTGGATGAAAGGAAACACCAACCCTCTTGTTAACACGAATAAGGAGATTTGTACACAACCCCTTATTTTTAGGAAAATTTGAGGGAACGCAACCAATTTACCTTCCCACCCTTCCTTTTGTTCAAACCGAACACACCAAACACTGCCTCTTTGAGGTGGTTTTGTGCACACATTCATCAATTTCCAAGTAAAAACCATGTTACTGAAGCTCTGTGGGCTTATGTAAAGTTATTGAACATTGTAGAGAACAGCACTGTTTGCCAAATGATACATGCTAATAACTTTTTATGCTGTATACAAATACGCTTTTCTCAATCCATGATAAGTTGCAGACATTTCTCAGCCGAACGCCTTGTACTAAAGCTGGAAAACAGAATGGATGTCGGGGACAAAGAATAAATAAGCACCCCATTTAATGCTCCTCTAACCATATTTGCCACATTCATCATCATCATCTGTTTTACCTTGAAGCAAGTACTTTGTGCGAGATACAATGTGTTGCAGACACAAAAGCGCCAGACACAAACCCCACTGAGTATAAACAAAGTCACCATGTTGATGTTTGTTTTCCCAGCAGAGAATGCAGCAGACCACAGTGACACTAAACCTGGTTGGATTTAAGAACAAATGGCAGGAGGAGAGCGCGAACAAGTAGCCAAGGTCCTTTCTGCCCCTGTGGCTGCTCGCTGATCGCGGATGATAAATGGCTGAACATGGCTGAACCCTCATTTGGCTCTCACAGCATCAGGTGATAAAAGCGGAGCCCTTGTCAGGGATGGAGTGTGCTCTGCTCTGCAAGGACAAGGCCTCACACCCAGAGAGACACACAAGAGGAGAATGGACTTAATATTCACTGCAGGCAGGCAGCGTGTTTGGAGCCTAGCAGTGGAAATGTAAGAAACGTGTCAAGACACAACTCTGTAGCTGAGTTTGGAAAGAAGTATATGCTGTACTCTTACACCATCCTTCTGTAGTGTAGCTCATCACGAACCTGTCAGAGAAACATTAACCAGGGAGAGCTCATGTCACACCTAATGTGACCCTTATCAGGGACACACATGAGCCAGAGATGATCATGATGGCTGAACATGATGAAGATACCTCATTTGGCTGGTTAACCCTGCAGCAGTGTCTCCGGGTAGTTATGGATGGAACACGTGCACTGTGGAGTTATTTACAGCGTAGTCACAGAGGCAGTAAAGAGGGGAGGTCACTTGGCAACCGCAGCACACTTTTGGACGATTGGACGATTAATTATCTTAGTGGGCCTTACCAGGCTAATCACTCATCAAACATCGCTGCATAATGTGAATTTACTCCGATGAAGTGAAAAGAAAAATCCTTTAATTAAAGGACACAAGCAAACAAAGTAAAAGCCATGGCTAATTATATTCAATCAGTTTGCAATCACAATGTTGCATGTCTCAATTACAGGATTTCAATGCCCTCATCATTGTAACCGCACACAGTGTGTTTGGATTTGAGCAGCCAGCCTACTCTGTTTAAAAATGCCCACCCAGCTTCCTATTATAGCATCCTGCTTTTGGGATAATTGATTTGGTTTAATATAATAGAAGACAGTGAACAGGAAAGTCTCAAAGGAAATGGGACTGTCATCTGCCTTCCATTCTAATATAACACATTGTACCTTCACCTCAATCTCCTGATCTCCAAAACTAATGAAGTTGTATTTGCATACAGACTGACACCGCATGAAGACGCATTTTCTACATGGCTGTAGATGTTCAAAATGATTATTTTGCTTTCAAGAACACATCTATTTTTCTGCACATCATGTAAAAAAAAAAATTTTTAGAGACATTTTCTGTCTCTATGCAGACAAGCAAACAAGTGTAACAAAGAAAATCTCAGCTTTGACAAATGGTTGTTTGCTCACATTCATAAACATACAAGATAACACAAATTGTCTGAGAGATGTACACCATTCATTCCACTAGGGACAGTCTGTACCTTCATTTGTTTATTTCACAAAAATATCTGTCCTCAGATTTATACCAGTGTTAGAAATGATCTAGACCGCTTCATACATTATACTTTTTATATGCCATTTACACACCTCAAACACAGGCTATGTGCCAGTTTAGCCACAAAATAACATTCCTAACAGTATATTTTAAACATGTAGCTAAATAAATAAAGTATTAAAATAATGATTTGTATTTAAACCCCAACTGACAGTAGAAATAGAGCAGGAGTAGACTTGTTCACCACAAGTACACAAAGTACAGCTGAGGCTGATGGGTACTTCCTTATGGGATCACCTGTCATTAGAATGTATCCTATAGGGAACACAAATTTGATGGCAATCCCTGCAGGAGTTGTTGAGATATCATAGACACTAACCAACTATGTTAGCTGCTACCTTAAAAACAATGAGAACACTGCTGACAGAAAACAGGTCGTAATAGCTCATTGCAATACATGAAATACTGCCACGAGTTTATCTGTAGCAAAATAAGAACATAATGCTAAAAGGTGAGGATATAAAATCCCAGCCTGTACTTTTATGTATCTGTCAGTATATTACATCATTTCAGTGTCATGAGCAGAAGGTTTAGTATTCCTGATTCCACTGCAGCTTGAAAACCACAGTATCCAGTATCCATTTGACATGTATATTTCACATACATCATCCACAGACTGAAAACTGAATTGCACATCACGTGTGAAGACAGTGATTATCAGTTGAATGGCTGTTGAATTTGAATATCAAGATTTGTTTTTGTGCTCTTGTCTGTTCAGGCCATTTAGAAAATGCATTTCAGGCTCTTCTCATGGTTTGGTCAAGAATGAGTGGCACTTCATAAACATAATCCAATAACGGGATTTTTTTTTCTTTCTACAAGTGATGTTGATCATATATTAGCATCAGAAAAAAAAAGAACGGACCTGTTTAACGTATGCCATGTATGATTATTCTGATTATCCTTTTAATCCATTGGTTTCCTTGCTGTTATTCATGCCAATATTAATGTCAATATGTCAGTGCTCTAATTTACCTCCTGTCACTCCATTGCTGCGTTCCAAATATTAGCCATCTGGTATGTCAGTGTGTGGGGGTACAAATCTATCCTATCTGTATACTAAGGAGCTGATTATGAATGATGGTTAATAGGCAGTCTGCTGAAGCTTTCATGAGTTGGAATTTCCATAACTCATTATCTTGCAGGTTTAATAACTGTTATCATATTAATCCTTGGTGTACAGACGCATAAATCATAAGATATTCATAGTTATAGGATGTATGATTTTTTGTTAACAGTTGTTTATTATTTTCTGATGGATGGGTTCAGACTGGGCCGTCATTTGTCTTCTGTCAGGTCTGGTGCAAGGGGAAGGAAAAAGCTGAGTCAGTCAAGGAAATGAAGTTCGAGTAAAATGTGTTTTAGAGTGAAGTCAAACCTCGTGTCTGGTCACAGGGTGAGTAAAGTTTCAGGTTAAAGGGACTATATGTGTGTTTACAGCTCCTTAAATACAAACCATGTATACGTAAAATGCTATACATGTATTTTTGCATACCATTTTCAACCAGATGCTGTTTGATTTTTTTGATTTAATGTATTTTTTCTTCCAGTTCCAGACAGCCATTAATTTTCACTGAATTTTGCACAGTATTAAAATCAACTGTCAGACACTTGAACCTTGCCTGCAAATTGTATTACATTATCACTGCATGGTAATACAGTTTAAGTGCAGCCCAATTTGAAAAAAAAAACTGCACTGTATTACCTCATAGCTCTAATGTAACTGAGAAAATGTAATTTAGACTTTATAATCATTGTGATTCACACAACAAGAGCATGCAAACTGATTTGTACGGCTTGCAGATATGAATGTAAACCAATGGATGCCTGGAACAGCTGGAAAGTAGGTTAAACATGCATTAGTTTTCTGAACCTCCAAGCAACTTAAATCTGCTACAACTGATTTTTTGGCCTCTCGGGTGCTGCAAACACAAGCTGTAAACACAACATTGACATATTCTCATCTTTTAAGTTGCTATGGCCAACATGTTAATAGCAAATTTACACATCCAGCAGATACAGAGCATTTATTTAAAGTCCAATACTCACTCTCCCTACAGCTCAGGTTTGGTTGCCACTAACTGCAGAGCAAAATCTGAGGTTCTTTGGCCGCTCTAAGTTTGTCTGTGCTCAGGTGATTAACGTGAACTAATTGGAACTATTTCACTAGTTTCCGATTACAGATGGTCACCTGAGTCATTTTCAACTGTTTCAAAGTTCTGGCTATGAATGCCAGATGCTAATGTCAAATTCTCAAGAACAAAACACTCCTCAAGTGACCCTTTTATCGAAACCTAATGTTTACAACTACTTTCCAAAATCTTGGCAGCTGGTTAAATGAAGCACACCTCAGGCTACCCAAATAGCTGAAAATATATTTAGATGTATTTAGGCTCATTCCTGTTTAATTCCTCCTCCTCACTTACAAATGAGCTCCTGCTCAGGAGGTTGAGCAAGTAGCTGCTTTTTTTTTCTCTATCTCTCTTCATCTGGGAAGTAATAATGATTTTTAATTTCTTCATCTGATAGAAGAAAATCTTTAATTACAGAGCCATGTGGCCCCAGAGTGTATCTGCAAAGCAATGAATAGGTATTAACCTCAGCCACGCTGCCTCTAAGGCCACATTCACAGGGTGGAAGATGGGGTGATGAGATGGAAAGAGAGGCGAGAGGAAATACAATGATGAGAAATGGCAGAGGAGCCTGTTGTCCAGTCGCAAGGTCAAGAGCTGATATTTATCCAAATGGGCACGCAGCTTTTGTCATCAGCACATTTATTATGCTAATAGTGTTTATTCTCTGGGGGATGTTTCGTAATATGGAGTGTGCAGCATTAATGCATACTTTGACTTTTCTGTAACACTGCTAAGTTAAGATGGATTGTGAAGCATCACAGTCACATTGTAAGCGTATTCCAAGCATATGTTTCCCATTATTCTGCTCTAATCACACCAGATTTGTTACATGTATCATGGATGAATATATTAGCTTTACAATTAGCCCCAGAATATTTAACCCAGCTTCAGATGCTTAGTCATATACATGTCACAAATAGCATAGACTAAGTAAGCTGTGTTTCATGAGGTGTCAAAAAAAGATATTGCCTCACACACCTGGAATTACAAAAAGTCCCCAAACCTACCACTTGCTCCCATAACAACCACATGACCATCACAAAAGTGACTCATGTAAACATGTCCTTCTCTGTCAAACTATTTGTCTAAGCTTAGGAAACAATTATGGTTACTGACAAAAAAAAAAAAAAAAAAAAAAGCATAGTTAAGTTTGACTTTAACGCTAACTCAGGGTCCAGCTACTAAGCTTCATTCGCTGATCAAGACTGTGACAGACAGTTAAAAGCCCCCAAAAAACCTAGTAAGTGAACCTTAAGTAAAGATTATTAACTCAAACTACCATATCCAACTTCTGCTGAAAGTCGAGGAAAAACCTGAATGCTGAAATCCTGAATACTGCTATTTCTGCAATTACATCTCATTTCTGTTGAAAATTCTACTCTGTGTTATAAAATGGTATTTCATTGCTTGTCTAAACAACAAATCCATTGATATGAGTGTCATCACATAGCGCGCTTCAGTCTTTACAGCAGTAAGCTCACAGCTACCTTTCCAGTAGTTAATTGAAAATGGGTCCCGTAGGCCCAGCTTAACATCATTGCACCCTGCAGACCCACAGTGGCCTTAATTCATGTGCCTGCTGGATTTCCTCAGCACTATATAGCAGTAAAAGCTCACAAATTAATTAGAGAGGCTAAATTTAACCTCTAATGTTGGTCAATAGCTAATGCTGGCTTTTACACTGGATTAATTGACTGCTGCATTAGGTGTGGGCATCAGGTTGTTTACTAAATGACAGCTCATTTATAATGTATACTATAATAGAGCAGCAGAAAATGAAATTAACACATTAGCAAAGCACTTGGAAAACATCTCATTTTAATGCTTTTTGTTAAATTCTGTTACAAATAGGTTAAAATTACACTAATTTATTCATTGTTTTAATGCAGGGTGATAACATTAAGTTAATAAGCTAATTTTGTGAATAAAATTCTAATGTATATCATTGTTTCAGACTTCCTGAGAAATTACTACTAAATTGTCTATAAATGAGGCTAAAGAGTATGTAGCACTTTTGGAAAGAATGGTCATAAATCATTACAGTAAACACTATGTCAAAAAAGGCTTTTCTTTTCACGTGCCATGTCAAAAAAACATGAAAACACTGCCGTTTCTAAGTTTTCATTGAAACAACGCCTTCCCGTTCCTCCCGTCTAATTTGTTACATCATAATTTGCATAAACTACTTGGATGGAAAAGCAGCTATTGTCTACAGCAAAGACAACACGTCTCCGAGGGTGCTTGAACATAAATAATACACTGTGTTTATGCTGACAACGTTCTCCAATGGGTATCTGTGAGCAAAGTCCTACAGCGGCAGCACTCAGGGAGGCAGAGCTGCAGCAGCGTGAAACAGACGTGACGGACCACGATGTTCCTCTCTGGTCCTCATCCTCTTGTAAAACATTGTAATCATCACGGGGTGTACCGAGGACAAAGAAATCATCCCAATTGTTTTTCACTCCCGCTGCTATCTACCCGTGTTGCTGCCTCTGCTGTGACAGGGAGTGTGTTTCAGACCTGTCTGTCATGATGGATTGGCAGGCGAGAATGTGTCGGGAGGTGTGTGTGTGTGTGTGTGTGCACAGATGCATTACCTGTGTGAGAAGGTTGACTGGCAGGCTAGTGTCTCGAAGGAGTGTTATAGGACTGTCATTCCAGTTGATGTGCTAGCTTGTGTTGGTTGCTGTAATGTTGAGGATATGAACTTGCTATTTGTAATTTGTAATTTGTCATAATGCAAGACAGTGTAGCAATTAGATGAATGAATACTTTGTTATTGTACCACATCTTTCAGTGTTGAGTATTTTCACTTAATGCACTATGAACACCCACACACCCACACACACACACACACACAGCTGTAGGCAGATACACCACAGCATCGTAGCTTGTATGGCTTGTATTTGCTTCTATATTAAATGCATTTTGTTGCTAATTCTTCTGTACTTTTGCCTAAATGTTTTAAATCAAGTTGTCTTTAAATGAGTATTTCTACATTGCGGTACTTAAGTTAAAGATCCAAACACTCCGTCCACTACTGAATCTCATACAACTGATCTCAAAAATAGCATAACATACATGATTTTGACTGGCACTGTAGTTTACACACACGGGTAGTTCAAAGCAATCCCAACATCCTTTTTATTGTTAAAATATACAAGTAGATGTTGGCTGCAATTCTTCAAATGTCAGTTATGTATCTGGTCTATAAATAGAAATCCATTTGCAACTAAACAAGGAAGAGAGAACAAATCAGCAGTGTGAAACAGAGTGGGGTGGGGGGGTTATATATAAAGGGAACAAGAGCAATAAAACCTCCAGTGAAGTTGTCTTAAAGTTACAATCCTTAAAATGTCACTCCTGTGGCTTCACAATAATAACCACCCCGTGTTGTGCCAGTAAAATGCTTTCAGTGTGATCTAACTGCTGTCGGAATTATTAGCAGTAGTTTAAAGGCCCTGAAAGCTTCTTTTCTCTCAACATTTTTCAGCACCCCAACATTTTCTGTCAGTGCTACAACAATCTTGGATATTCTGTATTCTGTGTTTTGTCCGTTTTGAAGTGGACAGAGCTCTGTCGGAAAAAAAGGAGATTTCAGTGCAGCCATGTTTAGCAACGACAAAACCAAAAAAATACAACCATAAACGGTATCAAATGCAGGGTTTGAACTCATGAAAATCTCCTGAAAGATGCCTCACCAAATGAAAGACGTCATATTATCATTCTGATTGCGCACAGAAGTAATCCAACGGTCTGATTGCAGGTTTAAGCAGGTAATCTGTAAATCATTACAGTTTCCATTTTGAAAATACTCCCCACAAACCGAGCTATCATCGTGACAGTGTGGAGTACCTGCTCTGTGGTATCTGTCACTCTTTGCTGATTGGCAGGTTGCATTCTGGAGGTGAGCCATGAAACTGTCACCTCAGCAGGCGCCTGGGGCCTGGCTGTGCTGATATGATTTATGTAGGCGCTGATTGTGTCAGTTGCTCTGCAAAATTGATTGTGTCACGCCTTCCTGTAAACCAGTGCTCTGCAGAGGCTCTCTCTAAGGCAGGGGCAAAAATCCTGAAGCAGGACTACTTTAAAGAGGAAGCTGGGGCAAAAGGTTTTCTGTGAAACTTGATAGTACTTCTAAGTGTAAATTTTGAGGATGTAGGTCAGCAAATCCTTGAATGCGGTGAAGTGTCTGTTTAGCTTCTCAAAGGAGGAGAAAGAGGTAGTTCCGTAACCAAACACACGGTTCATCACACGGTTCAATCTCATTCATTTCTAAGTCGCTCTGCTTGCACATCAGGCTGCTGCAATCAAGAGGAGAGAATTTAGATGAGTGCTCCTCTGGCCCTCATTTGGTTTTATAATTCACACAGAGGACATCTGCAACTGGAAAAAGGAGAGCCGTGTTAAAAAAAAGTACAGGTGGATCAAGCTCAGAGCTGTGGCAGATCACAGACACAAAGTGCATTAAATGGAAAAAGCTATTTCTGCTTAAATCTGCTTTACCTGGATTTTACAGATATATTCAGGACAAATGTTCCGGTACTTGCCTGAAATGTTTGGACAAGGTTCTTTATTTTATAACGAGGTGCTTATTGATTGTCAAGGAAAAAACACGTTGCCTTCAGTTGAAACGCGCATCATAGTTAAATAATACTTGTTTCAATTTTTACTAGTAACTTATTTAAGCTGTGTCCTCTCTACCTTTATGAATGTTATCATTCAGCAACGCTGCTAGTGAGAAGCAACTCTACAGTCATACTGTTTACACCAGGGACCCGCTGACCACGCTGAAGCCTGAAGTAGCAACCAGCACAGCGGACATCCCAGCAGAAATCACAGGTTGCAGAGGAGGAACAAAGAGAGGGAAGAGAGCTGGGTCCAGACAACAAAGACTGGTGGAAAAGAGGAGAAATAATCCGTATCTCCCTTCTAACAGAATGGCTAACGTGAGATCACTGGACAATAACATCCTGTCTGGTTCCTGTACCAAAAAAGCCTGTCCCAGTATCACCAGTGACTACAGGCCAGCAGCACTGACCTCACACATCATGAAGGCTTTTGAAAGACTGGTCCTGGATTCCCTTCAGCCACTGGTCAAGCCTTTTTTGGACCAACTCCTGTTCACTAACCAACCAGATGTAGAAGTGAATGATGCCACCATATGACTGCTCCACTGTGCTTTCACCCATCGGGACAGGCCAGGGGGTGCAGCCAGTATCATGTTCTTTGATTTCTCCAGCACTGTTAACAGCATTCAGCCTGCCCTGCTGAGGAACCTAAACCACCTACATGAGCTCTCTGATGACCCTGTAGCTGTTGGATGCATCAGGGGGAGGATGTGTCAGAATACCAGAGGGTGGTGAACAGTTTTGTTGACTGGCGTGAGCTGAACCACCTGCCGCTCAACATCAGCAAAACAAAGGAGGTGGTGGTGGTGGACTCTCTCAGTAGAACTGACCATGCTACTGAAAAGGAATCCTGCTGTTTAAATGTGATTGTATATAATCAAGAATTTGTTATTAAGGACATGTGGCAACTATTGCGACTATCACAGCATTGTGGAGACACTTGTCATGGAAACAACTCTGAAAAAGTCTCAGAAATAGGAAATCTGGCCTCCCTACAGCAACAGTTGCTGCTCCATCCCAGCATGACAAACCCCTATTCTTGGTTGGCATTTTAAACCAGACTGGGCAGTGCCATTTGCATTCTGAGTCAATTTGTTGGGCAAACCTAAGTATGAATGCATAATGAATAATACTTTTTGTCATTCTTTTTGGCCTCTTAAAATACACATTACCATATTACAGCAAATTAAGTGTATGAATATGACACTGTTACTTTGCAAACTACTGTTATAACCTGGCATTGTTTAAATAGGCATTAATTAAACCACTTACTCAGAGCACTATTCTCCATGTCTGAGCAGCTGAAAATTTAATAAGTTGAGAGTTTGTTTCCAGAACAGAGTATGAGCCAGAAAAGAAGTTAATGAGTGAGTTCCCTGTGCGCAGCCGCTCTATTCAAGATGGAGGCAGGCCAGAGCAGAAATAATACAAGGACAAGGATTCAGGTATTACCCTGTGTAAGAGAAGTGTTTTAAACTCACATTAAAGCTACACTAATCAATATTTTTTTATTATAAAAAGAAAAAAAAAGATTATGTGTTACATCAAAGGGGTCACTTGTAGTGATTAACCCAAAGAAAATTATCACCCAACTATGCCATTTCCCTTGGCACTGCGCAGCATTTTAGCTTCAGTTTCTGTTTTGGTTTACGGGACCCACAATTTTAATGTTTTGGTTCTGTCTAACATGGCTTACAACCACAGCACGCAGCTGTTTTCTGCAAAAAAATAACAATTCTGATAACCTCGCTTTACGCTACCACAAACAAACACACAAACAACTTTATCGCATGATATTATGTCAACATTACATGTCAAGATCTTCGTTTTAGAAGATTTGTTGCACTCTTTTAGTCCCCAGGTGCACCCCCCCCCAAAAAAAATCAATGAAAGCAGGTTTAAGTTTCTGACATATAAATGGCACATTTTGCTATTTGCATGTTTTTCAAAGTGTTTCTTTAAAAGAGTAAACCTCAAAAGGCCAACAAAATCTTTCATGTTTCATGCATCCTCTAAATTTAGTTGGTATGATCTTGAACACTCCTGATATGCAATGAAAAGCCTGAAACTTGTACCCAGTAAATTTGTACAAGGGTCATTCCAAGTGGCAGAGATAATCAACAAACTGGTCCTTAAACAGCTGCACCAGTTTGGCTGTAGAGAATACTGAATGACCATTATATTTGTAAAAACAAAAAAATGGACCTGTATTCTGTTTGTCTGAAACTGAGATGAGATGGTGTTTGAAGGGTGTAAGCCTGTGGAAGAGGCTGTTATTCTGTCTGCAGTATGCTGGATTCGCTGAATATCAAAGAAACTGTAAATATTATCTCTTAATCACAAATACAATCTGTGGGATTTTTTTTTTGTGGCTGTGATATCTCCACAGCCAACAGCCAGAGTGTCAGTGTAAATAGTAAATATAGCAGTGTGCTTACTGATGCCTGCATTACAAGGTAAAAAAATAAACTTGTCCTTTCAAAACTTTTATTACCAAAATGTTAGAATAGTTGTTACTAAAACAATCCGACATTACAGTACAGAACTGATTGCGCTTTTTACGACCACTTTCATGTCAGTATTCTTAGCTGCTGTGTTTCTTATGTCAGTTTGCAATCAAGGTAATTTCAAAAATTAGAGGTTTTGATGTTTTCCCTGCGAGCAGCTTGATTGCATTTCCATCTCTCCAGAAATATGAATAAACCTTCTGGGTAATGTCAACAAAAACTCCCAAAGGAACAGTTCAGTGAAGACAAAACGTGCTTAACATTTCTTGAGTTTTTAGACAGACTTTTCGTTTAGTAAAGGCTGAATCATTTGCCTGTGTACGCACTAACCCACACACACACACACTCACAGGCTGAAGTGTCCTGCAGAATAAATAATACCTCTGTATGAGCCATCGCACTCATAGTCATCATCAGGTCGAGAGCAGACTTTGTCACTCACATTTTGTGTCTCCCCTTATTAATGCCTTGGTGTCATAACAGCACATCCCACACTGCAGACAGCATATCACGACCTGATCGCCCACCCACACACTGTCACGGACTGTAATTGTCTGGGGTGAAGGCCGACTGTACTGTAGATGACTGTGTTGATTTGTCGTATCATTGTAAAACATTTCCTTTAGGGATTGTCGGTTATGGCTTTGGACTGTTTGCGTGAAATAGCTAAAGAATTTATAAAAGCAAGAAGTTATAAATACAACAAATTCCCACAGGCTGCTACTTCAGATGTCCTCATGTTTTAATATGGAAGTAATATTCTGGTGCTAAAGAAGATTAATGCCTCCAGCTGGCACAGCATTGCCATCTAGCTGAATTCATTTTAAGAGTTTTAACTGAAAAACATTGCCTGCATCAGTCACTGTATATGTATTGCTTACAGGTATTAAAATTTAAGGGGGTATTGGAGTGATCTGCCTCTGTCCTACGGTCTGAATCTCAATCTTTCTCTTCTGGATTTTCTCCTTTGCCATCTTCTTCTAATCCTCTGCTTCTTTACCAAGTCGGGAAACGTGTAAAACTCTTAAATGTACCAGTGATGAAAGGGTGGGGCTGTTTGTCCATGAGTAAAAGATAACTTGGAAAAAGTATGAGAGAAGCAGAAAGTTTGTCTCAAAAAAAGGAAGCTCTGAACTCATTTTACAACATCAAAGATAGAGAATCAAAAGAACAAAATCATACACATGGATTCATTTAACGCTGCAACAACATCGTCCCTTTACTTCTACAAAACCTGACCAAACTGTGAAAAAGCCTCAGTTGCATCTGTGTGGATGCGAGGACAGGAGATCAAATCATTCAGACATTTTCTGCAGCCTCCAAAGGCCTCAATCCCCAGCAGGCACCTTGCACAATTACCAAAACAGAAACACACCGGTGATGGGCACACGCACACATTCACAAACCCACACATCTAAGCTTATGAGAAACTCAATGGCCAGACCTCAGATCTCATCAGAGGCGGTGTTGCCTGGTTACGTGCGGCAGGTTGCTCGTAGAGCAGCCGTGTTAAGCACGTTTGGAAAGGTCAGCCACGGGGTCCTGCCAAGTATTTTATCAAATCACACAGCTGTGTGGCTGATGAGGATTGGAGGGAGTGTGTCAGTGTCTGACTGGCAGTATGTGCATGTGTGTGTGTTGAGCGTGAGAGTTTGGAATCAGCTGTGCTGTTGCTGACTATCCATGCATTTGATGTTGTCTTTAAATTCAATACCGACAGGGTTATTCTTGCTGCTGCTGCTCTCAAAAAATATACTTCATCCATGACTGAATATACTTCGAACAGGCTGATGTTACAGAGACAGAGCAACAGCACAAAAGGAGGAAAAGAGTTATTAGGGCAGCAGCCCCATTACAGCATGATTGTGCTGAGACTGTAAATCCCCTCAGGTTTGGGGCTTTAGGATCCAGCACTCCCTTGTTTTCTGATTGGAATACCGAGTCCTTTGAGAGAGAGAGGGACGGAGAAACAGGAAAAGGGAAAGTGAAAGAGCAGACAGTGAGTCTCAATGTCTGCTGGAGATGCAACTGCAGCATGTGAAGACACAAACAAACACCCTTGCCTTTGATTCAACAGTGAGCTAGACTCCACTGCGTCAAGTATGACATAATCATACATCGTGGCATTTTGTCGACTACTGTAAAAATAACACTCTCAGTATCAAACATCCATAACAGCTCTTGAAATATGGGTTCCTGCAGCACAGGCTCTTTAGATTTTCAATAAACTGACAAATCGGAATCCTCTTATAAATATTAACTCTGGCAGTTTCAGGGTCTCCAACTAAAGAGTCCATCATAGCTGCAGGGGTCCTTCCAGAGAGTATAGAGTCCTCAGCGGGATGTCAAATGAACAACGCTGTGCCAGTCACTCAAGATATTACACACTTACCTGTATGAAATCATACAAGAATACAGAAGTTTTTTGTGAAAGAACTACAAAAAACTAATTTTGTTTTATAAGATAAAAAAGCAAGTCTCACTGTACATGCCTGTACAGAAAAAAAAGACAAAAACTATTACTGAATTAAAGTGTTTGGTGCTTCAGCCAAATCTAGTTTTATAGGTATGGAGCTCTGACAGGAATGAGTTCATATTTCCTTGTCTTATTTCATCTCTTAATATTGTGTTTACAGCCTTCATGGACTTTGTGAAATACAGCAATGGGGAGGGGGACAATGCCTTGTCTATATTTCTATTAATTTTCAGTATCGAAAATAACCATGTTTACATCCACTTCATACAATCGTGCTCACAGATGATTGATGTCTGGTATTCATTCTTTAAAAACCCAATGCATGCTACTAGCTGTTGAGCACGGTGAAGTATGTAACAGCTAAAGACACAGATCCCTCAGTTTAAAGAGACCAAAACAGAGCTAAAAGGACGCTGATGTTTCTCCATGTCATCTGAATGTACACATCAGCCATTGCTTGCTAACACTTTCGCCGTATCAACTTTATAAGACAATAATAAGTCAGTGCGGCGGTTACAAGTTGCCACACTGCCCCCAAGTGGCCAAATCAGGTTTAAAATGATCAAAAGCACACATTAAAATGGGCCCAGTCAGTGTCTGAGCTGAAGTGTGAGCTAATTATACAGAATGATTTGTATAATAATAATAATAATAACCTTGACCAAATTAACTAGCAGCTGTCAAACAAATGTAGCAGAACAAGTATAATATTTTCCTTTGAAATTAAGTGGCATCAGTGTAAAGCAGCATAAACTGGAAAAACTAAATTACAAGAACCTTGAAACTAAACTGTACTCAAGCATGATAATGAGAAAGGAGAGCACATACTCAGCCATATTTCTACATCTTCATTTTAGCAATCTTCACTGCCACTCGAAATGTAGGAGGATACACAAATAACCCAAACTCAGCACAGTTTCTAGCATAGCTACAGAGGCTATGTGTAAAATAAAGCCTTGGTATAAGAGACATTCTCTTCTCCAGCTGCTTGGTAGCTCGGTTCATTCATATTCATACTTGACACTAAATGTGTCACCTGTGATTTTTTTTTAAAAATCCCTTTCATTGTATATTCCCAACAATACAATGGATGCCAATGTAAGTGAGCAGAAGTGTACAGCAGCTCAATCACCACTTTGTAAATGTTTGACAGACGTAGCAGTAGCTTGAGCAGGCGAGGAATGTGTGAAAGCATGAAGTGTGACATTGAAAAGGAATCACAGAGATGATGTGGCTTAGCAGGCGGCCCGGTGGTTGGTAGAATACTCAGGTGGTGTATTACTCTACTTTTTTTTTTTGTTATTTTTCTATTTCTCTGCTACCCCCTGCCTTTGTTCGACCCTGCCGGGTGCAGCTCACCCGCCTGCCTGACAGTTTTTGCAATGAATACGTTTAAAGAATCCCCCCTTTGTTGAACATGATGGATGGGGACTGTAGAAAATGCTTTAAATTCATCACTAATGCTTTCCCCTTGACCCACTCTCACGACAAAGTGTACGTCTATATTTTGCATTTTAATGGGGTTTGAAAGTTCTCCTTTTAGCAGCTGACAAGCGAATGCACATCCTAACGAAGGAGAAGCTCTCCGTGCATTTTCATAAACACCATCTTTCTCCCGTGAGAGAACCCAGTCCTCCGTGGAGCACGATAGATCGACAAGCAATCAGGCGACTCTAAGAACTGCTTACTTAGCCCGTCGCTGTTACTGAACTGTGCTGCTGTTAATACAGCTGGAAGGGATTTGAAGAAAGATTGTCTGTGGAAGTGCTTCACTGTGGTTCTTGCCTCGTTCTCTCTTCTCCTCCTATGACGTTTAGCCAGTCAAGGGAAACATTAGTGGAAGGAAATATATATTACAAACTTCCATCAGTCTTTTCTTTGGAGAGTCATGAGTGTAATGTTGCTTCAGAAGAAGACATCAATCCACCCAACCTCAAGCTATAAAAGTTTGTTGAGCCACTGTCAAGTGATCCCTGTGATATCCACCCTGCACAGAGCCAGACGGGTCCAGTCTAAATCTGTGAACATCAGGGCCTTTCAGTGGTACATGAAGGCATCAAAAGATGGGATGCAAAGCGAGCTGAGATATTAGAAATTCACTGCAGACCCCGTGAGTCATGTCTACCACCGGTTACAAGAAACTGCCTCAAACTTTTCTGTCAAAATATGTGTTCTTTTCTGTTTTTACTCTCAGCACTGAATTCTTTTTTCACAGCTCACAGCAGATACAAGAGCATTTAGACCCGCTGTTGTATGTTTTTCCAGTCTTTTGAATCGAAATGCCAAGTGATCTAGTCCAATGTGCACTGCATTTTAGAGGAGGCAGGTGGCAAGGTGCCACGAGCTACATTAAATCAGGTTACAGCTATCTGTTGTGTGCGGGAAACGCAGGTTTTATGAAGCTCGTGTGTTGTTTTGTGCATCACGACAGTGAGATGAAAGTGTGTTTTGCTGTAGCTTGCAGTCTCTTCGGAGAGCAGGCACAGAGAGGGTGATTGCAATTTGCTTGCTCCTCAATTGCAGAAAGGGATGGATGGCATGTTCGGTTCCATTAAATTTTTACTGTGCAGAGAGGAAGGGAAGCAACCTGGCTGCCGTGTGCATTCTTCACCGCTGACTTTACTGCTCCGCTGGGGAAGCTGTGGTGAGGTTTTCACCAAAGGCTGCGGCGATGACAAAGAGCTTGAAAATTCATTAGAGAAACAGAGGAAGAGTGGGCTGTTATTAAGAAACTGCTACTGTCCTTGAAGCACAGAGAAAAAAAAAAAAACTGCAGCAGATCAATCAGTTATTAATACAGTCATTTAGTTCATGGATCCTCATTCTGTCTGGGCTTCGAGGTTGAGTTAAGCGGCAAACTAATGAACACATCAGTAACACTTGGCTTGCGGTCATAAGGGATTATAACACATCATATAAGAACATAATGAGGGCATTAGCACCATTATTATTAGGACATTATATAATATTTGCAAAATATGCCAAATCCCAAAGGATTTAGTGCATTCTAGGGCAAAGGCATGACTAATAACATTTTCTTAAGAGTCAATAATTGTCATAATTTGGGATGCATGTAATTTTTGTGACAGAGCAATTTCAGAATATGCTTATATGCATTTGTATCACAGCAAGAACTCTATATTCAAAACAACTGAAGGATAACTTTAATGGTGCTCCTCTGTTATTTGATTTTATTCTTCTCCAAACCAATGGGACAGACATTCAGACAAGGCTGTTTTGTGTGAAAGTACATTCCCATCATGGCTATTTGGAGTCACTGAAATATGAGAGATGGAAATCTCAGTGAATCTGAATTGTCAGATAACTGCTTTTGATGGCTTCGTCTAATTGAAGAAAACATCTAGATTCATTCTCTACAAAAACTAATGAAGAGCAATGAAAACTTTACAGCTCGTTCCCATAGGTCTAGAAAAATCTGGGATGTCAGATAGAAAATAATTGAAGCTAAAAGTATAGAGGTTTTTCCCTACACACACTCATAAAACTGGTTCTGTCATTACAGATGGTGCTGGAGTTAATTCACAAGGCGTTCCCTGTGCATAATTGGGTCACCTAAGCAGTAGAACAGTGTCTTGATACGTGCTTTAGCAGACAGGCAGTGGGGAGCTTGAAGTGCCCAAACATTTTATTTGCCCATTAACAGGGAGGATGTTAAGATAAAACCTTTACAAAACAACGCTCTCCCTCTTGTCCTACGGTGGTTAGCAGAGAGAGGAGGGGAGATTAGAGAGGCAGTGGGGAGTTTTAATTTGGGAAGGCTCGTAAACACGACGTGCATCTGCCAGTGTTTGCTTAATATTGCGGCTCCTGCTACTGTTTCTGTCATATGTTGGAGGTATTTGTAATAAGTGTTTCCTTATATTTATATTTTTATATCACAAGATTTTATATAGTGTTTTACGTGTTTTTGCTTTTAGTTTGAAATGTGCTGCTGCTTTACATTTTAATGCATGTTAACTTACTGCTGCTGGTCATGTGAACTGATTACCACTACATATCTGGCTGAGTGCTTAACTTCTGCCAGACGTTTGCTTTTAACCAATCGGACACAAGGGTGTTGCGGCAGGAACTAATGGTGAGGCTGGAAGGAGGGACCAGACCTCCAGCACACAGAAACAAAGATGGAGGCAGGCAACACAACAAGAAGCAACCAGGGAAAATGGCAGGAGGTTGGAGCAGGGGTCGAAAATAACAGAGCAGGAGTGCCGCAGACAGAAAGGATAAGGGGAGACAGACGACAGAAGCAGCTGCTCCTGTCACCACAGGCAGCCCCGCCACCAATGGAAACCATGACCCAGAGTCCTGTGGGGCAGTACTGGGACGGACCACACTCTGTGGCACAAGTGGGTGGTTTCCCTGTTAACAGAACACGAACGGAATTGGTGCTATACGAGGAGATGACAGCCTGAAGAGTGAGGCCTTGTCGTCCAGGGACAGCAAAAGGCCAGTGTCCCCGGATGACATTGCAGTTGGCCAGCTGTCCTTTCCCACTCCTAAGAATTGGGGACATTATAATCTTTCTGACTTCAAAAAACTATTTTAAAGGCTTTTCAGCTTTTTTATTAAGGTAAATTTTAGGACCCCTTTGACATGTTTATGGAAAATTAAACTGTTCTTTTTTTTAGCCAATTTTATTTTTATTCTTAAAAGTTTTATATCTCATCTTTTAGTGTCTGGCTCTCTGGTTGCTCAGCGTCTATCCAAAGAACCTTTAAAATACAAAAACTCTCCCTTTCCCTATTTTCTTCACCAGATTCTGTTTTTTTCTTGGCCCAGATAAACTGGAGGAGGACTTAATGAATGTGCTGATGAGCCAGCATGAGTTTGAAATATTTTATCACCGCAATCACAGCTATCATCATTATCGTCATCATCACCTCTGTCATCTTTATGAACATAGTAATTGTAAAAATGTCCTTATGATGATTAAGAGAAACGGTGAGGTGAAGAGTTTGTGTGTTGCTGTGATTCTGATGTACCCTCATGCTGGTCCAACTGAAATTATTAGCTACATTTTTGTCATCAGATTATGTAATCCAATTTGCATGCACGTACAGCTACAATAACAAGGTTTCTGCCACTGAACCGAGGAGGATGGTGTCTGTGTAGTCGCGTTTTTTTATTTAACCTTCATGTAATACCCCGTAGATGCTCGGCTCACCAGTGCACATTGCAATCTGTGTGAACTGACTTGCTTTTTCTTCTCAGCGGGCACCACAACAAGCTAATCTCCTTCCAGCTAAGTTGTCCTAGAAGCCCATTACAGTCAGCTCACATCGAGCCTTACCACTGGGCCCAACGACAACAGGGCCTGATAAGCTACGAACATTCCTCTGATTTTGGCAGCCTGATTGGCCCGTCTGGCCTATCAGACCCTTTCAGTGGATCAGTTCAGGTTGAGCATCCACATGAAAATCTCTCCCTGCTTCTCTGCCGAGTTTTAAACTCATATTTTTACTCACACGTGGGTCATGTGCGAATAAAATGCATTTGTAAAGTGGCCAATATACAGCTGCAGATTGAAAGAGAGATTGCCAGGCTTAGCATCTGCGACCCTCCTTCTCCTCCTTCCTCTGCTGCTCCTCTTGTCTGTTTCGCAGTGAGCCAATGTCTCTGGCTCTGGGTATTTATCTGTGGCCCAAATATGCAGCCCGTGTCATGCAGGGCAGCAGGCGTTACATCACAAAGATGGATTAAGTCATGCGTTAAATTGCCTCTTTGAAGGAAATGAATAAATAAATTTGAGAGACTAATTCCTTGACTGTGCACCATCTCTTGTGTGAGTGTGATTGCATAATGCTGGCTTAAATGTTCCCTCTGCTCTGCTCTGTTCTCTGCTGTGTTCTATTGGCGTGTTAATTCTAAAATCACATCTCTTATGACCTGGCAATGTCAAAACGCTAAAAGTGCATTTGTTTACTAAATTTATTAGCGCACTTGCAATCAGTAAAAATTAATTGCTACATACATAAAAAAAAAAAAAAGAAACCATGTACAATTTAAAAAAATGTCTGCAGGATTGGATTCAGACGGCATGTGACAACAACTCCCTTAAAACATAAAATGTCCTTGTCCTCCATGAAAAGGCAGGATTAATTCCATTGCTGGGCTTCTAAAATTTAGATTTTACAAGATGTTATATCTATGTCCTGTTGGCCAAACTACAACAAGAAAGTCGGCTGTTACCTAGAAACCATCGACTGCAAAGCACTGTCTGTGAGCGCACTAAGGAAAGTTTCTTAGAGACAGAATCACAATAAAAAGTTAGCGAGCATTGCATCCTTTTAGTGTCAAGAACTGAAACAATGTTAGCATCACTTTCTTGTTCTGTAGCTAGATGGCAGTCAAGAGCTGACCAGCAGGTAATGCTAACACTATCTTGTAGCATTACCTGCTGAGCGTTGGCTGACAACTTTCATTAAGAGATAGTCAGAATAGTCAGAATCCCTCACTGTCTTAACTGCCCTGCTTTAATTGATACCTTTGGACATTCAGGATGAGCTGCAGCAGTGGCTTCAGTCCAGACACAATATACATACAATTTACAAGCTGAGCTGTCAACGGGATCAATTTAGATCATATTTGAAATCTCCAGCTTTAATTGTGACCTGCCAGAGCCCTTCTCAGACAATCCTCTTTAAATAATACATTCTATTATCTTTACATACAGAACTTTAATACAGTCAGTACAAAGATTACAGACTGTACAGTAAGTGTACAGTCACAATTGTTCTTATTCATCATTTTTGCAGCTAGCAATAACCAAACACATCTGACTGGGGAATAATAAAGGCAGCGAGTTTCAGAAATCTAGTCTGTGCCAAGGGAGACGAGCTCTGGAGGTTTATTGAGATTCCAACTTCTGTACAGACTCGCTTCAACGCGCTGTCACTTGGCACTAGCACATTCTTAATTGATGCTGAACATCTTTTTTTCCTATCTTATGATTCACTCTGCACATTATTAACAGAATAATTCTCTTTGTTCCTTTGGTAATTTCTCCTGAAAATACCCTGAAGGTCTTCTCTAACATGGATTTAAATGTCACACCCAATATATCTCATTCTTTCCCAGATTCATCTCGACTCGTAGCACTCCACTGATACATGTTGCAGTGATTCATCAGACTACCAGTAAGGGACACTTTGAAACTGTTGTAATCATAGGGTGAGACAAAAATCAGTACTGAAACGTCCCAGGAACAAACCTCATGTGAGTTCAACATTATGTGAATTCATTATTGCAGTGCCTTTACAATAACATGCTAGTTTGTGACCGATATAGTGGAATCTGCACCATTACACAATGCGATACAGAATAATTTAAACACATGTAAACAAGACTACAATGGAGCATATCTAGTTGACAGTGACAGCATCTAAAAAGTAAATTTACAACATGTAAATACAACATGTCAGTCAGTTTGTCTGGGAATAGGAGTGTACTGTGGGTCTATTGATGGGAAGCCAGGTGAGGCTGGCACCACTTAATATAATAAAGTCAGACAATTGTCAATTTACCACTGTCACGCCGAACTAAATGGTCAGACGTGGAAAAACTGTTGCTGTAGAAAGTACTGTCTGTACTGTTACATCCTGTACAAAGTTAGTGACATAATTTGCCACCTTTGGTGTGTTACTAAAGCCACAGACTACATTGCTTTAGCTAGCAATGATGGAGGATAAACATGAATGTTTGGTGAACGACTGCACAAAATTATCACTGCCCGAAAACAGGATCTAGTGGACGACGTAAACAGAACCCTGTGACAAGGCAGAAAAAGAAAAAGGAGTCAGGAGCAACGAGGATGGACAAGACATAAGCATGTCCCTCACTCAAAATATCAGCTGAGTCCTCTGCTGTGTAAACCGTGATATCTACATGTAAATTATATAAAATGGTTATTAAACACTTGCCACCATGAAGGACATAAAGGGTGAGATGCATGTAAACACACATACACAGACACAAACACCTCTGTGATCACTCTCTTAGTTTAAAATAGTATTCCACCGACGCTGTACTGTAATGCTGTACTCCTATAACACTGCTCGAGGTCATAAGGGATAATAAGACCAGAGACATTGTGTTTTTTATTCTGTGCATTTCTCTTCTTTATCAAAACCTGGCATCTACACTACTCATAATGCAGCTTGACCACCAACTGTTCATTTGAAGATGTTATACCAGTAGTTTCTAATGTATCCCTGAGCCACGAGCCTCAGTCATAGATGAGGAGCGGGCTACAGAAGCCTGGTAAGCTCACTTTGAACTCTCCACACCCCCAGATTTTTTTTTTTTCCATTCTCAAACATGTAGTCTTCAGACCAAACTAACTCTGACTCAAGTGACATCACTTGATGCACTTTCACTCAGCTCCCACTGAGGCCATAAAAGGGCCACAACCTTTTTCACATGGGCAGTAGTACTCCCCAACTCCTGTTAGCAGACTTTGTTTTCCTACAGATGGCAGAATGGCCCGTCATGGCTATATATGAACTTTCTGTGCAACTGCATAATGTATTAGATACATTATGCACATAAATTAGATAAATCCATGCAAATAAGGCATAATACATTATGCCTTATTTGCATGGATTTATCTATAGCTGAGCTCTACACACACACACACACACACACACACACACACACACACACACACACACACAGAACCAGCATGATGGATTGGCTGAGGCTTTAAATTAATTACGTAAAATAAAACAGTAACGCAGGTGACCAACACAGAAGTGGACTGCAACAACCACACACTACAACAAGTAGACCACCTATAAAGTTCCTGCCATAAACCCAACGGCAACACACAAAGACCCCACAAAAGTGAACTGCCACTACCACAATGTCCAGTTTGAGTGGACAAAGCACACAGACCATGGTTTCCAGACTTTTCATGGCTTTAACAATCTCACCTCAGCTGAAAAGAACTGCAACACTGGGAGCGCGCTGCTGGCTATCAGACACTGGTTGAGCAGCCATTCGTGGTCTGGACTGACCACAAAAAAACTTGTGAGCACCCTGTCCCTCATATCTCAGCACTTTTGGTGCGCCAGCATGGGAGCTGATGTGATTTGTGGCTGCCTGCCTCACCTGTTCCCAACAAACGGTCTCCCACCAAGCTCCTGCTGGACTCCTGCAGCCCCTGGTCTCACAGCTCCCTGTACTTTGTTACCAGCCTGCCATCATCTGATTTTATCACAGCACGACTGCACCAATTAAATGAACAAAGTGAATGAGATCAGATTGTCAAACCTTTTAACTAAAATATGATCAAATATAAATGAAAATAAAGGGCAAAATACGAATAAACATCTGTCTGACAGTAGCCTCGTTGAAATAAAGGTCTGCTTCTTTCTTCAAATAAAGGAAATAAAGATTATTTGAGGAATAATGACATAAGAGAGTTGCTTTGATTTCTTTGTGCAGTGTTCATAATCAAAGAAAGGGCTAGATTACTAAAAATAGTCGATTCTCTTTTATCTAAAGCAAAGTATGTGCTTTATATACATGTACAAACCAGATGTAGTGTGCTGTGGTGTGCTCTAACTTGGTGTTGGATTGACTGTATTGATGGGTAATTTACCAGAAATGCATGACAAAGAAAAAGAAAACACCGAACAACCTTAAGTAAAGCGCTCTGGCAGGATAAAGAGGAATGATAGCCAAGCCAATTGAAAAACATCTGGATGGGTGTGAGAGATACTGAGTCTACCTTCCGCAGACACGATAGAGGGCAGATAGATATCAACAGCTTGGCCTATTATCTGGTCTAATGGAGGCCCTTCTGTTAGAGACAAAAGCCCTTGTTGTTTTGCATCAGCTCTTCTGATGATTGGCCGACGTTCGTCCCACGTCGATGGAGTCAATTAAAAGCTCCATCCGTCAAGCGGCTACGGCTGCCTGACGCCGAGCCTCAGTGGGGAAATACACACACACTGTCGCTCACTCACCAATTTACTGTCATGTGTGTCTTCTTTCTTTCTTTATTTATTTTCTTTGCTTCTGTCTTTCTTTCTTTTCCTTTTTTCTTATTCTAAGTCACCATGCCAGGTTTCTAAAAGCAATTTCATCCTTCCTGTGCTGTCACGCTCTGTGTACACAGTTTCCTATTGTTTGGTTTCCAGTGTAATTTCTACATTTTCAATATATACTGAATATATTGGAAATATACAGTGCGTGGTGTATTTAATATGTGAAGCTCATAAAAACGGTCTTAAAGCTAATTGTGAAATTTCAGGAGCGGTGTATTGTATGTTGAGAGGCATTTAATGAAAATAGAAGCCTCGACAATGAGCTGATAAAAAATTCACATTGAAACATATTTGTATTTGTCCTCCTATTTGGATTAGGAGCATTGTTCCTGCCAGCTCCTGCCAGTCCTCATCCTGGTGTTGGCATACTACACAATCTAAAATAATATGCCCAAACACACATACACACTCTCTCACACACACAAAAACACACAACTGTGAGCTTTAAATAAGTTTCTGGACAATAAAATAAATTTTCTACCAGACACTGAATATTTAACTAATCACCACACCACATTACATTCTTCTGATATGCACCTAATATACCAAACAAGCTATGATGTAGTTTATATAAAACCCAAACTACATTTTACAGTCTATAAAACCATGCTGACTTCCAACTTCCAACAAAAATACTTACTGGAGATAAAGTGTCTGGCTGCTCTTTTAAAATAGAATTTTCTCTCAGCTGCCTTCCTTATGTCTCTGCCTCCTTCTTTGGCCTCTCTTTAGAGGGCAGTGTCACAGTAAACAGTGTACAATACACTGCAAAAGTTTCACTTGCAAAATATGCTAACTTTAGCCAACCAAAATCAATGGTTACCTGGTAACAGCGGTAAGCAACTGAGCTTATCACTCAGATATCTAGAAAACCAAGTGGGCCGAAACAATCAGCAACGACGTTCACAGCGCCTTCGATTAATAAGTAAATAAATCTGATCGGCAGTTTCATACATAATAATGTGGGCCAGTGGACCGTCAAAAAATCCATTAGGTTTTTACCGGCCCTGTCTGTGTCTTTAGCGGCCCCCTCTGTGTGCCTGTCATTCAGGCTGTGTATGAGAGCGTGCTGCATGCACGTTCCAGGACTGTGACCACTGACACATGTAATCAACCCTCTGACATCTGTAATCAACCCCCCCCCCCCCCCCCCCCACATCCACCACGCCCAAAGCACAACACACACACACACACACACACAGATTTTAAGATTTACTCAAATATTATTAACTAATCATGTCAACCTCCAGTTTTTAAAATAACTTTACAACTAGCTTTACAGCTATTTGTGAGCACAGTCTAAATTAAACTTTATATCTGCTATAATCAATATCTTTATATTAACAGAGGATCAAAATACAATGTGTAATGTGAAAGAAGCTGCTCCAAGTGATGATCTCTCTCAGACTTTTGACTTGAATCTGCATTTCCCCTCAGATTTTTAGTGTCTTTTAGCTTGTTGTCTTGGTTTTACGGCACACAGCTTCACTGTTTTGGTTGAACAGCCAGCTGGTGAACACAATGGAGCATTTAGCAGCGAAAGAGACCAAAGCAGAGTAAATACTGGGCTTACCTTTGGCAGCTGGCCAGAAACATGGCTCAGGAAAGTGGATGTTGCTCTGTGCCTGCTGGTTAGAGGGGAACACTGTTTACACTTCACCATCAGCATCAGCATTGTCCCTAAGTAGCCAAAGGGCAAAAGGTCGGTTAGCTCAAATACAAAAAAAAACCCTCAATCCACATCAGATGCTAGTATTCAGCCTTAATTCTGCATGAGACAGCTCTCTGTCTCCCTGTTACTTTTTCAACATAACCTCCCCATCATCTTGGAACTGAACACCAGACACTGGTTAATTGACATATGTTTAACATTTCTAGCAGTCTCTTGCAAAGTATTTTATTATCTACTGTGCAAACCTCAATTCAGAGTTACTCAGCAACTGTTTTTTACCCACTCATTACCTAGCATTTAGTTGCCCTTTCTCCCTAATCATTTCATGGTAACTATTCAGGATCACGTGCACCAAAGCACCTGATTATGTGTAACTGTTATTTCACTGATACTTGGATAATTAATTAAGGTGCACAGGCCACTGCTTTTCTAAATGACACCTGACTTTTACAACACAAAAACAGAAATATGTTTTCATAGTGAGTGTTACGTTTCTACCCAAAAGGACCCACGCTGACAAAAAGCACAAAAGCACCTGTGAGCCTTTGACCTTCATATAACAGTAAACATTCTTCCTTTTAATTTGACAGTAAGCTGATATTTTATCTTGGATAGGTGTTAATTGACTCTTTATCGAGAAGCTTGCCACCCGGTAAGCAAGCAGAGCTCAGTCTTACACCCTAATGCTTCACTGAGCAATAGATCAAGGGCCAATGATCACGTGGAAAGATAAATCACAAACATCTGTGTGTTTCTCTGGTTGTTTATCATGAACAACTGAGCAAAACAGTTGTAAAGCAAAAGTCCCTCGGCACAATCTGGCAAAGAAACAGTGTAGAGAAAGGCATGTAAAAAACTAAGGAGTTAAACGCACATAACAGAAAAAAATGTCGCTAGATCAAACGGAATATTTAATGTGCCACAAGAACTAATATCATTTGCAAGAAAAAAAAAGATTACTTATTTTGGATAAATGATCTGGAAACACCTAATGAACAAGCTGGATTTCAGAAACAGGGCTCTGAAATAATTCTCACCCTTCTTAACACTTGCTGATGGGGTCTAAATTGAGTGTGTCAGGCCTATTCATCTTGACCGCCCCCCATCATTTCCCGAAAGCTGTGAGCTGGATTGATTAAGTCTAACAATAGCCTTGTTAACACACAGCCTGAGAAATAGAGGGATTGCCTTAGAGCCTAAATAATTGCATAAAGACGCTTTTGAACAAGAGATACTGTCTCTGAATTAATAAAACTTCACACCCAATAGTCACTGTGATGATTATGAAAAATATGCTAACTTTGCTGTAATGGCTGTTTACAAAGTCATTGAGCTTAAAGCTGCAAATGACATGAGAGGATGGATTATTTTCCAAGATTATTATTGCAGAGTGTTTGTGTTATTAGCTTCGGTGGTGTCTGGTAGTGTTTTTGGCTCTATGGATGGCAGCAAGGGTGTAACCATGGTACAGACATTGAAGGGGTCCAAATGAGAGCCCTCCCCCGAAACATTTTTTGAGTACATTTTTCCACAATCCTATGATATTCATACATGTAAACTGGCAAACATGTAGTCTTAGAACATAGTTTTGAGGACTATATTGACCATTTGATTGAAGAAACAGTCAATTAGAATCATGCTTTTTCCAGTAGTAGAGAATACGATAGCTTCCAATGGGCAAAAATTACATAGCTAAAGAATGTTTATGTGAATATTGTGATCAAAACAACTAATAATAATAACAACTAAAAACTAACTAATGCTGCAGTTGAACAAATTACAGATTATCCATTTAACAAAAAATGTGCTATATTCTATGAAGTCCAGCTTCATTTGTATTTTGTTGATTTGTCTCAAAATAATAGTCTGTGCATTTGCACTGAAAACAACTTGATGTGAATGAAATCATAGACTTATACAAAGAATTAAATATAAAACCTTTATTCTAAACCACTGCTGTCTCTGTCTGGTTCTGTCTCTTTATCCCTGTTAGTCTCCTGAAATAAACTTAACATGTAGTGTTAGAATCACTGCATCTTTTCACCAGTGAATTAATGATAGCAGTTACATGGACACACTACCACATAAAACATAAACTGAAAACAAGCACAATTTTGACCTATAGTTACCTATAGTCCATTACTAAGATACTTACACTTACTGTCTCTGTGCTCTACTAAATTCCATTATAGTTTACATTTCACTTTCTTACCTGATCATCTGTATCTCCAGAGCACGTCCTTGTCTGTCCGCTGCTTTCAGCACGTCTCTCCCTCTTCCTGTCTCTCTGTGTTGCCTGTATTGTGACCAGATACCATTATTTTACCAGAGGAACAATGAATTTTAATTTGAATGTTCTGCTTGAATCACTAGTTTTATTTACTTTCATGTCATCATGCTGTTAAGCTAAATAGCTATATAGCAAATATAAAAAGAACAGTGTACAATGTGCAGTAGTCATTGGTGGTGTAGCAATTCATAAACATCTTAAATGTGACCCTGACTACACACTGCTGTTTGTAAGAAGACAAAAAGGTTGGAAACAAAAAGACCCGCTACAGCACATAACGAGCTGTGTGTGCCTATGCTGTCCTCACTGAAGGCTGTTGCAGGCAACGTTTCTTGCAGCTATACAGATACCTTAACATAATATCTTCAGCATTGCATCCTCCAAGGAACAGGTGGTCTGTTGTATTTGGCAGGTTTTATAATGGAGAAAATATGTAATTTCCTGTAAAACTACAAATAAGAACACAAAAATACAAACATTAATAAGTTGGCAATAATGAATTATATTCCTTATACAGCAATAAAGAAAATATACCTGGCATGATTCAATGTAACTGGTCCTTTAGAAAAATACATGAGCAAATATAATTCCTACAAACATAAATGACACAACCAGCGACTGCAATATACATATATATATATATGAAGCCGCAAAAAAACCAAAACAATGGGCTCAAACTACAGAAATGAACACATAAACGTGTCAGTATAACTGATATACATATTCAACTTACAGATGAATCCACTTTCATGACTGGATTGCAAGGATGACACACACTGAGCTGCTTCTTCTCTGAACACTGAGAAAACATACTTCCTGTTTATGTCACTTCCTTTTTAAACTGCAAAAAAACAGCCACCACTAGGTGGTACTAAAATACACATAAAAGAACCAAAATTATCAATTCCACTACAGTGCCATCTAACCATGCCAGCTAACTGTGGGAGGGAGGGGGGGGGGGGGGGGGGTCACACAGTTCTGTTGTCCTTAGCAAACGGCAGTTAATTGAAAATAAATATGAAACGAGAGAGATCTGTTGCCTGGGTTCATAAAAGGAGGACACACTTAACATATTTTCTACTGTATACTGTGGGGGATAGATTGATATTATCTCAGTATTGGGGGGGCAAGCCCTCCCACCCCAAAGAACACCCAACTACGCCGAGTTACGCCTTAGACAGCGTCAGTCGGTCAAAATTTTGTTTTCTGCTTTGCAATGAGCATTAAGTCATGGACATAGTATTAAAAGAGGAAAATCTAGCATGGTGAAATCAAAGTCATTCCAATGACGGATCATGCCACTGGTGAAGGATACTGTAATCCAATGGGATCTTTGACATTAAAGTCCCCTTGGCTGTTAATGAATAACTGTGAAATGGCAAATGTCTCATTTGTAAATTAGCAACCTCTGTGACCAGCACATCTAACACTAGCACAGACATGTGACAGCTTGGACAGTCTGAAATGCTACCCAAATCAACCAACTATATATTGATGATGAGAAATTTTTCATTTCTGAGACATAAAATATGAGCCACACCAGGAAGGAAATAGGTAACTGTAACAGCCTCCCAGTCAATTAAATGAGCTTTGGCCAAATCATCCATTTGTTCCACAGCAACAATCACAACATCATCTCAACCACTGCTATTTTCAGTTACTTCAGTTTTCTCGGTTTACACTACATAATTAGGAAGTTTTCCTCAAACATTTTTTTTAAATAACTTGGTAATGATTGACACTTTTGTCAACAATAGAGTATGAATAGTACCTGAGATTGGTAGTGCTGCTGCAAATATTTATCCATCTTTGAAAATTGCAGATTTCTGCTTGGCACAGTTTGGTCTTTATCTTAGTTTTCATTAGTCCTCAGTGAGTCAAATGATAATCTCCTGTGTGCTCATATTCACTAGCCATGCTCTTTTAGAGTCACATCCACTTCAGAATATCTCAGGCTGTAATCACAAGCCATTTAGTTTGACTATTAACCAGTCCCATTGACCTGTCCTTTCTATTATGGAGCAGTGCCCTGCATTAGCCTCTCTGCATCTGTACTCATTAACCTTTGCTGATATTATTACACATGCTAATCCAGTTAGCTGGCTGCCATCGATATCCGCCCTCTCATTTTGCTTCCTGATTTACTTACTTACTCCGTCTCTCTCGCTCCACTTCAGCATGCAGGCCATTGGTTTGGAGCTCAGAAAGTCATCATTTGATAGCCTCTGGGCTGTGCTTATCTACTCCACGGTCATCAGACAATATTTCTCTCAGTTATCTTCACTCCCTCCATCAGTCCATCCATCCATCGAGGCAGCTCACTCACAAACTCATCATTCACTCTGGATGCTGCATTGAAAAGAGGTGATCTGTCAGAGGGAAATGTGCTTCTTTTGGGAGAAAAAAAAAAACAATGTTACTTTATGGATGTGTTGTGCATTAAGTTTTTTTCTATCTTGTTTGTGTTGGCTGAGAGCAGGAGGTCTGGGGTATTTAGAGAGACAGCTTGCACGTCAGCAGTAGTATCTACCCTGCTCAGCTGTCCTTGAGCAAGGCACCAAATCCCTTCAGCTTCAGGCAAGTTGTACATTCAAATATAAACATTGCAGAAAATGCAGTGCTCTTGACTTCAGGCTTACAAGGTAGTGGTGTCAGGTGCAGTGAAGAAGAGGAGCTCCTTCATAGAGGAAAAACAGCCTGCACTCTAAATAAGTCTAGAGAAGCCTCTGAAAACTAACTCTGACCTTCATAACATCAGACCCACCTGCAGGGACCTTGCAAGAGGTGTATTTACCATTTGACTGGGTGTTGAGAGGAGTGTAGTGCTTTTCACCAAATATTTCTCTGTGCATATTATGTTTCAGGGATGGTCTGAATAAGAGCCTAAAAAGTAGTGGTATGATGGTATAAGTGCTTAACATGATTTAGGAAAAGCAAGTGGCATAGTCAGTCACTCATTCAAGCCTGACCCTATTTCCCTTTTCTGTTGAAGCTGAACCCTCCCTCCCTCTGCTGAGTGGATTCAGTCCTCTCATTCACTCACTTTGAGATAAAAATCAATGCTCTCCCACAGAGCTGTAATCAATAGCCTGGCCTCCACTACAGAGCCACAGAGGGCTACAGGGAGCTCTCTTATTATCTGTGTTTGCGACAGTTCTTTTTCTGTGAGGCTTGTACATCTTGATTGACCAAAACTATTACCGTAATTTCCAGCTCAACTGAGGTGTTAGATAAACAGACACGCTTGTTTTCTTTTGAAGTGCTGGTTCTCGGTTCTCTATAAAAGCAATGCTTTGACACAACTTAGAAAAAGAACAAACTAGAACAGAAAAATAGGGATTGTTAGTAAAAAAAAAAAAAAAAAAAAGCACTACATATTGGTAGTTACTCATTTTATAACTAATGATTTTTATTATGTTAATGTGAGCAGCAGTTGCTTACAGTACTTCACATACCACCAACTAATGTTCAGCTGGCTTTTGAATTATCACATTTCAGTACAGTATTTATACAGAAGAATGACTAATGTATATGTGTATTTTGTTATTTGGAATAAAATTCACATTACAGCAGGAAAACAGAAAAACAGTTTTGAGATGTGCATTCCACATTTAGTTAGCACAGGATTTACCACACCAAGGGTCCCAGTGTTTTGGTAATGAGCCTGATAACTACATCTGTTTGCAGATATTTAGCAGAGCAATGGTCATAAACCTAAAGTACTACACAAGTTAAAATTTGGACCTGATGATGGTACTAGATAAATACTGTCTGTTGCTCTAGATGAAATCAAATGATCCCCAAAGTGACATTCACGTCGCCCTCAGGATGTAGGAAACTTAATGACACTCCGTTGATACATTTCTGAAAAACCCAAATGTCAATTTCATGGTAGCTACAGGAAAAGTTCAAGTTAAATAACGTCATCTGTAAATGGATTTTATGCATCTTTTCACAATGCTACATGAGTGCAAATCTTCAAGCACGATGTGTAGCTGTATTGTACCAGTGGTTAGTACACACGCAGCAGACATTCTTGTTAATTCACCTGTATTGTGCATCTCGTATTTTGCTGCTGTTGGCTGAAAGTCTTTTGTCAGCACAGCAGTCCTGCATGACTAACACAGATATAATGGAAGCGACGACAAATAGAAAATACAGTCTCCTTGGCTGTCATGCAGCTGTACTGTTTGGGTCTGAAGTTTTACAAAACTGCAGAGAAATACTCTAGCTCTGGTGAGTATAAAAGCCTTTTCAGTGCATGTGGTGCACTGACTTAGAGCATGGCCTTAAGATGTGAATTCTCTGCTTTTGTTCACACTATGTATAAAACCAGATAAGTTGCTGAATATAGTGCTATTATCATAAGGAAGTCAGGCTGACAATGTTTTATTACTTTTATCCTGTTCGCTTTAACTTTGGACTGAAACTGCCTGTTCTGCCTCTGCCATTTTAACACCTAGCTCATTTTGCTGTGTAACAGGCTTTTTCCCCCTCTTCTCCTTTATTTTGCATTGCTGTATTTGACTGAATAACTCAGCAAGTGTAAGTTATGCAACATTATGTCAGGATAGTTTGGGCACTTATGCTACTTTGCTTTCATACAGAGAAAAATTCTGCAGAGGCAGAGGTCCAATTTTTCTCCACCACCAACAGTCTCATTAAACTAGAAGAAATTAGCTGTAGAATCTCTTTAGATGTGGCAAAGTCACCATTTTAAATGAATGTTTGGGACTAACATCATTTCTGCAGTACAACTTTTTCTTTTTTTTTCCAAATCTCTTTATTGTTATTACTGTTATTACTTTTTGGCTTTCTGCCTTCATTTGACAATCACCGTAGAGTGAAACAGAAATAATATGTCTGTTTACAGGTGTCGCGGAGTACCAGAGCATTTTACATTCTCTGCTTGAATGCCCATCAGCAGGAGGCTGCATTAGCCACCACTAGCAAAACACTACTGAATCTCTGACCAAACTGTTGGGGGTGGAGTTGCATTGTGAGTAATGTAGGTGCCAAGTTTTGACAAGAAAGATGCATGTGTGGAATTAAAAAAAAAACAAAAAAAAAACACAATATCTCTGGTTCTGCTGAGTCCACCTTGAGTCTGCCAGTGTTATAGAAGTGCATTTTAACCATTAGATTACCACAGCACTTCAACAGCACAACTTTACATGACAAGAGGCCTAATACTTAATTGTTTTACCAATAAAAACACATGTGGACCAATAGAAAGCATTTTACAGTTAATCTGTGATTGCTCACTGTACCTAATGAATCAGTTATTTGGTAACCAATATTCTTGGCGACTTTTACTTTGGTAAAAGGCGTCTTTATTACTGTCACTGCTAAATGACACAGTAAGTCCAACTCTGCTGCTGCATCTATGCTCTTGTCAATAGTCAAACCTAGCAGTTATCTCATCAAACAGACACCGTGTGTCTTTCTGTCACTTCCTTGTCTGCTGAGATGTTTGAATAAAACAGCATTTTAAGCTTACTTGGATGAACTAGTGAAGCAAGAAATCTACAGGCAAGTTCTTCTTTAAAATAAGTGCATCATAAAACAAAAGCCTCTGTGCGTTTTTTTAAACCTGCATGGATGGGACTATTGCTGCCACAGAAAGGCATTTCAGTTTGCCATTTTTGTTGAACAAGAAAGGTTCATTCTGCTTTAATCTCCACTCCAGATTTAGCTCTCATGTCTGGCATTCATATTTCTGAATTTCATGAAATTACACTGAATGAAACTTTAATGATTAGTCTGGAGAAATTCATTAGAACAATCTTATAGAAATTGTTAATGAACCGGTAAAAGTAGGTACAGTTTTACAGGCAAATACAGAAATTATGCCTGATTTATGTAATATTTATGTAATAGCCTTTCGAAATGAACATCATTAATATTTTAATTATCTTTTCTTTTGGCAGTGGAAAAAAAAAAGTCTATTAAAGCCCCGGGAATGTTATCTAAGTAAAACACACTTTGCGCAGCGATGCAATTGAGAACAAGAGGTAGTCTTTTTTTTCATTGTGAAGAACTGACATTCCCACCTGTTCCCTAGATATTTCAAATATTACATTCTTTATATACTCCTAAATGTTTCATGTACCAGAGCATATGCGGGTGTTTTAATGAAAGATCAGTAGGAAGAAGAGGAGGAGGAGGGCCACATAGAAGAAAGAGAAAGAAGCTGCTGTCAAACTCATAACTTTGCATCCTCTGCAGTTAATTAAGGACCTTAGCGGCCGCACGTGGCTTTG
This sequence comes from Toxotes jaculatrix, assembly GCF_017976425.1. Classification (NCBI taxonomy): domain Eukaryota; kingdom Metazoa; phylum Chordata; class Actinopteri; family Toxotidae; genus Toxotes; species Toxotes jaculatrix. The sequence continues at coordinate 16,972,204 of NC_054412.1, forward strand.
AATTAATCTGTCCTCATTACTGTGGAAAAGAACTTGTCAGTTTATTACCATCTTTTCTCTTTCAATCTGTTTCTCTTCAATTTTTCATCGGTGCGTAACTCACTCACTCACTGTTCATGTGTTTTTCCTTCCCTTTTTTCCCCACAGTGTGCGTGGATTCATTGCTCATCCGCCCAATTTAAACTCATTTCTCTCCCATCATCTTGTCACCTCGAGTTTCAGCTGATAGCTTTATGTGAGTTACCCTACAAGTTAGTGTCACAGTAGATATAGCATAAGTTATGGTTTGGCAGCTCACATTTGTTTCTGTGGAGAAGTAAAATGGATCTGGCTTTTAACTGTTTAGCAGAAGACAATCCTCGGAAAAGGGAGAAAGTCAACTGTTTGCAGAGTTTGTTTCAATCCAACAAAATGATTTCCTCAGAGCCAAGTGATTCAGGGTGTTTAAACATGTCTACAGCCACAGTAGCTGCTCTGTGAGGCTCTAATTGGGCACAGTGGAGCTTTAGGCTATATGCTAATGTCAGAAGGGGTCTAAATACTGAAATGGCCATGAGCCTCTGCCACGACTTCCACAAAGAATCCAGTAGGAGGCACAAATCAGGGCGGCAGCAAAGTCCAAATTATTTTGTCACTGAGAATTTGCTTAATTCATCTAAAACTGACCCAGAATCCACAAGTCAGTTTATTTGAACTGCATATTGTATTGTCAGTTTTCTCATCATTAAAATCTGGTCTGTTAGTCGTGAGACAGAAACTTAGTGGGTTTATATAACACCTATTGTGTAAGGCAGTTCTCAGTCATGTGGACTGATCATTAACACTAACATGATGATGTTTAGCAGAGAACGTTTATCATGTTCAGTATCTTAGTTTACCATGTCAATATGCTAACTTTTTCATATACAAGCCCTGAACACAAAGTACATCCAGGGGATGATGGGAATGTTACTAGTTTTGCAGGTATTTGGTCATGATCTAAAGAACTGGACAAATTAAAATTTTGACCTGATGATGGTTATTACTGTTCATCCTGTGGGGAACACGCACATCTGTGGCAAATTTCATATCAGTTCATCCAGTAGTTGTCGAGACATTTTTTTTCACTCAAAGCCGCAAATGTAAACATGCTGTTGCTGCTAGATGAAAAGTTGGGGGATCGCCTAAGTCAGGGGGATACATCCTCTGGGGACCATGAACAAAATTTGATGCCAATCCACTGAGTAGATGTAAGATACTTAATGGATAATTAGTGACAAGTGCACAGTGGATATCTGTTTCCAGTTTTATGGTCAACTAAAAGTGAGTATTATCCAAGATACCCATACACCATACACATACCCATAACACAAAATGCATGAGAGCAAAATGTTGCCAGAGTGAAAAGGATGAATTCAGTGTTATAAATGAGCAGGGATTTGTCTGGCCTCTCCTCTCCTCACCTCTGCTCCCCCCTCAAACTCGACTTTCACCAGCGTCTCTACCAGCACAGTCCCCCAGCAAGAAGAATGTCCACTCTGCAGTTATGTGGGCTGATATGGCCACAAAATGATTTTTATTGGTCCAATAACGCTGTGGCTTAATAAGTGTAATCTGTCCGCTCGCCCAAAGGTTAAAGCGTGGCCATATATCAGTGTCCCACCGCTATATTGCCAAACTGTAATTGCCTTGCTGGTGGCTTAATTGTTGAGGTGTACGTGGAGATCATTTGGAAATGATCCATCACTTAGTACAGTAATAATGAGTTTCCAATGGTTGGCTGAGCTGAAGCTGCCTCCCTCGCTCCCCACAGAGGGAGTTGTTGAACCGGAGTACTGCACCATGTGCTGAGGTGCAGCAGAGTGGAATCGTAAGATTGAGACTGTTCGTGTGAAGGGGATTTTAGGTTGGGGTTGTTTATGTGTGTGTGTGAGTATTACTCACTGCACCACTCTTAATCAAACCAGCTCGATCCCCCTGCGTCCTCCAATTTGTAAGTATAAACCTGCACTGCATAGAAATCAGGACAAAGTCTGTTTCTTAATCCATGAGGCTGCATCTCTTTATGTTATTATGAGCACAGGTTGAACTCTTTCTCTGTTCTCTTGCCATTTTCTACCTCTCTCTGCTGTGAACTGTCAAATAAATCCAAAGTGCTCCTGTCTAAAAAAAAAAAAAAAAAAAACAGGACAGCCACTTTAAGCATCCTGCCTCAGGGATGCAACTTAAGCTCATTTCTCAGCAGATGCTGGCCCCATCCGCCACCACTGAACACCACTACCACAATTTACCCAGTGGACACACACAGCACTCCAATTTGCAATTTTCATGTTTTAAATGTCAACCTGCAGTTGATTATGCAGTCTGCTTCGCCATTAAAGGAGCATCTCAAAAGAATTTAATGCACTTTGAGCGCAAAGGTTACAAGGTGCCGCTTTTGAAAGGCGCCCATTACCATGATAAAGAGCACACAATTTCTGTAATCAAACAAAGCCTGCTGTCGCCACATGGCCCTGCACACAACACAGCACATAATGTGGAAAGTTTGAGCTGAAGTTGAAATTTCTGTAATGTCGATTGATGAGTGAGAAAGAAAAATCATTTCTTTTTTTTTTTTTCTACTGGAACTTCATAACATGACAGTTAATGATGAATGGGATGTCAGGGAAAATACGCAGTGAAAAGCTTAGGGGCGGTTGATAGTAGTTGCTGCTGTCATTGTGAAATATCGACGCGAGACAGCGTCTCCAAAAAACCTCTGTATCTGTGGATTTACAATTTGAAGTGAGAAAGTTGTCTGGTGTCTACTCTGACTAAAGCAATTTACATTTACTGGATGCTCCCTACAGCAGAGAGCCATACTGTGGTGACAGCTGCACTGTAATGAGATATGTTGTTTTGTTTACAATGAAATATGATAATCACCCCATGTTTTGTTATGTAGAGTCAGAAATGTTCTTTTGCTAATATTTTCTTTCACTGTCGCAACTGCAAAAAAAAATACATAATGATTCACTGGTATTATTCAGCAAAGCAATGCACAGCATCTGCTGTCTTCTCTGTGCGAAACATACACCAAGAGGCAGCTCCACTGTGAGCTATAGCTCAGCATAATAAGCCACTGCTCATATTTTCCCTTAAAAACATTTTTCACCTTCACTTCCTTAACGTCTGTATATTTTTAGCATGATTATATGATATAACATATGTAATTGTACAATATTTTACATGAACAAGACATATTTAACTAACTAATTTTCAAATATATGCAACAAATGTTGTATATGTAGTATATTTAAGTGTATTCTGTGTGTTTGATTGTGTGTTTGGGTGTGTATAGTCTTACATTTGTAATAATACTAATATTCTGCAATTCAAAGCCAATTAGATATGATATAATTAAAACAAGTTTTTTTATTGTTTTTTTTTTTTAACAAAGAATGACGTCTCTAAAATAAATTTAACTGTTTGTGCAATTTGTGTTTAAAATACAGAATCAGACAGTTTTGTCCTCTGCCATACAAACAGCAGTAGACATAATTAGCGATACACTAGATAACTTTGAAGTCATTGAAATGCTGCTGTATGTGTATTGTTTACTCCAGATTCTGTGTCATCCTTCTGAATTTGGTATTTCAGTAACACTGTACGGGCTCATGATTGAAATGTCCACAAATATTTGAATCTTCAGCAACTGAATATCTGATTGTGAAATTTAAGCATTACTGAGCTAGTTTTGAAATTCATGTACCAGTGAATGTATGGCACTGAAATACTTTACACTGAAAACCATCTATCTAAGTTTATGTGGCCTGAATTCGCGTCTTTAAAATTTCAATTTTCAAGTTGGGCAATTTAAAAAGTACATACATTTCAAATATCTACATATATATATAAATATATTTTAGGGTTCACAAATTCAGATAGAAAATTCCATTGCTCAGTAATCAGAACTATATTCCTATTGTTCATTTGTTCAATAAGCTAAGAAATTCACCTTTTAGTATAATGCACTTAAACACAACAGCACCACTCACTATTAACTCAATAACAAACACAGAGTTATCACCTTTCTGAACAATGAACCTGAACAATCACAGCAAATTTATAGGCTTCGTAAAGGTAGAATTTATGGCAGAGCTTTGTGCATTAGATTGGATTAAACTGTACAAATAAAGTGGCCAGTGAGTGAATGGTATGTTATTTTTGTAATTTGTAATTCTCGCAGCAATTACAGATTACATGTGTCAGTAGCTGGACATAAAAATAATACCATTATAGGTCGTTAAATCAGTCAAACTACATCTTAAATATTTAACATGTTAAATAGTTAACTACATCATGTAATAAAAAATGAAGTGCTGCAAAATATATAGAGAAATATATTGTTCGTGTAATTATCTTTGTATGTATTTTATTATTTTTTTATGTTCCATCTATATCTCTCGTGGGATGTCTGTAGGTGGACATAAAAATAAAGCCTGCACAGATTGTTAAAGTCTCCTCATATAAAAACCTGTATTTCAGAGAGCTCAACCTTTACTATACATCTTTATTTGGCCACTGTGTAATTTCTACACCACAGCTATGCTCTGGCCAAGCCACTCATCTCTTTGTACAATTTAACTGTCTCATTTCTCCACCAAAAAACTGTAGCCATCACACGAGTGATTTATATCTTCCTCGTGTGTGCTTTTCCCTCTTCTTCCTCCGACTTTTCTGGCAGGCTGAAATTGCTTTATTATTCCCCCAGAGTCTGTCAAATCCCCCAGCAGCTACAAACTCATCACCCATCACTGGCTCTTTGTCTGAGAGGAAATAAAGTGTCGGGATTTCCTGGGTGACAGATTTGTGTAATCGTCCTTCGTCCGGGCTGGGAGAACAACTCAGTGGACACAGGAGGAGAGCGGAGGAGAAAAGGAGCGAGAGAGAGAAGGGCAATGCTAGAGGGTGGCAGATCAGTCTGCCTTTTAAAGTGAAAATTGAGTTTCTTTGAAGGAGAGCTCCTCAGGTAGTGAGAGTCCAGGACCTTTCCTTTTGAAATCCTGAAAAGGAGAAAGTTACTCTTCCAGTCCTCGCCTCAACCCAATACTTTATTATGAACCGACTGACGAAAAAAAAAAGACCGCAGCGCTCACACGGAAGGTTCCCTATGCTATTCTGGGTGATTTCCAGCAGTGCAGATGAATTCTGTGTCGCATTAGATTCATGTGCGGTTCAGGTGACACGGTCTTAGTGGCTTTCTAAGTAAGTGTAAAGGTCAGAGACGGAGACGGGGAGACATATTTCTGAAATTTAAAATAAACTGGAAAATGAATATGTTGAAATTGGTTGAGGAACCATGCCTGATTTTTTTCTTCTTGTTCATCAATTTGTCATCTTTAAAGAAACAGTTCAACATTTTGGGAAATATGATTCTTCATTTCCTTGCCGAGAGTTAGATGAGAAAATTGATAGTTGCCATGGCAGTACGGTGAATTTGAACCCTGAGCCAGCAGGCTGTTAGTGTAGTGACTGAACACAGCTAGCAGCTAGCCAAGCTGCGGTTTTACAGGGGGGGTTATGTGTTAAACTACTTCTTGGCTGGATGCAGTGACTTCCTGGAATCTCCCCTGGTTGTCTGGCACACTGAAGACAGGATGACAAGGACAAGCACTTCTGCATTTTGGTTTTGCACAAATTTAACAAACGTGATTTCATGTGTTAATTAGTGAGCTTAAGATGTGCTGGTAGGTGTATTTTTTACATTCAGACAGAGCCAGGTTCGCCATTTCCCTTGTTTCCAATCTTCACAGTAAGCTAAGCTATGTCCTGGCTTTATCTTCATATTTAATAGACAGACATGAGAGAAGTACCAGTCTTCCCCTCCAGTTCTCGACAAGAAAGCAGAGAACTTGCATTTCCAAAAATGTTCTATTACTTAAGTTCACAATGTGATTTTGTGCTGTGCAGAGCACTGAAAATTAGCTTTAAAAATTAAATAGTAACATCTTTTTTCAGACACAGTGTCCCTGTAGTTCCACTGAAAAAATACTTAACTGTGATTGTTAGTAATTTTGGTGAACTGACCCTCGAGTCCACGCTGATTATCAGCATTGATCATCTTAAACAAAGTCATAACTGTCAAATCACATATTTCCTGTACAGTTTCCATTGTAGTAACTTAAGCTTTATTCACAGCTACCAGCAAGAATTAATTATAGTGGGTGGTGTTCAATGATGAACAGAAATATCTCAAATTGGAGCCGTGCTCACCACTGACCTCGCTGATGAATGCAGTTGTTCTCCATTATTTTTATATAGTTAAATCTCGCAGAGTTTCATTAAGAGTTGTGGAAAACTGGGGCACTGTGAATGGGTGTAATCAACCTGTCATTTATTTTTGTACCTGCCAGGCAAAACTATTGTCCATGAAAATCACATCACAAGGGAAACATGGACATACAGAAATCTGACTGACTGTTGATAGACGAAGAGCATAAAAATTTCAGCCTGGGCCAGCCATCTCTCAGCTCGTTGTGGACCACATGTCGGACCATACTCAGTGGACACCGAGGGCTGTAGGAAACAAATAATCTGGTCCAAAAAGAAAACTGCAGAGAAAGTGAAGTGCCAATGTGTACTTTCTCACTATAGGGAAACTGTACAGCCTGTAGCCAACTAAAAATCAAACTGTCAAGGACTCCCTTTACAATCACATCCCAAAGTATGTAAGTGTATGAGGCATCCAGTGGAAACAAATCCTTGTAAGCAAATGGGAGGATTGGCACCGATTCACTCCCAAAGCTCAGAGATATTATCCATGCTTAATAACATCAGCATTTCTCGTCTTCTCACTCATCGCTTTGACCCGGATTCCACCAGCGGCCCCTTTAGCTGGACTCTGCTCAACTATGAGGCCTCACATGCTACAGCTCTGAAATAAAAGTGCGTTTGTTTTTTTTTTTATTTAGAGACTTTTCACAGTGTCTGCATATAAAAAATCAGTAACTACTGTCGATGGTTATCAGCCCTGTGCCATGTACTAACACACCCATCAGTAATGTTTTAAGAAGTGTCTCTTGAGCCCTGAATGTGCAGCATCCATGCTTCTGATTTCACAAAATAAACTCACTTCTGTCCCAAAGGAGGAGATAAAGTAAACCAAGAGACTTTCTTAGTATTTTAAAATTCCTGCTTCGTGGGTATTGTTCTTCTCATGTATTCAGATGTGGATTTATTGACTTTGTCTACCCAAACAATCAGTCCTCTGACATGTTCTTTTGTTTCTTATTTCTTTTCTTGTTTGCTTAATGCTTTGTCATTCACCATCTGTCGTGCATTTCAAATGGCCAACAATAGTATGGTATTTTTAATTGTTCCCTATGTCACACATCACTTTGTGTAGGCTTATACCCTGCGTCTCATAACACTTCTATGACATAATCGCTCTGTAATTAAAATGGATCGTTTTCAGAAAGAAAGTGTCGAGACAGATCAGAGACACTAGTTCTTTCCTGAGTTTCTGCCCGAAACATCCAAAGCCTGCAACTGTGTAAAGATTTCAAAGTCTATTACATTGATCAGTTTCTCCATCAAAACAGCCGCGTCATCGCCAAACAAGAGCGCAACCAAAATAAATCAAGGACGACTGGGTTTCATCAAACAAAAGGCAGACAACCAGACCACACACACGGGGAATGGATGGTCACATGACCACAAAGAAGTCAGCTTGTCTTGATAAAATATTTTAACAGTGTCTTTTTAACCTATAGCGTTGTGTGGTTTTATTTGCTCTACCAACTGGTACTTAACCTATACGACAGCCAATCAGAATGAAGTACTGCTCTGACAGTGGGGTTAAATGGGGTCACTGTGGGATTCTCTCAGGCTTTTTCAACTTCCAGTTCTAAAACGTTAATTATGGACGGATCTCAGCCGCGTGACAACTGAGCATTCTGAAATTACTCTTCAGAGCAAAGCTGATGTCATATCACTGAAATTAGAAAAAAAGACAAGTTAAAGAAAACAGAGAAAGACTGTGGAATGTAACTGAAACCATAAAATAAAATTAATGCCCACAGGGAAAGTTGGATGATACAAAGAAAGCAAAACACAGGAATGGACAACGGCTTATTTTCCAATGGGGATGCGGGATCACTTTTCAAAATCCAATTTTACTCACTAAAATCTCTCCAAACAGTATCCTCTGACTGTCCAGCAGCCAAAATCCAGAGAAGCTCTGAGCTGATATAAATGCAGATAAACTCATCTACGTCGCCTTCAGTTATTATCTGTAATAATTCTTAGAACAGACGTTTTTCCAGCCTGAGGAGACGACCTGCAGACACTGAACAGGGCTGAATAAAGTGCCTCCACCGCATGTTTGAATAAAAAAAGAAAGCAAAATCATCATCATCTGTGTTTTTGTTTCCAGCTAATACTTTCTGAGAATTGAATTGAATTAATCAAAGACAATGTATTGAAATACAACAACATACATCATAAAGAATCAGGTCACTATCAAGGAAACTAAACTCTTAAAACAGTCTCAGCAGTGCAGAGATATTTCTTTCCAAAGTCTGTGAGCGAGCCTCGCTCTTCTAACCGATCAGAGAAGGCCAAAGTCAATTCATACATAAACGCACTTAGCTACTGCTCCTCTTCACGCTAGTATTAACTGCTGGAAGACATCACAATGTCTGGCTCACTGGCTATCAAGCTCCTGATTCCTGCATTAGCTGAGACAGCGTACACGATGTGGATGTAGGTGAAGGCCTGGATGGAACTTAACAGTGCAAGGAGAAGGAAGCGTGGGAAGAGTGGAGTGGTTTGTTTTCGGTTCTCGTGCTGGTGCGATCTTGATTTCCAGAACTTGCATAATGTTGCTTTAAACCCAACACATACAATTTTCACACTCCTGGTTCAGTATTTTCAAAGGTGCTTCCTCGTGAAAAGACGTGTACTGCTCATGTCTGTTCCTGGAAGGTTCAGAGGGGCTGCCTGTTCTACCAACTTGGTTTAATTACATGAAATGAGAAGCCAGTGAGAGCTTGTTAAGCCTCTCTGATTGTTCTCCTCCAGAGCCCTTCGCCTATCGCTCCCCTGACAATGACACTGCCCAGCATCACACCAGCTCAATTACCCATGAAATATTCTCCCACACACGTCCTCTGATGACGCATTATGTTGAGAATGACTCTCTGGTTGTGCTTTTGAGCTACGCACGAAGATCCCGGGATGTGGAAAGGCTGTGTACAAAAGGTCCCATCTCATTTTCGCCTTGTTTTTGTCCTTAATTAGGCGGCTGATGGTGAGTTGTTTGTTGGCTCTTTTTTGGTCTGTTTCACTCTCCTTCCTCGGAGCAGATTGGTGTGCCTCTGGTCACGGTTGCCATGACAACAGCAGGGACACCGGCAACTGTTGGGAAGTTTTCTTGTCATGGTATAGATTGGCCCTATTGTTCTATTTTTAGCGGGAGAGGGATTTTAAGGGTTTTGGTTGCTCAACAACATAAACACGAGCCAAAAATAAGTTGTGCCTCTGTAAAATGTAGTGGGATGTGATGTGAATGGCATCTGTAGAAATTTGAAGTGATCCAGCTTTTTGTTATTCAGCGCCAGCACCACACTGCAATTGCAGAACTCCAGCCTCATCTTTAATTCATGATTTACCACTTCACAAATGAAACTCTGCTTTTCCAAAATAATCCGGTTCTACAAAAGCCATACATGTATGTGTGCCAACTAAATCTGCTTCCCTGTTTGAATCAAGATATTCCTTAAAAAAAAAAAAAAAAAAAAAAAACGTAGTGAAGTAGCAAACTGTTGTCAGGTGACAAAGGTTTTGCATCATAGGGATACACAGTAACGCCGGTGGCCATCACATAAGGAGCTCCTCTGGAGACTGTGGGTGGTTGTCTGCACTGACATGAGGACTTCACATCCCATTCATCTCCTGGTTGTTCAGTTGCTCGCTCAACTCTGCACAACAGGACCACCAGGCGGGGCCGCTTTGTCGCTGGAACACATGAAAACATCCACGCAGACGGCCACGGGGTCGAAACAACAGCCACATGCAGGGCCGCTTGTTCCGAGGAATAAACAGAAACACTCTGCCGAGGCTCATTATACAAGAACAAATACAGACAAAGCAAACACACACACTGTACTCTCGTTGCTCAACGCGGTCGATCACATCACCGTGGAACAGCATCTGGATTTTACTGTTTTAACGCTGCATGGCCTTAATTGATTCTTAATGAAAATCAGATGAGAACAATGTGCAAAAGCAAACAGGCTGAGGGACTTTTCTGGTCACTTTCTGTCTTTCTCAAACATTCTCTCTCACATACACACGCAATCAAACAGACACCACATGTGAAAATATACTTTATGGCAGACTTTAGTGATTACCTATATTTTTGGAAGAATTTCAAAGAGGCATCACTATATGTGTTTTTGTTCGTCTCTGTCTAAACTTGATAAGCAGTTGGAAAGCTCAGCGTGTAGAGGAACGTATATGTGGGGATGCAGTCACAGTGGGTGATTTCTGGATCTCAACGCCCGAGCGAGAGGAGAAAATCACTCTAAAATAACTCTGAGTGAAAGACTGGGCAGGGTCATCCAAGTGGCAAGCACCACAGCTGAGTGTCTGAGCCAAATATGAAAGTAACTTGAAGCTGTACTCACCAACATTTTCGTATTAACAATGGATGAAATGACGTGTGTAATGTGAAAGGGGGTCGGCGGTGGAGGTGAATCCACAGAACACTGTCATCTAACTCGGCAGATGCCCTCAGAGCTTTTTAGCCTTCTCTTTTTTCCTCATTGTTTTCATTTTCAGGGCTGTGAACTCGGCTCCCATCAGCCCTGTTTTTGAGCAGCAGCTGTTTTAGCAGAAAAACTGTCCACTACCCAAACAAACACCAAACAACACAGGGAAATACAGCAAGTAGCTGGTGAATATAGTGAAGCCTTTAGCAGCTAAAGAATTGGATATTTCCCTTAAGGAGTTGGTGAAGACTGCAAAAGTAAGAGTATGTCGCTCTGTGTGTGTAGGTGAACAGTTATTTGCCAAAACGTTCGATATGACAGTTTATACAGTGATAATAGATACATAATATGTCAATCTTGTTCATATGCGGAGTTCCTCTGTCCCCAAATGTCCAGAAAATGAATTAACACTGCTTTAAAATGCAGTTCCATTAAACGCTACTTTAACTGGCTGCAAAACAACAAGACTGTTGTAGAGACTGGGAAAATCCCGTCTTTCTCTCCAGGAAACCTTTTTTCTGAGGTTTGACCTGCAGTAGTTTGCTTTCATTCTTTTAATGTGTGTCATGGAGGCTGTTGTGCAAATGACTGTTCAGACAAAGAGGCATCAAGGCTTAGACCTGCATTAGTTGGTTTTTGTGACCACTTGGGTGCAAAAAGCTGTAAATACAGCACTGACATGCAGACGTGACCAAAATTATGAGTACTCTGCCACATCACCTCCATGGAAACTGATTTTCTCTGAAATAAGCTGACACTGACTAAAGGAATTGGCATCTACTATTCCATATCTAACAGAACAGACACGCTGCTTTTGATGTAACATATTATTTTAAATAATACAACAGATGAAAATGGCGTGAACAAAAATATTGGGACCCTTAACCTAATATTTTGTAGCACACCCTATTGAGGCAATCGCTGCAATCAAGCGCTTTTGTAGCTCTTAATGAGACGTCTACACTTCCCAGCTGGTAGTCTGTCCCACTCTACTTGAGCAAACTGCTCCAGTTCTCTCTGTTTGACTGGTACCCATTCCCCAACACCTCTTTACATAGATTTTCAGTAGTATGAAGATCAGGACTCATAGCAGGCCACTTCAGACCGTTCTGATGTTTTCTTCTTATCCATGCAAACTCCAGTCAGTTTTTTATGTTTATCATTCAAAAGTGGGATCTTCCTGCGTCTTCGTCCATGCGTCTTCTTCTTTCACTCAGAAAGGAACGTATGGTACAACCAGACACTGTTGTGCCTTGATCCTAGAGGTCAGCTTGTATCTGTTTTGAATTTTTACTTGGTTCTTTTCCCACCTTTTGAACTAACTCTCTAACAACATCAGCTGTGGTCACAGGAACATCAAACTGCTCGGAGACGCTCTCGTAGCCTTTACCTTGACCAAATTTTCTTCCTTATCTCCTCGGACATCTTTCTTCTTTTCTTCCTCTTGTCCATGTTCAGTGCGGCGCACATGATACCAGACAGCACAATGAGTACTGTTCTCCATTGAAATAAGCTGATTATAACATTGAAAACACCTGTGATACTCCTGATAATAGTGTGCTTGAAGTATCACTATAATTCACTTATTTAACATCATTTCCAAGGGTTACCAATGATTTTGTCCAGGCCATTTTAGAAGACTCAAACAGCTGTAGGTTTATCAAACCTTTTTGCTGCCAGCTGCCTAGAGGCGGGGTTGAGAGCAATGAGAGACAACCAAAACAGTAAAGCTGTAGGTTCTAAAACCAAAACAATGAGCTGAAAGCTGCTAAAACTTTGTATAGAGCTAAGAGGAACTCTAATTCTCTGTAGGTTTGTCATTTGATCCATTGTTAATATAAAAATCCTGATTAGTGCAGCTTTAAAAGGAAAAAAAGTTTTAGGTTGTGTTTGCTTCAGTTAACAGGAGTCTCTGCTTTGATTGTTGCTGTTTTTGAATTCTGGCTTTAAGTTCCAAACAGAAAGCAGTGGCAGAGTGGGAGCGAAGGACAAAAAAATCAGAACTGTGTGATTCAAAGCCAAAATCTAGAATGCAACTCAAGTCGGCAAAGCCAAATTTGGAGGATGTGAAAAGCAGGCAACCCAGAAGGTCAAATCTTTGCTCAAACTGCTAAAATGACATCTATTACCAGGGATCTGGAACATATTACCTGTTCTGCTCCAGGAAATCAACTTGTTTTAGCCATAGATTGGTTTCCGCTGTGTTTCCGGGCTATCAGGTCCATCAGATCCAAACTTTCAGTAACCTCTGCTTTGTCATGGAAACTATCAAAGACCTCATCATTAAAACCAGGTTTTTGTTCATGTGGAGTGATGCAAGAACATTAGATTTAGTCCGTGTAAGTGGATAAGAATTGTATTTATATCTGCAGTGATGAAATTCAATCGTTTGGCTCAAATCAGGAGCTCTAACTCTCGTCTAAGGGAGAGGAGGGTGAGCGTGTGGTGCTTTGTTTGCTTTGATGATCACATTTCTCCCAGATATAAATATGAATCTATCTCGAAAAGTGTAATTGAAAGTGAGCACAAGCATTTGAACCGTACCACCGGTCTCACTCTGCCACACTAATAAGCTACAATTCAGCTTTGATGTGGAAGTGTGTCACCTCCTGAGGAGAGGAGCAGAGGGAGGGACTCTCCACTCTCTCGGTTTTTTATCTCTCCACAGACAGACATCATCAGCGTATCTGTGAGATCTGAAGTGGGATACACACACACACACACACACACACACACACACACACACACACACACACACACACACACACACACACACACACACAGAGTTCTGTACATGAAATTATTAATCACCATAATAAGGAATTATCAACAGTGCCCACAAACTGGCACAAAAGTGTCAGCTCTGACTGTGGCTAAAGGAGAGGTAACCTTTCCGTAATTAATTGATTGCAGATATGCCACACGAGACACACACCTTTCATGACAAATTGCCAAGCATTAGGTGAAGAACAGTAATGTGAAGATATTAAAGTCATCAAGGCAAATTCAGTTTTCATCCCCCCCGACAATGTTCCTCTCATCTGACATCTCCGTCTGCCTGTCAGTCAGTCTTTCCACCCCCCTCCCTCCTCAGCACTCCCCCTCATTAACACACCTTTCAACTGCAACATATAGATGACATTTAAATATAAATCACGAGCATTAACATTTATAAACATGAGGGTTTTATGATGGCTCGGTAATGACGTGTTATAAAATCCCAGGGCCATGGTTCAGAGTGCCAGCGAACACATAAACCGCCAAGAGCACTTTAACAAGGACACAACACGGCGTTGCTGCACTCTGCCGTCCCACAGAGACCACGTCCGAGACCCAGTGAAGTCCCTGGATAACTGATTTATGGAGCGAGCGCTGCCAGTAACAGACACACACAGAATGGATTGATATGGTGTACGACATCAACATATAAATCTATAATTCACAAAAATATACTGGATAAATAGACCGACATATGTATCCAAAAGTATATGGACACTCCCTTCATGGAGCTGAGAAATTACTTTGAAATGTACTTGACAAAACAATTACTGACTGAAATAGATAAGGACACAAAAGGGCCATCCACATACTTTTGTCTACCTTGGATAGATAGATAGATAGATAGATAGATAGATAGATAGATAGATAGATAGATAGATAGATAGATAGATAGATAGATAGATAGATAGATAGATAGATAACAATTTAGTACTTTAATGGATAAGTGGTGTAAGAAAGGATCGAAGAGTAGAAAAACAACACCAATGAAGTGCAGTTTGAATGATGCTTGTGCAAGGAAAGCCATTAAGCAGTGGGTCAATAGTGGAGGACAAGCAGGCTGAGTATTAAACTGATCATGACATCAAGCTAAAGGCAGACAAGGCCTCTGAAGACTTCCTTTTGGCAGCACTTTATTCATCTGCAGCAGAGCCTTTTCATTAAGCACTGGACATAATAGATGATCCATTGATTGTCTCTCTCTCTCTCTCTGTCTCCATGTCACTCTGTCTCTACCCGAGTTTCTCCGCTGTCAAGAAGTCTGCAACAATTCAGAGTTTTTGACAGTAGCGAGCAATCAAAAACAAACATTCATCTTGATTATAGTCCTCTCTAAGCCACGGGAACAAGATCGGTTTTGTCCATTCATCATGTCACTGCCTCGCTTAGGAGGAGCTGGGCTCAACGGCAGCGCTGCACAAGGCAGCAGCTCTTTTTAAAAACAAACACGATTCAGATTATTTCATTCACAGTGAATCGGGAAAGACTAAAATTCGGTTCAGGTAAGAGGAGAGAGGCGATGAAATTGTGCTCAGAGGCAGTTTGTCAGTGATGATGCTAACCTGACACTGACTTTTCCTACATTTCTACTGAATCTCAAGACAAGACGGAGCTGTTTTTTTTTCATTGTGTTGTGTCTGCAGGGTCAAAGCTGCATTCACTGACGAGTGCTGAGGGTCAAATCAGCAGAAGCAGTATGTTACAGCTCTGCATCTCGATCTGCTGTGCCTCAGGACACAATAATACACTTGTAATACAACAGTTTACTGCAGGTGCAGAGTGAAGCAGGTCTTTATGATTATTTTACCTGTTGACACTGTATAACAGTCACTGGAGGGCAGAGTGTTGACAGAATGTTGAAGACGCAACCTAACCTCATCTTACAGGTTTCTATGGGGACGTGTTGATGCCTGGATTTGGGTTTAGCCTGACAACACAGAGTGGAGCTGAGGCGAGGCAAGGAAGCTGCATCCACCACGGCTTAACGTGGTAGGCTATCAGTAAAGCACACGTAAATTATTGACACAAATAATGTCAACTACCTTTGTATGTTGACAGAAGATGGAGGTTTTTGACTGGTATCTCCACGGAGGCAAACATTTCTGGAGCCAGGATCTAGCAGCTCTTAGTGTTACAGCACCATGATCCACTTCCACACTGAATTCAGTGTTTCGCTACACAGTGTTTTTAATGCAGACTAATGCTGAAGTGCTGAAAGGAATGGTTTGACATTTTGGGAAATTTGCTGTTTTGCTGAGAGTTAGATCCATCTGTGACTGGTCCTCCAGTGTTTCCATTTTATCTGTGTGTCGAGTAATTAGCATTATGTTCATTATCAATACATCAGATAATATTCTTTTAACAACTGATTGATGGTTCAGTCTATAAAATGTCAGAAATGGTCCAAAGCAACACACATTACTTCTTTCATGTGAGTTTACCATCATAGAAAACAGGGGAAACTGGCAAATAACATCTGAGTAGCTGGTGCCAGTGAATATTTGCCACTTTTGTTGAAAAAATATTTATCAGTCATTATCAGATATATCAAAGTCGCTGCCAATTAATTTTTTGTTATTCGTCTATTCAATTAACCAGCTGAACACATCTCTACAGTGGCTGTTTAGTTTCTCGGTGCCTGGGGAAATAATTAAACTGCCATGTACTGTGGGGGCCTAGCAGAGGCCAAACAACAAATTTTTGCCCCGGGGCCTCCTAGAATGTTATTCCAGCCATGCCTCCAACCCGATAGAAGGGAGATTTAATTTCATTTCTGTTGCACATAGCATGGAAAATCTGCACAAAAAAAAAAAAAAATTATCAACAGAAATCTCTCACCGGGAACACACTGTCAACAGTATGTTCAAGAAAGCGTATCAACTCATTTCCCAAAATGTCAAATGATTTCTATAAACAAATAACTTTGTGACTAAGTACTTCTATCAAAAGTTTTACCAGCAATCGTCATTGTAATACACTGAGTAACAAAATAAAGTAAACCCAATTAATAATTAGTCCATAACAAGACACGTTCATCCTAAGCAACAGAATAGTATTTCAGATCAGTAAATAATTAGCAATCGTGATATATGTAAGTCCTGATTCATAAGTCATGATGTATGAATCAAGATCATTAGGCTATAATAATAAGCATACCGTGTATGCAATAACTTGCAAACCTACTGCTAGGAACTGGTTCTTTAACACAGCATTTCTCATTAACCAACATCTGTCTACACATTAACACCTTTCTTATATTTAACTGCAAATCAGGTGTGAAATGGCATATAACTAATAATTAATCATAACTTGTTATATACATGGTAGCTACTTCTTTTGTGTCTCGTCGCGTAAAGTGGTGCATCATACTGAGCTGTTAGTGGAAATGTTTCACGACTTTAAGACCGTTTTACTATTTTATGTTCCATCATCCTGCCAAGCTTTTCGTTCAAAGTAGCAGCATTAGCTCATGAATAACACAACCCAGAGACAACAGTGGTTTTAAGAAACATATGATGCAATAGCGCACAGACTAGAAAAATAGCAGCATGGAAATATTACCACAGTATATAGGCATATGTTAATACAAAGGAAGTAAAATTAATTATTAATTAGGTGCCATTATCCCCAATTCAAAAATCTCAGACATGTGGGGGACTAATCTTTTGAAATTGGTTCATTAACATACTTTCTTCCAGTTTTTTCTGAAGTAAATTGTAATTATCTGCTACATAGTTCTTGACTCAGAGCAAATACTTGTTAACTGTTAATTAGAAGTTTCCTGAAAACTGTGAACTTTTTCCCACAGTGCATCCTGCTGTTTTGTGTGTTATTAACAGGATCTTAATTGGACGACAGCCATTTTCTCACTGTTTTCCATCGGTGCTCGATGCTTCTAATGCGCTTGTTTCTGCTCCTGTTTCAACTCCATCTTATTCTCTTTAGTGTACTCTCACTAAACAATTTAACAGGAACGTCTCAGCTCTTCAGTCACATCGATGCACATGACAGCACTCCTGGGAGGGTGAGTTTATTTGGGCTGCTTATGTCAACACCTGCTGTGTATCTTTTATGATTCTGTAAATCTGTACTGATTGCCTCTATCAGACAGGTCGTAGGTGGCGAAGTGGTTTATATATGTGTGTGTGCGCGCGAATGTCCCCTTACAGGTCCACAGCAATTTCACCACACATTAGAAGTGATGGATACACCGCACACTGCCACACACCTCAGAGCTGCAGGTGTAAAGAAAGAAAAAAAAACAGTCAACACATGCATCAAGAACCCAGCGAGAGCAGCATGTTTCTGTCGTGTTGATGTGATATGACAGGGGAACAATAATGAAACGAAACTGCTGTCTTACCACTGACCTGGATTGATACATTACAACTGTGATACAGAGGCAGTCAATGCTCCAGCACAGCAGGTTCTCGGTTGAAACGCGTTACGTCTAATCCCATTTGTCAACAGCAAAGACGCACTTAGATTTTAGGGTGATGGTGTCGAACAGCACGTTCAAACATCAAGATGACGGGATGGCTTCACACACATCGACGGTTTGCGTGTGTGGGCACAGACCCATAGGTCAGCTCAGTTAGTGAGTGATGTGCTTTGGACTGTCAGCGTGAGTTACTGTAATAAGAGATCACAACCAAATGCCCTGTGAATACAAACATTTTTAGTTTCTTGTGAAGTTTATCCCCTTTCTGCCACAGAGGCCTCAACATAAAAAAGTGATCTCACTGTACATCTCTACTTTCTGTGGCAAGGCAGAAATAAATAATAAACATGATCGCTTTTCTTATTGTTTGTCTTTGACGCAGGAGCAGCCTCCTTCTGTCGACCCAGCTCTTTGCCTCGTTCTCTTGGTTGGCTTTGATGCACATTTAACGAGGTTATAACCAGACAGTCTGCTGTATATTCAGTGGTTTTTATTATTGATGCATGTATAATGAAGAACCTCTGGGTTCTGTCATCTTGACTGATTACAATGCCAAAACGTGTGTGAAGAAACATTTTAGTCCCCACTCTTAATACACTTAATCCACTTAATCACTCACTATTACAGAATTTTAATCTTGGATCTTTGGTCAAGATTTTTGTAAATAAGCAAATTTAACTCACTGTTGTTACAAAAATAAATTACGAGCTCATCAGTAGTAGTAGGCCATAGTTTTTCCTCCAAAAACAGATTAAAGCTTTGGGTTTTTGCTTTTTTTGGCACCTGTTTCCACTGTCTAAGTCCATGGATAAAAATAAAAAGTAATTGGCTTTCTCTTTTTTTGGTAGATTCCTCCTTTAATGTGTTTTCTATGGCTGAGACTGTGGTGCGACCCGCACACAGATGATAACAGGTGATGGGAGAGAGAGCCTTTCCATGACCTTCCGAGGTTCAACTCGTTTGACTTTGATGTGTAAAGTAGACCAATGAATGGAGGAGCGGCTGGGCTTTAATTCTGGTCTAAATTACAAACTCAAATGAGTAGAGCATTGAGAGAACAATGACAAGCAGCAAGGACCCCTTGCTCTGTTCCTGTGACACAACAGTGCCACCTGCTGGTGTCTGTGTGATTATGTATGTTATCCTGCTGAGTAAAGTTAAGTTATACTTCTCCTTTTCCACAGTGTTTCTTATGTGTGTGCTTAGTGCTTAATTTGTGTCTCTACACTAAAATACACCCTACAGATATATTTAGAAACATATAAAATTCCCTTACTGTAATTAGTAGTGTTTCTGGTGTTTTTTTCCACAAAAAAATTAAATCAATTCTTTTTTTTTAAATCTCATTTTATCTTTCTCCTTCATTGAAAAATCCATAATCTAATATTATGAGATTATTTTATATTTTCCTGAAATCTCTGGAGGTTTCAAGCTTCCACATCACACTCAGGTAAACTGGACAAGTCTCTTCCAAAACAGTGCTGTCACAAAATCCTGATCCTACCTACACATCTTAAACTGAACGCGAGCAGAGACACTTCCCACCTTCAGCAGATGGATGTGAAAACAGCCTTCTAGTGTCAAACTCTGCACTGTGACGCACAAACATCCAAGTGAAGTGACAATAAGCACTTTAAGATTTTTACATAATCAAACCTTATTTTTGATACAATTTATCATCTGCAATAGCCATTCAATGTATTTCCATTCAGTAAAGCCAGCGAAAAACAATCCACATGTAAATAAAACAACTTTGAAGTTACCAGGAGTCACATTTCTCCATGTTTTTGATAGAGGCTAGCTGCTTCCCCACACCTTCAGCTCCTATGCCAAGCTATCATGTACTATCCCAATTTCTCTACTAAACTTTTATCAACCCATTTAACTCCCATTCCATTTAATATAGTAAGTAGTCATAATAATCTATAACAATCTAGGTTTTTTAATGTAACTGATCTATTACTATTTGCTCCTGTGCTTCATTTCGTTGAACCAACAACAAAAGTTTAGCTTATTCAAACTGATTTATGCCTCATGGTCTAGACTTTGCTGGGGTCCAAATGAGAGCCCTCCTGTTTTTGAGTGTATTTCCCACAATGCTACGATATTTATATACTGTATATAAATTGGCACATTTAGAACATAGTGTTGAGGACTACACTGACCATTTGATCTCATATTTAAAGGAACAGTCTACAATTCCTCTGATTTGTTTCAAAATAAAAGTCTCTGCATTCACACTGAAAAGTCTGATGTGAATGAAATCATAGACTTATACAAAGAATCAAATATAAAACCTTCATTTTCAACCACTGCTGTCTCTGTCTGGTTCTGTCTCTTTATCCCTGTTAGTCTCCTGAAATAAACTTAACATGTAGTGTTGGAATCACTGCATCTTTTCACCAGTGAATTAATGATAGCAGTTACATGGACACACTACCACATAAAACATAAACTGAAAACAAGCACAATTTTGACCTATAGTTACCTATAGTCCATTACATTAAGATACTTACACTGTCACATTTCACTTTCTTACCTGATCATCTGTATCTCCAGAGCACGTCCTTGTCTGTCCACTGCTTTCAGCACGTCTCTCTCTCTTCCTGTCTCTCTGAGATGCCTGTATTGTGACCAGATACCATTATTTTACCAGAGGAACAGTGACTGACCTTGATGATCATTTTAATTTGAATGTTCTGCTTGTATCACTAGTTTCATTTACTGAAATATCATCACATTGTTTAGCTAGCTATACAGTAAGTGTATAAAGAACAGTGTAGAATGTACAGTAGTCAGGGGTGGAAGAAGTATTCAGAGCCTTTACTGACAAAAGTATCAATACAGAAAAGTAAAAATATTCCATCACAAGAAAAATTAATTCAAGAAAAATCACATAAGTATTAGCAGCAACATGTAGTTAAAGTATTAAAGTAAAGGTAGTGTTTTGGTCTCTGACTGATATATTATTATACATGACATGATTAGATGATTAATACTGAAGCATCAGTGTGTCAGCAGCATGTTACTGTTGTAGCTGCTGCAGGTGGAGCTGGTTTGAACTACTTCATTTACAGTTTCATAAATAGGGACATCAGATAAACCTGATTAATGGGAAAGGAAAGAAGAAAAATAAAGTTTTGATTCACTGATGTGGTTTCAGTTTTTGGACTGTTTCTCTAATCTCAGATTTTTGGTGAGATGTTGGATCATTAGAACACTTATTTAAATGAAACCATAGAGGGACAAATCACTGTTTGGTGGAGCTGTAACAACTCACAGACATCTGTAATGTGACCCTGACAACACACTGTTAGAAGACAAAAAGGTTGGAAACCTCTGGTTCAATCTTTAACAGTGTGCTGTATTTTTAGACCTTGTTATATATTGTGTAAAATCTTGTCATCAAAGTAACAATTACTAAAGCTGTCAAATGAATGTAGCGGAGTAGAAAGTACAATATTTCCCTCTGAAATGTGGTGGAGTAGAAGTATAAATTAGCATAAAATGGAAATACTCAGTTATTTTCCACCACTGACAGTAGTCAGTTACCTGACACCTTAACAATTCCCTTTATTTACTCAGCTAATGTTACCTGTTCAGGTGTATAGTAACGTGCTGCCTGTCGGTCCTTCTTTCTCCGTTTCTCAGTCGTTACTTTCTCCATTTGTTCACCTCCACTGACTGACCGGATTAAAAACCCGTTAAATTAACAACACAGAACAAAAGGACGCGCTAGAGTAGATAACGAGTTGCGTGTGCTGGCTAGCCATGTTAGCTAACCATGGGCGCAACCACGTGTGGAATTAAAAGGGGGAGTCACACGCCTGTGTTTACCTCGGCAAACGGAAATTCATTGAAAATAACAAGGAGATGACAAGAGAGGGGTCCGTTGCCTGGGTTCATAAAAGGAGGACATATTGTTATTTCCGCCCCCATGTTGTCTGGGGGCACAGGACCCCACCCCACTCCAAAAAAAAACAACAACAAAAAAAACGCAGTTACGCCCCCCATAGTCCTCTAAATCATGACAGACAAGAAACGAAAACCTTCACATGAACCTGGTCTCATATTCATAAGTTCATCTATAACTGTGAGCCCAGGAAGTAATAAAGAGAAGAATACTGTGTAAGCTGCCAGAGACAGCAACAGCCAACTGCATCTGTATAACTTTATTAGTGCTGTTGCTGGCTTGCCCAAATTGGACTGTTTCTTCATCCATCACTGTTAGGCTACAGTAACAAGGGGGATGCATGAAAAAAAAAACATTATGCAAGCAGAATAAAGTTTCTCCTTTCATTCCCATTCATTAGTCCCCGGATTCTAGATTTTCTCGATTTTTACATATCTTCTTAAATTTATCTTTGAAAGGTACTTGCATATAACATGAGACCCACGTGTTTCACATCAAAATTAGCAGAAAAAATCTCAGTGCTATCTATAATGATTCACCCATTTGTCCTAGAACTCTGTATAAAGAGATGATTTGGCCCTAAAGCTCGATTTTTGAGGTTCTGCAAATTTCTTGTGAAAACATACCTTTACTCATGTGGATGAATTGTTTTGGTACTTGAAAGGGGTTTACCAAGGTCTTAGGTAGTGGAGTAGTTGGGGGGAAAATATTATATATATAGTCTAATGGAATATATGAATAAAATAGTAGATAAAATGCATAACAAATGTCTAAAATGAAAGTTTGTAACATTTTTTGAGCATGGCTGTCACTCTGCTTTCATCAAATGTAATAATGAATAATGACTTCATACGTGCAAATGAAAAAGGGGCAGAAAAAAAGGAGAGAGAAAAAGGAGAAGAAGAAAAAATTGGACATTCATTACAGCGAAGTTCATTGAACGTTCCCATTCCCTCTCTCCTTTCTTCCTCCAGATCACCCACACACAACAATTCACACCTAAGAGGAAAGTCGGGGGTGGAGATACTCTCTCCCATTTCACAGCTCTACACTCTACACTTGCACAGAGATTTCCAGTAATTTGACATTCAGTATAAAATCACACACAAAAAAAAATTCTTTGAAAGATAAAGTCTCCTCTGCACAGAACAGTATGATAAAATAGTCAATGGCCAAAACATATCCATTCATCAATACTATTTGTATGTGGATGTACAAATGCACTAATTACAGCAACAATTGAACCTCGATAATACAGCGCCATAACACATCTGGGCTGTTTTAATCTCAAGAGATATTAATAGAAACATCGAGTGAACGCGTCACCACATTCATCGACCCGCAGGTTCATCGCAAATCAAGCGTCTTCACTGAATCTGGTCCTGTTATGGCTTAAACTGGGACCTGAGTACTAATTTCGTACCATAACATGTAAATGTCCTGGTATGACAATAAAGTTCCTTGATCCTTGATCCTTGATCCTGTTATGTCTGAAAACAAATGGAATGGTGCTGTGGATGCCATTAAGGAAGGCATCTGACTTCTCTGATTGTTATAACTCTTTGTGTTTTAAGTGTGTGTCATCTTCGTCGCTCTCAATCTGATTTCCATCAGGAGTTAATTACTCTGGAGAGTTAGTCTGATTAATTGAGTTCATTTGTGCAGGTGAGAAGAATTTTTGCACCAGACAGTTGCACTGAATGTAAATTCATTCTGCTCTGTAGGGAGCTTACAGTTGGTTTATTAGAATTCCTTTTCTAAAACCAACTGCCTGGTGTGGCCTTTAAATGGTGAACCAAGATACTAAGGTAGCTAGCCAAACACAAAACAAAACTGAGCTGAGAGAGGCTAAAACGCTCCATGGAGCTGAGGGAGCTGCAGAGTGGGTGAGAATTATCTGCAGGTTCATCACCTCGAGTAAAATCTTTCACATAGTAATTTGAATCATTATCAAAATGAAAATGTTGATTATAGCATCGTGTTATCAGATTTGTTTAGAGCCTCAAAATGGCTGCAATGACTTTGTGAATGTCCATATAACCTTACTTTATAACCAAATGACAGAAGTAAAGTACATCTTTCCAGTAGAATTCAGAAAAGCCATAGGTGTGATCACACCATACGACAGCTGACGTGTGAACAAACTGAATTTTTAAGCAGTTCCTCTTTCAGACTGCAGCAGTATGTGCTCTGACTGTCACGCATGTGTCGAATGCTGGAATATACAATGTGTGATGTCAAAAAAAACACCCAGTTATCTCATCAGTTCATTTCTTATGTCTTTTCCCTGCCCCTGTCTGTCAGTCAGTCTCACGGCTGTGAGATGCTGTTTCTCCTCCCGTCACATCCGACAGAGTGAGCCGTGCGAGAGCATCAGACTAAAATAACTGGTGTCGGGACTCGCGCACCCTCAACCTGGCGGTGTATGCATTATAGATGCCCGCTTCACAATGTATCACATCATGTCTTGATTTGTATGCGCACCACACATTTGATCATCTTCAAGCAGGAATAATAACCAAAGCGAAGAGATCTGAGAGATTTTCACTAGTAGAAGAGGGAGCTCAACACTAATGAACACATCTTTGTGCCGAGACTCAGAAACAACATACTACAGTGCAGAATTAACTTTGCCTTTATAAATGAAGTGCAAGAGATACTACTTGCAAGTTGCCTTTACAGTATTTAGCATGTAGAAAATTTTAACGTGCAAAGAGCAATATTTACCGCTGAGCTCTGATGACTCTGACCACCTACACCTTTGTAAATACACACAAGCCATCTGTTTACTCCATAGCACGACTATCAGCCAGGTTGTGTCGTAGCATCCTGAAAGGTAGGTGTGAAGGGAAGCCTCCCAGCATGCACCAGGGCTTCCACGTTATACAATGTGTTCTGCTAGTGTTTCCACACTATCTGCTTTTATACAACAATCTGTTCCATGTAAATAAGGGTCACACAGCGAATGATGTGTGAACAATTGGTGCAGATTATTTCATTAATGCGTTAGTGGCCTCAGTGTAATTGCATAGACTCAACCACTGCAGAGTTGACTTTGTGCCTGTTGTTACCAGTAAACTGCTGCTACTGCTTAAGGTAAAATCTTGTCTCCACTCAGGTTTTCTTACCTGTGAATCAAGTTTACGGTCATGTAATTCTTAACATGTTTTGATCAGTCCGTCTGTTAGTTGTTTATTGTTTACAGGATCCCCATCAGCGTCTGCTGATGCGGTCACTAGTCTTTGTGGGACCAGTGTGTCTGAATGCCCCTCCCCTTACCCCTCCCTTTCCAACTAGTGTTCAGGTTGTCCTTACTGGGCTACTGTAGAGGGTTCATTCTAAACTAATGAAAACACAAGAATTCCATGTTTCTGGTGATTATACACTAAGGGAAATCTAATTATGAATATTATATTCAGTTTCTGCTAACAGATCCCCCTAAAGCCTACAAACTGGTCCAAACCTGTCCCTTGTACAGGAAAAGGGTTTTTCAATGGCATTTGACATTTGCATTGGCCTATGCCTTATCAGCACATACACAGTATCTAGTCCATTTTTCCAGTATTTGGCATATTGAGGTCAATTTCTTCATGCAGTTTATTTCATTGACAATTAGAGTCCGGTTTTCCTTTGGAGGGTTTTGGCTGCAGTCATTATTGTGTACTGGCGTTCTCGCTATCAGCCAAGAGGATTTTAAAGTGGTATTCATCCTGAGCCATGAGTTTGTTTGGTATTTTGCCCAGGTATAATGTGACAAATAGGCAATAAACTGCGGGTACAAAGATGTTCATTATTTCTTTAGCAGTCTCCTGATACTATGACAAAAATAAAGGTCAAGCTCAGAAAATATATCCTGACCCTGTGGATCCCCTTTGAATAGATTTCAATTTTTTAGTCACAAAATAGTGTATTATGTTCTTTCAGCACAACTCTTGAGTTGGTAGTCTCAGTCTGGTTTTCCCAGGTATCATTCCAGTTGTCCTCCTTTTGTTTGATTTCTTTTATTGAAGGAGTCTCTGACCTGGAGCTATCGGAAGAAATAATTTTTTTCAAGGCTGTATGAATTTGAAAGTGTGTAAAGGACTCTACACCATTAACACTAGTTAGAAACTGTATGTCAACCCCTGAGGGCTTGAACTCTGCATTGTACATCACCTATTTCAGTTCCTGCATGCAGGTCTTAAACCATACCTTCAGGACTACCTTGGTCCAGTTATTTGGTTTATCCAGATAGTAATCCTGGTGTAACAAATTACCCAATAAAGACTGTGCTGGTAAATCAGATTGTGTTTATTGCAAATATTTTCCTTTTAGCCGAATAATCACAACATTGTTGCAGCAGTGTATAGAACATAATTTTCCAAATAAACAACAGGCTGAGTCTGGTTTTGACAAGCAGTCAGGATAGTTTGAAAGGTATTTTGTCCGTGATAGTGTGATATGGACGGTGCAAAGCTACGCTCGCAGCTCTGTTTTGAATTAACTGCAACCTTTGTATATCCTCCTTTTTAGCTGCAGACTAGAAATAAGAGCAGTGTTCAAGGTGGATTAGAACTGGTCACGATATAACTGTGTCCATCTTCAACATCTGGTGAGACGAAGAGAGAACTTTCCATGCTGATTCTTATCCTTCTTCCCATTTTTCTCATTGAACTCCAGATACTCAGCACAGCTAAGACAGTAATGCTAACTGAAAATAAGAAGTCTTGCCATAACTTGTTAGCCTGAAGCTTTAATGTTGTGCAAGCACAAGCTACACTAGTAAACAAACACAGAGCAGTGGGAGAAGCAACTTGCTTTGACATGGACACTTATTCCAATCTGATCTGTGTAACAGCAAAATATTCTTACTTAACACAAACCAGACTGAAGCTGGGAACTGGGAATTAGCTGGGAAACTGCCATCGGTGACACAGTAATTATTCCCCCATAATGAAACACCATACCAAGTTTGAGAAAGAATCTGATCCATGATTACAAATAAATATAAAGTTAATGAAGATCTAACATCTGTTAAAATGCAATGTACACTAATAAGAGCTTCCACAATATGTCATTCCCTGCTCAGGATACATGCAGGACACATTTAGTAAAATATAAAATCTCTGAGAGATGGTTTCATCATTCATGTGAGCTTTAATAACCTTGATAAGACATAAATTACAATGCAAAATGTAAAACTGTCTATGCATTTTATAGTAGCCTAAAAATAAATCCTTGTGATTTACTGTGAAAAACTGAAGGTTTAGGGGAGTGAAGGGAAGTGGTGTTCAGTCTGAGGCCACAGTGAGTCAAGAATCAGCACTTCAGAAAGAATGAGTAAAAATATATGAGCTCCTATCGATCAGTCGAGGACTGTACCAGCAGTTGTGCACATGCTAGCTCATATACTACAAATAACACATAGTTTTCATTACAGCTAATCAGTTTGCAAACCATGTTGTGTTTTCTGTTTGGATTTATGTTTATTCAAGGTTGCTGTTGTTTTCCTCTGATTTCTGCACAATATGATACTCTATTGTTATGAGGTAATCGAGCACATGCTTGTCAAATTATTCTGCGCTTTAACTGCATTACTGAACCAAGATAATGTCACTTGATGTTCACTGTGAGAGAAAGTCTCAAGAATCCACTAATTGATTTTCAAGTAGCACTGAAATTAACAGGGAGCAATATTTGACTGGAACAATATGAAAAATACACCCCAAAGATGTAAAGCTGAGCAGCGTGCTTTCAAAAAGAACTAAAAAATGACAAGTGAAAGATTTTTGTAATTATGAGGCTAAAACTGTTATACAGGTCAAATACACAGTGCCAATCAGATAAGAAATGTCAATACAAACCTGTGCAGCTTAGATATTTAATGCAATGCTGCTCAGTCCTCAACAGTACCTGTTTATATTCAGCAGACTGGACAGATTGGAAGTGTTGCAGCCCTCCAATAGGGCTGCCCACTCAGCTTTCTGATTCAGACACTTCTTACTCATGTCCTTCACAGAAGTCAGTATGTGTGTGTGGGCGCTGACAGGGGAGACAAAGTATATGTGCACTGATTGTGTAAACACTTTTGCAGCAACTCCTCTGTTGACAGGTCAAAGGACGAGGAGTTGTGCGAGGCTGATGGCCATCAGGTTACACATCCTCTCTCCGTTGTGTCATTGGCCAAATGAAACTTAACTCTTCACCTGCAGAGATTTAGAATCTAAATGATGCTGACGCGTGTTTTCCTCCAGCTGACTCACAAGATTTGATATATACAGAAAGATGAATATGTATCTCAGCAACGGTTAAAACAGACTGATGTCCAAATATGGGCATGGCATCAGTCAGGTAACTATTAAAGCTACTTCCCTGCTTCAGGCTTTGAGTCTGTGTTTGGGTCTTTCCTACCTGTGCTGTTCTCATTAAAAGTGACAGGAAATATGAGATTTGAGAAAATGATAACCCACCAATTCTTTAATCATACTTACATGTATTTTAATATATGTATTGTGTATTTGATGTTATGTCGTCGAGTTGCTTCCATTAAAAACTCACCTGCAAAGAAAAACACACACAAACAAGTACATGTACAGATACTACATTATCAGTATGATGGGGAACAAGTGAAGGATTTTGATAATGACAGGATCCTCATGATGAAGTCTATGATCATGATTCCCATTTTTCTAGCGTGTGCCTTTACATGGCTGTGAGGTTGTTGATCTTGCCCATGAAGAAGATGCTCCCAGTGGAGCTCTCCAAGAGGGGCCTGTCAATTTTGACAGATGGTGGCAAAACGAAGTATATTACCTCCACGACGGTGGTGGCTGCCGCATCTGTTCCCCATCTCAGTGACACGCAGCGCAGCCTTGTGGGATGCCTGGTGAGGAGCCAGAGTCTAGAGTGAAACACACTGTCTAGGAAAACTGTAGAAGCCAAAGGGTCTTTTTTTCAGCAGGGAGGCATCAGAGATGGAAAACATTGGCAAGAACACATCCACAGAAACAACACAGAACATTACCAGTGTCAATATAAATATATAAACTGAAATATACAGTTAAATTACAGCTTGTCTATTTGAGTTAAACTGTGAGAATCAACACAATATTTGTAGTTTCAAGTAAATCAAATACTACAGTCATTGTTTTCTCAGTCACTGGTTCATCCAGGTTATATTGATCTATTCACTGATTATTCTGTGTTACCTCTCCTGATCCCAACATACACCAAGGCATTCTGTTTGAATAAGTGAAGGGTTTTCCTCCACTGCCCTGCGTGAGACAGCAGAGATGAGGAGATGACAGTAACGTAGAGACTATAGGTCAGTGTTGCAGCATGCTCTTCAATCATCATACTTCATGTTACATTCAATATCTCTTTAACTGGTTTATTTGGTGAGTTTTGGTCCAACAAACTACAAACTACACAACTAGACCTTGACATGAACTTGTTTCTTACCTTTAGAGTAGGCATAGTTAATAAGCACGATGGCCTGGTCAGGGTCCAGGTCCTGTATCATATTCTTGAACCCAGCAGGAGATGCAAAGCCCGACCCAGCTTACAAGCTAGACAAAGAACAGACAGACATACATTAGGTCGCTTCCCTGTGCGATCATCAAGAGAGCCTGACATCTGGGCAAAGTTAGCTATGGGATAGAGGCTAAATCATTTTTATTTTAAGGTTTCCCCTGTCTCTCTGTATAAGAACAGGAAGTTTACAAACTCCATGAGAACAAACAGAAACCTGAACCTTTTCTCTGCTTGTGTTACACTTCAGCTCTGCTGCTTGTTTTGTGCTGCTGATCCTCTAAAAGTGGGGCAGCAGCTGTGAGACTGCCGCTCTTAGTTTATTTTCAGTGTCCAGCTTTGACCTGTGTTTTGTGTTGATTAAGGCAGCAGTAGAAAAACCTGTCTCACACAGGTAGGATGTGGCCAGAGGTAAGAGTGCAGCCAGGACTCCCTGGCCCAGCAGTGGGTAGTCCTTTTCCACTCCAATCCAAAACGCAGCCAAGGTCTTGAACTTAAATTGCAGCCTCACTTTTGAATAAGAGGTCAGATCAATGCTGTGCTGAAGTAGTCAGCTGATGCTGCACTGAAGGGGTCTCGCATCTAGTTATATTTTTCTGTATCCTGCACTGGGAAATATGGGTAGATGTATGAGTTTTCATACCCAGGATCACCGTGTTCTGCAGCTTGTACAATCTCAGGCTCTCAAACGAATCTGTATGTCATCCTTTCGCTTCTCCCACATCTTCACTTTTCTTGTTATTGATGGGATTTTATCTGGAAGCAGTGCAAGGTGTGTGATGGCGTCCTGCATCTGCAGAAAATTATAGTTTCTGAAACTGGTCACTGACTTATGAAAGTTTCATGAGGAAGTTGTTATCATTTAACTTGTGGGCAAGTTCATTCACCTCTTCCTCCAAGAAGATTCAGCTCTCATCCTGCAATTCAAACACCCTGGATAGTACCTTCCCACGCGACAGCCATCAGGACTCGCTGTGAAACGAAACAGCTGTGCGATCAGATCCCATTTCTTCACGCAGTGTGGAGAAAATCGGGGCTTTGACCAGTCTTTTTTTTATGTAGTTTACTGTGGCAATGATGCCTGCCATTACATTGTCAGTTTTCTGAATGCCAGCTCCTCTCTGCATATGCACCTCACAGTAGTGCTGTTTGACAGTTTGATGGCTGCTGCAGTCTACTTTGTAGGAAGGGAGTTGAATATTTAAATTCCAGGTTCCACTTCCACAAACTGCATTCAGACTTTCAGATGCCTCGCCAGGTTGAAATGACTGATGGAAATAAATGTGTGACTGCAAACAGACTAACATTTCTGTTCATGTCTCTACAGTTCGTGAATGAGGCAAAAATGAGCTAATGTACCAAAGCTACTAAAACCTACTAAAGTGTAAACATATGAAAACATCTGTTTCCCTAGTGTGTGCCTCCTACATAGCTGTGGGAGCAGTGATGTTGTCCATGAGAAGGACGCTCCTGGTGGAGACCAGTAAGGGTCTCTTGAGTTCCGTGGATTCAGGCGTTGTGTCTCAGCACAGCCTTTTGTAAGAGAGCGTCTCATTAGAAACACTGGCATTCAGACTTCTGTAGAGGGCAAAGGCAAAGTCAGCGTTAGGAGAGGACAGCTGGTGGCAGCCCAGCTCTCCCTCTTGGTGGTGGTGGTCTGCCCAGGCTACAGTGAGCAGCAGAGCTGCAAAAGCACAACCAGCAAAGATACCGTGTCTTTTTACAGCCTGTGCGCACGAAAAGAAAAACCCAGAGGAAGTCAGCAGTTAGTAGGAAGTTAGTAACCACTACTGAAAACAAAATTAATCACAAAGAGAAAGAAATTACAAGACTTATCTTAGGAAATGTTAAATAATGTAGTGAATGGAAGGAATAAAGCAGACAGCAGTGGCTCAGTGCCTTTTAAATAAGACGCAGAGATGATATCATCTTCCATCTGAACAGCATTACACTCCCATCCTATCACATATTTGGTCCCCACATATTCCAAGCTTCATTTCTAAATGTAATTCATTCCAAATGTCACATACTTGATGAAATCAAAGTTCTCAAAAATCATAGAAAACATTTAGGATATGTTAATACAGAGCCATGCTTACCATGAGTGTCTCTCTGTGCTACAGTTCAGCAGAAACTACATCATTATATTCAGCACATAGAAGAGGGTCAGCTGACAGCTCTATTCAAAATTAACAAGGATCAGACACTTTTTTTTTGTCCTATTCCAAGTGATTTCTGGCAAGACAATCTTTACCGATGTAACACAGCTCACTAAACACAACACGAGGTGGGGATTTTCAGTCTAAAACTGTGTTAGAAACACAAAAAAAATCTCTTAAGCAAGGAAACTCAGCTGCAGCTTTGGCAGAGGGACTACAACAGACTGCCCAGTGTGAAATGAAGAACTGATGCATCTTTGTTTTTGTTTTCATGGAAACATGGCCACACAGTAACATTCCTGACACGGCCATCGAGCCACCAAAACATCAGGGAATCATTGCTGTCCAATAAGACCTGAGGCGGTGGATCTGTGTGTCTAAATCCACAAGGAATAGTGTATGAATGCTGTGGTTGGTGTCCAAAGACTGCTCTCCACTGGTGGAGTTTATGCTCATAAAGAGCCAGTCATGCTGTCTGCTCAGGGAGTTCACCACTGTTGTCATGTAGCTGTCTACCTGCCCTCGAGCGCTGATGCAACAAGAACACTGCAAGAGCCGCACGGCGACATCAGAGATCAACAAACACAAGCACAGTGTGATGGATGTTTCATCTTTGCTGGTGACTGCAATCATGAAAATTTCAAGTCTGTTTTGAAGAAATTCCACCAACATATCAAGTTTGTTATAAAAGGAGAAAATACACTGGACCTTGTTCACGTCTTGGCTGTTGATGTGAGAGAGTGCTCTCCTTTAGACTGTGTGGTGTTTGTACATGTCAACCTAGTTTTAGTGAGATATTTAGAAATGTTGTGCTATGCTCTACAGTCATCACACATGATATTAAAATCATTACACACCACAGCTGTCTCTCTTGGACGAGTTCAGAGCCATGGTGGAGGTGGTGTGGTCAGGCCACAGACAGCAGCTGTGCTGCAAGTGCACAACTGGCAAAGATACCACTCATCTGTCAGCAGTTAATGCCTTTTAAACAGAATGCACTAACGAGATCATTTTACCCCTAAACAGCATTAAAATTCCCCTCTATCACACATTTTATGTGTTTATTATTTGTGAAATTTAAATCTGAGTTCTCAAAAATGAGGCTATGAAACATTCAGCATATTTCAGTCAGCCATGTTTAGCGTTAGTGTCCAGCGAGACAAATGTATGTGTGTGTTTTCGAATGAGTTGCATCAAATGAGTATGAGTTTACTATAATCATCACACAAAAGCAGAAATCGGAAGATAGACCAGGAACAAGTGGCCTTTGAGGGAAGCAGGCTCAGAGTTTTCACTGTAACTAAGATATAGTTATATGCACGTGCAACTCAACTCATTTAATGATTATGTAGAAAGTCTGAGGTTGAAAATTGCAAGTCAGCACTGTCTGAGAAAAAGGACAACACTGGCTTTTGTGAAAGTCATCCACTACCTTGCTGTCAAGGGCTTATCACCTCAGGAGGACCTTGGTCTGACTGGCAACCTCAGACTACTGTCTCTTCCCCAAGATGAAGATGGAGCTCAGTGGTCGCTGTTTTGACAGTGATGATGACATCATCGCTCCTGTGGACAACTTCCTGTACGTTCAAGACTCCGACTGTTCTGAAAAATAAATGTGCCAAGTTTTCAAAAATTGCCTCCTTCTGCCTTACACCACTAACTTATCAATCACCCCTCATAAAAAATAAAGCGTGAGATAATTAAATTCGTGACTGCAGTATTAGAATGAATGATTAAAATAAAATACAAAAAAAAATAGAAATAAATATAAAAAGCCAGTTGTTCATGACAAGTCTTTATTTCACTTCATGTTGAACCATGTTGAAACAGCAACAGCACAATAACACACTGGCTCAGTGTGTTAACAGATGCTTCATGTTATTTAGCTTCTAATGTTTCCTGTTAACTGTATCATATTGTCGATCAGATACACAGAAACGTGTGATGATGTATTTAGTCATTTTTCATCCGGCCAGGTTCAGATGATGGTAATGAATGTGTCATGCTCACAGACAACAAACATGCGTACAGAATAACATTTCAGATCCGTTCTTATTCATCAAACTATCCTCAGTTCTCTTAATATCACCGTTACATCTTTACAGGGTTTTTCAAGTGCTGAGGTAAAACCAA
The DNA here is from genome assembly GCF_017976425.1 of Toxotes jaculatrix. NCBI lineage: Eukaryota > Metazoa > Chordata > Actinopteri > Toxotidae > Toxotes > Toxotes jaculatrix. The sequence goes on from NC_054412.1 coordinate 17,005,870, forward strand.
GCTTATGTTCAGAAGCTGCTGAAACTTACTGCAGTGTGAAAATGAAACTAATGTAACACTCATTTCCTTAGCATCTTTATACGGCTGTGGGGTTGTTGATCTTGCCCATGAAGAGGATACTCCTCGTTGAATGCTCCAGGATGAAGACCAAGAAGGGTCTGTTGAGTGTCATGGTTTCAGGCAAACTCATGGGCATGACTTCAATGGTGGTGGTGGCTGCTGCCTCTGTTCCTGTTTCATCCACGCTTAGCACAGCCTGGTGGGACACCTGTACATGAACCAGGAAGAGGCAGTCAGTGTCGAGTTTTTATTTAGGGCATGTCTCGGAAAACTTTAGATGCGACAAGCTAGGAAAGGGTCCTTTCAGCGTCTGTCGGACCTCTCTGTTCCCATAAAAAACACGTGAAAGCATGCTGGCTGGTCCTACCTTTGAGACTTTGAGCTTGACCTCGTCAGACATGCCAGAGAAATCAGCGTTGTCTGAAAAAGCATCCGTCATTCCCAATTCTTTAAGTGTGTCAGCCAGAGAGGCGTCAACGGAGATGGAAAATTTAGGCAAGAACAGACTCACAGAGCTGTGAAACACAGAACATGACCCGGGTCAGAATCACAGAAACAGTTGAGCTTAACTGATCATGAACACACTGAACAAATCAAATACATTTGATCTATTTCACATTTTCTCCATCACTAATTTGCCCAGGTTTATTTTTCACGCAGACACAGGTTGTGCTGTCACACATTGTATTCCCCGTAGTTCAGGTAACCACACTGTAAATGTATCTATGACATACATGATAATCACAGGGGTAACTCTTCAAAACATATTAAAATTCCTCTCTTACTTCCTGAAGAGCTTGTCGTGCCAGTGCCTGACGTAGTCCTTGTTGATGTAGCCCTCCACCTCATTCATTTTGCCTTCATCAGGCAGGACGATCATCATGGAGGTGTTTCCCTTGTACGGCAGCATGATGACAGTGGTGTGGTTGTCAGTGTCCTGATAGAAGTCGTAGCGTCCCATCCTCCTCATCATGTCCACCTGAACTGTGGTGGCTTCGTCCACATGGAAGTCAGCCTTGTGCGTCAGGTTACCATCGAAGGGTCTCTCCCACTGTCCTGTACGAGACAGCGTGCATATACTCACATGATAAGGGTTACATGTTTTCAAATGTTGTGATATGATCTATAATGGTCTTGCTTTTCTCATATCTTTCAGACCGACTTGTTTCACATATAGTTATCATGCTCTGTCCTTAAACTCCTTAAACAACACAAGGAAATCCGCATCTAAACTAGTACAGTTGTCTTTATAAGTTCATCTAGCAGTTGGCTATCTGCATGTATGGTCTGTTGTCTTAAAGAGTTTTTCTATGCAAACGTCCTACCTCTGAAGAAGACGTAGTTGATCAGCACCATGGCCAGGTCAGGATCCAAGTCCTTCACCATATCTTTTATCTTGTCCTGTGTTTTACCGGCGATGAATCTGTTAATCTCAGCTGCAGCCTCCTCAGGTTTTGTAAAGTCGACATTCAAGCTCTCACCAGAGTAGTAGTGCTTGATATCCTTCAGGAACGCCTCCAGAGGATTGAAGCCAGAGCGCACTGCAACAGCACTGCCGACATCCAACTGCTGATTCTCCTGGCTGTGGCCAAGCAAGTGGAAAAGATGGTGGTAAGCTTCGTTGACCTGTGCCTGGTTGAGAGCGCCGTAACCCAAGCCGGAGAACAGCTGCCTGTGTGTTTCACCACGGGCCCCGGTCGACAGCATGGACAGGGCGGTGGAGATGCCCAGTGGTGAGTAGAAGATGTTCTTTCCAGCAGCAGCCTTGGCATTCAGACTTTTGTAGAGGGCAAAGCCGAAGTCGGCATTGGGAGGGGACAGCTTGTGGCAGGTGTGCTCGCCCTCATGGCTGTGTCCAGAACCGTGGTGATGGCCGTGGTGTGTGCAGGCTACAGCCAGCAGCAGTGCTGCGAAAGAACAACTAGCAAGGAAACCACGCATCTTAACAGCCTGTGCAGGGAAAATCAAAGGAGGTGAGTTGGGTACAACTACAGTAGACAACCCTATTCAACATGATATTTGTAATACCATGACATGCAGACAGGTCAATACTTTTAAATTTAACAGGACACATCAATAATATGCTTTTGGCTGTAAACAGCTTTACACTTCCAAAGAAGCTTCACTTTTGTACCAAACTTTTACCAGTAAATGTAAGCTGATCAAAGACTGAAGCAATGTGAAGAGCTATGCTTACCTTTAATGTCCTCTTTGCTGCAGACAGTTTGCCAGAAACTTCCCCATTATATACAGGAACCCTGAGAGTCAGCTGACAGTTGGGTTAAAAATTAACCAAGCCCAGTCCCCTCAGCTCTGTCCTGTCCTGTACTGAGCGATATCTTCACTGATGCAACACAAACTCACTCAGCACAACATGTGTCAAGAATCACCGGTGAGATAATGGGCTGCTCGCAAAATGTGTCTAAAATGTATCTGTAGTATTGCATCATATACCTTCATGCTTACAGTGATCATCACATGCTTAGAGAAATGATCTGATACATCAGAAATCACTGAGCTGACAGTTTTGAGGGAAACATGAATGAACCCCATTTCAGTCTGTACAGTCTTACTAATTTTCACAGAAACGGTGCAGTTACATTAAATAACTTGGCTAAATCATACAGCAGTTCATTAGTATAGCTGGTCAGTGAGCTCAAGGTCCATTCTCTGTTGACACTGTTGTCTATTCCCTTGAAAAGTTGGCTTCAGATTTTAAATATTTCTCTCTGACATTAAATGTGACTAATGACTAAATGTGCAGTATCAAAGTTAGAAATCATCCTACTTTGGGGCACTATTTATTAAACAGTTAAAACCTTAGTGAATCTGCTTCATCAGGACTGTGTGGGTGATGTTTGATCAGACATGTCTGATAGAAACCAAACAACCTGGATTAAAATGTTGCTACAGTCCGATTGGAGCACGGGAGCATGTGACGCCACCTATTTCCATCTGAGCCCTGCCCACTTGATTTCGCCTCAATCAATATCAAACCAGCTGACTGCAAAAATCTGAATCTGAAAGGCTGCGAGCAGATTAATACAACATGATCCAGCTGTACAACTCAGCCCTCTGCACAGGAGTAAAGTGCAACACAGGCTCTGTGGACTGCACTCATTTTGTCTTTGTGGAGTTTAGAACAAGCTTTAAGTTAAACAGTGAGGTGTGCAGGTCACTGAAGGCAGCCTGTAGTCTGGAGAAGGCCTGGAGAAGGATGGTATTGTCAGCATAAAAACAGGCTGGGGAGTTGATTTAAAACGAATTTAAGAAAGTCTGTACGATGTAAAACCTCAGCATATTTCAGCCTCTTTTCTAAACATACTGTAATTACACTGTGAAGCTTCACTGTGAGTTTTAAGATTATTACAAAACATTATTTCAGTCAGTTTTATAGAGCTGCATTAACCGCTGAGTGTTAGACAAAGGTGGAAGGTCATCTTACTGTGGCTTCAACACTCAGAAAGATTTACTCTTTTACTTTATTTAATAATAAAAAACATTTACAAAGATCTCAGTGGAATCGTGTTTTATTTGCAGAATTAAGGTGAATATGTTTCCTTCTAGTGCAGCCCAGTCTACTGGAACACTGAAGTAACATCATAAAACTTTTAGTATTAAAAGTGTTTATTAAAACTGAACTGAGTGACTGATACTGATACAGCCGACACTGGATGAGAATAGTAAACTAATTGTTTCAGATTTCATTACTTTAGAAATACTGTGTATTACAACTATTCGTATATTGTAATGTACAAAACTCACAATGTACACAAAAACAGCCTTCTTTATGAAAGTGCTGTGAATCTCCTCTTATTTGAAATGACTTCATGCTCTCACTGTGTCTCACATCCTCAGCAGCATGAGGAGACATTGATGATGGACCTGCAGCTGATGCCGGCTGACACTCTGCTACCAAGCTGTGTTCACAAGAACTATGCCTCAGCTGCTTTACCCCATGATAGTTTTCTGTCTTTTCTCTTTCATAGCCTACTTTTGCCTTTTTTTAATGATGTGATTGCTTCAAAGTTCATCTGATGTCCTCTTCAGGAACTTGGCTACTTCTGTCCTCCCAGGTGCTGGAGTGGACTAAACCATTAACACCTTTCTGTGGGCAGATCTCTCTCAGAATCTCTGATATTGTTTTGGATACAGGAGATAGTCCTTCAAACTGTTAATAGCTTGCTTGTTGTGCAAAGGAGGTCAGATTTTAATATTACAGATTTAAACAATGATTTAAACTTTTCAAAAACTTTCTATCAAGTGAGTTAACAATGTCATCAACAACAGCAGTTGCAGTGGTTACTGTGCTATGAGCAGGTCTAAAACCTGAGTGCTGTGGCTGAAGGACGTTATTTTCCTCCAGGAAGCGACTTTAGGATTGTGGACAGACAGGACGGCTCGGATACAGGTCGACAGTTGTTCAGGTCACAAGTGTCACCACCTTTACATTATAGATGCACCTGGGTGGTGAGTAAAGGTTGAACTGAAAACTTGTACTCGTGATGCAGTAATAAAAGGAGCACTGAGGAATATTATGCATCAAAGTGGTCCTCACCAGGAGACTTTATTTATATGTGTCAATGCCATATATATATATATATATATATATATATATGAATATCATATATCTGAGTGAAAATTTGATGTTAAGTGAGGACCAGGAGGGCAGCAATTATATGATGTTAGAGTGCTACACTCCCAAACATATCATAGGATGCAATAAAATGATTATTGAAAGCTTCAACCATGCTACTTTTCTCAACACTGGGCCCATTTTTGCCTTTAATTACTGGTAGGAGACGTGCGGAGGACTTTATAGAAATCACTGAGTGCTGTTCCATTAACAGTGCACTTTGAGAGGGCAGACAGGTAATAATCAAATCATGTTTTTCTTTGAAAGGCGAGGTCAGAGTTCCTCTGCTGTCTGGATTCAAGACAAAGATCTTTTGGATTTTCTGCTTTGCTGGATAACCAGTCAAGGTTAAGGGGGGATAGATGCCAATGACAGTGATTTGAGCACCTCCCCAACACAAATATCCAGAGAAGCATAATTGCTTTGGCAATGATGATGAATTGGTTAGATGTACAGAGAAACAGAGGTTAACATAAATTAATAAACCACCTCCATTACTTTTCCTATCACATATTAATAAGTTATATCCAGTAATGGATATGTCTTCATCAGAAATGTTGGCACTGAGCCAAGTTTCTGTAGGAATAAAAACGACTGGAGCAGTTTCACTCAGTAAAACATTCACAAAGTCGAACTGTGGAAGCAAATTTCTTCCAAAAAGTCGAAGGCAAAGCCCGTGACAGTTCTTAAAATCAAGGGATGAATTAATTTCATTACTAACAAGCAGCATTATCAGGAGGTGGAGAACTGATACGTTTAAAACGCTCTGGTGTAATCCTGTGTGGTCTGTAGTTCTGTGAATAGTTGGGACTGTGTTAGTTGCCTTGCAGGTCAGTGCAGCCCAGAACAGTTTCAAAGTTGTGTACTGCTGTGCAGGTCCAGTGCACAGCACTAATGTTTCAGCCACAGGTGAAACTGATGGATTCTGCTGAACTCTGCATCTCCATTAACACAGAGCAGCTTTTGCGGTTAGGTGTTATCATCATTATGTTGCTGATCCTACTCACAGTAAGTTCATACGTCATCCAACCATATCAGAAAGCAAAAGCAGGCGTGAGCAGCTGTCATAGAGGAGCGAGATACAATAATCATTTAAATATGGGGTTATCTGTCCTCGAAGCCATTTAAAGTGTTGCCTGTGGTTGTTAAGACAAAAAGTGCCAGAAATAGTTGTGTACAGATTGAAAAAACAGAGCGTGACAGAGAGGTTGATGTGTCACCCCTGCACACCTGGTCGATCGCTATGTGCTGTTCAGATTGTTCGTGTCAGAGTTACGAGTTCTTGGAGGAACCTCAGCTCTGGGGACCCTACACTCTTCCTACAGGCTCTTCCCAAGAGTCAGTTCAACCTTTCTTGATTAACTCGTGACAGATCTGTTGTCCTATTCGTCAAACTATCCTGTATTCATCATCTTTCGTAGCCTCCTTCTCCACAAGGCTTTCTGACGCTGAGGTTAAAAAATGAGCTAATATTCTGAAGCTGCTAAACCCTACTGCAGTCTGAAAATATATCACTATTTCATGAGTTTTCTTTTTGTGTTGGCGAATAAGCCGAGATGTTCTTACAAAGCAATTTCCAATAATTGCATAAGACGATAAAGAGATGTTACAGCAGGAAAATGAGTTGCCAAGTGAAAAGAAAAATGACAAAAGAGAAAATGCTTTTCTAATGGAAGCAAAGTTGTTTTATGTTATTTTGCAAGAATAGCAGAGATTCAGTCACATGGATAAATCACTGCCATTTAAATGTCTTTTCATCATTTTGTGAAAATAGGGAAATAAACTCTGAATCATCCTGCAATGTTTCCAAAGTTGGAGGTAAAACAAAACACATTCTGCAAATAACAACAAAGCTGTTGTGTAAGTTAACTGAATGAGGTTTAATATCAATAACAAAAGCAAAAATAAAAGGACATAAAAGAGAGTGGGATGTTGACTCAAGTCTAGACATCTGTAGGATCAATAATCCTCCCTATGATCAGGACAAGCCCTGTGAGTTCGTCATAGATTATGAGCATGAACGGTCTGTCGAAGGTGATTCTCTGGGGGACTGAGAAGTCCAGCATGATGTCAGGTCTCCCTGCATCTTCTGATGTTGTCTCTTCCACCTCCAGCATAACCACATGAGGAGCCTGAGGAGTGGTGAGAGACAGAGAGAATATAGAGAGCGAATCTGCACATTGAAAGAGAGCGAGATGAGGAGAAGGTGTAGTTTAGCACGTCCGTTGCACACGGTCGATAAGGGTGAATTTCTAATGTGTGTGTGTGTGTGTGTGTGTGTGTGTGTGTGTGTGTGTGTGTGTGCTCTGACATGGAAGAATAAGATATTTTGGCTCTTTCTCAACCTTGATGAGTTGCAGCGTCTTCTTTGACGATATTCCAGAGAAATCAGCTGACTCTGAGAAAACGGATGAGACCCCAGAGTTCCTCAGGAGGCTTTCCAAACTGTAGGACTGCTTTAGTCGGAACTTGGGGAAACGTATTTCTGCCCGCCTGTGAAAACAGCAATCAATGTGTTAATGGATTTGCTCTAAGCTGTCTTGTTACAACCTGTGGGTCCCGTACTGCAGGCTTTCACTCACTGATGTATAGAGGACAGTAATTATTGCTGACTCAGAGTCTACTCAGCCTTATTCATCATGCCACCACACAACAGAATGCAAGCGACTGCAGGGAAGCAGAGAGAGAGGGTGTTGCTACGTGACATGGATCAATATAGTGTACACTCAGAGATAAGCAAACACACTTTATAGAGGGCGTATACTGTATACTGCATGGACACACTCAGACCCATATGGTCCACTGTGCCCGCCAAACATAATCAACATGCCCATGCACGTATTTGCAGATTCAAACCACCCTGCATACCTCACTGCTAAACCCTGAGCACACACGAAACAAATAAAACTAACAACAAACACAAACTCTTTTCATGTGCATCGTGGTTTATACACCAGTTCTGTTTCCATTGCACATTATTAGCTTACAAGCTTTTCTTCTGTACTCACTTCAGAGACCTTAATGAAATTCAAACCGGGATGCAAAATGGCACAAGCGAATCAATTTCATTTTTTTTCTCATCCTTGAAGCTGCTGACACGAAAGTCCAAGCTGTCATCAGGAAAAGATGACAGCATTCCTGTTCAGCTATTTGGATTCCCCACCTACCCTGGCTTCAGGTTGCTGAGCCAAAAGCTCATGCGGCTGTCAGAGAGGCAGTCCTCAAGGGGCTGCAGCTCGGCTTTAGGAAGCAGGAGCAGCGAGGCCAGATGTTTTGAAAGGGCCAGCCGCACCACTGTGGCCGAGCAGTTGGTGTCATACAGCATCATCACCTCAGACGAGTCGTCCCTGAACATCATGGCAACTTCCACGCTGGTCGTGGCGTTCAGCTGGAAGCTTCGTGGCACTGTGTGGCGCTGCTCAAATGGTTGACGACCTGATTTATGTGCCATTTATAAAGGGAACAAGTTAAGGATTAAATTTGAAACTAAACTGGCAAAGACAGAAGACCTAGAAAAACCACCTGTTGTGTCAATATATAACTATTAAAAGGCAATAACTGAAGAAAAAGCAGGTGCTCAATATGCGGTGCAGTGGGTGGTATTGCACTGAGACAATAAGCACATATTGGAAGTGTGCTAAATAAACCTTTCCTTACCCAGCTTTAACTTAAACATGTTTTTTAAAGGTGCTTGTTTCTCTTTTGAAAGGAAAAGAGGTGATACATCTGTCTGATTGTTCATACCCTTAATGCACAGGCTGTGTTGAGAACATGAAAATGCATAAACAAAACCATAACTTTCACACAACAAGAAGCTACCTTTGAAATATACATAATTGTCGAGTACAAGTTTGTCGGAGGCCTGCAAGTCCTTCATCAGCGTCTCCAAGCTGATGTTGAGGGCGGGAGGTCCAGTGTGCTGAGCCCTGGACAAAAAACTATCATAGTCTAGCGAAGGTTTTCCATCAACGTGTAGGCTGCTCCACACTCTTAACTGACTCCCAGCATGAACACCATCCTCAGTTTCAGCCCCACCCTCTGCTCCATCATCTGCTTTGGCTCTGTTTCCAGCATTTGCTCTTTCAGTTTCCACCCCTGCTGTGGCCCCAGTCCCATCTCCGCTCCTTTCCTCTTGCAGAGCGAGGCTACGTTGCAGATCTGTGAGAGCAGATATGGTGGCCTCCACGCTCTTCTCTGTGGAGTTGGCTGCCAGCCCCAAGGCCTCCAGGGCCTGGCTCCGACTCTCGGACCCAGAGACTTGGGACAGCAGGGCCAGGGCTGACGCCAGGCCCAGGGGCGAGAATAAGATGTTATGCTGTTGCTGCTGTTGGACGTCGGGCTCAGCAGTGGTTCGGGCGGCCAGGTCACGGTAAAGTTCAAAGGCCAAAGCTGTGTTTAGGGCTGATGTGTGGAACTGCTGCTGCTGCTTCTGCTTGACCTCTCGTTCCTTTCTCAGAAGCCCACTGAAGAGTTTCTCAGGCTTTGGTACAACCGATCCATCTGCTATGAAACCTGTCAGCAGTGCCAGCACTGTAAAGCTATACATAACAGACATCCTTGCTTCTTGTCTCGCCATCCTTTTTCAGCCTGATTAAGAGACGCTGAAGGCTGATCGCACATAAGACCGGCCAAATTCCAGCTTTCGTGAAGTGTTGTTCTCATGGCTCAGTGCGGGGGTGGTGGTAGTGTTGAAAGTATATTGATCTATGGGGCTGAGCTTTTGACCTATGGGCTGAGCTTCAAGCAAACAATGGCGGCATGTTTTTTAGTTTCTTAGAATTTCACAAGCAATGAGTGTGTGTGTGTGTGTGTGTGTGTGTGTGTGTGTGTGTGTGTGTGTGTGTGTGCGCGCGCGTGTGTGTGCGTGTGTGTGTGTGCGTGTGTGTGTGTGTGTGTATTTGGTGAACAGTTAAGGACAGAGCATACTCAGTCCCCCCTTTAATACACATTCTGGTAAACATGGATTTTGAACACTTATGCAACTGATGCATACTTCAATTTTGCTCTAGTTTAAATGTGTACACAGTGATATTCCAACCAAGGCATTATATATGTACTTAATGTGTCTGTGGTGCCCATAAATACAGTAGTTACTGCCTGATTCCATCATGTGAAAAGGACCAGGAGATGATACAGAACAAGTATGTTCATTACTATTCATATGGTCATAAAAATGCCCTGAGAAAAGTCTGAACTGTTGCTAAACGTTAACTATCACACAGCATCTGAGAGGAGAACAATGCAACAGCATACATTCTAATCCACAAGTGGCTCCGTGAGCGAGTGCACAAAATGTCAAAGTGCTCATTAAGTATTATCAGCTTAATCTCACCATGTCAATACAGCTTCTAATTAAACAGCAGGCTCTATGGAGTCCTCAGCAGTCAACAGAAAGCTGTATGTATGGACAGTCTGTCATGTGAGACGGTTGCAGCTGTGATGCTGCGATGCCACCATGTGGAGCATTTCTGCTATTATAAAAATAAATCAAATAAACAGAGTATTGTGGTGAGTTCAGCACGAAAAAAAAAAACACCTCACAAATCATGTCTAATAATGTGTGCAAGACCAAGGAGCTGAAAATCTGCGTAACAATAGAGAACAGTATTTATGTGTTTATCTGAAACTATGGCCCAAGTGACAAATTATATCTGCTGGCAGCAAGAAGCAAACATAATCATTAAATGTTGCCTTGAGGGAAATTTAGTGCAACAGATAAAGAGTCAACCCAGCCCTAAGTGTCCCCATTTGGCTCATTAGTGCAAACTGGGCTAATAAGCATATCTTAATGGGAAGAGTTCACTGCAGGGGGGCTTAGAGGTTCATTTGAGGTAGGATGAGGCAGCAGTAGAGTAGGATCCACAGGACAAAGAGCATTTCCAGCTCTAATGGGTTTATGTCACAAGAGGCTGCTAAGGACTGAAGACTGAATCCTCCCTCACTGTTGGAAAATAGATAAAACACAGGAGAGTTAGAATCAAACTAAAATAAGCTGTTTCATTTATATTTGTTATGAAGGAACTAAAGTTACATTAAAACAATAAAAACAAAGCACAGACAAACAGGCAATTATCTTAATAGTCTGTGTGAATGAACCAACCATTTGCCAAAAGCCTTCCCCCAAAACAGCGATTGTCCCATTATAATTGAAGTTAAAGTGGTGTGCATGAGGCTTTAGTGAGAGTAATATTCAGCGTACACAGTGAGTGTGGAGGGAAATGTCTTTTATTACATTTAACAAAGACAAAAAGACACCAGCAAATGTGCGAGAATGTTTTGCTGTAAACACCAAGGGCATCAAGGGCTGTGTTCACTCCTGGCATTAACATCACGGGCACGACCGACAATGACCGGAATTTGCACACAATTTACGCAAATTGTATTTTTGTACAATAAGTTCGTACATCCTCTCACGCAGAGGACGTCGGTTAAGTTAAGTAGGCCTGTCCTTCAATGTGGCCTTACTTAAAGCTGTCCACTTGTGATCAGATCACCTGTTAGTACCAGGTCTGAACAGGGCCAAAGACACACTGGTTCAAACTTTCTTTCTACTTTCATAAACTGCATCATGTGCCGTGTTAGAAGGGAAAGCTTGACAGGCCTGGTAACTGTGGGGGTTGATTCTTAGTGGACGCCCAATTGTAGTAGTACTCATAAATCACAGATGTCATAGCTTACCTGAATGAGTGAGAGGCTGCTCTGCAGGCACACGTCCAATTGTTATCACCAGCATGAATGTTAACACCTCCATCAGTGTCATTTTCTGTGGTAGTTTGTTCCAGATGCCCCGTTGTGGTCTTCTTGGCTGTTGCTTTCCGTTTCTGAATCTTCACTCCCCTGTCTTTCTCCTCTGCTGCTGTAACTGCCTCAAAATCTGCGACTTCATCAGTGTATTTCTCTGTGTCTTCAACTTTGCGATTCTTGGTTACATCTTCCATTTTGGGGGCAGTGTCTCTCCTCTCATTTTCTTTTTTGGTGTGAACTCCAGCCGCACCGCTGCCTCTGACTTCATATACAGCCTCGTCAAGTAATGATTTCTCATTTACTCCGATCTCGAAATCTTCTAAAGTCACAGCACTTTGTTGATTTCCTCTCTCTCCTCTCTTTATATTCCTGTCCTGCCATTCCACAAATGTTGTCAAATGTCCTTCTTCCTCTTCGGCTATTGCTCTCTTCTCACTCACGTTCACACATTTTACAGAAAGCCCTCTGTCAGTGTCTTCCTCTGCCTCCTTTTGCCAACTAGCCATTTCAACAGTCTTTGCTGTCTCTGCTTCATCTACCGGAACCTCTGTTTTATCATATCCATGTGTTACCAATCTAACATTTTCTGTCTTCTCCTTCTCCCTCATTTCCTCACCATAATCGTTTATTCGTCCTCTAATATCTCTCTTCTCCTTAGGCTCCTCTTTTCCACCTGTTTCATCCCTTGCCTCCATGTCAAACACAGGTCTATTGTTTGTCATCTCTCTGAAACTACTTTCAGTTTTCTCCCAATTAAACTTCCTGTGATCCACTGACTGAGCCCTGACTTCAGATTCTGGATCAAAATCTGCAGTTTTTACAAGGGAGCCTTCCTGGAGCTTCCATCCTCTACCATTTATCTCTCGTACATCTGGATGTTTTGATTCTTCTTTCATTTCTTCCGCTGCCTCCTCTTCCACTCTCGGTACTTGTCTTTTCAGCTGATTATATGGTTGAAAAACCTCTTTGTTCAGATCCAGGATGTAGCTGTAGGCATCCTCCTCATCTGAGTCGAGCGCTGGCAAGTTGTATATTCCTTCTTCTGAACTCAAAGAAAAGTGACTCTCACCCACTCTTGGCTTGCTGTCGACCTGATCTGAGCCTCTCTCCATCCACGATCGGATCTCCTGGCTGACTATACCTGCATCCAGTGGACTAGGTGGCTGAAAAATGATTCTGCATCTCCCTTTGTTCTTGTTGAATGAGGTGGCAGCGCTGCCCACAGTTTGCTCTGTGATTCTTTGGCTACGACAGGAGGAAAAGATGTCACCGTCACTGGAGGAGAGGTCAGATGTGACTGCTCCGTTCGTGTGAGGCGAAGTGACGCGGGGGCTCCCTGATGATCTTCTGGACCACCTTTTCCACAGTAGCTGCTCGCTGCTCTTCCCCAAACTTCTGAGCAATGCCTGAGCTTCTGCTTTGTCAGTGAGGGTCCCTCCAAAGCTGACTGACTCAAGGGATCCAAAACATTTGATCCCAGGAACTTCAATATCTGCTGTGTGATCCTGTAATATATGGTGTATTTAGTGACACAAACATCATCACTATTAACATACTACATTAAATAACATTACATCACAGGAAAAAAGGCAACACTCACTAGGAAATAGACCAAAATACCCAAAATCTTTGAAAACATGTCATTTAAAGGACTTGTCTGGGATGTTTGGATTAAACATATATGGAGTAACAGAGGTTCTCATGGATGGCACGGTGTGGATTTAGTACTTTTAGAATAGAGCAGAGCAGAGCCAGCTGTTTGCCCCGTTTCCAGTTGTAATGCTAAGATAAGCTAACCAGCAGCTGGATGTCGCTTCATATTTAATGGACACAGATATGTCAGTGGTATCAATCTTCTCATCCAACCATTTGGCGAGAAAGAGAATAAGTGTAAAACCAATTCAAAGCCAAAGGTTCTTTTCTTTTAAAGTGTAAAACAAGACACACTAACCTCATCTATGCCTGAACACCGCCCCAGGAACATAGACACATAGGTAATAATGGACTGCTCATCTGGTGAAGCACAGGTCACATCTGTGAGAAGAAGAATTGACTGTTAATTAAAATTTTTAAAAAAATTAAATTAAAATTAGCAGAGTAGACCGTGACAAGAGAGACCCTCCTGCAGCTGGAGAACCAGCTGATCTGCTATGTGATGAATAAAATACAATATGATTTAGCACTACACACAGAAATGATCTTTGCTCTTCATGTCTACTGAGGTCAGCTTGGTCTGCACAGGACTAGTGTTTCTGATTTACTCCTACCTTTGATAGGTGGTATTGTTTCTAGCCTCTAGTTAGTGTAGGTCAAGTTGCAGTAGTGTTTAGGTGACAGTGAATCAGATATTTTTCTTTGCAGATGAAAACAGATCATTGTGAGCCACTGACTGCTGATCACTACACTTTTACCTTCAGGCTCCAGTAGAGGTAGTATATCCAAACTGTGATGGGCTATCATAAAGGCCTGTTCAATGTTTTCTCTTGGCTCTCTGGACAAGCTCTCCCTCAGGTCAACCAAGTCTGGGTTTATGGACTTAATCATAACTAGGAATGCCAGCCCACTTCTCCAGCTCTTCCCAAAGTCATGCACCTCCACCCCAAATCTGCAAATTTAAAATGACAATAACAGAAAAATGTAATCACAGCACAGCCATCTCACACATTTTTGCTTCACTCATCGAGGCTGTGAATGTATACACTCGGATTTGAGATGTTTCATTGACCAAAATTACTTTGTAAGCGTTTGGATCCTTTTCAGACTCACTTTGATGTGCATCTTTGGACCCACTGCAGGAGAGTCTTGATTGCTTTCCCATGGTACTTTGGCTCCCTGGCAGCCTCTCTGCCTTTGCTTGGCAGAGTGCTGCAGGAGTAGCTGCCAATGTCATTTGGCTCGGGTGAGAGATCACCGGAGGAGGGGTAACTGCTCATTGATAAGGAAGAGAGGCTAGAAGACAAATGCCTCTGGAGTCCTCTCGTCACCTCCTTTACCTGTTTTAGAGTAAACAAGCGGAGTGTATGTAAGGTCAGTGACAAAGACGAACAGCTGGTCAAGAAGTGAGATAATACATTTAGACATTAGAGTGATGGATGATGAGGGGGGAAAAGACCTGCCTGAAAGTGCAGGATGATGTTCCAGACAAGGTTAAGAACAACAGAAGGGATGCCATCAGCAATACCAGAGGCATCAATGCCAACCAGCTTCACCTGAGCGACCACAGGGAGGAGACATCATTTGAAATCCTGTCTTTCCAGATTTGAAAGTATAATACATGTCAAAACAATATCACTGTGTTGTCTCTAAAGCAAACACACTCACGTGTCTATCATCTAAGAACGCCAAGGCCTTGGAAATGTTGTTCAGTCGGAAAATGCGGTGAGAAGACGACCTGAACCTGTAAAGCTAACGTAAGCAATGACAGGAGATTGATACCACTCTCTGTGTGGTAAACATGCACATTCAAACAGCAGGCAGTTAGTTTAGTCTAGTATAAAGACTTGGATGATCTGAAATGTCCCATTAAATAAAATGTTAGCAGGGTAAAATATTTTCTTTTTCTTCCACCGTGTAGCTTGATTCTCACTAGTTTGCACCCAGATAGCTCCTCCAGCAGGGCCATGAGTATTCTGCCATCCTGTATGTCTATGAACAGGTCGTGCACTTCAACTGGGGGATCACACTGGAAAGAGCAAAACATAACCCTTACTGGTGATTACATGAAAGAAAATATGTATAATGTTGGTGTAAAACTGTACTGATCTGTGCCTCACTCTCTGCAGAAACGCATTCATCCACCTGGTGAAGGTTCTCTTCTGCACTGCTTTCCTCTCACCTGGGGAAAAGAAAACAGGGACTTGGCACAGCAAACACTGCAGTTTTCCAAGTTAACAGTGTTGCACCAATGCTTTCGCAAGCCTGATTAAACGTAGTACACATGAGGGTTTTGGTTTAATATAATAAGCAGGAAGAGTCTGACAGAGCACTGGGAAATGGCACTTATGTGAGCAAATTTGTCATTTATGTCCCTTTTATTACATATTTTACACTAGAGAGTATTTTAGAAGCAAATCCTCAACAAGCATAAAAGACTTGTGTGTGATTGGGTAATCAGATGCCACAACGCCAAAAACACCAACCTGGAAAAAGACTATGAAGAAGACAGTTAAGGGAGGACAAGAGGAACATATCTCACCCTGCAAAGTGTGCCCTTTTCAAAAATACAGTAAAGTTTTTTCCTGTATACACAGTGATTTAACTAACTTAATCACACCGTGGGTCCATATTAAACTCCAGCATAAGACAGTATTTCTTGTGACTGTACCTTGAGGTTTCTGCACATGTTGATAGCTGATCTCTCCGAGTGATTTCTTTTGTGAATCCCAGTTTGCCTTGTCCTGCATTCTCATTGAAAAATTGTCAGTCACTTGTAGCGAATATAGCTGCTCAGAAGTGTCCTTACAGAACAAGGATGAAGAAAATGCAAAGTGAGGCAGTGTGTCTTGCCTGAACACGCTAAAACCTACCTCTCAGGTGTTGATGAACTCCAGCTCCACTCCCTTGAGACAACTCAGCCTGAATCCCATTGGCAGGCTGCGGTTCATAAATTTCTGTCTGTGGAGGCGGCGGCACAGTGTGCTGGGATCCTTAACCATTAAAATGAAGGAATCCGCTGGGATCCCTGTGTTAGGTTACAGGTTGTGAGGCCTGTGATAAATCTTTCTGGCAGCTCATACAGTATAGTGAAAGACTGACATAAACTTGGAATGAGCACAGGTAGAGCAGGGTTTGACTGAAGTTCAAGTACAATGTTTGCTCATCAAAAACAGTTTTAGCAAAGTGTTTTTGCAGATTATAGATTTTTAATTCTGCTTTTTAAATGAATCCCAACACTTAAACACTCTTCTTAGACTGATTGTCCATCAAAGCCTTATCATCAACAGCTTGCATCAGTATCTAATGCAGCACAGGCAAATGTTAACCTCTGATTTGGTACACCAGGTAAAAATATATAACATTATTATATAAATGTTCACTTATGGCAGTTTATTAAATGGTGCACTACAATAACAAGTAACGCACATACAAACGCCTCTTTGTGATTTATACTGGCTGATATTTTGACTGATGCATGTATTCCTCTGTTAAACTGGACAAACAAATGAGCTTCCATTAGCTTCTGTATCTCTTAAATCACCTTGCATCACCTGTAACCAACATCACAAGTCATTTGTTATTTTGGAAATATATGACATTTAATGGACTGACTTTATAACATAATAAAACACAAAATAAAAGTTTTTAATCATTTAAGAAAACTAAACTTTAAATCCTCATAGGAAACTAAACCCTCATTTTGAACCTTAATGAGTCACTGAAACTTGTGTAAAACATGCTGTGAAATGCACTGTGTGCTTTTTACCCTGACCTACATTTTATTTCTGTGCTTTTCCTGATTCAGCCTTTCCAATGCATCTTTAATGCACTGGAAAGGTCGAATCATATTTAAGCAAACTGCACTATATATTAGACCATCTCATCATACAGCACAATACTTTTATTGGACAGATCCGAAATGTGAATTTGCACATTCAAGAGAATGTTTACATGAAGTCAGCACTTTAATCTGCAGTACCAGCACATTAATAAGGCTGAAAGACAATAAATGTAGCCTCAGCTTCAATAGGAGTTTTGAGAAGACGTATAGCTGAGACAGATAATTGACTCGGAAATTACAGATGCCTTATTTTCTAACTTGGTATTATCAGCAATTGATCGCCTTAATTTATCATCTTTATCATATCTCTAGTTGTGTTTCAACCATAATAAAAGCAGCGCTGAGTGGGGACAAACAAAATCAGAAATATTACTGTGACAGCTGACAGTGTCTGACAGGAAGAGCTTCCCCTGCTTCAAACAATATCTGGCTGCCAGGTTTTACTCTTCCTGCCTCAAGAAAGGTGATAGCTACGGAACGAGACCATCACCACCGTGGAAAAGCAGGAGCCTGTCCAAGGAACATCGCACGTGAAGCTCCTGAGCCTCCAGAAGTCACGCCTTTTCATTCTTTGAGTTGCTTTCTGCAGCCTTGTTGCACCCACAGGCAATAGTGCTTGCAAGGGGCAGTTTCACAAAGCTGCAAAGACTCATAACATCAAAATATAGAAAGTTGTGATGCACACACACTGTATACTCACATGCATTTCTATTATTATTGCATTTGTCTGCCATAGTACCAAAGCCCTCAAAATAAACAACACCTAGATATCATACAGTCTCATTTTTATTAAAACACAATGTTGCATAAAAAAACAAAGATTACAAACTTTCCAACAATCCAATTTTTGAGGGCTAGCTGAAAGATGAGATTTGCACACACTTCATCAAAAGCATAATGAATCTGAAGCGTCTCGACATGTTCTCTTTCCCACTGCGACACTGATCACCACCGGCTGTTTAAAATCACACACTCAGAGGGGGTCTCCTGCCTATTAAACTAGGCACTATCCGCCAAGTCCGATGGTCCACCAATACAGTTTTTCGTCTATGCAGTGGGTCATTTTGCTTCCTTTTGTACAGAATCCAAATGTTAAGTGAGTCTAGAGGCCATATCCTCGATGATTTCCTGATGTATCGCCCCCTCATCTCTTCCCCATGATGAAACTTGGAGCCTCGGCATCATCCTCAGCCTCTCTTTCCTCCTCCTCCTCCTCCTCTTCTTCACTGCTGTCCGAGCTCTTGTCGTTGTCGTCTTTCTTATTTTTAGCTTCTAGCTTCGCCTTCTTCGCCATCAGCTTCTTCTGCTTCAGCTTTTCCCGCTTCTTCCTGCGCTTAGCCGTTTTCTCCTCGGCAGCCTGTTTATTTTGTTCCAGCTTTTCCAGATATGCCTCGTCGTTATCTTGCTTCTCTGCTATCTTGTCCAGAAAGTCCTGCCTCTGGTACTCTCTGCGGCGGAGGTGTCGATAAACATGGAACTCCCCGCTGCCTGCGCCGGCGCTGGAGCCCATCACATCCCGCACGAACTCCGGCGGAGCCCGCGGGTTCCATTCTTTGGGTCGGTCCGGGATGGGAGCAGGCTTTTCAGGGTTTCGCATTAACCTCTCCAACTTAAGACGCTGTTCCTCCGCCGGAGTTTTGGCGATTATCAGAGGCTGAGCCTCTTTTCCTCCAGGTTTCCCCGGTTTGTTGTTCTTCTGCGTGTGCGCCGCCATCTTTCAAGCCGTCTCAGTGTTCTTCCTGCTTGCTCAAGTCGCCAACGGAAGTACTTAAAGGCCTCTGTAACCTGGAAAGAATTATTTTACTTTTTTTTTTTTTAATATTTCTTTTGTCCAAAGAAAATACAAAGGTTATTAAGTATATGATACTGGTTATGTGTGATATTAATTTATCTTTATTAAATCGTCCCTTTGAATAGCATTCCTTGTGTAACTGATGTAATTGGCGTGTGGCTCCACCAACGGCAAATCAGATTAGAATTTGTTTGGGCCCATCTATCCAATCAACGTCCAGGTCCCGCCCCTCCTCCCGTGCGTGTAGTGTGTTGACTGACTGGTTTTACTCCGGGTTGTGGACAAGCAAGTTAGACAGTTTCGTCGACATTTATTCTGTTTCCATTAAGACACAACTAACCAAAGATCATGAACAGCCTAATTAGATCTACTGCGCGGTGTCTGCGGTCTGGGGCAGCGGTCTATCTGCCAAGACAAGCCGACGGACGCGTGTGGTCGGCCTCGGCCCGGCTCCTGTGCGCGGCGGCGGACCTCCAAAAAGACCTTGGTGAGATGGTGAAGAAGGACAAAGTGGTGGTCTTTATGAAGGGGACACCGGCACAGCCCATGTGCGGCTTCAGTAACGCCGTGGTGCAGATCCTCCGGATGCATGGGGTGGACGACTATGCTGCGTACAACGTGCTGGAGGACCAGGACCTGAGACAAGGTCAGTAAACTTCAGTAACCTGTTCATGATACGACAGCAACAAGTCGGCATCGCTGAGCTTAACTTGGTACTTTTAACTAAACTTCGTAAGAATAAACAGTGTAAGTGGAGGCAGTTTGTGCTTGTTTTAACCGGTGTTTATGGTTTATGCTCACTTAGCTGTCTTTTTTTGTTTAGTGTAATTTGGCTCATACAGATCAACCACACATATCAGCGTTTTGTCAACAGCCCTTTCTCACCAGTATTCGAGAAATCTAAGTGTTGAGTGTTTTATCAGTGGTCTGCAGCAGGGTCAAAGGGTGTGGTGCTGCAAGACAAACGTTACACCATCAATATGGACACATGATGCCTTTTGGCCCCTCCAGAAAAACACAGTATACTGTGTCATAACTGGGATCTTTTCTGTTTTAAATAAAGATTGTAGACATGTTGAGGAACAAGGAAACTGTTTTTTTTGCTATAGTTACATCAGCACTGACCTCTAATAGGATTTTGTCAATTGGGGCTAATGTAGCAACAGCAGTGTAATACCAAGTGTTGACATACAGCAAGGTGAGAGGGACAAACTGGCTCATAATATTCAAAGAGCAGAACAGAAGCCTCAATACAAGCGCTTTACTTACTCGTAGAAAAGTTGAAACTGAGAATGAGATGAGTCTGTCAAGCCATAAACATAATTTAAGTGTCCCATGATGCATTGCTCTAGTGCTTCTGAAAGTGTTGCATAGACTGGAGTGAGAAGCGTTCACTGTAGATATTACCAAGTGATTCAAATTCAGGGGAACTCCAGTGATTAAACATTGCACTTTCATAACTTTGGGGGACTCACTACCGTACAGCTGTTTACAGGCTAAATAGTGCTTGTTACAAGTAAACTGATCTCCATGTACAAAATCCACAGAGCACTCCTTTAACATCATCCTATTATAAACATTTAGTCCTAATACTTTTCAAGTTTTCAACCAGCTTTGTACACTTTTAAATGGGTAATCCTACTGTACAAGTTCTTAAAAGGCAACATACTCCGTTAGCACCATCCATTACACATAGTCCTCTAATTCTATATCAATCAAAAGACAGCAACTTAATATGCGATCACACAAGCTACTGAATAGTATGTATCCAGTGTAATGCTCAGCTTTTTAAACACGTGCATTTTGTTGTAGCTATATCTTTGTTATCTCTGCTTCTTTGGATTTGCCATTACTGACGGCATCTGCCTTCCACAGGAGTCAAGGTCTTCTCCAACTGGCCCACGATCCCTCAGGTGTACTTCAATGGTGAGTTTGTGGGAGGCTGCGACATCCTGCTCCAGATGCACCAGAACGGAGATCTGGTGGAGGAGTTAAATAAGCTGGGCATCCGTTCTGCGCTGCTGGACGCTGAAAAAGAATCCAAGTAGAGGACGAGTGTAAACTTCAAACAGCTGACGAGACAGAGGACACATTTATCAGGTCGAATCCCCCACTCAGATGATCGCATATGAATCAACTCTCTAGGCAGCCATTGGCAAAACTGACTCAGAGTGCAGATGAATGTGACAAGTGTAAGCAGTTTTGGTGGCAGCATTGTATCTTGAGTCATGAACATTTTTACGCTTTACCGTGCTCCGTAAACAGTTTAGAGTGTGATGCAGAGCTCCTGCTGCACTGCTTGTTCTCTGCTCAGGTCCTTTTAGTGTGCACAGAGTATGTACCTGCCAGGGGAGGACTTTAAATCTTGGAAGAAAAAAAAAATAGTGGACAGTGTCTTCACAGGGATTCAGAATCATTTTTACCTACAGTACAATTGTACCAAATTTCTCACCTTGTTTTTTAAGCTGCAGTAACAACCACCTGGGGGCTAGAGAAACAATCACCTTTTCAGATGACATGGCAAACTCTTTAGCCACATTAGGCTTTGTTTTGAGTTCTGTCTCTGGCCACATTATGAATTTTTTCTAGTTCTGTGATGTCTCCATTAGATCCTGAGTAAAACATGTGGTCCTTTAGCTGCCAAATACTCCACTGTGCTCACTAGCTGGTGGCTACCTTTGTTGGTCTGGTGTTTGGTGCTGGGCTAGTAGTGCACAGTGGGTATTAACAGCTGGTTGGTCAAAAATGTTGCCACGTGAGCTGAGAGAATGAACCAAAACAGTAAAGTGCTGGGCCAGAAAACCAAAATAATAGAGACACTATAAAGCTCCATAGAGCTGAGGGGAACTGCACAGGCAATTCTCTGTGGCTTCATCATTAATGAGCAGCCCCGTTCACATTACAGATAGTCTTCATCCATTGTAATTATAAAAATGTTGATTATTGCAGCTTTAATATTTCCTTATCACCTAACAGAGTGAGGGAAAGCTAATCTTTGCCCTCGAGTTGCTTTCATATCTCCACTCACACAATTCTAAATTTTAAAGATGTTGTAAAAAAATATATTAAAAATCCATATCTACATAGTTGTTGGAATCACAGGCTTTTTGGGATAACTACAGCAACGAGCGTCCAACTATAACTGCACTGCTGGAGTTTCACATTGAGGTTGGACTTCTACTGCCAAAGGGAGAGTCAGGTTCCCTACCCATGCTTTAATCGGTTTACACAAGAATGCTGTTAACCTCTCTCATCCTGCCCTTTAAAATCCCTGCCACCTCTACTGTCCACCTATTTTCTCAAGTCACAGTCAGTTCAAGACCAAATGACCCTCACGGTGCTCCAAGAACACACCAGGAAACGATGGCATCACACCAGACACCTTCCAAATGCACTGCCTGTACTTACATTACCCCAGAAGGAAGAACAAAGAGGGACAACGCTGTCATTTCAACAGGTTCACGTGTTAGGGATTAAGAAAACTGATGGAGGTTCATAGTTATATAAACAACTGCACCACAAGTGAGTTTGCTTTTTTTTTTAAGTGAAGGTAACTAAAGACATGGACCACAGCTCACTGACCTCATTACACACACGTACTGTCAAAATAGCTTTGGTGGAACCAACAACACTGTCCCCTATTTGTTCTTCCTGCCAGGAACCACATACAAAACATGTCCCCTCTGTTTTGATGTCTACACCCGCTGAAACGCAACAAACGTACCATGATACCTTTTCTCTTTTTCCTGAGGATGACTGATTTACAGTACACCTGGACAAACCGAAACAGTGCTGTTTGAGGTTTGTTCAATATGCTTGAGTCTGGGATCGGTCACTGAAGGAAAAGGAGTGTTTTTGTTTTGAGTTTCGTCACTGAGCCTAAGAAGTCCTGATCTTCATCAGTCCTACAGTAAATGTCCCTCCTGCTGCACACAGTTGTATTATCAAAGCAATGGTCATGTAGTACACTGTAAGATATTGTACATTGAAAGCATATTATTAAATGTATTTTAGCTGCATGTAAACCCTGTACCGATTAAATATTTTGTGACACAAATAAAAAGCAACCTGTATTTTTTTTTTTTTTATAATAATAACCTCTAATGTGCAGGAATATTAAATCTCTATCTGCTCTCAGTGAATAGAGGCCAAGCTCCTCAGGCAACCAGGCATTTAGGTTTGAACAGCTCTCCAGAGCAAATCTCCAAACAGCTTCCATACATGAAGCCACCAAGCCTAGAACCTCCATCCACAAGCAGCTGGATAGCCTCTTTCACAGGAGACATTTTGAGTTGTCATAGCAGGATAAGATTAACAATGCAGTCAAGCCTCTCAGTACGTTAGGTCAGTGTGACAGTGACCCAGCACGCACAGTACATGGACCCTGAAACTGGAGCATCTTAACTGAACTCATCATTCATTTAATTATTTGCACCTGTACTTTTTCCTGCCATAACCTGTCTCCTGTGAAAAAACATCTATTATGGCTTTTTCAGTAGAGATGAACAGGATAGAGCAGTTTCCTTCAGAAAAGTATAAACTATGAAAATTTCAGGAACATTTTGAAACCAATTAAAAGCCTTACCATTACATCTGGAAGTCTGCAGGATCTCCAGCAGATGAGCTGATCTCAAACTGACAACATTAGACCTGGTTTTAACTTGTAATGCAGAGAGTGTAAATATCCTTTTAGATACTTTGATAAAGCTGAATTATGGGAAACACAAATATCATTTAGTCGAGCTAACCCAGAGGAACTTACAGTACTTGGTTCTGTTATATTTCTTCTTTCTTCCTCCTCTGGAAAACCTAACTCATGACTGATGATCTCTGCATTTTCTTGGTATGCTTTGTGATGAGGCTGCAGAAAGAACAGATTCACTGAGAAGGTGTTTATCATTTCTTGAAAAAAAAAAAATCTTTTGATACAAAATAGTATTTTACAAAACATAACTGGACTTGACAATAAAACTATTGTAAATGTTCCAGTGTTAAATGTGACTGAGGTGGAGGCAGTGGAGGCCACAGCTCTTCTCTCATGTTGTTTCTGCTGCTGTCACACACACAAAAGGAAGGTGTGAAGAGGATTCAGCTCAGAGTTTCTGCAGGAAGCGCAGCACCAGGTCCCTCAGTGTGGTACGCAGCGGCTCGTTGTTGTCACAGACGATGTGCGTCCCGTCCTCCTCCAGCTGAATCAGGGTGTCCTCTGCCTGTAGGTGCAGGATGTGTCCGTCTGCTGTCTCCTCCACTTTCACCTCTGTGATTCCATGCTGCAAACGAGGAGATAAGCACACAGTTACCTCTCTATGCACGATGTGTTTTATTCCTGTAATTAAGCAAGATGGAGGCCCACACAGGTGTTTGAACATGATTTGAGATGGAACTAAACTTTAAAATGCCTGTCTAAATTTTATAGTAGTAGGCAATAGTAAAATCTGATGTCACAGTTATTTCAGGAAAATGCTTATAAACCTCTTTTAGTTTTACTGCTTTAAATCTTTTGTAGTGAAATCCCTGGCCTCTGCTGTAAAGTAAGTACTAATCCCAACAATGTTATGCCATTAGGAGATTGTAATGTCCGACGGATAAGATTCAAGGCTCCGTCTGGAATACTTAAGTTACAGGAAATGTCAGCCAATGACAAGAGGGCAAATAACACAAATTAACTCTGACTGCTGGCTGTTATAAAAAAAAAACAACACTCAGCTTCCCACTGATGTCAGCAGATTTCACACCTTTTGTAACGTGGCCAGGAAAGCTTCCAGTGGCACAGCTCCACTCAGAAGGGGCTTGGGGGCCAGCACCACTGGTGGCTCCTCCATAACTCGCTTCCTCTTCTTGCTGGGGGGCACCGGTGGGGGTTTGGGCACCGACTGGCAACGCAACATTAAAGAAAAATGTCAGCTGACTGCACAGAGATTACACAACTTGAATCATTCAAAGAGATATTTTGTGATGCAAATTCAAAAGACTGCCAGACTCACCTGCAGTGTGTGCTTGTTGTCCTTGGAGTGTAGCACGGCAGACACAGTTGCCACGGAGACGCCAGGTTTAATCTCAGAGGGCACCAGGGAGTTGGCCAGCTAGGAAAAGGAGAATTAGACTTTTTAGACATGAAAATTGGCCACCTGCTTTCTGACAGCAGTTTGAATATTTCCATAATGCATTTCAATCTTTAATTCTGACAGCTTTTTATCCACCATATGTCACTGTTTCCTGCAAACACGCGAGAGAATTTTAAATATGCACACACCATCTCTGTCTGAAGGGGCTGATTTGATCTTTTATTCAACACTGTCACCAGACCCCATCAGGCCCTTTTAACTAGACAAGTTGAAGAAGAATGAATTCATGTGAGTTACTGCCGTGATGTGACTCACCTCAGGCAGTATGTAGACACGTTCATAGCGGCGTCTGAAGGGCAGGTTGAGTACAGAGCAGCGTCTGTAGGGCATAGGAGGGGGCTGCAGCTCCAGCATCAGATCAGAGCGGTGGGACTGGGTGAGTGGAGGCTGGGTGTACTGCTCTGGACACACCACATGGAGAGGCTGCAGGGGGGGACAGACAGTGGACAGTGATCAACTCCCGTTAGCTACATTGAAAGGTCTGCTAAAGGCTGACTAACTAAAGTAGTGCGTCGCACATGTAACAAAACCTAAACAGATCCACTGAGCCTGTTTTGACTGAGGACAGACCAGGGCCCAGGGCCCTAATGTGGTTTAGCTAATCCAGACTAGGCTAAAAAGATTTGTAAATCTTAGATTAAGGTGTCTGGAAAAGACAGTAGACTGTTGTTTTAAAATGAAAACATGAGAGCTGATTGAATATGACTGAAGTTATATGAGTTAGGTGTGGAGGAAGGCCTCCCAGCATGCACCTGGAATTGTTTTTGCATTTCCACACTTCATGATTCTTGTACAATCACCAGAATAGTTCATGAGTTTTATGGTCAATACGATAATGAAACTGTAAGGTGATCTTGTATTCACATGGACTCCCACATTAAGTGGATCCATCCATTTGCTACTGCAGCCCGTCAGTACTGTTGTGTATTCTCTCCTGCTCTGGCCTGAATGCCGATCCAATACTGTTGTTGTTGTTTTGTCTCAGACTCGCCTGTTAGCTTGCAAATTGTTTCCATTCTCCTGTTTCACCCACAGGACTGCTTCTGACTCAGTCATTATTTTCTTGTTGCACAATTGTCCTCTTACCAGCGTTGCGTGTAAAAACAGCCCATGAGGGCAGCCATTTTCTGAGCGAGACAATCATGATGTTTTTCCAGTTATTATGATCAATTTGCCAATTCTCAAATTGAATCCCTCTATAAACTCTACTATAAAATCACTTCATGTTGGTGTAATCCCCTTACTACTGCTTATTTCTCCTTTAACTCCCTGTAATGGGGGGAGAAAAGTGCTAACAGTACATTTACCATATTTGTGAATGGGATGGTAACATGACAGTTAGGAGTTAACATCATACCTGGACTTCCTTGAGCAGCTTTGATACTTGGTGGAAGTTGAGCCGTGTGTCAATGGGACAGTAAACACACTTCATAGCCAGAGGCTGGTAGGGAGCCAGGGCATCAAGGTAGGAGAAGTCTGGCTCTGAGGACAAGAAAGAAAAGTCACACTTTTAGAAGCAATGCGTTTGTGTGTTTAAGACACAGCAGTGTTTGTAAGACAGCTTCACTTACCAGTAAAGATGATGGTGTTGAGGCTGGATTTGCCCCACAGCTCCATGAAGTGAACCACGTCCCCAAATCGCAGAGAGGGGTGACCGGTGAAAACCACACACGGCTGACGGAACTCACTGCTGAAGTCTCCGTGAATACTGGGATAGTGCTTCAGCTTGTTGGTTTGGATCAGCTGAAACATTGCACAGGAGACGTGAGACAGAAGTCTACATCACTGTTTCTTCTACATTCACCCAACAAGCTCGTTACAGACACATTTTTAAAATCAAATGACTACTCTGATAACGATGAAAACAAACTTTCCAAATTTTGTTGTTAAAGAAAATGTAGCATCTCTTTGAGTTTGCAGTGAACACTGTAATGCTGTTCTGATGTCAGATAACTGACTGATTGGAGAAAGGGTCTCTGAGCTTTGATTGTGGCTTGCTGGGACATGTCAGTGCTCAGTTACTATCAGAAAATCAGGATTTCCAAAAACCCATTATCTCTCAAATGCAACTCTGTTGATAGGAGAGGCAGCAGCAGGACTCACCTCTGCATGAGGAAACGGAGGCTCTGGGAGATACACCTTTGTTTGCTTGTTATGACAAAGCCTGAAATGATAAAAAAAAAGAATCCATAACCCTGATCAAAACATCAAGCCCTCCACAGCAACAGTCTTAACAAAGGAACTAGAAATTCTTGTAACAAAAGACTTACAGCCACTGATGGTTTGTTTCCCTCCAAAGCACAGTTCAATTAAGACATTTACATGACAGTTTTGTGCATAATGGAGAAAGCAAATGATGTGAAATATTATAAACGGAGCACACAGCCTGTAGACAACTGTAGACAAAACTCATTTACTAAATGATGTCTGAGTGAATGTTTTTACCCAAGTTTTGCTAAAGAAGGAAACACCAGCACAGACACTGTTTATCTGTAACTGACATCTGATTTTGTCTCCACCATCACAATATTTGGCAGATTTCTAGAGTAAGTACATTTTGATAAACAGCTGCTCACCACTCAGCAAAGATCTGAGAGAACTCCAGCGAGCTGTTGGCGACGGGTGAGATGAAGTAGAAGGGTGTGGTCCCCAGACTGGCACTCTCAATGAACTGGTACAGACACTCCAGCAGGTCGTATATCACTCCTGACGAGTAACACGGCACCAGCACATTGCCTCCTGCACGAATGGTCATGGCTACAGGTAAAGACAGATAAATAATTACTAACATTAGACAACAACAACACACGTTACCATTCTTCAAACAATTAAACAGTGTTTAAGGGATCTATGAATTCTTTAATCAGAAAGAACTTATCACGCATTTACACTTACCTACATTTCAAACTTCTCCTACAACAGACATTTACCAAGATAAAATGTATCTTCTTAGTGAACTGACTGAATCTGTCCAGTACATTTGGACCTACCCAGATTACTGCAGAATTCTCCCAGCATGCCGTCTGGGTTGGCGGTGGGCATCTGGGTGAGGCCTGTCAGAATCAGAACATCACTGTTCTTCAGGGAACTCTGGTCCATCGGCTGAGAGAAGAGAAGAAGAGATACTTTAAATTATGACCAGACCTGTGAAAGAGAAGCTTTGTAAGCTAAACTATCCTGAAAGATTACCGTGACAAAAACACATCTCATTTCTCCCTCCAAACCCGACTGGAACAGAGGACCTCTCTTTTTCTCAACCTTCTTTTGGAAATTTGTAATTTCTTCTGTTTGAAATTTATTCTCAGGATAGCAAAGTAGCATCCAGATCATATTCACTTCCTTCTGCTAACAATCCTACAATGCATCTTATAGATATAAAAAAATACTGCTGAAGTAGTGAATGAGTGAATGATTTCAGACAAATACTGAAACTATTGCATCGAAATTACTGAAACAAGAATCCAGTAAACATGTTGTTCATTTGTTCACAGTGCTGCATCGTGAAATAAACAGAAGAACGTGTCTGCCCTGCTTTCTCAAAAATTATTTCAAAATAGTGAACATGAGCACAGGGTGAGGTCACAAAGTAACTACTGACAAAAACTGATGATTAAAAACTGAAATACAAGAGGAGCCTTTGATCATCTTTCCACTTTGGAGATCATTTAAAGATCTGGTAGGATTGTTTAAATGCAGTTTAAATGTTAGAATCACATTCTTTATCACTGCAGGTTTTCCATCAACCCCATGTGTAATTTTATCCAACACTAGGCCCGTTGACCTACCTGTGGATGTGTGGTGAGCAGGGATGAACCTGACACATACGACACTTTCTCATGATGAGACTGAATAATCCAGTTCGAGCTTCCCAACGAGTAGCCAGAACTTAAGGGGGAAATCTGTACAGCTCCAAACAACTCCTGGAGTAAAAGAAGTTATAACTATGAGAACACAAAAATATAGAAAAACACTGAGAGGACAGATACAGCTACTCTGGGTGTATAAACAAGCAGAATCTTGTGTTCACAGCATGAGAAACGTCTCGCACCAGAAAAACATAAACAGTCTTTCTAATATGCAAATAAAATGAAAACCAGACTCTTTGCCCTTTGATTTTTAAGTTTCACAGAGTTTTGAGTGTTACTTATAAATAAGAGGTACACTAAGTACTAGTTGCATTTTAACTGAGACTCTCTTGACTTGACTCATGTTTGGTAATGTGAATTTTCTGTAAACACACGGCAAAATACATCCATATAAATGTGCCATACATATTGTAACATTGCTAGATATTAACATTGACTGTGGATATCACACACACACACACACACACACACACACACACACACACACACACACAATTAGAAAAAAAACAGAGATTAAGACAAAAGAGACCCAGACAAAGAAACAGACAGAGTTTATATTAAATGGATGCCAGTAGCACCAATATTAAAAAGTTATTCTGCAATAAACATCATATTAAACACAAAGGTGATCAGCAATGGAACAGCCTTAAGAAAAACTATCTGGTGCATAACCCCTACCCTCAAAGACCTGACACCATAATATGCAGATAATAGTAGATACTATCTGACCTGATTGCATTAACTGAAGCCTTGTCTTATTTGTCTCAGTGTCAGTATCAGTGTCAGTATCAGCGTGTACCTGTATAGAGTGTGTGGGACAAAAGAAGTTCTTACCACTTTCTGTGAATAACCCACAAGTTGCACTTTGCTGAGGGCAGAGTTCACCTCCTGCATACTGTAGCATCGCTTCCACGTCCACACATCCACCGCATCCTTCAGTGGGCCTGGAAGACTCCTAACACAATACCATATTTATGTATTATGTATGTAATATATAATATTAACTTAAAAAAAGAAGTGAATGAAAGTAAAAGGAAATGGTAAGATAAAAAAATATATTTCAAACCACCCATAGAACATTTGTACTTGATTCTTCTTTTATATTTTGTATGTAACAGTATACCTACCTTTGTATTTCCTTATTTTTCCAGCGGGTGGCAGACTGGGCTTTGGGAACTCTCTCCATGAAGTTCACTAACTCTTCCATCAGTAGCCTGAACAAAGAACAGCAAGAAGCAGCATTTCATAACCATCTGAAACCACAGCCGCTGTCTTTTGTTCAAGGCATGACATTAAAAAAAGTTCCAGAGCTTACATACATTATTCTTTACACTCAAAACCAAACACAGAACCTAAACACAGTAGCTTAGACCTCTGGATGTGTGTCCTCACCTGCCAATCTGCAGGGTGGGTTCTGTGGCATAAACTGTCCCTGTGAAACCTGTGTGTTCAGTGATGTACGGCAGGGCCATCATACAGTGGTAGTTGGAGATCAGGATGACATCAATGGTAGACAGATCCAGCAGTTCTCTCTGTGGTTGGTATAAATGGGAAAGTTAATTGATTTAGACTAAATATCCATTATTATACCAAGTATAGCATTTGGTATAATTCACATTTTAATTGAAACTTGTGAACATTAAAAATATCTATAGCAATAACACTTTCTTTGTCACAGTAATTATTATCATAGTGAAAATTAACACAAGCCACTAGCCAAATACTGAAATTTTGTCCAGTCTTTATTTCAGAATCAGACCGTCTGATAAATACAACTAAAAAATGCCAGGCTAGTCCCTTGGTTCCCTCCCCTTGTCATGTTAGCATTACTCTACAACTTTCTACAGTAAAATAAAAAAATTTGTAGCATTTGATTTATGGTTTAAGCTACACAACAGAAACACATTTCAGTTAAATGTGCGGTAAGTGAAGTGGCTGGGTTTCCTACCTCAGGGAGACAGAACTCAGGCTGTGAGTCCACAAACACCCTTCCTGCACACTCCTTCAGCTCCTGAACAGATGGAAAGATATAGTCTGTTTACTTTTAAAGGTCGTCATCATAGACAAATCTTAATACATTTACACTTTACAGACATACGAAGAAACAGAGACTTCTTCAGGTGATCTCACATACAGATACAGGTTCAATTCTCAGTGAAAAGAACAGCGCCCCATACCTTCTCCAAGCTTACAGTTCCATCCTTAGAGACCCAGCCAGGCAGCTTGGATAGTCTTGGGCTGAAAAGGTCAAAAACATAAATATATATATAATAATAAGTAATAAGTTTAGCATCCACAAATTACCGAATAACTGACTTTCACTTATATCAGTCACTCACCTGTGCACTAGAGGAAGGGGCAAGAAGTTGAGGACAGAGGTGGTGTCCAGTCCACAGTCCAACATGATGGTGGTGGATTTGAACTTGAGGACATTGCAGGGCAATGTAGGATGACCAGACAGACAGTACTGCAAGAGGGGAAAAAACCCACCAGAAACATATATGAAAGAAAAATCTATGACTGTGCCAAGAGCATAATACAAAGTAGAAGCAGGATAAACACGACATAGAAAGTAAGTACAGGGAAGAGATGCTGCCAGTCTGTGTGACTACCTGTTGTCTCATTATAAAAAGGAAATTGCTCACTTAAGTTACATAAGACTAACCACCTGACTTTTTTTTTTCTTTCACTGGGGACTGCATATATAACTCAAATCGTTTAAAACAGCCTCGTTGTTAGCTGTCAATGAATGAGACTAGGGGTTTTAGCTGACAAGCTAACGGTTAGCTAGAACTTGATGCCTTGAACGATTTGCAAACAGGCATTTTTTTTTTTACTGTCAGCTAGTGTTGGTTTGGCTACTTAAACATGTATAACTCTCTTAACTGTTGCGTTGTTTACTCACCAATTTCATTTTTCACACAAATAACGGCTGACACACGAGTTTAAGATAGTCAGCTTTGCTAACACCGCATCCTTGCACACTGTTATTTCTTTTTTGTCTCCACTCGCTTTGTTTTCCCTGACGTTTGTCCTCTACTGCCACCTCCAGAGCTGGAGTATAACAGTCACATCAAATATACTGACAGGTCAAATGCGCTGAATATGTATCAAAACAGCACGTATTTGGTTGTTTGTGACTGCCTGGAGAAGAGCAGTCTGTCCCACAGCACAGGAAACTAAATGTCGACAACTGTTGCCAACAAATGCATGTGTCCATAAACTGCAGGGCTGAGTACCAGATTCCCTGTCTAACCATAGTCGTGCAGAGACCTGTTCACACTGTTTCAAAGGAGATTTTAAAGTCCTGGCGTAGAGATGCCTGTCTTGCCATTATGACCATGATTGGCGGTCTTGGTGGTCAGGTTGTATGATCTTGTGTTGAGTTTCAGCTGGGACATGTTTTAGGCAGTCAGAGGCAAGAGCGGCGCAATAAACGAACGACTTCTATCCGTTACTCTGGCTTAGCCCTCTGCTATGCTAGTAGTGGCTAGCTAGCGCCAACGTTAACGACCTCTCAAACCACTCCCAAGTGACTCATACCGGTACATTTATCAGGAGAAAGTTGAAATTAGTTGCGTGGTTATGTTGCGAAACTGATGTAGTAACACTGGTATCCAGTGTACTTCTGTGTCTGCCTCTGACCTTGTTTTTGTTACATGGTAATGACAGTGTTTTTATAGCTAACAGCTAACCAGAAAATGCCTAGTTAGCTCGCTTTTGACATTACTGAGGTCGATGTTTTCTCATGGAGGATTTGTACAGTTATTAGTCAAGAGGATTTACGAGTGGGCAAGGACAGGTAGGGGTTGAAACGCCGCATTTTCACTGATGGCTCCAATACAATACATTTAATCAACAGCTGAAGTTAGTGGAAAATAACTGTGAGGTTACGTGTTAAATTAAATGAAGATCTCGCTCAGTTACATCTGGTGAAGTTAGTCAAACGCTAAGACAGTTTTATTTCAGCGGAGTCATTTTCATTTCCCGTCCATAAAACCGATGGTGTTTTGTTGTTTTTACTTAGACATGGAGCTAACAATTAAAGCAGCAAACAGTCACAAAACTTGAAAAGAACTGAAGATAGCATCACACACGTCTTATTTGTCACCAATGAACTGAGTATTCTGTCAAACATTAGCAGAGACAGCTGTGTTCATAATCCGCTGACATTTACATTTCAAATCCGGAAATCAGTGATCAGTGTTTTTTTTTTGTTTTGTTTTGTTTTTGTCAAGTCACGGTATAGTTATCGTGACTGTCATCCTTGTCATCGTAACAGCTTCCTGTTCTTGTCTTTTGTCAAAAACACGTCTCTTTATCGGACAGACCAGAGGAGGTACACGCTAAGTTTCTTCACCATGGGGAACACCTGCAGTAATCACCTTGGGATCCCTCCAGCCAAAGGCCCCAATGCTGTGGGATGCACGGACTTCATGATGGACCACACTGCTCAGGTAGGGTCAGAGCCAGTTACCTGCCTACGCTTCATTAATAATATGACAATAAAGAAAAAGAATTGATAAATCAGACAGGAGATGTGATTACATGGAAGTTATGACCTGTAAAAGCTGGAAACACTTATTTGATGGACTGAGCAATGTTATGTCATGTTGTACTTAAATGTGCATTTAGTTATTGTAAAGAATAGCATAAGAAATATACTTTAATCTAGAATACCTGTGAATTTCAGCATTGTTTAAAGCCATGGTACCACCGAGACAGTACGTATATCCTTGTAAGGTCAATGATCACAGTTAAGGTGGCTGCTGTAAATGCTCTTTCATCTGCAGCAAAGAGACACTGATAATCAATTCCATTACAACATTCGTCAGTCTTTCAGCAGTTCAACAACGACAAGAGTTTCACGGTTCAGCATGACAAAGAAGCAGTGTCCGTGCACAAAAAAAAAAAAAATAAAATGCAGTCACGTTTTGTGTACAAGAAGAGACATACTGTCAATCATATCGCAATATGCAATTTCCCCATTGTGGAACTAATAAAGGTGTATCTTATCTTATAAACCTTCAACCTCCGTGTCGCCAACAGGGCAGCTTCTTCCGGCTCTACTATCCTTGCCAAGAGACTGAAAAAGCAGAAAAACCAGACTGGGTCCCCTGCAGGGAGTATTTTAATGGTCTGGCAGATTTCATGAAAATCAACAGGACTCTCAGTGAAAGGATTTTCAACTACTTCTTTGGTAATTTAACTTCAGTTAGTAAAACATTGAACATTTCAGATGTGTTTCTGTGTTTTTGTTGCTAAACAATGTCACTTTGACATAAATAACCTATTTTTGACCTGATTTATTTCACTGTTGTTGTGCTTTAGAAAGCTGATGTATTTATGATTGGTTTATTCCAGGGTCCTTTAAGATCCCAGCTTACTTGGATGCTCCGTTCAAATCAAATGGAAAATGTCCTGTAGTTATCTTCTCCCATGGCTTAGGAGCCTTTAGGTACACACAACATTTTTCATACTGCTGTAATATTTACTCAGTCTGAATTGGAAGTAAATAACATGTCCTTGGTGTTTCTTAGGACTTTGTATTCAGCTATATGTGCAGAACTGGCCTCTCAGGGTTTCATTGTGGCGTCTGTGGAGCACAGGTAATTGTACAAGGTTTAATTAAATACACTTTTAGCTGCTGTGTTATCTCTTCATGGAGGAAATTCTAGTTGAACGTTAGCCAAGCAAACAATAACAGAGGGCAGTCTCTTCTGCAAGCGGCTGTCTGTTTATCTGTGGAGTAGGAGTGGAAAGGGTGTTCAGACAATAGTACAAACCAGGTCATCACATTTCTTTTCAGTATAGAGACAAGGGGACCATATGGAGATGAACATAATGGCCACAGTTAGTCTGTCACTCACGTCGACTGAGGCGGTGTTTCACTGAATTTTAGCAGCTGGTTAGAGGCTAAAGCCACAGAAAAGGCATGTGCCAGTGCTGTGACCTTTTAGTTTATAGTTGTGACATGAGACATACTTTGTTTCACATGTCTACAGTGATGGTCAGAGGTCAGTCCAGTTGCTCAGCTCAGTGGTGCTTTTGTCACACGGCCAAATCAGGTTGTTTAGTTTCTGACCAAGAACAAACCAAAACAGACATAAGGAAAAAAATCCACCCTTTAGCAGCCATGTTTGTTCAGAGCTTCAGCAAAAGCTCATTTGCTTTAGCAGCAGCTTCTGAACAAAGATTAAACAAAGTTGACAACTAACCACAAACCACACTCTGTGTTTGTGTGAGAGATCGATAAACTAGAAGCAGCAATAATCAATAACAGATCACACATAAACATAACTATCAGATCATTGACATGCAGCCTCTTGAAACTGGATGTAGCATAAGTCTGTTTTATCTGCAGATTATTTTCTCTGTTGTCACAGCCTGATGTGATCTTTTCAGTATGCTTGTTTTGATCAACCAAAAGTCCCAAACCTTAACATATTCTGTTTATTATCATATATGACAGAGACAAAGGGCAAATTCTCACATTCAAATAATAATTTTAAAAAGCCAGCACATCCTGTGTCATATTAAGATCATCCAAACAATATTATTTTTTTCTTTTGTTTTTTTGCCTTGGAGTGATCAGCTTCATCTCTTATTTTTATTTTATTTTTATAATTTTGCTGCACTGTCTTTTCCTTTTTAATGCAGAGACCAGTCAGCCTCAGCCACGTTTTATTTCCGAGAGAAGACGGAGTCAGAGAAGGCAAATGAGAAAGTGCCTAAACCATCTGACTCAGTCCAAGACAACTTGGTAAAAGAGTGGATGTACTACAGAACCCTGCAGCACGGAGAGAGTGAATTCCCCCTCAGAAATAAACAGGTAAGAGGTTTTTCTTCACTGGAAAGTAAAACTTGTCACGGTGGCAGTGGAGAAATGATTCCTCTTTTATGCGGTGTGGGTTTAGAATTGACAGCAACTGCATTGCACAACATCTGAACTCAGTGAGACACATGTCCAACTCAAACCGCATCCTTGTTTGTTCAGTCTGTTTTCTAATCTTGTATCTGATCTGTTTCATATTTCATGTTTTGCCTTCAGCTTTTATCACAGCGTGTATGCAGCTGGTTTCTCTGTTGTGAAGCACTTTGCTGTGTTGGATTTCAAAGGCTGGATTTTCACAGTATTCAGTTTGTGCCTTTTCCTAAACTCCAAACCTGTGTGTATCCTTCTCATCTGTCCCAGGTGAAGCAGAGAGCAGACGAATGCATTCTGGCTCTGGATAAACTCACCGAAATCAACTCAGGGATACAAGTGCAAAATGTTTTGCAAACAAAGTTTGACTGGGGGACGCTGGAGGTAACCGAGTCATCTGCTTTTTAAGGTTTAGTTTCAGAGAGGTCAACAGGGCAGCAGGATACAGTTTTTAGTAACAGACAAAACCATGGGAGAGGGGTTTGTTGATGTGGCATTTACATGTCGAAACAGTCAAGGTCAGGATGCCACATTGGTTCTTTCATAGGAGCCTTATGTAGCTGAATATTTTTGGATAACAATAAAACTGTCTGGCACACAAGAAGAAGATACATCAGTCTTTGGATACACACAATACTTGAATGAATTCCTGGTTTTTCATCTCTCTGACATGGTAATAGTTCAGGTTGAACATTTACACAGTGCTAATCAGCGGCTCCTTTCCTCTCTCGACTTAAAGAACTCCATGGATCTGTGTAGGATAGCAGCGATGGGGCATTCCTTTGGAGGAGCGACAGTGATTGAAGCTCTGTGCAAAGAGGTTAAATTCAAGTATGTGGA
Source organism: Toxotes jaculatrix (assembly GCF_017976425.1). Taxonomy (NCBI): domain Eukaryota; kingdom Metazoa; phylum Chordata; class Actinopteri; family Toxotidae; genus Toxotes; species Toxotes jaculatrix. The sequence goes on from NC_054412.1 coordinate 17,042,355, forward strand.
TTTACAAAGTTCATCCAGGTCTTCTTATTTTGCCTGTGTTTAAACTACACGTAATATTTCAGGATGTTGGCTTCTTTGTGGGAAAAGTGGGAAAATTGTGTTTTGTAGACGTAAGGTATGAATCAATACCTATATGGATTTAAAAAAAAGTGTAATAACCTTCTCTGGAAACTCTTCACTCTGTGAAATCAGGTGTGGCATAGCGCTGGACGCGTGGATGTTTCCTTTAGATGACCAGTCCTTTCATCGCGTGAAGCAGCCGATCTTCTTCATCAACTCAGAGAAGTTTCAGTGGGCGGGGAACATCAGCCGCATGAGGAAGCTGGACTCAGCCATCATACAGAGGAAAATGATCACAATCAGGTATAATGGACAGAGCCGACGTTGTTGGCAGACAGATCTGTGAGTCTTGCTGATCTGGTTGAACTGGTCGTCTCCCACTTCATGTTGTTTTCCTTTAACTGCTTTTCTTCAGAGGCACAGTCCACCAGAGTTTCCCAGACTTCACCTTCCTGACAGGCAACTGGATTGGTAAACTGATGAAGCTGAAGGGAGAGATCGACCCAGAGATCGCCATAGACCTCTCCAACAAAGCAACACTTGCCTTTCTGCAGCGCCATCTTGGTAAGAAAAACAACGAGCTCACAATCCGTACCAGTTATTTCTGATACCAGTTTAAGTCTGAGGCATTTGTTAAAGGAGAAATTCACACTCTGAATTATGCCACTTTGTAGGTCTGGAGAAGAACTTTAATCAGTGGGACCCTCTGATCGACGGGGAGGACGATAACCTCATCCAAGGAACTAATGTTACTTTGCTTCAGTCTGCCATCTGAACTGCCACTGTGCCTCACATACCACAGAGAAACCTGGACTACCTGACCGTCAGCTGAGCCATCTCGCCTCGTGTGTCAGTGGAACGGTCTCAAAATGTCAAGCCGGGCCTACTTGGCATTTCACACATTTTATTTCAAAATGGACGAAGGATAACATTTTGGAATAGTAATGGAGAGGAAAGCCAATCTCTACCTCATCAGCAGGAAGGATTTGTTTTTCTTGGCAGGTGAAACTCAGTATAGCAGTGTTCGTTTCATGAGGCCTGAATGTTGCGTACGAGCAGCTCAGCACTTCCTTTCACTGTTGGTGAAATCTTTACTATTACCAGCTATTTCTTAAGAGAAATGCTTTTAATCACTTTCATCTTTGAGTGTATATAAACCCAACTGAGAAATGTTATTTTCTGAAAATATCGTACGGCTCTTTGAATATAGGACCTTCCAGCAGAGATGAGCTACTCTATGATTGCAGTGTGATTCAGTAAAAACTAAAATGAGAATCATAGGGATAAAAAAAAAAAAAAAAGAAAGATTGAAGACTGATGATCTGAGATAATTCATCTAGTAAAGATACTGTAGAAAACCTAATCTATCCACCCTGATTCAACAAAAGCTACATGTAAGGTCATCACCACCAGAAGGATACAAACACTAAAAGGCTACATTCAGGTGCCACGTGCCTTAACTCACAGTACTGTTCAGCCTGGGTCAAAGAAATGTAACAGCCTTCTACTTTTATACACTTACTGTCTGATATATCCACATTTGTACACAACAGAAATCCAATAAATCCGGTTTGTATACAAAAAAAGTTTTGTGTCATCTTATCTAAGACGCTTCATCTTCCAGGTTTGCTTGGTAATGGGGGAGTGACATCACAATGTTAACTTTACACACGATCTAAGCTAATTCAAATAAGGGGTGAAGGACAGACAATGACTCAGCTCCACACACTATTATATTTATTGCACCAACATAAACATGTCTTCAACGCATGCATGTGTCCACACTGCAGAAAACTTTGCTGCATCCTTTAAAACTGTAGCATTTCACCTCCTTTCAAATCAGTCTGATCTTCAAGAAAAGATTCAATACTCAAAATATGTCTCCAAAGAATTTAGTGGCAGTTTATCAGAACAGATCATCTGTAACACAACAGTGCTCCAAGTAACACTAGGTAAGCACATGGACACTAACAGCACACTGCTTTTAACAACTGCTGCTGAAAAGAGGCACTTTCCCCCAGATGGTTGCGAGAAAGAGAACCTGCTGGGTCAACTCAAATCAACACTGCTGTTCAGCACCCAGCACAAACACAACAAAGAAAACTGAACCTGTTTACTGTAACTAAAGCAATTGCAACTGATAAACTGATTTGAGGTGAGTGAGGAATGAGAAGGTGGCTACTCCTCCGGCTGCTGCTCAACAGGCAGAACATCGGCAGAACCATTACTGATTATCAGAGAGAGGTGGGTTATCTTTGACAGCTGGAACTCTGAAAAGAAAGGGAAAAAATAAGGAGTTATTTCGTTTTGCAGACAACACACAGCACAGATTAATAAAAATAGTGACTGGTCAAATAATCTTATGGGACGATAAAAAAAGCTGCTTTCTGTACCTGCACTCTTTAACAGACACAATAGTTTGTATTTTGAGCATTTGTATTGATTTTATTTGCTCCCTCATAGTTGTTCTGTTCTCACTGTGTTGAACTGTAATTGTCAATTGTTTTTATTGCCATCAGTCACATTACATGCCACTACTGCTGACACTGATCTAGAATCAGTATTGGAACTGCAGTCATTATTTATTTCTATACATAAAAGGACAAATGAGACACTGTGCTTCATGAGTACTCACCGTCTCCTAAATATGACAGTGACTGAGGATGTTCTGTTTGGCAAATAAAATTCCTGTCCTCACATCTCTTCCTCACATCCCCGCTGGGAGGAGGTAACATAACAAAGAGATGCAAGCCAACATTGCCATGTTGGAAAAGCACAACATGACTTACCAAAACTGTTGTCAGCAGAAGATGACGTTTCCTCTGAACATGTGCTGTCATCAGAATCCTGGTAAATCATTCAATTTAAAACACTGATGTGAAATTCTTCAAAATATTTTATATTTCAACATCCCAACTTCTAATTCTTGACTAAAATAATATGTGTGCTCAGTGTGATGAACAGCAGTTACTGATACCAATGTAGATACCAATGTAGTGCATGTTTGATTTTCACGGTTTTAACACCATCTGTTGCACTGGTGGTGAAGTTAGGGTGAGCTGTGGAGTTTGTGCAACACTAGAGTGAAAACCTTGTGCTGATTGATGCTTGTTTGACATCTACCATACTGCTGACTATATAAATGGACAGTGTATTTCTATTGTGCAGGACATTTGACACACAGCCTATACAGTACATATGCCTAAGAAATGTGCGCTGCAAACACACCTGCATATAATGTCAGTGGATCTACAGCTACATGACAAATACACTTTACCTTGAGACACCTTCTGTTCATAAGGAAAAGAATTAAACTTGAATTTTCACATTCAGACATCAACCCTGTGGACTAGGATGAACTCAGCCATCAAAAGGCATCATTTTCCCCGAATGGTTACCTCTTTTTGTTTGGGTGGTTTATGCACCAGCTGCTCACTGTCCTCTGTTTCAGCCTGAAGTTGTTGGTCTGAAAGAACAAGGAGACGTCAGTGGAATGATACAGTCTGTGTCTACATTTAAATAAAGGAATTATTTTTCTGTCAAACATGTAAATCCTTAAAAAAAAAAAAAAAAAAAAAAAAAAAAAAAAGACAAATGATCCCAAAAACAAAACAACAGAGAGTGGACTTGTTTGGTCATTATTAAAATATGTAAATGAAATTTATCATTTACAAACATTTTGTAAATGATTAAGGCTGATACCTCTGCACACGTCCGTCAAACAGATATTTCCAACAAGACAGGTCACCTCCTCCACCAGGTCACTCTGAACAGTCATAAAAACAGCATTCACTGGTCAGATATGTGATGTTTTTAAATTTAAACTCAGAACTTTATTGACTGATCTCTGTTACCATATCTGGACAGTAGGTTTGTGGCTCAGTGTCAGATGGCAGAGCTGTAAACACAGAGGCAGGCGAGTAGGCTCACACATATAGCTTGTAACTGCTTTTAATTAATTTTTAACCCCAAAAAATATACTGCGAGAAATGAAAATAGATGCAAGAGGAAGAGGAATGTGGGCAATGGTCAAAATGTTTTCAATTCAAAGGTCCAGTCTCAAAAGGAAAGAAAAAAGATGATAACTACACACCATAGAGTTCATCTTTGATGAGAGCTGAGGTCTCGTCTTCAGTCACTGAGTTATCCTAAAACAGAACACAACAGAGCTTTCTCTAATACAGACCAGGGCCCTTTTTGTAAATTGTGGTTCAACTAATCCAGACTAGTAAACTGTTATCAGTCTAAAATAATCCTGAATAAAGTTATCTTGAATAACAGCACACTGTTAATTTGGAACACTACGTGGTACTTATTGCAGTTATGTGAGACAGACATGTTGGAACCATTCCCAGCATGGGAAAAAAGGAGTAAATTTAATAAATATAATTTGTTCATTAATTTAAAAAAAGGTTATTCTCTTATGAACAGCCACATAACATTTAAATTAAGTCAGAAATGAAACATAGTGTTTTACCTACCATGAGGTGCAACTAACCCTGAAACCCTGTGTAAACACACTGCAGATACATGTACTCTCACATCTGGAAACACACTGTGATGCAAATTACCATTTCCTCTGCTGCCATACTGAGACAATCCTCTCTTGCACTGATGACTTTGCCATCACCACTTGGCTCATCTGGATCTGCAGTGCAAAGGGAAAAAATATCAAATCACTGATAAGCCAATACATTCTGATCAGAAATCACACATATTTCCTGGTACTTTATGTTGTTTTTCATTCTATTGTGAAGTCTGATACCTGTGTAGACATCTGTTAAACAAGCCACCTCGTCAATCTCATTACCCTGAATAGCAATACAGACAAAATTCACATTTTAGACAAGAAAGAAATGTGACAACTTTAGCATTTTGAACATTATAGAACGGTGCATTTAAACCCATTACCACATCCAGAGATGGAACTGTGCAGATTGGTAGCTCACTGGTTGCTGTGTCAGTGTCAGCTATCAGGGCTGCAGATACAAAGACGGATACACCATCAGTGTGTTTCCTAAGGACTTCCAAGTGCAACCCAGCAGAATAACACAGAGGCCTCTTTTCCCATATTCAAATAATGTTAAATAGGCTCAAGAACATCAATTTAACTATTTACATGGTCTCACAATGCCAAAATTATTCCACTTACTTTTGAGCTTTAATATACGTTAAGGCACAGGTTCCAAATGCAATTCAAGTTTGCACTTCTTCATGTTAATTTAAACATACAATATGTACACATAGATATAAGAGAACATTTCAGAAAGCCAGTAGGGTCTGTAAACAAGTGATTAAGAGACTGAGATGATGGCAACAAACCGGAATATGTATTCTCACAATGAGCCATGGTCTCCTCTTCAGTTACAGAGTCATTCTAAAACAGATAAGATTATCACTGTGTGGTGAACACTATGTTGGTGATGTCTTACACAGGCAGTCAAATTTTTCATTTGTACAGTAACAGGTCAAGCTAATATTTAGCCAAGAAAAGTAGTGCAGGTAAACCTCCATACGAGTACTATATTTCTATAACCTTACCTTAACATGTGAGGTAATGCATGGCCCCTCCAGGACACCATCTCCAGCTTCAGTTTCCTGCTCTGCAGAAGCATCTGTGAAGACAATCATAATCACACCGCATCACCAAAATACAGTCACTTCAGAACACACATACACTATTACACCGTTCTTTATTGGGACTGTATGTGACTTTTACGTATTGTGTATAAACCAAAGATGCAGTGCAGTTTTCTGAGGGTTTACTGGAGATACCTGCAGCTACATACGTTGCAGGGCAACACAAATTATACACTTTTTCAGATAATCTCACAGCCTAAGCATAATCTGTTCAATACAGTGTATGGCAGGGCTTTTCAAAGTCTGACAATTCAGTTCCACAATCAGTCAAAACTGGCATGCATGTATCCCTTTCACCTCATGCAGTATGATGGCCTCATGTTTCTCCCTGTTAACACTCCTAAAACCTCTAAAGCGCTGCATGATTTCAAATAAGAACCACTTACCACACAAGTGCTGCACAGAAGGCACTATTTCAGTCTCAATCTGTGAGAGGACAAACGCACAAAAAGTAAAAACTTTGTCTTTCTCTGCACGGTTATATACTTTTCCAGTTAAGAGCAAAACAATTTGTTTCTTGGTTAAACTGTTTTCAGTTTAAAAGGTTTTCACATTTATGTGGATTGATAAAATGAACTCTACGTACCTGCTTTAAGTCTTCGGAAATCACATAAGTTGTCTCATGCAGATTATTGCTCTCCCTCGGACGAACAGTTTCACGTGGAACCTTAAGAAAAGACATCTTAGACTCCATCAAATCTATCTACCAACACATGCACATAACAGAGCACGATGAAATCACAGAAAATGTAAATCTAAATGTACACCCACTGTATATGCAAATAACACAACTTACCATTTTCACTGCTGTCACACTGGTAAGAGAACTGGCTCTTGCAATGGTAACCTTGCTGAGCTTAGTTGTATCTGGGTATGCAAAGAAAAAAGTAACAAAGCTTAATTATTATTTTCACACAATCATTAACCACAACTTAACAGTTTGCAAACTGCTGTGAATTCAATTACAATGTCATGTTCCATATTAATAGGATTTCCATAAACCAAATATAGATGATTACTTGATTGGCAAGAATTACGTCATATTGAGTACCAGTTTCTTACCAGAATAAATGACTGTGTCAAAGCTGCTCCCCATGTTGTCAGTATTCACCTCTTCAGCTGAAGACTGAATCTCTGACTTAGCCACAGCTTCCTTAAGGTTCTCGTCCAATAGATAATTTAAGTCATCTGGCCCAACAGTGTCCATCACTGAATTATCCTCCTCTTCAATGCCTTTGTCAGTTTCGCCCACATCTGTGTCACAGCTCAAGGTGAAAATACCTTGGTCACCTTTGTTACCAAGAGGAGGTAACATGGCTTCTTCTATGCCACTGTCACATGGCAAAATGTCTTTGGGTTCAGTCTGATATATCATCATAGTGGGGACTTTGTTCAATCCTTCAATGGAAGCACTTTTTTGAGGTCCCACAGCCAAATTACATTCTGACGATTTCTGATCCCTCTCTTCTTTTGGAGATTCAGCAGATTCCAAAGTAACAGAATTTTTAGGGGTTTCACTGGTCTTTGGTCCGCTTGCTAGTTTGATCTCATCTGCTCTGTGAGGGTCAGCAAGCTCATCAGGGAACTGATCTTCACTACAGTAACGCTGAGAGTGAATGCAAGCAACAGCAGTATCTATTTCTTGGTATTCAGGACACTCTAGTTGATCCTCAGGTACTGCAGCCTCTTTCACAGTTGAGTCACACTGCAGTGGTGGTTCATGTGAAGTGGTCAGTCCACCTGCATCAGTTCTGTTTTCTGTTGTAGACTTCGTCCACCAGGTTTTGATCTCTTCATTTATCACCTGGCCATCACATTCCATCTGCACAGAACATTTCATGTTTTCTTCATCTCTTGTTACTCTAGTGACAGTCAGCTGTAACAACCTGTCTGTTGTAAGTGCAGACAGCTCATCCACTGCACCACTGTTCCAAGATCCACATGAAGAATCAAAGCCTTCAAGCTCACATAAAAACGCCTGTGGAGGAATTGCCAGCAAGTCAGGAGGCATTGCCCTCACATCTGTAATGTTGACTTGGGACTTATTTCCATAGTCCACAAAGAGAACAGAAAGTTTATCTCCATTTTTGTCAACAATCTCTGCACGGTACCAAAGGTGATCATCCGAAAAGAGAACAATGCATGGGCTGCCAGGGGAGAGATGTCCTGGGTCAATATGATCAACTACATTCCCAACTACTGAGACACCTGATGTTATCTTGTCAAGTTCTTCGGAGTCAGCACACTGACACCAGAAGGAATGATCGTCATTTATAGTTGTGATGTAGACCTGCAACTGCTGTTCCTCTAAAATCTTTGGTTGACAGTAACGTACAGAACAGGAATTAAGTGGCAGTTTCTCTGAGTTCTGGGCAGGTCTTCCCTCAACTTGTTCAAGTTTCTCTGAGGCGATTTCAGAACCATCAGTTGAACATCTAGTAGGCATTTTACATCTGACGGCCACACCACTGTCTTTCAGACTGACTTCCCACACAGATCCTGACTGCCTGATGAACCGGCACTTGAGCTTCTTGTCTCCATTACCACCAATGTCTTCTTTGAAAGCTGACAACACTTTTGAATCAAGCATTTCCTCTTTTTCAAAAGCTGCAGCTTCGCTCAGCATGCAGTGTGTGCTGTACATGGGTAGCTGCAAGAAAGACTTATGGAGCCTGCGAATCTTGGAAACTGGTATCATTGCTGTATTTCCAAAATCAACAAACTCAACAAGAGCCATTGTGTTGTCATGGATTTCTCTGACAACTGCTCGGTACCATGACAAATCTCCTGCAAACTCTGCTTGAACAAGGTCACCTGGATGTACATCTTCGATGCCATTCGTTTTCAGGATTGTTTTGGGACCATTGAGCCTTTCAGCAATGGAGAATATTTCATCCTCCTCTCTGACAAGTTGAACGTAAAAACTCAATGGGCTGTTGCAGTGTGAGACATATACATCTGCTTCCATACCTGATGCGATCGATTTTGATGGCAGGTCTGCAAGCTTGGGTAGTTTTTCAACATTGCTTCCCTTCTTAGATTCTGAATCAGGTGATCTGGACTTGAACAGCTGTTTAGAGTCTGTGGCAAGGTTTTTTTTAATTGGTTTGACATGGGCACCTGCAGGCTCAGGATCATTTCCCACATTACTTGGTGTCCTTCCACATGACCGTCTTTGGTGAGGAGGTCTGTACAGCTGTATCAGACCAGCTTTGACCTTCTGACCGTTTTCACAAACGTGGTGCAAAGGCTTTGGTGTAGACTCCAGATTCATGCTGGCAGGTTTTGTCTCATCTCTTATCTGACGTGCTGGTTTTGGGGTAGTTTTCTTGATAGTTTGTGTGTGATCTCCCATTTCTGTAGGTTCTTTTGGGAAAGCTTTTGTAGGCTTTTGTGCATGTTTTGCTGAGGCTTCAAGTGTCTTCTGACATCGGTAGACAACCCGCTCTTCTGTGTGCATCTCAATCTGAAACATCTTTTTGATCTTTGAATTGATCTGAGTGTTTCCATGATACAGCTCAACCAGCAGTTTTCCATCAGGTTCTCTGGCCACTACAAGTGCTCGGAATTGAGATTCTGTTGCACTTGTCTCAAACCAGCTGTTCACCTCACTGGGAACATTGGCGGGGACATCAGAGAGGCTACACACAACTGCTTGCACAGGCACAGACATAATGTCATTAGCCTCTCTGGGCACTGGAAGCAAGTCAGATTTGTCCACCTCGATAGTGTCACCATAATCCACAAAGTGAACCAGGATTGCTGGCTTTGTGGCTTTGATCTGTCCCCTGTACCAGTGCCCATCAGTGTACCTGGCAAAGCACAAAGTTCCAAATGCTGCTGGGAGTTTTACATTCTCTAGCTGATGGCAGAGACTGTTCACTTTGACCTTGAGCTCTTTCATCACATCAGCATTCCTCTCGAGCTGGCAGTAGAACTGACTGACACTGTTTACACATGTCACCGTGATCTGTTCCTCTGTCCCAGTTTTGACATTGTGTGTTGAGTAGTAGTATGTGTCAAGACGGAAGGATGGTCCAGAGGCTTTCTTGTGAGGTACACTTTTGACAAGATTGACCATGCTGGTGCAGACACTCTCAAAGGGAGTTTCTAGGTCCACAATGTTGAAAACAATCTTCTGCTCACTGTACATGACAGCGTATATGGTGCACTTTAAAATCACAAAGTTGGATGCAGCCGTTTCCACAAAATTGTGGAATCTTGCTATTGCTTCGTCATTCCACTCATTTATGGCAGACGTGGGGTCAACAGGGTTTAACAGACTGCATCGAAAAGCTTGACCATGCAGAGTGAGGAATTCTGGGCATATCCTCCTCAGGTCATACATGGAGATGGTTTCTGTCTGGCCGTAATCAACAAACAACACGTCCACATTAGGTGTTTCATGTTTGTGAATTACAAGGGCCCTGTACCACATTCCATTATCAGGGTGGCGAGCAACACAAGCTGTTTCTACAAGAGGCTGAAATTCACTGTCTGCATAATGAGTCTGCATGTCATGCATTAGCAATTTCAAGTGCCCTGTATTTTGTACTAGTTGGCACCAGAAGTCATTCGGGCTTTCAATGTAGGACACAGAGACATCAAGAACACTCCCAATGGGGAACATGTGCTCCCTGAATGTAGGAATTCTTCTTTCATTGCTGACAGGGCCAACAGTGTTTTGGGTCAGGAAAGACTTTGAGAGTCTGGCATCTGGATGCTGTGTGGGAAGCAGAATGGCAGGTTGTATGGTCATTCTGGCTTTGGGTTGTCTCTGTGTCTCAACCCTTTCAGCAAGGTTAGAACTACACATCAGTGTACTGAGGTCTCTTTCTCCCTGAGCTTTGGGATCTGATAGTTGGACGACATAGCCATCCTCATGTTTTCCTATCACGTGCCCATTTAGTACTTTATCTTTGACTGCTCTGATGAAAAACTCAGTGGAACTTTGACTCCATCTCCCATCTTTCGGTCTGACACCTGCCAGGGTGCATTTCAGTGCAACTCTTGGCAGCTTTTTGAACTCGTCAGGGAGGGTCCTGATGTTAGTCTTGTCAACCACTTCAGTGTTTCCATAATCAACAAAGAACACTGTGATTTGTGTCTCACTAACTTCAGTCACAGTCGCTCTGTAGAAGTCACCATCCTCTGCCTTGACAGCACAGTAGAGCCCGACAGTTGGATTTTCCTCCACATCTTTATTCTCTGAATCTTTGTACAAATGATAAATACTATCCATCAGTTCATCCAACTCATTTGCACAGTTCTGTGTTTGGATCCAAAACTCTGAGGGGCTGGATACATGCTGAACAACTACAACATGTGAGGAGTTCAGGGTGAGGTCGTCTGCTGGTAACTTCTTTGCTCCTCCTTTCCCTTCTTTCTCCTCTCCAGTCTTTCCAGGAGTTAACATCTTTCTCTGATTTCTTTCTGGCTGGGCTGGATGCTTGCGGCTGTAAGCGGTGCTGCATACGGCATAATCTCCATGTGCTTTCTCACACTCCAGCAAACAGCTCTCCTTGGAACCAAACAAATTGTTTATGTTTGTGTTTTCATCCCCATAGAGTGTGACATAGTGAACACCCTCAGAGATGCTCTGGTACTCAAATTTGGCAATCACTGTCTTGCACAAAAGAAGGTTCCTGAGAAAGTCAATCTGGCTGGTTGTCCATCCAACCCCTTTGTCAATGATTCCATGGAGGGAGCAGATGTAAGTCACAACAGGCATCCTGAAGAATTCTGCGGCCAGTGGTCTTACATTCTCCACTTGAATTAACTGTTTTGTTCCATAGTCAACGTTCAACACTTCCACCACTCTGTTGGCTGGGAATACCTGCTGTAGGATTGAGCGGTACCATCTGCCATCACTTCCTCTTGCAGCACACGGAAAACCAATCATTTCTGGACCTACAATGCAACTGGTCATTCTGCCCTCACAGCACTGTGTGATTTGTTCTGAGAGTTTCTTCAGCTCTTGTGAGAAGACCTTCAACTGGCAAAAAATTCGCTGTGGATTTGTCACTTCAGTGACTATTACGGTCTCCACAGTTCCTGTTGGTAGCTCTGGGTACAAGAAGAGCTCTTGCTTGTGCAGTCGCTCACGTGCTCCCATGTAAATTTGCTGAGTCTCTGGTGACACTTGAGCTGCACTACTGGACTGCAGTGACATGAGTACAAAGTCCTGGAACACGTCTGGAGGCACCTTCTTGGCAAATCCCATCTCATACATTTGTTTGGATATGCAGGGGATGTGCAACAGAAATGTTCTGTGGGGCACCAGTACATCTTGCACATGTGCCTTCACAGACTTCCCAGAGAGAGACTTCAGAAATTCAAGAGCCACTGAAGACCATCTGTTCTCAGGCAAGAGTGGTAACACATTAGTTAGAACACAAAATTCCACTTCAGGTGGCAGGTGGAAGTGCTCCTTCTTACCCCAAGCCAGCTTACTTGTGGTGGTGCTAGCCGTCATCCCTTTGTCAATGAGAAAAACACTGTATTTCGATCCATTTCTTGAGACTATGCGGGACCTGTACCAAGTACCATCTATCTGAACCAAGCACTGGTCACCAGGACTTCCTTCAAACTCTTGAAATGTGTCTCCTGGAGACTGAATGTCTTTAGCCAGGCACTCATAATCTGCTGTCCTCTCCTGGCTAAATTTTCCCCAGAATTCCACAAGCACACAAAGGGGATGCAAGTGGACCCTGGTTATGAGAACTGTTACATCTGATCCTTGTGTTGGGAGTCCCAGGATTGAAGACATTTTGGCAGTTTCATGAATTCCAGCTACCCATGATTCGTCACCTCTCATCAACCCTTTCGTTAAAGCACTGGATGTTCTCTGAAAAACATGCAAGCACACAACATATACAAAAACCTATATTAAAACACTCCATCCCAATTTACCTCTGCTCTTTAAAGAGACATCACAGTGACAATGAATCTAGTTATTTATTTATTTATTTATTCACCCATTAGTTAAAACAAGACAACACAAAAAACACACCTCCTATCTCACCAGTGTTGCCCACCTTGTCCCACTGGTGGATGGTGGAAGCCCCCAGGATTTATCCTTTAAATTTAAATTTTGTCTACGTTCAACAAGTAACCAACACTGTTGTTTAATTGCATCTAAAATTGTATAAAATGCACATTATAGGCTAAAATGTAAATACACCATTATGCATATTTTGAAAAAATTAATGCTTTTGCATATAGCCACACATGGACTGTAAAGAGCAGATGCTTCAACTAAGAACAGACATCCACTTAAAATAATTCCTTCGAGCACAGACAAAGCAAAAATTGAAAGTCTGCTCACTGATTTATCTGCACTGTGCTTAAAAGACATCAGCCTGATATCTGCACACAGTTTAAGAATTGATGCTGAATCGTTCAAATAAAACCAGAAAAGAGATTTTTTTCCCAGCCTCAAAAATCATTGAAAAAAAAAAAAAAATCACAGACACAGGCAGTAATCCAGAGGTTTGAATCAGGCTACATTCCAACAACACATTGAATAAAATACCAGCACACACAGGTGTATTCTAATTTTGAAGTTCTCCCCTGGAAACTGGCTGGTGAAGGTGGGAAATGCTATCATATGCCACAATACTCACTGCGTCTTTTATGTTTTGCGACGTTCACAGGAGATGATGGAGTTTGCAGAAGTCTTGAAGATATGAGATGCAGTGGGAAATCTGAGAACATGAGGCCCAAGCACATGTTAAAAAAAAAAACAAATTCACATGAGACTGTTAACCAACTGCATGCAACTGAATACTGAGAGGCGGTGATGATGAAGTTATGTGATAGGAGCCAGCAGGCACTACAGCTATCTAAGTCAAAAACAGGGATTTCTTATTTCAGTTGAAATAAAATGACAACAACAAAAAACATGGTGTCTAAGCAAAAGTACTACATTCAATTTTGTTTGGAGTATACTGCTTTGGAGTAACTGAGTCATTACTGATCTTATTTTGCATCTTGATTACAATGATCATTTCATATAATATAACTGAATAAATAATTTAGCATGACTACTTTGCCTTCAAAATATACTGTCTAGCTATAGTAATAATAACTATAAATGAATGCTATGGTAGGACAATACATAGACAATACTCTGAGCTACTAATGTCAAAGTCAGGATTTAATTCTCCATCTAAATTATCTGAATGACCACAACTCAAAAAATGTCATCGTCCTCATCAGCTGAAAACAAACAGTATGAAGAACAGGGGCTTAGACTACAAGCCTTACCTCAATAAAAATTAATTAGGCCAAGTGTAATATGGTCCCGCGTATGTGTGACCAGAGGTAATGTTATGTGTTAATGAGTTTAATAGATGAAACCCATTGGCTGTAGCTGAACTTAAAACATTGCTAGCAAGCCGCATATGCTGCTTTTAGCACCAGCTGTTAATCATTTAAATCGATGGTAACCTGAGGTTTATGAGTCAGCTTAATTTACTTTCTCATCATAAATAACAGTATTTTGTCTCACTGCTTTTCCAGTAAAATAAACATCAAACTCCACCGACTATTTAAACTTAATTCAATACTAGAGCATGGGTTCTGTCTGTAAAGTAAGACATTACATTCAGAGGTTAAGTTAGCAACTGCCGTCAAAGTTAGCTTCTTTTGTTACCGCACCCATTTAGATATAATAAATTGGCCGGCTACAGGTGCTTACGTACTTGTGGGGAAATTAGCATAACGACTGTCCTGCAGTTTAGACGTAAACATTTAACATTTACGCAAGAGAAGACAACACACAATAACTTACCTTTTTTTTATAATTCCTGGCGGTCCTGTCCACTCCTCTTAAATTCACGATGCCGTGGTATGGCTGAAATCAGGATGGCCAAATTAACGTCAGTCCAGCAAACCCTCACTCAGCTGCGGCGCCGCTAACTTTGTTCCACCCGCCTCAGCTTTTCAGATTTAGCTGGCTAATTTCAGTCCAGTTCCAGAGTTTTTCTGCTGGTGCACACTGATATGTCAGATTAACTACTTCCGAAAATATGTTAGTGTAACAAAAAAGAAAAAAAAATCAACCGACTCCACAGCAAACCGACGTTAGTAACGGTTAGTTAGTGGCTAACGTTAACTAGCACAGAGACACGCGCGTGCTGTAACCTCTGACCGTTTATTCCGCTTCTTTTCCATCCTCGAACCGGAACTGGCGTCGTTTCACCCTGTCACAAGCCAATGTACAAATTAAACTAAGTTTAACTATTTCATTTTTCTACTCGGTTCAAACTGTGCTGCTTTGCGAAAATGACACAAAAATAATAATATTTTTCATAGAAAGATAATAAAGATGAAAAGAAACAACCGATGTATCTATAAGCAGCCACGGACTGTATTTAGTATGTGAAAGTTCATAATGATAGAAATGTAATTCCCAAATTTCAGAACCCAAGCTGACTAATAAAATATTTTATATCACCACGCCTTAAAAGCCTGACTGATCCTGTTGGTGCAGATCAGCCCTTTGACCTTGCAGTTAGTTATCACTGTAGGATTAAAGCTGCTTAACACCACATCTTATAGATGTTTCTTTTAACTTGTCATCACCCTCTTTCTCTCTGCAGCTAATTGACCATGTCCATCAAGACTGTGCTGCTGTGACATACAGAATAGCAAATACATGGTGTTGTCAGGTTCATTTCTGAATGATTTTTTTTCTTTTAACACGCAGACTGGGAAACTTTTTCAAGACATCCTGTCAAACAGGAGGGTGCAGATGATGCAATATGACAGTCATACACCAAAATACAACCTGTGAGTCACAAATGGCTCATGTATACAATGTTTTTCTCTGTGTCTCATACACATACACATGCACAGAGATTTTTTGTATTTCACCAGTGTACAGACAAACGAGTCCTGTAACTCGGACAAATATGTGAGCGCTAGTGAAAGCCAAGCCCTAAAATGTCTTCCTCTGATCGATGTAACCCTTTCATGCCTTGAAATGAATGTATGTTTAATGAATTGCCCAAGTATGTTTTGGTTCAAATACACACTTTTGAAGGGGTGATGAGGAAAGTGTTGCTTCAGGACTTATTTCACCAGCACCTTCCCCTACACAGACAGGATGAAAACTAGATATACTAGAAAGATTACTCAGAATGTGTATAATCATTTGCCAAGTCACGCATGATTTGTAGATTTGTAACCAGAGAAGTTTTTGTTGAGGTTAAATTTGAATTTGAACACAGACTGATTCTTGCTTAAAACAATGCACAACTTGTCTTCTTTCTTGCATAATCACTACACCAACAGAAGAATAGCCAACACTGATTGTTTCATCATATGAGAACTGCCACTCAGACCCTTCTGCAATTTTGTACCCAACCACAAGAATCAGCTTTTCTTTTTTTAGATTGTCAGTTTTGATTGTTGCCCGAACCACTGAAGGAGTACTGTAATAATATGAAAAATTATTCTGCGTTCATATCTCATGTTTCTGAAACTGCAATCTTCAAAGGATTGGATGGGCTTATGACACTTGTAGGATTAGAGAGCCCTTGCCTTTTTTTTTTTTCATTAAAGTTTGACAGAACGAAGACAGATATGGCATAAGTTTTCTCCACAGACACTAACAAAGGATAGAGAGCTTAGCAGTGGACAAAGCTCATCATAATCAGTGATTGTGTCTATATAAAAGTCAGAGAGCGTGTAGGATATGATGATTCAAACTTTTAACTGACAGACTATACAACTTCTCATCAGCTGTGGCTTTAGTACGTTTTGGCCTCCTCTGTAAATCTTCAGTTATCCTGCAGGCGGCAGCACAGTACTTTAACTTGCGTCCGGTCCCTCAACCGGAAACTGGAAGTTCGTCACCAGTTGGCGACCGCTGCCATTTTGACGTTAACAGGGAAGAGCTGGGAAACTGCGTGTTCGTTGTTCATCGGCCTTTTTAACATATACATCATTTCACCATGGCTATGCAAGCAGCGAAACGAGCTAATGTAAGTTTGTGCAAGTCGGCTGGTGTAATCTGTGATGAATATAACTGAGAGTATCTCCATTGTTCGGCTAGGAGCTAGCGTTAGCCAACATTAGCATACAGTTAGCCAGTTAGCACGCTAACATAAACACTGCCAGTATAAAGTTTGCTTTTAACTAAGACGGATTTCAATAGATAATACAGCTAAGACACAGTACTACTTATTAAGGTGGCCGATTTGTGATCATAAGCGGTCTGAACATTGACTGCAGTAACATGGCAACATGTACACTCATGTAAACATTTTAACAACAGTTGACAATGCGTTTTCTTTTTGTCGTTTCATTAGCCAGGAGTGGTGATACGGCTTCTGGAAAATTGAAGTCATTAGTAACATAATACTATAAGAAGATAACTTGGGGGACTTAATGGTCATTTCGGGAAGAATTGGGTCAAATGATTATAGAAAGTTGCCACAGCGCAGGCAAGATGGTCTCTGAAGTTAGTGTTTCTATCAGACTATCAATCACTGAAAGTATGCTTCATGTGTAACTTGAAGTTGGTGGTAGTGGTTTTGACGTCTGATGGGCTGTTCTAGGTATATATTTAGTCCTCCTTGACCCCTTCTGGTTTTATGTAATACTTAAATAATAAGTTTAACTTCTCTGTTTTCTTGCAGATACGATTACCTCCTGAGGTGAACAGAATCCTGTATGTTAGGAACCTTCCTTACAAGATCACAGCTGAGGAAATGTATGATATCTTTGGGAAATATGGACCAATACGTCAAATCAGAACGTAAGTGTTTATGCTCTGTAGATTTCTGGAGGGTTTTCAAAGCCCAAAATGGGCCACATGACACACAAATATGCACTTATTTGGTGTGTATGGAGATGTAAAGATGGAAGGCAGCAACCCTTGCAATTGAACAAAGGGACACGAAAGCATGAAGAAAGAAAAAAGAAATCCCTTTCTATCAGGTTTTGGAGGTGCATGTTACCAGATCTCTGTAAATGTCATCAAATTGCTGAACTTAGAGAGACTGTTCATCGCAAAAAAAGAAGAAAATCCGAGATAGAAAATATGTGGATAGAAGGGAGACAACATGGAGAAATACATATATGTGTCAATAGTGTGTGAGTATGAAAGGTGTAGTTGATGCTGTACATCTTTGTATAAGGAAGAATCAAATACTGTATCAGCATTACCCATTTTTACATTTACCTTATATATTTAAATTAAAATAGCTTGTAAATTGCTTTAGTTCCATAGAAATGTCTTTACTGTTGTATACATGCTTAAGTTTCTCCCCGTTAAAACTCTGATCATTATGAACTTTTAATCGATTCATGGGTGTTTTTTTTTGCCTCTCTTCTCAGAGGGAACACACCTGAAACAAGAGGAACAGCCTACGTAGTGTATGAAGACATCTTTGATGCCAAGAACGCCTGTGACCACTTGTCAGGCTTCAACGTCTGCAACCGTTACCTGGTGGTTCTCTACTACAATGCAAACAGAGTATGTATCAGTGTTACAGTCTGTGTGGATATGGTCAGGTCAGACATTAATATGGTTTAATAAATGTCACACAAAAAATTAATTTGGAAATGAGAGGATGGTCTGTTTAAAATATTTAGAAAATATGAACACAATACTCTGATGCAATCAGTCCCAATTTAATTTAGTTTTCTGTTATACCTGTTCTTTGCAGGCTTTCCAGAAGATGGACACAAAGAAGAAAGAGGAGCAGCTGAAGCTTCTAAAAGAGAAATACGGCATCAACACAGACCCTCCAAAGTAGCGTTCTGGGGAACTCCCTGTCCCGCTCCCTTTCCCCAAGTCCAGAATTTTTCTTTTTCAGTCTGTACAGACCAGACATGTTGTGTCAGGGCATTGAGTTGTTGTGCACCAGTCACAATGATTGCTGTTTCTCAAAATTCACTTGTCAGTTTGATTTTTAGGGCTATGATAACATTTTTTTGTTATTTTTCTGTCAAATTGATTGATGGAAGAAGCTCTTAAGCAACAAACAAATTTTACCAGGATTTAGACAGTGACTGGTCAAAGTATTCTCCCTGGGTAACACGTTTTATTGTCTTTTTTTCCAATCTCATATTTCTACATAGTTAATTTAAATCCAACCATGGCCTGCAGTGTGTGTTCAGTTGATCAGTTATGACTTTGTAATGTTTAAGGTCTCTGTAAAATAAATGTTTCTTTTCTAAAAACTCTCATCTCCTCCCTTTCACATACTGTAGATGCAATGTAGTGGAAGTGCTGTCCTCTGTGTGAACCCTAATGGATCAATAGATGCGTTTCCCACATTTGCACAGGGGTTAGGGGGTCGCCCAGTTCTTCAGTTTGCCTGAAGCTTTAAATGGTATGTAATGATGCAGTCCCTGGGGTTTTAGTGCGGAGTTTTCTGTGCATGTGTGGGAGGACACAAGCCTCTACACAAATCCAATGCAACCAGTGCTAATGTGCCAGAGTCAGGGGTAAACATGACAGGCCTTCTCTGTCATTTCCCCCCTTTTTATATATACTGTAAAATCAAGTTACTGCATTCCTACTTGAAAGACACACACCCAATTGTGTTCCCATAGAGAAAATATGTTCAAGAAAATTGGAACAAAATCATCTCAACAGTGACCTCTAGTGGTTGGACAGGGGAATTACCTCAGAAATGTGTCCCTCAGTAAGCTGTATATCAGTATAGCCTTGTATTGATACACAGGACGGTTTTTACCTTGTAAGTGTCAGAGCAGAGAGCTGATTAAACCACATGGCAACTAACAGCCAGTCTTCACAGACTGCGGTCAGTGGTGGAAGAAGTACTCAGATCCTTGTATAAAAGTAGTGATACCACAAAGTAAAAATACAACTACAAGTGAAAGCCCTGCATTGTAATACTGAAGTAAAAGTATTATCAGCCAAATTGTCCAAGTGTGCCGACATTATCAACCTGCAGTCTAGGTCAGTGATTCCCAACCAGGGGCTACTTCTGCAGCTGCTGGTATAAGCCTGTCAGCTACTAGCTAGTCTGACTAGGTAAAGTCCTATGTTAAAAAAAACATAACTACCTTAGTCGTACATACACGCTTGAAACAGCTAAAAGTAGTATCCACCTTTTTGTTGTGTTAGTTTATATTTCAATGCATTTAAAATGCATTGAAATGAACACAGCATGATGTCGGGCTACGGCAGGTTAAAGAGGTCAGGAACCACTGGGCCAGGCGAGGATCTACATCTGACGATGGTTGAGAAGACAATTTGTTGAGTTATCAGACCAGACGAGAGCCCATAGAGTTCCTTTTATTAGATTAAATCACAACACAGGGAGTAGTGCAGCCATGTCGTCAGGGACACAATACATGCTACAAAAGAATCCTTGTACACGGTTGCCTTTGCTTACATTTGGTATCTTGATAGCAATAATAGTAATTACAGGGTTGTTATAAGAAACATTGTCTGGCCAAAGATGTTCATGTAAAGAAGTTCAGATTACAAACTTGACAGGGACAAGCCACACTGCTGTGAGATGACGATGGACTGCTATGCTAGTTCTTTATTGCAACTGTCTCTTGTGACATATCACATCTCCTTCAGCCCCCTTTAGCTCTTAAAACACTGGTTGTACTAATGTGGGTTTGGAAAGAGCGGGTGCTGCTTTCAGACAGGGCCAGGTAAACTTTAGTTAAAGATACGAGTGAGGTTATTTCCAAATCATGTCCAGGAGGTACCCCGCTTCACTGAACTCCTCTACATTTAGTATACAGCAGTACGTGTACAATGTGTGAGAGAAGGGAGTAAAAAAGTACAAAAAGATTTGACTGATTGAGAGAAATACCCGACTACTACTGAAGGGTTGGGGAGGGCGAGGTGTTCAACCTACTAAACACATGGCTTTACGTTAAGGGCTGTCCTCTAGTAGTTACAGTGTATAATGAAACGCCATTCACTGCTCCTCTCACTACTTTAACACTCATTTACTTCCACTGAAAAAGACAAACGAGAAAGTTTAAATGCTGCACGGGCCTTATATCTGCTCTTCTTTAACACTCAGAGTCCTAAAATAAAAAACCTCTGCTGGATTCATCATATTGATATGCAACCTGCAGGCTAATCAGAAAGAAAAGTGGATGTGATGGTGACACATAGGTTATAACCAAGTTTGATAACAATGCTCTCCAACTATAGATGAGTACGTTTTCTTCTTTCTAATGGAAATTTAACTCCAGCTTCATTCATTCGCCAGGGAATCCTGATTTAAATGTTTGATCTCACTTGCCTCCAGTCCATTTTCTTCAAAGATGCATCAGTTTAGCTCTTTTTAAATTTTTTTTAAAAATCTCTGATAGTGTTCCAAAATAACTGATTCCTCCACATTCAGCATCTCCTAATTTATAATGAGATGGGGTGTTTAAATGCAGGGGCAGGGGTTTAGTTCTTAGCAACATATACTACGGCTAATCTACAAGGAAACATGCTCCCACAGTTAAAGCAGTCAAAAGAAAAGGTCTCAACAGATCACAAAAATTACATCCCATACGACGATACTTGTAGAAGGACCTACTGCAATAGGATCTTTTTTTTCCTCCCTATTCGGTAAGAATCTTTTCTCACGGTTTCCCCTAAGTGTCACCGCGCTGCTTTGATAAGGCTTTCCGTCTTCGATTACAGGATACAAAATGAGGAGCTTTTTAAGGCAGAACCTAAAGGCATGCAAATCAACTACATTTACGTTTTGCTTTTTTTTTGTTTTTTAACCGACAGTACAAGCATGTCTTGGAAGGAAAAGTTGGACAAACGCTAATCCATCTCTTCTAGAGCTAATATTTGAGATGATGGAAAGAGTGTCTTGTTGGAGGCAGGTACATTATCATAGGAATTTGGTTCGGTCGACATTACTCAGTATTATGAAACACATACAGCTAGCGTCAGTAAACTCGGAACATTAAATAGAGTAGCGGCAAATTCAACGCAGCACATCGCTGATGCGCAAGCTCCAGTAGAATGAAACTGTATGGAAAATACTTTGCACACTTCACATTTTGGCAGTTGATCTTTAAATAATTTAAATATATATTCATATTTATATATCTATATATATATTATCTGTGCGAGGTGTTAATGTGTAGTGAGAGATTGTGTGTGCATGTGTGAGTGTGTGTGTGTGTACTGTTTGTGTATCTGGTCTGTGGTGTAAGTGTGCACCCGCACACTCTGGTATGTTGTTGTGTAGATCTTTTTATAGCAAATAACATTCTCATGCACACGAGTGTTTCAAACACAAGAAGCAGATCCATTGAAAGGTAGTCCAAGCATATATATATATTTTTTTTTTCAGTGGAAATAGCTGCAAACTGAATGGAACATGAAATTCTTTCTGTGCAGTCCGTGGCGGCTGGTGGAGCGCTCTGCTCGCCCTCCGGCCTATTTCTGAAGGTCACACTGCAGCAGTAATACGATGGACGGGTCGCTCTTGGCCGCCTCTTTGAACTCCTCCAGCGTGATCTGGTCATCGTTGTTCTTATCCATCTTGGAGAAGATCTTGTCCACCCTCTGCTCGGGCGTCAGGCCGTCCTCGTTCATTTTCATCATGATCACAGTGCCCACCATCTTGTAGATCGCCTGCAGGGGGAGGAAGAGGACAGAGGATTTTTTTTTAAAAGAGACAGGCTACGTCTGGAGTCTCTTAATGCATCCACGTTACCTTCACTTGTGTCTTTTCCTGAGAAATGTGAGGAAGAGACGTGAGGAAAGACGAATGAAGGAAACACATTTTTAGTGAAATGAAATGTCCTTTTCTCTCAACTACTGTCTGAAGATGGCACAGCTGAATCACCTGTCAGTGTGCAGGTGTTAACTGCTCTGTAGCACCTTGGAGTTCATATTAGCACAGAATATATGATGTCTGTCAGCAACTACAGTCTACGTCCTCCCACGTGTACCAAACTTAATCTCTACAAAAACTGACTATATAATACTCTACCATGAGACTGACCTGGATCCATCGAGGTGTAAGGAATGACTAAATAAGGGAACTGGGATGAACCCACGGAGTGAGGGACTGACCTCACTGAGCAAAATAAAAGGAGCCCAAATTCTGGATGAGTCTGCTCTAATCATGAACTTTTGCCTCTTGTTGCATGTTTCGTATTATTTGTGCTTATGAATAATTAGTGTCTTGTCAGTCTCTGCAGGCTCAGCCCTCTGCTGTTTAACCTTTAACTAAGTACAAAAAAAAAAGATCAAAAGTGCTGCATCTTTATGACTCAGCAGGTTGTAAACAAGGAATGTGGCAATGTCTTACATGCTTCCCCACTGCAGGCACCATACTTGAAATATTAAGATAATGAATAATTAATACTGAAATATATGGATTTTATTTTTTACTGAGAAAATATTAAAAAATATGAATTTCTCCCTCAGAAAGACGTATTTTTTGCTGTGTTACCTCGATGATCTCCAGCATCTCCACCCGTGTGATCTTGCCGTCTCCGTCCAGGTCGTACATGTTGAAGGCCCAATTGAGTTTCTGCTCGAAGCTGCCTCGTGATGTGATGGACAACGCACAGATGAACTCTCTGAAGTCGATGGTGCCGTCGCCGTTCTTGTCGAAGGTCCTGAAGGCGTGCTGGGCGAACTTGGACGCGTCACCGTAAGGGAAGAACTGGAATGAAAAAAGAAAAGGTGGAAACATGAGTATCGTTTTTAAGATTTTTTTTATTACCATATCTGTCCATGTTGACACTGAAGGGAACATCAGTGTTCACAAAAAATGAAGTGCCAGTTGTTGCAGAATCTGCCCTTTGCTGCATTTATCCTCCCCCTCTCTCCCCCTCCTTTCCTGTGTCTCTCACTCTCTCTCAAATGAAGCAGAAATGCTGAAAGAAAAAAAAGAAATTCTAAAATAGGTAACAACAATCACATTGTGCTCTATATTGTTCCCTGAGGAGAAGCTGTCTTTTCCCTTAGGCCCTTTCACAGGAGGGTCAGGGTCACCGACACAGCAGCCAGGAGCTGGCAGAGCCATTTATTTTCTCTGAGAAATGAACAGCTCTCTCAGCTGGAGAATTAAGAAAACAATCAAGTCTAAATCAAAAAATGAATCAAGTCTAAAGCATGTAACAACTGTCAGAGATGTCACAGTGAAAATGTTTTTGTCCTTTACAAGTGTAGAAGGATGCTGTAAAACCTGATCACACTTGACCTTTATCTGCTTCTGTCCAAAGTTGGAAAAATCTATGGCCCAAGTCCACTGTATGTAACTTAGTAAATGCTATGAATCATCTTTGTTTTCAGTACTGGCAGAAACTTAAAGCTCCTCTTCGTGCATCCCAGTGCTCCATGTACAGGAGATCAGAGGTTAATGCAGTAACTCTGTGGATGACCGCTGAGCCGCGGCTCCGCTCACCATCTACTGTAGACGATGAACCCCGTGGGTGGCCGCGAGAAGCCGAGCGATTCATTAGATATAACCTTCCACTTGACCTCTCTGGTGAAAACTCTTAGAGCCGGTGGGTAATCTAAGCTGAGCAAGGCTGCTCTCTGAGGACTCGTGTAAACAAAAGAGAGCTGGTGTTGCAGTTAACGGCCTTCATCAAGGAAATGGAGCGAACAGGAAGAAATATTCTATTCTGTGTTATTATTTGAGGGAACATCTTATAGTTAATTTTCCACCGTTTTGTTGCAGATCTAACAAAATAACTTATACGTATATAAACTATAAACTCAACATATTTATGTACGACAGAAGCAAAGGAGTCACTGAAAAAGAGAGCCAGATGCTGCTGAAATTCGTGTTACCTGTTTAGCTTTGTTTGCTCATGTACAGCAGCGGCTTCCAGCAGGAATTTAAGTCAATAAGAATCAACTCAAAGGAAATGAAGCACCGTCTTCATTTTAATATTTCATCTGCCGGAAAATGTCAACAGATCCTGCTTGTACTGGCATTTACAGGACTAAAACAAAGAGAAGTAGCTGGGGAACCACAAATGTTCACAAGGAAGTCAGGTTATATAAGAAACACAAGAAGAGAAAGTGTCTCTAATGATAACTGATAACCAAACTACAGGTCTCACACTGTGCTTGGGTAAACCAGCAGCTAGCTTAATATTCATGTGGAGTAGTGTATCAGACCACCTTAAGAGTCAAATTCCCATAATCACTCTGGTTTTTGCTCTGTTTTGGTTTCCTCCAACTCCAGAGGGACACATTTGTTTCTACGTTCACCAGCTGGCTGCTAACTGTCTGCAGTTTTAGTGCTGGATGGGAAACGCACAGCGTGTTTTTAGAGCTTTTCCACTGCCTGCTGTGTCTAGAAATGAGCGGTGAGAGTAAAACTAATATTACATTACATCATTTGATCCATTATTAATTTATAAATATTGATTATTACAGCTTTAATCTCAAAAGCAGAAGTCAGAATTTTCAAAGCAGTTGGAAAAAAAAATCTGCTGCAGTCTCACACAGTAAGCAATCAGAGGCACGTGTACTTTTGTTTTAGGCAGTACAAGGCTGTTCAACACTGTGTCCTTGCCCATGTGCATAGCAGACAGGCTCGTCATACACAGAAAAAGGCGAGGACGCTGCCCTGGCCTCTCCTAAGAGTAACAACACCTGCACGCAAAAACTGTCTGGAGTCACGGTGGGGTGGGGGGGGGGGGGGGGGGGGGGGGGGCAGTTGAGGCTGTGAATCCTAATGGAAAAGGAGGGAGTGCGGTGGATGGGAGAAACAGAGAGAAAGAGGATCAAGGAAGACAAGGGTAAGACGGTGAGTATGAGTTCAGGTTGCAAAACTGCCCATCTGCAATAAGGTCCCACCCATGTAAAGTGCTGGAGTGTGAGAGCAATGGAGCTCAGTTCACCCAGTCCGGGTCCTCATTTGCCCTTCTGCTCCACAGAAGCCAAACTAATTTGAGGAAGGAACCCCCCCCCCGGGACGGGGAGGGGGGAGCTGGCGTGAATCTCCCAGGATGAACGGGACACCGCCCTGCACAAATGCATAGTGGCTTCCTTCCAGTGAGCACCTCCTGCCCGCCCCTGTATGGCCCTGCCTCGGATCATCTGCTCGGGCCTGGAGGAACAGGAGGAGGCACGTGGACTAACGGGACAACGTAGGAAGGAAGAGTTGAGGGCTGGGGAGTAGGGGGTGGGGGGAAAGGTGTCAGGGAAGTGATGCGGGAAAGATGTTTAAGGGAAGGGAAAGCGGAGGGGAGGGGGAGATAAAGCCACTGCGGCTTTTTGACAATCTGGCAAGTTATGAAACACTTTTGTTATGTAAAAACGGAGAGAAGAAAGAAAGAAAGTGGGGCAGGGTGATGAGACTGTGAAATTCCTCCATCAGAGTTTCATTGCTTCATCTTTCCTTTTTCTGTCACATGTAACAGCATCGTCAGATGTCACGGAAAACACACGGAAACAGACGGCGAACTGTCGAGGATGAAAAACAAAACCTTCACTCGATGGCACACGATTACCTTTAAACAACCAAAATCACCCGGTCAGGACTTCAAGCTAGTGTTTCCTCGCTTTACAGCTACGGATATTAGGTTGTTAACATTTCCATTAAGTCTTATTCCGCTCCCGATTTGGCTCCCATTTGCTGTTACGGCTGTTTGATATGGATGTTGGGAGCCGGCCATCAAAGGCCAGGCTGAATGCCAGACTGTTCCTGTCCACTCAGGGTAGAGCCAGGTGGACGGGCACAGCTGGCTTAATAAAGGCTAATGTAGCTGTGTTTGTGTGTGTCAGTGAGTGTATGGCGAGGCCTATTCTGTCAAACAGATACCCTACACCAACACCAACACACACACACACGACCCAAAACATGCTTCTGTTAAATGGAACATTAAAGCCTTCATAATCAGCCTGCAAGCTGGCACTGGTGCTGATCCAAAAACAGAGAGGGGAAGCCAGAGAGGGGTGGGGGAGGAATGGGGAGAGAAGGAGAGGACAGACAGACAGGAAATGAAAGAGAGACAGAGAGAGGGAGAGAAATAGTGCGAAAGAGACAGACACACTTGACTAGTCACACTTAAATGAAGGCCATTTCACACTAACAGAACAGTGACTGACTGCGAGATCATAGGACGGATGAATTTTACAGCTCAAAACGCTGCGAAACAGCACAAAGTAGTGATTCAACAGAAATCTTCAAATGAGAAGCTCATCAGTAATAAGCAACGAACGACTTGTGTTTGGTCTGAAAATAACTTCTAGAGTTAGGTAACAGCGGCGTTTGATCCAGATTTGTGTTTAGTTGGCCGGCCTGTGCTGCCAGCTCTTCAGATAACAGTTAAGCTGGACACACATCTCGCAGCTTAAAAGCTTCCAGTGATGAGCTCGCAAGGGTCAGGACTTAAAACGCGATGAAGATTTATTTACTATATGCACATTCTGTTGCACTTTGGGAACCACATGTAACTGGATTACTATTATCTGAGTACCAAAAAAATAATTTAAAAGAAATAGTAAATGTAAGCCCTTATGAGTGAAACTGATCTGAAACAGCTAAGTCATTCTCAGGTCCTTCCGGCTCTGTGCAGCATTCTGATCCATGAAGTCTGAGGGCATATCCCCACACACCCTGCTGTCAGTCAGTTTATACACTCTTTGGAGCAATAACTAAGACGTACTTTCACTTTCAGTTGATCTGCTGATTCTTTTATCATTTACTTAGTTTATAAAAGGGTCATGTCACTACAGAGGGTTTATGAAGAGTTAATCATTTAATCGGTCAGAACCCCCAAATCAAGGTCCATTTATAAGCTTATTCCTGAGCTTTCAACCGCATCTTGCAGACTACAAAATGACAAATGTGTCCATGACAACTAGGCAAAAGTTATCCATTGAGGAGGACTGCAAGATATGGTCGAGGGCTCTGGAATAAAGCTGTTCCCTGTCCACACTATTTCTCAGAAGATGACCCCATGAGTGATCATTCATGCGCTCACTGTCCTGTAACACCTGCCCTGGACCACTGCCATGATGATGCTACACTCTGTCATGTACTCCTCCACTTTCCACTGATAAAGCCTGATTCCAAATCCAGCCATCTCTGTGACACACACACACACACACACACACAGCACATACTGTACACACTTCCGGGAGCCTCAGAGCTCATTTGTGTTCGGGGGTTCCCTCTCCCTAAGCAGTGTAGATAGTTCAATATCATTTTGCCCCATGGATAAATGTTATCATTACCTGCAGGACTAGTGCCACAGAAAAATGAATCCTTTGCTGCTAACTGCACAACTGCAACCAAAACTGGAACATCACAGAACAGAATAAAATAGAATACAGTAGAATAAATCTGAGTTGAACATCTTGTAAAAATATGCTGGGATATTTCCACTCAGCTTTCATGAACCAAACAAGGTCATATCTCTTCGCTTAAGGGTCCTACAGGATATTCTGCCCTGACTCTGTTGTTATCAACAATTCGTAGCAGATTAGCCATTGGCTATTCATCTCCCCAGCATACAAGCACACATTTAGAGGTTAGTCTGAGACTATAATTCGCCCTTCAATGCACTTGAGGTCTGTATTTTCCTGTTAGCGATACACACAAAAATTATGCTTTAGTGCTGACTTGTTTCTTCAATTTCCGTCACTCCACCGTGGCACCAGAGGGCTGTGTAAATAATGCCTTATGTTTCATGCATCCCTTTCCTAACATTGTCAGATGCAGTCAGGCCTATTTGGAGAAACACACTAACAGGACCTTGGCTTGACAGGACTGGCTCTTTCTGCATATGGCTGTTTACACTGCTTCATCAAAGCATCGCTTAGATGCTACTTCACTGAGCAGAATGCAGTAGCTTGAGAGGCAGAGAGAAAGAGAAAGACGAATACATGCATAATCCATCACTGGGGTATTTACAGTGTGTGTGTGTGTGTGTGTGTGTGTGTCTGTCTGCGTGAGAGAGACGGAGCCTGCGTGTGCTGTTACATAAAGCCTCAGTGACATGCCAGGCAGCTACAGAAACTCAGCCAGCGCACTGCTGTAGCTGCTACTGCTTCCAAGCCTCCAGGGTCTGCACAGATACAAAACACACACACACACACACACACACTCTGTTCTGTAAAATGCATTTTAATCATCCTCTTGCTACTCTCAGATAGGTGTCTGCTGTGACATCAGTGTCACCAAAGCTGAACAAGTTAGCAGTAATTCTTTTTTTTTTAACAATAACTTCTGAAAACATCCCCTTACTGTAATCTTATTAAACATTATGAATAACCACACTGCATATTCCCCAAATGGACCCAAATTTCCTCCCATGGAAAGGAGAACATTTTATCCAGTGGTACTGTATCAGCCTGTTTCCTGTCACATCAGAGTTCAATCTGACTGAAGTCTGACACAAAATCACAAGGTTCTCCAATGTCCAGCTGACTGACCTCTAATTCAGGAAGTATATTCTTTTTTTTTTTTATAACTGCAGGTGAAATAATACAAGAGGCACAGGAGAAAGGATGATGCCTGTCTGCAGTAAGCATTAAAGAGTGAAAACTAAATCCACTTTTTTAAGTGAATAAATCACGTGTCACACTATTTTATTTTCCTTTTTCCTGAAAAAAATAAAATTCAGTCATTCAAGATCTGTTAACAAAGCATTGACATACCCTCGCACACTCCACTCTAAAACTTTCAGGGTAAATTCACCTGTCACCCACACCCCCCCCACACACCTACCAGCCAAATGAGAGTTACACACGTGACTACAGTTATGTGAATTCTGGCTGACTGCCAGATGTAAAAAATCTAGGCATTAAAAACGTCTGAAACACATTTGTTTAGACAGTGAGAGAGATGGAGGAACACCAGAGCATCAATCCGAAAGAGCTGGGGGGTGTCTTACAAACATTCTGTCTGTAAGACCTCACATAAGAAAAACAACAGCTTAAGGCTCGTCTACGTCTGCCTGCTGACACAATCAAAGACGCTAAAATGAGACGGACGTGGCAGACATCTATCTCTGTGCTGTGCTGAACTCAGACAGCATTAATACACGTGACCTTTGTTTACGGTCAAGGTCTGTAAGATTGCTTCTGTCTTGAGGACGCAGTCTTACAGTGGGCATTCAAGAAGATAGGCCACTTGATGGAAACAAACGACAGATGAGTGTAAGGAGTACTAGTTATGTATGTGTTTCTGCTTTGAATGGCTGGATAGAGGTCCCTACTGTCCATTACGAATGACTGTGCACCTTCCAGGACTCAGCCTAGATTTCTGGACAGCGCACAGTCATTCAGTTTGTGACTTAAGAGGAATTTGGAGCAGAGCTGTCCCTGACCCTAGTTTATCTGTGGTTACAAAACACCCATCTGGCAACACTAACTCACAAGGAGTGTCGACGATAGCACAACAGCAGATGGCACTATTGAGTGTGGAAACATATTTTATGGATTGGGACGGTGAGGAGAATAGTTATTGGCATTAAAGGAAAGAATGAGCAGAGGAGGCTGCCATGGGAGGTTAATACATCGGACTAGCTTCACAGCAATATTTGCTATCAATAACCCAGATCAGTAACTATCCATTCTGCTACTAAAACATGCTAAAAAGAAAGGTATTTATCAACCTATCAGCACAAAAAAATGTCATGTCTGGTTCCACCGGTGCCATTTTTCTGCTTTTTCGATGCAGGCTCTAATCAGATACAGAAAAGCAGCCAAGCAGGGCAGGAAGCACAGTGTGACTCACTGCTGGCTGCCACGTTTGGCAGGTAGACCTGAGGGCTACCCTCCGCTCCTTGTGACACAATAAAACGTGAGGCAGAAAAACTGAGAAAAAGAGGGAGGCTTGCTTTATCTCCACTTACCAGTGGTGTGTCCAGAATGGCTAGTCTCTAAAGTGCTTGGCAAGATAAATCCACAGGAGCTGGTGCAGTTTGAAGCCACTTTTTAAAAAGCTCATAATCGGCCTGCGAGCTTCTCAGGCCAAAAAACAGCACCAGAGAGGAAGAAAGTGGCGAGGGAAGAAAAGGAAGAGTGAGATGTAGCAGTGTGTGTTTTGTGTGAGCGAAGGAGACAGTGAGAAAGCTGCCACATGACAAAACGCAACCGCCTCTCGATTTTCTCTGGATGTCTCCACTGTGGTTCATTATTTCCACTGCGCCTTCTTTCTACACAACTCATCAAATCTCCTTTGCTATTCCTCCTCAAGCATAAATTCAGCACATACGGCAGCTTGATCATATCTGAGTCTGTGTGCACGTGAATTAAAAAAAAAAAACAAAAACAAAAAAACCCTCACACTTCTGAATCCGCATGCAAACATTCACGTGTTTGTGCTCCCGGCTGCCTGAACATTATTTCCATCCAACTTAGAGAGAGCTACAACACCCACAAGACGTCTAAACGGCTGATATCATCTCCCTCAGATCTGCGTCCCTTTATAAGAGTCAAAGATCTGATCTTAATGGTTATTTATTCTAACCCTGAGGTGCAGACAAATATAGAGCTTGCTGTACTCTCATGACACAGGGACACACGGGTATCAGACAAGTCTGTGACCCATTTTAAGCACACCTGTACTACAAGCAGTTTGTAGATTTGCCAGCCGACTATTATAAGATAATTAGCAGTGCTCTGATTTTGTTGTGCAGCGTATTAATATGTTACATTAAGATGAACAGAACCAACCTTTCTCTTCCCCCTTTTCTCTATCCACTTCTCCCAGGTATGGGCACTTTGCCCACTCCCTGGTGTGGACTGTTTTGAGTTTGCCTGAAGGGTAACTGGGTCTGTTTGGCACAAAACGCTAATTTCTCTTTTCCTTAGCTGCCCTCACTGTCTTCATAACATTTCTGACATTAAAACTAGTCAAGTCTATGGATATCACTTTCACTGATTACTTAACAGTAAAACCTTCATGAAAAAGGACAACTCAGGACAATGTCTAGACCTGATTCTCCAGACTTTGTCCACAGTTCACATGTGAGAGCAGCTTAGCATAGATAGACTGATGCTAGAATCTACACAATCTTAGGGGGTCCCTAAGTGAAGGATGCTTTTGGCTTTAAATAAAGGAAATACAGTAACTAAACTAATAGTTTAACTGCAGAGTCTGTTGTAAGGACGGGACCTTAACCTAAACATCCATTCTTCTCTCTATTTGTACAACTAAAATGAGGTAAATGTTTTTTTTTTAATTGATAAATGCAAGGCATGTGTCCTGGTATTCACAAAGCTTTAGGTAATTGTTGAGTAATGTGTATCTATGGGTATTTATACGTGTTACTGAACCCATTATCAGAGCACTCACAATATACTGCCTTACTGTTCAATTAAAAAATGTCCTGCCAAGGTAAAAAATAATTTGTTTTTTTATTCAGTCACTGTGGTTGTGCTCAGATTAGCCTTCATAATTAAATGTTTTTGACCAAATGAATTTGAAAAAAAAAAAGAAGCTCCCAGTATGTAGAGGGAGTCAGCAAAAACAAATGAGAATGAAAGAAAATAAATAAATAAATAAGGAGAGCAGGACATAGGAAAAGGGAAAGCCGGGCTCCTAATCTAATAATGTCCTACTTCAACGCACTACAAGCTGGGAGGAGGACGGCCATGCCATTGATTAACAAGGCCCATTTTATTTACAGAGTACTTTGACAAATGCAAGCTGACCTGACTTGAACCTCCAGTGCATATTTAACCTGATCTCTGGGCAGTTTGTGTTTATGTCCTCAAACCATCAATGTAGTTTTTTTGCCAACACAATGAGACATTAACACAAACATTATTCTATTCTGAATGATTTTGTTGCCTGTGTAGCTACGAATACATCGTTTCTTTGTCACAGTCTTTCTATTCATTCATGATAGAAATATATATATTTCTAGGTTGTATATACAACCTCCTCTCCCTCCATGTGAAGGTCAAAGGTCAAACTTTCAGGGATTCAGGCTTTCTCATGGGTGGGTGTTTGTGCTGAGACTGTGCCTTGAACCTTTGTTAACCAGCTGAAGGTCACTCTCGTAACCACCCCACAGCACCATAGCATTTAAACCTGCACCGTGAGAGTAACAGCTTTGTGGCCTGTTGCCTTCACCATCAAACCACAATAACTGATTTATTTTTATGAAGGATGTGCTACCCAGCTCAATCGGAATATGATTTCTCCCCACAACTGTTATGCTAAGACTAGGGATCAGGCCAGGACCCAAAAGCAATAACCCCCAAGACAGGCTAGGAGTAACTTTAAGTATTTTAATGAACCAAAAATCACTGGAAGTGTCCAGGGCCAGGGAACAAAAGTCAAACAACCAAAAACCGTGCAGGAGAAAAACACTTAGAGACCAAACCAAACGAAAATACAAAACGTTTTTACTTGCAAACAGAGGAAACCAAGGTAAGACCATGAGGTGGGGAAAAAAAATGCAAGACACAGAACGATCACAGGGAAGACACACACTCAGGCAAGGAAACAGACTCGGTCATGGAACACAGACGAACCAACAAGAACACAGGGAAATAACGAGACTTAAATACACCAGGCAATGGGCAACAGGTGAAACCAATTAGGGCGGGGCAGACAATCACAAAAGGAGGGAAACAAGACAAAGACAGGAAGTAGAGCAAGACAAGATACACAAGGGCCATGATTTCAAAATAAAACAGGAACAGTGAACAAAACTTAAACTAAACAAGAATCTGAAAAGGTCCAAATGTCCACAAAAGAGATCCAAACAAAACAAAAGAGTTCAAAGAACAGCCCCCTTAGGGGCTAGTCATGGCAACACACACACTAACTCCTCTTCCCTTCTGTCACACCTCAGACCAGAGCGAGGCGCTGCAAAGAGGCCAGAGAGCAGCTGATAGGTCAAAATCAATTCATTTTTGTAAATCTAATCATGTGCCCATTAGTTTTTATGAGTCTCTTTTCTCCGTCACAGCTCATTTGAGATGCGTCTCGTCTGCAAACACTGACACAGACACTCTCAGCAATTAACACCAATTTTCTGTTCTGAAAGACTGGAGAAAATTCACGGTGGAAAAACCACTGTTTGTCTTTGTGAAAATTACAGTCTGCTAATTCAGTGTCAGATTCCCCTCCCTCTGTGCTCTCTAAACATTGTAAAGTCCTCACTATCATAATGAGTGAGTCATATTGTCCAGAGTTTTTCATTACCATTTGTGTGACTCAAATTTTCTGAGCTCATCCGCTATCTGGCCGCCTTCTAACATGAATAACGAGTCAGGGTTGTTTGTGCATTTGAGCTCAGTTCAACTCATAAATAGAAGCTTTTTTTTTTTTCAACTGAACACAAAGTGTTTCATGTTCTTAAACCACATAAACAGAATTTCTTGCCTATCAGGAGCCATCATGTGCAGCACTCAGTTCAGTGTGTGTGTGTGTGTGTGCCTGCGTTGTGACAACGATGGAGAATGGCATGAGAGCTTCTGAGATGACAAAGGCTATTTTTAGTGTATGGCAGACAGAAGCCCACTTGGACAAAGATGAAGGGAGGTGAGAGAGGAAGTGAGCTACAAGAGGGATGGAGGGAAGGGCTGACACATTAGAAAGGAAAAATGGAAAGAGGAAGAAAGTGAGACACAGTGAGAAAAGAGTGAGAGGACAATTGATATTATGCAATTATTAGGGCATTGGGGTGCACGTCCAAGCTTTGCAGTGTACCCCCACCCCCGCAGACACATGCATTCACAAGTGTGCACATATACCCACACCATCAGCTGGCCTATACTGGTGCGAATAAAGGGGCATAAATAAAATAAAAGAAGAAATAAATAAATAATAAAAGGGTATAAATACTGGGCCGCCATATTATCACACCACTGCCTGGTGTGAAGAGACATGAGAGAGAATGTTGAAAAAGTTCATTTTGTACATCTCTGAATTGCTGTTATGTAACTCCACTCTGTAATCCTTCCAGGACAGGAGCGAAAAATCTCAAGCCTGGTAGAAAAGATCAGCAAGGACACGGCTAAGTCCTAGTTAGCTGCTTTGTATGATTAAATGCTGCCCTTCGATTTGCACTCCACCTTACTCTGAGTATTCGCTTGTGTGTAATGCCAAAGATACATCTGACGTAGTTACAATCTGTCCATCGGAGAGAAACAAGCTCTTTTCAACTGTAAAATGTCCTGCTTGGTATATTTTCATTTCATTGGTCATATACAGCATTTCATTATTTAAAAAAAAAAATCATATTCTTGTCACCTTCATCATCTGGCTGTAAACTGTGGTTGTGAGTATGAGTCTGTCACACAGCATTACTGATGTGAGCTCACCAAACTTTCCTTGTGTAAATAAAAGCTATCATGTGTTTGCCGTACACTGACGCAGCCGCTGCAGAGGCACAGCTCCACTGTTTGACGCTTCTTTCCAAATTATTACAAAACCATTTTCCAAATAACTCGTCCTGGAAAGAGGCAGGCTTTTAAAGCTAATTTTGCATGTCAATCTAACACTGCATCTCTGTCTCTTCTGTCTGTCTTTTGTCTCCTGTGATCAGGCGACATATGTTTCCTCACAGAAACAGGCTGTTGGCCAGATGATGTCAGTGGCTGTCTGTCGCTCCATTTACCTTCCTATCATTCTGCCCGGCGATCTGTCTATCTGTCTGGGGAAGCAAAAGGGAATCTCACAGTCAGTGCTGCTGAATGGTCAGTGGTGCTCGCACGCACACACACACACACGCACACACTCCACACCCGTCAACAGTAAAAGCCTTGAGGCTTTGCAAGCGAGACGCAGCAGAGCGGAATCCATCCATACATCTATATTCAGGTCAGCATCTGTGTGTCTGTGTTTGTGTGTGTAAGTGTGTGCATGGGCCAGTGTCACAACAATGCTTCCAATCTACAGCAAGGCCTTCTTCTTCCCCCTTTATATCACAGCTCATCTAAAGCAACAAGCCAGGAGTTAAATGTTCACATTTTCCCTTTCAGGGTGTCTTTTTTTTCCCCCAACCTTATGTATGATGATACTAAACAATGACCTCTGACCTCCACAGCCAAATAAAATAGATTTTCTGAACAGTTTGTTCCTTTTCAGACCTGCTCAGAAACCACAGCAGCAACTGCAAGTCCAAATATAAAACTTTTCTCTTTCTCTTTTCCTGTGTTCTCCATAGAAACAGTAACAGAGTAATATGAGGAGAAGAGTTGCTGTATGTACCAGAAACCATAAGGACGTCCATTATACTGACGTTAAAATGTGACCTCATCACAATAACAACAACAGAACACCAGCTGGCAGGAGAACAACAATACCTAAGCTCATTTCATGTTACTGTCAACCAACCAACATACTAACATCCTGTACAGACTGACACACAATGTATACAACGGGTCTGACAGGATGCTAACAGTTTATTCTTTTTCACAAAACAATGAATATGCTGGGGATGCCCATGGATCACTCTTAAATGTGTGTGTGGTCATGGCTATGTGCGAGTGTGGCTGCTGTTTCTGCATCCATCAAGCTTGAGGAGAAAAAAAAAAAAAATCTAGTGACAAAATCTATCACCTTTACATTTCAGGGAGTGTCGTTATCCTGTTACAAATGGCTCCCAGAGCGGCTGGCGTGTCAGGGATGAGAAATTTCACACGCTGTGGCATGCAAGCGCTTGAGTGTGAATTGTCACGGAAGCCACTCTTCCATTTTTATGTGACTGTCTGGTATTGGCAATGCCACTAAAAGTAAAAATCCACTGGGAAACAAAAACCTGCGGCAGGTCAGTTTAACGATCCTGGATAGCTTGACAGGGATTTATGAATAGTGACACAAAGATAAAAACAAGACAAGACAAGACAAGACAAGGTGTCATCACACCAAGCCTCTCGGAGTATATTAAGAGTGTGGAGGAACATTTTCTCATTCTCAACCATGAAATTAGGCTTACATAAAAACTAAAATGATCTCAGTGAGTCCAAACAGTCAGTTACAGTACAGTTACAGCTCAGATGCAGTCTCTTCATTCCATCAAAGACTGATACTGAAACAGTCCGTTACTTGAATCCACAGAAAATTAACAAAATTGATATTTGAGATTAAAGTTTGTCAAGGAAAAAATATGTTACTACAGATTTTCTTTTTTTGTATCATTGTAAACTCTAGACTGAAACCAGAGATCTAGTAACCAATGTTCCATTGGGCTGTCACTACCTGTGTGGCAGTATTCACTGGTCTTTAACACTGATGTAAGCACAATTTCTAAATCGGAAAAATTATCAATCAATATCGGAAAATTGTGGTTTGAAGCCTTATTAAGACCCCAGTCACAACAGAAAACCCACATTTGACCAACAGCAGGTCATACTGACAATGATGAACTTTGAGGGGACAGATTCCAAAATGGAGGAAGCTGTCGTTCATTATTAGCTGTGTTAGCAACACAGCTAAAACACACATGAATGGGTGTGTAATTTAACATTCTGATTAAACTAAATGGATTAACTGAGCTATACTGTGCAGCAATGCAGCACTGTTCATTATCTATACTTATGAATCCATAAGATATGTAACAGCAACTTCAATAACCACAATTAACAAAAGATGTGTGGTTATTCTTTTTCACAAATCATGAAGCCTTAGTGGGTGAGGTTTTGTTTTGTTTTTTAACTCAGACTTCACCTCATCCATGCATCCATATTCATTTACATGAGCTATTCCCTTTAAATGTACCACTCTAATGGCCATTTAAATTGTGTTATTATCATCTGGAAACCATCTCAACTTCATCAAATTTTACAATGTAAAATCTTAATGCATCTGTCTGACTTCACTTCTGAATGCAGCACATCAGCAAGTAATTCTTCAGATATATATATTAGCAGTCAGACTGTTTGAAAGAACTGCGACCCATTAATTTTAATGAGTTCTTTTATAATGACATACCAAGGAATTCATGACCCTCCAGCCCTGATCAAATGAAACTGTATGGAGTGATAGTGCCGGTTACAGTATACAGAGAAATACTGTGGTTTGCGACAACACAGTATCATATATGAATATCACAGACTGCCCTCAGACACGAACACTCATTATTTCCAGCCGACATGCTACACCTGCTTCCTCTCCCTTCTGTTTCTTCCTCTTTTCCCGTTCTTTGATACCTCTCCCTCTCAATTCGCCCTCCCTCTCTCTCCCTTTTCACCGCCTAAAAGATGATTACCTCCACAAAGGCAGTGAGAATTAAAGGAGTGAGCACAGAAGGAAAAAAAAAAAGCAAAGAGAACATTGTGTCTATGTCCAGCCAAAACAATACATGAACTCCAGGCAGGAGGAGGTAACACTGCATTTAGCACCCTGACAGGGAGGGCTTCTGGACAAGTGTCACAGGTGCAGATCTGTGCATACGTGGGGAGATTTGAAGGCGGGGGCACGAGTGTGGGTGTGTAGAAAAATAAAGATCTCGGTACACAGGTGTAAACTGAACCTAGCCTATCTCATGCATGCATGCACAGCAAGGACGTAGACTCACGCACACACATACTCGCACACAACTCATCTCGTACGTTTCTCGTCACTTTGTTGCACGACTCTATTGGAGCTAATGACTAATAAATAATGTATACACACTTTGTTTCACTTGCTTACTTTTCCCATCTCTGCTCCTCACTGTTCCTCCATTTCAACCAGCACAAACACACTGTTCTGTCTCCCTTTCCCTCCTACTAAACATATGAACCCCCTACCACACACACAACACACACACACACACACACACACACACACACACACACACACACACAGAGTCACTCTTCACAGGAACAATCTGTCCCGTTAATGTGAGGTCATGGCAGACCGTTTTTCCACTTATCAGCCCTCTGGATTTAAATAATGCCTTATCACTCATACACTGTTGCCTAGGAACACAATAGGATACATCAATAATAGGATTTACCCAGAAGCCTACAAGACCCCTTTAGATGTGAGACGTTTTTGCCCCCCTTTGTGCAGCTGCAGATTTTCCTGCCACTGTTGCTTGCATGCCATCGTGTGCTGTAAAGAGATTTCAGAGGATATTCCATCTGATGACTTTTGTGTTTGTATCCCTCTATCAGACCTGCCAACTCTCTCTTATTTCGCAGGAGTCCAGGTTATTTTTGTAGTTCAATTTTAAAAGGATTTTGATGCTTTTCAGTAGATTTTAATGGGACAAATTGATCCAAATGGAAAATATCTTTCCCAGTGGTGACAGATGTGCTTTGTTCAGATTTTTTTTTCTTTTAATTTAATTCATGGCAGCCATACCTTCACTTATTTTTAATGTTTCAAAGATTTTTTTGTTTTGTTTTTTGTCCTCTGGTCACGGCTGACACATGAGATCCGATGGCATTTAGAGGAAGTACACCCATGACCCCAGTGCTCAAGCGTGCCTTATGTAACGGCAGCCCCCCCTGGTTATGAGGCATTTCCTGGCACCAGTGATAAAAGATTAATGCCTATTCTTACACTACTCAGAGCACTTTCTTCCATGAGAACTTGATGTAACTGGAAGATGGGGATGTACATTAGTACTATGTACACATTATGAATCAGATTTAACTGATTAAAGCAGCTTAACAGCACAGATAAGTGCACGGGTTTAACTTTGCTTTGCAAAGTTTGTTGATCACACTCTGTGATCAAATAATACATTTAATGTACTATAAATCATCTGTACCGTGCTTTTTGTAAAAGCTGTTCAAAATTTCATGTTTATGCCTCAGATTCCACACTGCCCTTTACCAAAATCTGACAGATCAGGTTTAATAGGCATTTAATAATGTAACAGTGAGGACTTCCTGTTGGTAGATGGGGCCTCATGCATCTGCTTAGGATCTAACACATATGAAAATTTATTTTTCAATCACAAATAAATAAATTAAGGTTTGGTGGGTCACAGCTGAGCTATCAGTTTGACCCAGGTAAAAACCCTCCTTATTCATTTTTATTGTTCAGAGCAAACAGTAGCATTAGTTATAGCTGCAGAAGCTCTCCTAATAGTAGAGAATATTTGTTTAAGTCTACATTTAAAGCCACTTATTGATATTTTATTCTCATTTCTCTTTCATTATGAGATCATCATTGTTTCAATGAATGTGTTCCTCCCTCTTTTATAAACTAAATGAATAAATCATGGCATAAATTAACACTGCGGCGTCAGAGGTAATGAGATACGGTAGGCTACATATTAGCATGAGAAGATAATCATCTGAGCGCCTCTGATATCTGTCTCTGTGTTGGTTTTCTGCCCAGATACAGGAGGGGTGAATGGGAACATGGCAGGATGCCTGCTAAAAATCTAGCATGGTTTATAATGGGAGTGCAATTTCCCTCAGTGGTTTTTGTGGTGATTCACATTGTATTCATGTGACCCCGACCAACCCTGCTAATACCAACAGTGGGAAAACCCAGTTAGAATGCATTTTGTTGGTCTTTTTAAAATTCTCAAATAGCTAAAAATTGACACTGATGCTTCTGCTGATGACAATACGATACTATTACTAATGCCACTGTTGCATATTCTACTATTATTTGTACTGTTACTACACTGACCATTATGTCTGTTACTGTGGTTAAAAATACACTACTACAGCCTGTGCTCATGGAAAATTTGCCCTTATTTGTACTACAACTGAAATATTCACATAGAAATATGAACTGTGGGATAAATTCAAAAAGTTCTCTTAAGACTAGAGACTCAACCCATTTTTTTTACATTAAATTAAGCTTCACTGCAAATGAAAACCAACCACTGATGTGACAAATGACACATTAAACCTGTATTTAATTTTTCGCCTTTGCATGTCTCAACCTTAACCCAAAAAGTCTGACCAAGAACATAACCAATTAGCTTTAAAGAAATTTCCAACTCTACTACAAGTTTATACAACTCTGTGTTCCATTTTTTGCTGTGTCTTTAAAACTAAGCTGTTCACTTGTTATTAATACAATCAAAAAATTGGATTTTCCAACGATACTGAATCAACCCTCTCTGCTCTGGTCTCCTGGCACTGGACTGGACCTTGTCGTTGTGGCTACGTCACATCTGTATGGTCACAGTGTGTCTCTTTGAATGTGTGTGGCGAGCACATGAAATGTTCAAGCACACGTGTGTAATCTGCCACACGTGAGTCAGAGAAAGTGAGTCAGTGGAGCGTCACCTTGACATAGAGCTGCTGGAACTCCTCCAGGTTGAGTCGACCGCTGGGACAGTCCTTCAGGAATCCCTTGTACCACTGCTTCAGCTCGTGTTCATTAAACTCTGTGTTCTTCACCAGATCCTCCATCACTTCAGGGGTCAGCTTGCTGTTCTGTTTCCCCATTTTGCCTGAAAAAAGGGGCGGCACAGGGCACACACACACACACACACACACAGAGGCACAGACACAAACACAAAATGAATAACTTTAGGCATCTTTGAATTAATACAAAACACAAAGAAGTGCCTCTACTTGATATGAACCTACAGTAAAAGTCTGGAGGGCTTTTGGAAGAGTGATTCATCAAGGCCGAAAACAGATTTCTAGAGAACAGTGAAAGTGCAAACCAAAGCTCCATCTAAAAATAAGCTTTAAAACAAATGGGCTGTAATATGAGGCACAGGAATAGTGTCACATGTTGGAAAATTGTCCTATTCTGCTTCTTCTTCTTGGGTAATAGGGTCAGTTTGTAGGATATAAAACGCAAAAATAGATACATATAAATATAAACCAAGAAAGTGCACTGCCTTTCTTTTTTCAGCATTACAAATGATTATTTTTAAGCCCCAGCAAATTAAAATATATTTTTTTCCAGTCAAACCTTTTGTGATTTCCTGTTGTAGCCTTTAGCAATTTACTTTCCAAATGGTGAGTATCTCCCCTTCAAATGAAACTCTCTGGATAATGAAAAAAAGTAATGATGATATCTTAAAGTAGTTAGCCCACTGTGACTTCTTAGAAAAACTCAAGCGTGTTTTGTTGTTTAATGTCCCTCAATTTCTCCACTGCAGCTGTTCACACCCAGCTGCCTCTGTGTCTAGCTGTTTGTATCTGCACAGTGCTGATGCTGCCACTTTGTGGCCTTGATTAGTTCATTAACCACCCCCTAATTATCATAATTTGCA
The DNA here is from genome assembly GCF_017976425.1 of Toxotes jaculatrix. Lineage (NCBI taxonomy): Eukaryota > Metazoa > Chordata > Actinopteri > Toxotidae > Toxotes > Toxotes jaculatrix. The sequence goes on from NC_054412.1 coordinate 17,084,097, forward strand.
AAAGATGGTTAGAGTTTTGAAACATTTCTACACTTACACTCTGCTGAGATGTTTTATTAGACCTCTTTAGCTTGAAAAGACCAAGGGAGATGTGAGGCAGCGACAGTATGTGTGGTACCAATCTGTCTCTGCATGCACAGGGGAGAGGAGACTCAGGCAAACATCCAAGAGGTGCTGCAGTCATATACTGAGGCCTGCTGTGCTGCATTGGTTTTTTACTAAGCTCCATTTCTTTAAAGTGACCACTTTCCAAAGCATGTCATATGTTTTGAGGCTGATTTTGTGCCTTACAACATCCAACTCTGAAGTTGGCTGCCAAACAGCAACCTTGTTACTGCAAGAAATGACTAAATGAACTAAGCAGAGCATCATCTTTTGGGTTTGATTATGTCACAACATTGACCAGGAATGAATTTCATCGGCCAGCTGTTTCCAAAATGACCCCATGCTCTCAGCTTACTACAGGTCAATAACATAACTACACCATAAAAACAAAGTAGAGTGTCCTCTGTGATACACTATCTGAAGCAAAACTCTGCAACGTTATGCTCATATTATATTCAGAAAGCAATAGTTCAATGGAAGGTAGGATTTCAAAATAAAATCTGGAGTAAATGCAAGTAATACAGCACATTTGTTTGTGATTTGTTGTTGACAGGATAAAACACCTCTTCACCTTCACTCTCCTCCTGACAGCTAGATGAGAAAATCGCTACCACCTTCATGTCAATACGTTAAACATGAAGCTGCAGTTAGCAACTGGTTAGCTTATCTTAGCATAAGGACTGGAAACTTAGAGAAAAAAGTAGCCTGGCTCTGTCCAAAGTCCAATTTGTGGTTTTACGGGAGTTATGACTAATGTGACGATTAGAGGTCAGACTATTTCTTGGCTGAGCAACGGGAACTTTCTGGAGTCTCCATACGATTTTGGATTTTGTCACCTGTGGACTGGGTCTGAAGCTGCTTTCACCTGTTTCTCATCAAACTCTTAGCAAGAAAGTGTATTTCTGGAGCTCCTGTCTGGGTGGAATTGAGCAGGGAATAGGGTTTTTATTATTTCACCATGACAGAGAGCTGTGCACATCTTTTTTCATACAGGTCCCAATCCACAGGGGCCAAATGATATAAGAAAGTTGTGAAATTGAGGTGTGGGGAAGGTCTGTGTATGTGTGAGTGTGTTGTGGGTATATGTAGTTGATCTAATTTGGTTGTCTTCATTGGTGACAGAGAGTGAGAGCAGTGGAGAGACTGACACACTGGATCAGAGAAGTTAGTAAATGTAGAAAAAAATGAAATTAAGCAATTTCTCATTTCATGCGGACTCCTGGAATCTCTGCAAGCAGCTCAGACCGTCCATGGGACACAGTCTGGAAACCATTTGTCTCAGGAAGAGAGATACACTTTGCCCTGAAATCCACTTTTGAAAAATGCATTCAGCCAGGTGCAGCATGACCCAAGTTCACAGAAGAACTCTGGGTTAATAATGTTATGTAATGGCTAATCATGCCGACTCACTGCCTGTGGACCGTATGGGCCATACAACAAATAAATTAACTTATTACAGATTCAATTTTCTCCATTAGATCCAAACAAGTGCAGGAAGTGATACCAATTTCAATAATTGGGAGGTTGAGAAGGACAATAATTGCATATAAGCCAATACATGTTTTAAACCTATACACAAAACATAAATTATAATCTTAATACAGATCCCTGAGACTTTTAATTTTAGTATTTTTTTAATTGTGGGACATTGGGATATTGGGACATTTTAAAGTGAAAAAAATGAATTTGTTAGTGCTCTCTAGTGGACAAACATTTTAAAGTAATGTAATATATGTAATGGTGACACCGTTTCCGAATTACCTCAAATATTTGTGCTGCAATGTCTTGAATGCTGGCTGGACACATACACTTATACTGACTACACACTGGCAATGAGCTAATCCTGCCAATAAATCAACCTGGCTGATTTATCGGCCTTGCTATGTTGTGCATCTCCTTTAGAAGAAGACTCTACCATGCTACTAAAAAGTCAGGACCAAAAAACATGCTGGATGAATGACCTTACTATCAGCTGAGCCCATGCAGGCCCCTGATAACGCTGATGCCCACTTCAAGCAGATCTTTGATGAATTAATAAGGGATAAGCTGCATTTTGGACCTGCGTGTGAGCATGGCTAAATGTCATCTCAAATACCCATCATTAGTTTCCCAGAGGCTTTTTGATTACCTGGATTTCACAAATCAAGACCCTATTCTTTCTGCTTTGTGAATACAAACACAAGTAAATAGCTCAGGAGGCCTTGATTACTAAAGCCAGCACTACATCAAATACTGTGAATATCATGGGAGCTGAGCTAAAAAATTATCCATACATTTCCTCTACATTTTGTAGTCCTGGACTGGCAGGCCATCTAGTACCATTGCCTGCATGCGAGGAGGCGGTATTCTTTCTGCTTGTTATTTTGCATTATGAGAACACAAAAGTGTCCAGATAAAATCTTGCATCGCTCAAACAGGAGCTTTTCAAGAGCACTGAAAAACACCCATATGTCAATGTGACCCACTGGGCATTCTCTGTGCATTCAGCCGCTTCTGAAAAGGAGAGGAAGTTGTACAATTTTCTCATACATAACTGACCCTGTGATCCTTCAACTGCAGCTTCATTGTGAAAATCAACAAAATTGGAGTTCTGAGATTTTTTATAATCACAGAGTAGCAGTGGATCAGCACAACAGCAAAACTGCAGCTTTATTCCTTCCAAAAACAAACCCAAGACTCGCCTCACATAGGACTCAGAATAAATCCTTGTGATATGTGAAATTTGTGCTACACGTTCGCTGAAGAGGCCAAAGCACTGACACACCGTGCACAAATTCCTCTTGTTCCAGTTTTATTTATCCAGCACTGATGGAGGACAATTCTCTTTTTGGTTCTATATGAGTTTCAGTTTTTGGTAGGATTGTGTACTGATATTTGGCTGCTCTTTGGGTTTGGATTCAAGGTAGTCAAAGAGCTGGATTCATTAAAGGGCTATTCCAGTGATTTAATATTGCCCATCCATAAAGCTGAGGGACTTGTGAGAGACAGTTTAAAAAAAAGAATTGAAAGAGCAGAGGCCAAGCTATCCCTTTTGTCCCTAGTATGGGTCAAGACCTCAAAACACTGGAACCTACATTTCCCATAATGAAACCCAAAAGCATCTTTGAATAGAATTATAGAGGTCAGCTATTTCTTAATGGACCTCATTGTGCCTTTCAGAGCTAGAAAAAAAAGTGGAGTGAAAAAGTGAAAATGAGTGGTGTGCCCCTTTAAGTATGGACTCTAACGAGTCTAATACAATGTCTCTCCTCTTTCTTTTTGTAAAAGGATTCAAAATGATGAAAACAGCAGACAATGTTTAGGGGGACATCTGAAAATAGTAGCTACAAGAAATAACCTGGGTTACACTCTCCCCCTCTAAACTGAAGGAGTCTCTGCATGCACATTGGGAACACGCCACCCACCACCACGAGAAAATTCTCAGCCTGTGGGACATGCTGTAATGTCTGTAAAATGGTAATTTCAAGTAAGGGTGGAAACACCTACAATATGTTGACACATCTTTCTACACAACATGGGCTTAAATTCCAGGAACGCCGTGTATTTGACACTATGTAAGCATGCCACTGCTTCCCAACCGCAGCACGTCTGTCACTGAGGGTAAATATCCTATGTTATAATAATATTAGCACTGTGCAGGCAGGGTTAGCAGATTCTTTTCTTAACCTAAATGAAAACCAATGCTGTACGAGTATTCTCTCATTTCATCCATTTTAGATGATAACAGGCAGACTGTTGGTACAGCTAGCTCTCAGACTACAGCCTGTGTTCAGACTCAGAGATAACAAAACATCTGCAATGACGCTGAAAACCTGTGTAGGCCTACTTTCTTTTTTCCACACAGAAAATTGATCAGGAATAGTTAAGGTAATCAATAAGGAATTGGACCAATAAGCAGAGGTGATAATGGCACTGGTGTCAATAAAATCTTATCAATTCCCATCCTTATATCTGATGCACAATTCAGATTTAGTTAGCTGCAACTGAAGGTTGTGCAGGCAGCGACTAAACAGCACTGTCCAAATATCTCAAATGAAAACTGCCCTGTTCTTCTTCCACATATGTAGCTACCTGTAATATCCTCTGTTGCAAAAGACAATATCTTAGCACTGCAGTGAAACTGAGGAAGCCGTGCACTCTGACACCAAGCTGCGAACACTTTTCTGTTACAATTTTGGCTGTCAGACAAGACGGGCTGAGCCTGAAGATGGCAGCTGCAGCAGGAGACAGATGTGTCCCAGGAGAGATGTGAGCAAGATGTGTGACAGCCCGGCCATTATGTCACTGTCTAGGTATGTGTGTGTGTGTGTGTGTGTGTGTGTGTGTGCGTGCGTGCGTGCGGGCGAGTGTGTGCGTGTGACTGCTTGTGTATTAGAAATACAAAGCAAATACATGTGTATTTATACAGAATGTATGTGCAGTCTCTGAATTAGTGCATGTTTACAGCACAGTACATACAATGTGTGCGCACCGTGTGTTTAAGACTGTATGTCTGTTACTTCTCTGCTCTGTTTGTGAATTTGTGTGCACTTTGCATCCCAGGACAACAGAAAACATTAAGAATTAAGCTTAAGTGCCGCATTTCAAGGCGTCACAAGCACATTATGAGCATATTGTCGGCCATATATGATGCCGCAGCGCACACAACACAGAAAACATCTGGGGAATGAATGCATTTTTGATGAAAGCTGCAACCTTCTGATGTGGTACTAAATGTTCATTCACTTCTAATACATTCACAATGTTCGTACAATAGCTCACACTGCATCATAATGCAGGTGTTACTCGTTACTCTGTCTACCTTCATTCATGCAACAAGCAGCAGAGCTTAATCTGCATCTGTATTGTGTCAGTGTGCTGCTGGTGGCCCCGGCTTTACGTCACAACCTGAAACGTTTTTCCATATCATACAGTAATATATCAGGGTCTTGCTGCCAAATGAACTGCTTATATAATAAGATGCAATTACTTTTACTCGGCGGGGGAAAGGATTTATCTTCAGTGATTAATTTATGGTGCACAAAAAGGCTACTTTACACTTAAATAAATCACACATTTTTTTAATACCACCCCCTCGGCTCACTTTTTATAAAGCCTGTGACTGCACAACCTTTAAAGTGACGCAAGTGGCAACATGGTATGTTGGAGCGATTTCAAAACATTATCTCCCTTCACATTTTTAAATATCCATTTTAAAGACCTTCGTTTTGTGCCCATTTGATTTTGATGGCTGCATCACACCCCGCCCCCCATGTACCTTACATGTCTCATCATATTTGTATTCCATACTTTTTATTCTCCTGTCAGCATCTCCACTGTGATTTTTCAAATCTGCCTATGAGCCCTGTCACTCCTCATCTGTCCTGTTACCGTTTACCACTAAACTTGTAGCACAGTAAACAAAGAATGGAATGAAAACTATCTTTAAATGAAAGATAAGTGAACAAAACCTCTCCGCTCAGCAATCACTCGACTGATCCTCAGCAGCTAACAAATGCGATAATTATGAAATTCCTTCTACATTCTCCAGCTAACACCAGATAAACACAGGGGGAAAGTGCACCAGCAGTAGACAGGGAAAAGAGGGATAACGCTCTTTAAAAAAAAGGATAAATGCAAGGAAAGTGATATGGAAGTAATCAGGGTGTGATTTGAGATGGATGCAGAGGCATGACACTCTTGTTCGCACAAAACACTGAACACACTCTGCCCCCACCCTCGTCAGCTCTTAATTTTATGCATAGCAATGTTTTGCACCAGTTACTCACATTTACAGAAGAAAAAAACAAGACAGCTGGTGCATAATCAACAAATGTCAGTGCTTTCTTTTAGCTGGAGATGTAAGAGGGAGCAGGTCTGGGTCAATCTGCAGTGCAATGCAGAGCAGAGCACCATGCTGACTCTAAACCTGAGTCATAGCCCTTTGTCTCCTAGTCCATTGGGACCATGTCACAGCCAAAGAGACAAAAAAAACCAAAAAAATTAGAAAACAGGTACAGAGGAATGCAAAGATATATTGTCAGATGAGTAATTTTACAGTCCTGTAACAATCAGAAGACCTGCCCCTGAGCCAGGCGGTAGGCTATTACATAACACTGCCCCTTTACCATCATTTGCCAACAGGGAGTGACCTTGAGAGGCAGGCGGCAGAGCCCCGGCCGGGAAAGGCACCCTCAGATGGGAACATGACAGTTTAAGGGTTTGATTGTGGCAAATCTGGTAGATTTCTGTGTAATCCTGCTGTCCTTATATTGTCTGGAAATGTGTGTGTGAGTGTGCCTGCATGCAGGAGGGGAGGCACGGTGGGGCTGGTGGATGAGACGTGGTCATGCCTGCGTAGATTTACAAAAAGCAGCTTCCCAATGAGGATGATGTGGGTTAAGGAGACACACCACACCCCCAACCTTCCTCCCGCACGCACACACACATACACACGCTTGCAACATCAGCACCAGTACCAAACTACAACAGGGCGCATCACACCATGTTGTGCCAAGCCATCCCATGCAAAGACGCAATTCAAACAGCCTGCATTGATCAGGAAGACTGCACGAATCAGCCGTCACTGATGCTGATTTGTCTCCGTGTCTTCACTTTGTTGATGAATAGGAGCCTGATGAGAGAGAGTGTGTGTGTGTGTGTGTGTGTGTGTGTGTGTGTGTGCGTGTGTGTGTAGGCAGTGAGAGTAAGCCCAAACAGGACAAACCACGATCATCTAATGTTGATAAGTCGCGTGTTTGCGTGCATAACGTGCAAATGGCACCAGCAATGTATAAAACAGCTGCGGAGCCTTTATAAACACATGCTGCAGTATGTGTCTTTCTTGTAATTTGCCTCTCGTTAATATGCACTTTATAAATACATAAATTAGTCTTATGAAACCAAAAGGATGACGCACCGGGTTGCACCATGCTAATATACACTAAAAAAAAACTGAGAGGTCAGTGAAGGATAAATTAGATTATTTTCCCCAGGCATCATTCAACATATCCAGAGCATCCTTCCTACCTTGCGAGAGTGCGGAGTCAACGGGAGAAGTCCGGTCTGATGCCTGGAGTGGTCAGAAAAACCTGCGAAGACGGAAAAAATAAGCGATTCGGACGTCTAAAAAATGCTCCTCTGTCGAGCCACTAGTACCTTAAGATGTCTCCTGTGTGTTCTACTTGGTTCTGGGGTGATTTTATTTTTGCTTAATTTTTGTGCGGGAGAAAAAGTCAGCCTCGACTGAAAGTAAGCGGTGCAGGTCCGTAGGATGATGCTGCTAAACACACACTGCTGCAAGCGAACTGAGAGGAGGAGACAGATACTGAGAGAGGGAGAGTGGGGGAGAGAGGGAGCAGTGTCTCTCTGTCTCTCTCTCTATCGCTCACCGTACGGTTGTGCATTATGGGATGATGCCGCCATGAATAAAGAGAAATAAAAGAGATGATAAACACAAACATATTTTACATTAAAGTTAACCTATTCTTTTCGGTGCCTTCTTGCGCTATAAACAGGACACATTATAGCTTTAATCTGCTAAAGATGAGAAGCTTTATTTAAGTTAGCTAAACGGCTAACACTTAGGAAAACCAAAGACTGTATAAGACAAACACATCTGCTCCGTTTAACAGCCGCAATAATTTCGCGCCACATAAAACAGGAAAACTACAGTAACATTAGCTAACCAACTAAGTTAACCCAAGTTACCTGGCTCAGTGTGTCAGGTTTAATGGTTCATTTATTTATAAGGTGAGTAACTTGGGGATAACTAACAATAGCTGGATAAAGAAGTAAAAGATGCCTCGAGTTTAAAATGTCAGATAATGTCGGTCATTAGCCAGAAGGAGGATTTAGCTAATGGACAGTTTCCTTACCTCAATATTTCAGTAAGCTAGCTGATGTTGTAAGATTTGTAAGCATATAATGATAAAGTAATTATATTTAACATACGGTAAATGGCGTCAGACTTGTTTGAGTTATAAATAATGGGTTGTTAAAGAAAAATAAAACAGCAGTTGAAGTTGTTCCTGTCTGAAAACGGAGGTCATTCATTTATGTTTATCCACTTGTACTCTTGCTCTAGCTAGCTAACAAGCTAGAGCTTAGCTTAGCTTAGCTGTCAAAGACTGTCAAGTATCAGTAAAAGCTAAAGAGTTAGCTGCCAGCTAACTTCAAAATATTTATCTTACAAACCGTATAGCTAAAGGGGGCAAAGTCATAGTAACATGGGTGACACAAATCAGTCGACACAGGAATTGAAATTCTACTAAAAGACGCCAAGGTGAATTGGTAATAGAAATCCTGGTATTTCAAATTTAAAGTCAGTCTCCTGCCAAGCATAGACATGGCAGTGGCACCATCATTTTATTAGGCATATTCATTTTGTTATGATGCACTGTAGAGTACTTCACATTTCAAAAACAGTCCTCCAAAGTACATGCAGTAAATAAAAATAGTCTTTTGTGTTTGAACACTTATGAACATGCCTGCATGTGACAGGGTGGTCTGCCAGGTAAATTAACTTTTGGTTAATTTGCATGAGTATGAGAAGCATGAGGGTAAGTCAGGCCTTTTCCACAGATGTTATTTTGACATAGGAAAAGCACAGGGGGAAATCATCAAATTAATGATGGCTGAATTCCTTTGGTTTCAGATACTGTGCATGCTGGCTCAGTGTCACACTGTCCTGGCTTACAGTTACATTTAATATAAAACAGAACCATTGTTAATGTTATTTATAACACTGATGCTTTTCCCACTATGTCAAGTCAAAATGTTTGCTGTGAATAAGTCCTATTGTTTACATGGTAACAAAGCTAGCATTGTCAGAAACTGATGCACAACAGTTCCTGATGGGGAGTGCTAAAACAGGGAAGCAGCAGGACAGTGCTTTAGAGCAGTTTCTGTATTCTGTAGAGTGAATCAGCATCATGCTGTGTAACAAGCTGTTCTGCTATAGGAAATCCTCACTGAATATTATGCTGTTATTACCTTTACTTCAAAGGTTCGCTGTCAGACTACTTCCATGTGTGTTTGAGCTGCAGATTTGGTATGAGGTGTGTTGACCGTAACTTTTATACGACAAAAGATATGAGCTACTATGGTAATGCAGGATTCAGTCAGTCAATCATCCAGTCTGAAAAATCTTCTAATGTGGAGTAGGGTTTCTAGAAATACTGTATTTATATTTTTGACATGTATATTTTTGACATGATTGCTGTCATTTGCCAGAGTAACATTTATTGATCTGAACAGTGTGGCTTTCTGATGCTGTGTTCACACTCAAGCTGTTTCTATTTTCGGTTTAGTAGATAGAAGAAAATGGATGAAATCACACACGAAGACATCCGTCTACAAACAGAGAGAGAGCTTACTTCACCACTCTCCCCAAAACGGCCGAGGGCGGATTGTACAGTGACAAACAGCCACAGTGAGAAAAGGAGGTTTGACTTTCCTGAGCTTTTGACATTTCAGAAAACCACTAGCTCCCCATCATCAAAAAACACCCCGCAGAAGAACGTGGTACCACTACGCACAGCAGAATGTGGGGATATGCAAGATGAAAAACCTCATGAACAACCACAGGACACTAAATTAATTGTCACTCTTATTACTAAGGTGACTGCTTCACACACTGACAGTGCACACACAGGATTGTCTAAAGTCTGTTTTATCACTCCTGGGGGACACCTGCTACATCTGGGGAAAGATGAGCAGCCTCCACTTACTGAAACTGACAAGCTCAGCTCATACCCGCTAGATGATGCAGGTGGGGCATTAGCAGAGTCTCGCGCTTTAAAAGACGCCAGCGCTGACACGTCCAGTCATCCTGATTGCAAGCGGCTGGGGAAATCACTTGAAGACGAGCCCCCTGGTGGATGCTGCCCTCCTGCTGGAAATGGCGAAGATGGGAGACAGGTGCAAAGTAATGTCAGTCAAATCCAAGCATTCAAGCACCTGAGTTCAAGTGATACTGAGGTCAGATGTCAGCCTGATTGCGCTTATGAAGATGCCCAGCATGACGCAGGTCTCTGTAATATGTGGAGCCAATCTGCTGCAGTTAAAGCGAGTAATCAGAAGAAGAACAAGCTTGGATTTAGTGAGAATATCCTTTTCAGCAAGGAAGGGAGTAACAGTCACATATCTCCCAATGATTATGCAGACTCTAAATCATTTTACTCAAACCCTGATGCGGACCCATCTGGGAACATGGCAGAAGGTGTAAAAACTGAGGAAAAAATATCAGAATTGCAGATTTGTGAGAGTGAAAGTGTTGCAGTCTTTGATGGAGTATCAAAAGGCCATGTTAATGAGAAGTGCATGAGCAAAAACTCGATCCTCTCTGTTGCTGAATGTGCTGAGGGATCATCTGAGGGATCTTATGATGTAGTATTAGCCAGAAATATTGCAGCCGTGAGTGTGAGCATGGAAGTCGATGGCTTCTGTGGGTCAAAAGGAGAGCATGCTGCTGGCAAGATGATAGCCAAAGCTTGGAGTGAGACGGCTGATCACACAACAGAGACTCCAATGCCTGCGAGAATCAGTCAAGAGCCAGCTGAAGGAGATAATGATCCAGGCCCTTTCAGTGTAATTGACCCTGCAATCTGGAGTGAAACTGACAGGGAGAGTGAGGAGAAACACTGTAACTCAGAGAGTACTGCAGGTGTAGAATTATCTGCATCAGTAAAAGTTCTCGAGACGAAAACGTCTCTTCCACTGTCTTCTGACGTCAGTCCACCGCATGAGGTTTCAGCTCCCGGCCAGATCAGGCAGTTTGATCACCAAAGCACAACACGGCAGAGCAAAGATGAAAAAGAGGATTTATGTCAGTCATACACAGAACCACAGGCATGTTCATCAGCCCCCATCAACGAAACATGCAACATGACTGATAACGAAAGCAGCTGTCATTGGAAATCCAGTCCCAGCAGCAGGCCGCACAGGTCCACAGAGCTCCCTCCTACTGGGGATGGAAGACAGGGAAGTCAGAGCCCAGTGAGACATCAGCTGAAAGAGCAGGATCAGTCCAGCTGTTTTCCTGTCAGTCTTGACCACCTGGAGACACAAGAGGCTCAAAATTCACAGGCTGAGGCATCAAGTTTTGATGAACATTGGAACTTGGAGAAAGAAATGGAGTCAGAGGAGGAGACACTGCAACAAAATGAAAAACACAAACAAAACACAAACAAAATTTCAGCTGGGGGTTGCATCAGTGACTGGAGAGGGGAAGAAATTAGTGAATGTGACAGGTTAACGCTCCTCGAAGTGGACGAGACAACTGAAGGAAAGCAAAGAAAAGAAGTGACATATACTGGAGAAGATATTAAAACTGATGGGCAAGAAAATCCAGAGGTGTTGGTGAAAACAGAGCAACAACATGAACACAAAACAGACGTGCCTGAAGTGCCACATGTTGACTGTATGAGTGAATGGACTGAGGGCGACATGAGTAAAAGTGACAACATATTAAGCCAAGTCAGTCAACACGAACAAGGGAATAAGTTCAGTTGTTTCCCTGATTACCGAAACGGAGCCGAGACATTTATGGTTGACAGTAAAGATGAGTTTTTAGTCTTCGCTTTTCCTCCAACAAGTGATGCAGTTGTGCCATGCAAGCACGATTTAAACCATTCACAAAATGCTATCAACAACCCCACAGCCCTAAACTGTAATGACAGATTTTCCCCAGTGCCATCTGCCTTCACTTTCTGTGACCGAGTGCCGGGAGGTTTTGACACTTTCGAAAAGATCCAGCTCTCACCAGATGATGACGATGATGATGCTGCCGGCCTGGGCAACAGCCCTCTCCTCACCAGCTTGCCCGGGCAGCTGTTGAAAACATCAGAGGGACAACTTTCCCACTTCATGCCAGGAACAGAGAGTGACAAGCACCAGGAGATACCAGGAGAGGAGGAAGATTGGAAGGAGGAGGTGGGAAGATTTGAGTGTCACATTGAGAACGTGGCAAATGAAATCCTGAGCAGTGTTTCCACAAGTAATGAACTTCCAATCTTTGTATCAGAAGCAGATATGTTTGCTCTCAGGTGGCCAGATCAGCAGCCTAACAGTGAATCAGCCTGTGGTTCCTGTGAGCACATCCAGGCTGAATTAAACGCTCAGTCCTCCACTATTTCCACCGAGACTGACAGTCCATCTGATATGAACAGCTACCCTGAGTTTGAGATGAAAAAACAATTCAACATGGTCTTGAAGGAGCTGAACTTGTATTTTGACATCAGTATAAATGAGTTTGCAGGTGACAGCAGAGCATCGTCACCAGAGCAGTGTAGAGACACAGCTGAAGCCTTGGAGGGCGACGCCTCAAACTGCAAAGAGCATCTCAGCAGCCCAGAACTGGGACACCACAGAGACACATTGTCAGGTAATGACAGATGATACGCTTCAGACTGTTCTATCACCATCCATACAACAATCACAGTGAATAAAACAGTAATATAAATATATACAAAATATTCAAGTGCATTTGTAAAATATAAGTTGTCTTTGTGTGCTTGTATAATATGGAATATTAAACAGAAATATAATGGCAATAACCAAGAAAAAAAAACAACCAAGCTGTCAGTTGTTTTTTTTAGTAACTATCTTTACTGACACCATGATTATATTCAAATAATAATGCCAGAGAAATATCTTGTCTATATTTGTGTTATTTAAACGATGCTGATGAAGACCCCAGAATGGAAATATGTGGACATCCAGTGGTTTCATGTACCACTGGCAGCTGTGACGGCGAGCAAGAGGTGCCCCGTGGCAACCACGTGTGCCAGGAAACATCCGTGTACACCGCAGAGAAACACAGAGGTTCAGAGAGTTCACTCTTCTGAATAGTTGTTCCAACAATAAAAGGAAAAAAAAAACTTTTATATCTTCAGGAACAAAATATCAACAAACTCTCAGTAATCAGTGTTGGTAACAGGGGTGAAACTAAATTTAGAGTGAAATAATAGTTTGCTTGGCCAGAAAACTTCTTCACAGGCTAAAAGTTTGAACAATTAAATGACAAGTCTGAAAAACATGAAATCAAAATTGTTTAATCAGAGCTAACTGTTCTTTTATTCGACTGTTTTCAGCCTTTTATGGTTAACTCTGTTTTTCCAGAATGTTGAGCGATAGACTTTAAAAGGTCAGCAAGGTTAATTCAGTGAGGAAATACAATTACTTTTATTGATTTGTCTTTTTAAATTGACACAGCTTCGTCTCATGAATGTTCAAATATTCATTTCCTTTCTCAATAAACAGCAGTGGAATGATAACACGGCCATGAATGCAAAAACATTGTTTAAGGGTAAACAGAGCAACAAATAAGACAGAATTAGCCTGTCCTCTCCGGCCGTCTCTGACTGTCAATATGTTCGTTTCAGAGCCCTGGGAGATGGAGCAGAGAAGGAAAATGTGGTCTCCGTCCTTCGTGTGTCCACCATTCTTGGAACAACTGACCCTCAGTGAGTTTCATGTTGTAATGGTGGATGAAAGGCTGAAAAGCCCCTATGAATTTTGTTCATAAAATGGTGTTATTTGTGTCAAAATTAAAAAAGAAAGGACACTCCAGGACCATTTGAGAAGTTTTTAACACCTTTATATACTGGAATGACTTTTTGGCAGTGGTATAGGTCAGTCATTTAGACTGTATAGTGACATTAAAACTCTCTAAAAGAAAACAGAAACAATATGATCACGGAAATAGAAGTGTAGAACATAATCCTGCTTCATCCAGTCTCACTCTTTCCTTCCTCCTCCTTATTCTGCTGGTCTCCACTGCATCACGAGCCCAAGTGTGTCTGCTGGGAGTAAAGTGGGCTGAATATTTAAGAGGAGAGTCAGCCTAACAACCTACCTGGAGATGCAGTGTGTTCACTTGCTAGTTTGAGGGGGGGAAAAAAAAGTCTAATAGCCTGGCTGCTCTCCCTGCACAGTGAGAAGCATTATGGTAATCTTGAAAAAGTATCAGGAAGAGTAGTATGTCCATGAGTACAGAATGAAGTGTTTTTGTGTGCAGGACCACCAGAGCATCCCAGGAGACTGGAGCCTCTGAGAACATGCACACGGCCCATCCGGGTTGGACTTTCAAAGAGAGCCAAGCCCAAACACCTACACCGTCCCCACCCCTACAAATGACTGAACTTCAGAAATGGAATGGACGTGATGTGTGCACGAATGTGAATGAAGCTCTTAAAAGCCTCTTTTGTTGCCAAGTTCAACAGCTTACATGTTATTTTCTGATTTACAGTACACTGTTCATGGTTTTCATCTACCTCTACTCTGGTTCCTGTACATTTCAACTGCAGCTTTATTCAAGGAAGGTTGACTCCACAGAACATCCTGTATCACGCGTACACATTTACATTCTCCTTCCATTATAATCCAAGTTTGCTGCTGTTTTCCCACTGTCACTGTCACTGCCCACTGACTAGCAGATCAGCTGCAGTAGTTGGAGAGTAAGTACCTTGTCCACAGACACCTTGACAGTATTTGTTGATCCCCTCCATATTTCTCCAGATGTATAATATGCTGGTTTGAAATATTTTCCTCAATATTTATTTATTTATTAGCTTGTGTCCATGCCTGGAATATTCTCAATACAGTAATATTTTATTTACGTACTATTACATTTCTATGTTTATATGAACTTCTATCTGCATATTTCACACTGTATAAAATATTTTCAGGTTTGTTGCATATAATTGATCCTTGTGCGTTTTATTGTAGGTGTATTGATACAATATGCTACTTGTTCCTGTGATGTGTGGGCGTATTCAGTCATGGTAAATGAGCTGTGTATGTTTTATTACTGTACCATTAAATGTATTTGCATGTACTGGATGCAGCATATCCTTCAGCAGTTCTGTGGGAGGTTAGCTGGAGTTGAATTTCAAAATGGCCTGTTGGCCCTGACAATTAAATTAATTAATTAATTGCATAAAAAATGTGTTTTTCATCCATAAACTACACATGACTGTACCCTTTTACCTACCTACCTCTTTTCAATGAACTGGGCAGCTAAAGGCCCATTTAGTTATTACGACAGACAACATGTTACAATTTCAGTAGCGTCCTGCTACTACTGACGCACAACATCACTATAAGTACACATGAACATAGTCTAAATTCATTTCTCCATATCTTTAGACTCTCTGATAAGACTGAAGTGGTTCCTGAAAAGCTGACTGTCATAGAAACACAGTATTCCTCACTATAAAGCTAAGCTGGTTTCAAGATACATCAGGTAGAGGGATACTGAATAGATGGAGTCAGGAAGAGTTGAATCGACTGTAGACCCTGTTACTGATACACAGTGGCATCAAGAGTGCTATTTGAGGTTTTTTTTTTTACCTGCCATTCACAGCTCCTTCTTTTTATTCTTAAGTCAGGCTACATTTTCTTGAACATGGAGGGCAGGTTGAAGACAGATGCAGTAAGTAAGTAAGGAAAACAGTGACAACTTCACTGTTTTTCAGTGCTGATGCTAAATGGGTACTACTTAATGCAGCACTGTTCCAACTTGGTCAAACAGAATGAGGGACAATTTGCTTTAGTCTTCAGATGCCAGTGTCCTGCTTACTAAACCTGCCTACTGTACTGTTTTGTGATTTTAATTTTGTTCTTTGCCTCCTTTGTAAAGTAGAAATTACGTGTCACATCTTGATCTGACTTCGTTTTTGACTTTTCTCTTGAAACTAGTTTTAATAATTGTTTTGCTTTGTGTTAGCAGGAGTCCCCCATGAGTGTATTTCATCAAAGCAGTTTGACTAATGTTGTATTCACTGATGTTTTCGAGGATTTTGGAACACGATTCTGTTCATGTCCTAATCACACCTTTGAATCGTAGGATTTTTTTTTTTTTTTTAAATAAATATAAGGGTTTTTGGGAAGCTTTTTGTTTCAATGAGCAGGGTGCCTCAGCTGGCAGACAGGCAAGCCAAAAATAATTGGATTCAGGCGCTACACATTCAATCTGCCTTTTTAATCAGGCACAGTCTGTGAAGGCTGGGGGTGTTGAATTAGATTTTTTTTCGGTAGATAATGACTTTGTCAGTGCTAGTTGTGTCTGAAATGTATTTGCCCAGTTTGTTTGCTGATTTGTTGCAGGGCTTAATCTTCACATGGATATGGATATTTTTCCCCTTTTAGTTGAAAACTTATTCCACTCAGTCATTGGTAATAACAGTTTTTTATTCCCCACAAACTGCCAACCTCTTAATACATTATTCATATATCAATTTCCTTTATTCTAACAACTTTATATTCCATTTTTTTGTCTGTAATAAGGTCAAATTTCCATTTCCAGTCGCTAAAACAGTATTTCATCTGTTGTTATTTCTTACTGACTACACACAAGCCTGTAATCCTCTGCCTTTAGTGACACTTCACTTGAAGTGCAGTGGAGTGTGCTACCTATGCACTACTCTTACATAATTGTCACATTTCAAAATTAAAGCATGATTGCCACATGCACTGTCATCAGAGTGGGAAATTAATTCCAGACAGTTTTAGAGTTAATGAACCAGACTTTTATTATCAAGAAGTCTGCTCTGTTCCAAAAATGTACTTTGGCCTAAATACACCAGGTAAATCTGAAAGTAGACGTTTGTGGATTTGGACACGAACGTGCTGCTGCAGCTTTCAGATGAAAATCTTGTCTATTATAAATTTTGTTTTTTATATCATATGCTCATAACATTTTTATGCTGCTTTACACTGTCTAATGAGCAATGCTTCAGATGCTTTTACCTTCTACTTCACATTGTTGCCCTGAGGCAGCAGAAATGACCATCACATCCTCCCATTTATACATATTTTAAGTTTTACACATTGTAATCTCTCATGACAAAGTTATGTTAAAGTGATCTTATTTTTTTCCTTATTATACTCATACTTAGACCAAGTAGCTCTACTCTGCTTTCAAGAACAATGTTGTCTTGTGCTTGAATATAATCAACAGGCAGTCAGCATCAAGATGCTGACTGCCTGGGACATGGAGCTTTAGCCTCATGATATAAAAGTGCCCGCACTAAGTGTTTTGATGGTAAATTTGCCGCTGTTATCACTGTAAGTGATGGAAGGAATAACATGTCTTGCAGGAACAGAAAGCTTGACTGCCATGGCAACAGTAACTATGGGGGGGCGGGGTTTATCAAACTATCAGTTGATGGTTTTAAGACATCTTTGATTGTCCATCTGTTACCTCAACATTGCTCCATGTTCCACCCTGGTCAGTGTTTTTGCTTTTTACTAATACTCACTGGCAGCGATGGACAAAAGTTAATGTCCTGGTCTAAAGACTTGAAAGGACCCTCATTGAGAGGTTAGAGGTTGATCAATTTTTCTGATCGACACATTATCAGAAGACACCAATTTTCAAAAAGGAGGTATTTTTTAACCCAAGAAACACTCCCTTTTTATGTTAGATGTTATATTGGGTTTCTTTAAACTTTCGTCTCTCTGTAACATGAAAGAGACATTACCACTTTAGAAACAGACTTCAAAGACTCCAGCGGAGCCAGAAGTTATCTCCTTTTTCTTTTTAAGATCTTACAAAATTACTCCTCCCCCTTCTCACAAAAGCTTCACCGTATAATTCACTTACCACAAATTATGAGCTCGAAGCACAACCCAGGGATCCAAAATATAAAACAATACTACAAATGAAACCTGGCAGTGATTTACATTCCTGTGTTTTTCATTTCCTCCCCACCACCAAAATTAAAGGGATTAGGCATGCACACATTTGTTTATTTTCATTAGCGAATGAAAGACAGGCATTATCCCAGCATGAGAGTCCAAGTAACATTATTATGCTCATGGAGAGACCTTGAAGATGGAGAACACACACACACTTCCTCCTCCCTTTATGCCCATTGAATCATTTGCATGGCCCTTCTGTGTAGAAAGAACGACCAAGGCCTATACTTAGAAACCTTGGAAAGCTAGAGGATAATTAATGGCCATCAGCCGATATGTCTTCAATATTTCAAGGTCCAACAAGAGCAGTTATTACATGGCCTTGAATTTCTGATGTCTTTTAGATGGAGAATACAGAGAAAAGGTGAAACGATATGGTGATTAACAAGGAAAAAATGTCAATCAAACATGAAAATAACTGCTTGTTTTTTTCCTGTGGAAGGAGAACGGTACGGCTTTATCTTCACCGTCATGTTGTGAACACACTGGGGCCTTAAGAAATCTGTCTGTATCAAAAGGTTGTTTACATTGACAGTGTTTCAGTGCAGCAGCGGATGCATCTCTGCGTTATTATCAGAGGAGGAGCTGTGATATCAAACTGTCTGCAGCAGATTACGTCGTCTTTCCAAAGCAAACAAGCAGGGCTTAAGCTAAGAGTTTGCTTTTCGCACACATTACAGCACTGTACATATAGTCACTCACACACTCACACAGACTAAGCCTGCATGTATTTGCTGCCTTTTTTCAGATCAATAGCAATCACTGGGCCACAGTAGCAGAATCAGATGATCGACTAGGAGACTAAAAATACACTGGAATATCCATTGCCTCTGCGCGCTACTGAGTTTGATGCTGGACTGTAATGCTACCAATGTGACCACAACCACACACTTTTGATTCAACAAATGTCATTTAATGGATACTTTTTGTCATAAGTGCATGATACACTTCATTTTTAATCTGATGGGATATCACTGAAAAGCATCTCTGACAGAGAGCCTGAAGTGGGCCAGGACAGAAATAGTGTTCTGTGGGGAGGGAGGGGTGTTCAGATTTTAAAGTTGTTGAATCACACTTGATTCATCTCACCCAAGCCTCAAAAGTGGACCATTTGTGAACACTTGAAATACACCCAACTACTGCTTCACTCCGGTGTGCCTGCACAGTAATCTGTAAGGGTAGCAGGCCAAGAGGAAGGACAATAAGAGGATTTCACAGTCGAGTGTTATGACACAACTTTGCGTTATTGTTTTGCCTGCTCCTGAAAAGCTCTAATTAAATTGGCGTTGACTGGACAGGAGACCTGTTAGAGCGCGACAAACAGCGGTGCTGGTTGAATAAACAGGAGCCTCGCTGACTCATGACAGAGTCTAGATCAATGAGAGAGAGTCTAAAGAGGTGGGGGAGGTGGTGACTAGAACAGCTGTCCTGAGGTTTTATTAAAGGTCTGCACACAGAACGGTGGAGAACACTGCTCTATGGATGGGTTTGATCAAATCAAACATGCCGTTGCAGACAAATTTGTTTACACATACACACTACACCAGGGGTGTCAAACCTGTCCACAAAGGGCCGGTGTGGCTGCAGGTTTTTGTTCCAACCAATGAAGAGCACACAGTTTGACCAATCAACTGTCTGAAGACTGAGATCAGTTGATTAAATGAGTCAAGTCTGGTGTGCTGCTGCTTGGTTGGAACAAAAACCTGCAGCCACACCGGCCCTTTGTGGACAGGTTTGACACCCCTGCACTACACTATATGCTGCCTGAAGAGTCCCAAAGAGTTTAGTGTGACCTTTGACCTCGTAGTGAGCTATGGCAGATTTTTGATCAACGCTGTGTCTGTAATCACTCCTGTGTTTGCTCACTCTTTACTTCCTGTATAAAAACACTGAGTAGTTTAGCCCACAGTCAGCAGTAAACTGATATTCTGGGCACTTGTTAATCATCATCAGTGTGCATCATCACTCACAGATGCTAATGGAAACTTTTGTACCCTGAAAATATGATGCAGTGCATTGTGGGATTGTCAGCAGAAAGTCCATGTCACAGTAAAAACAAAATGACAATACAAAAACAACAACTAGTTTTAGCCGAGAGGCTGCATCTGCAGGAAGTTCAAGAGTCCTGCAAAAGTTAATTTTCATCTTAACACACCTGCCAAACCTGCCTTTGTGCAGCTCCTACTGTGTGCTGCTTCTTTTAGCAACTAACTGCCTGAGAGGTTTAAATGTCAAAGGTCATGAGTAGTGTTGAGATTTTCTTCCGTACAGCTATAAAGTAACAGCTATAACTTCTATTAAGTCATATACTATACTTCAGAGGTGGATGTGGATGGATGGAGTTAAATTATGACTATTTCTCCCAGTCACATTGGTTTGGCTTTGAACAGACAGAACAGTCTCCACCATGCAATAAATCATCATTAGGGTCCATAGCATTAAGTGCTGTTGTGGGCATCAGTAGAATCTGCTGGCAAACAATGAGGCGGATGGTTATTTTAGTGAGGCGAAGTCCAGATGAGTGTGTGTGGAGCCTGAATCAGGGCCAGGGCCTATCAGCTAAAAGAATGTAGGTGGGCCATTTAGTAATGGCCTGAATTAACTAGTGCCAAAATTTCTCATAATTCCATTATGGTACTTCATTATGTACATGCTCCAGTACCATTTTAATCCACCCACACTGCGAACACTGGCCTTTTGTATCCCAGCTGTCTACAGAGTTCAGGCTTGAAGCTAAATGATTTACATTCCCCTTCAGATATGCAGAATGTAAAAATAATCACGTTGTTTTACATCAGAATTTGTGAAGATTCGAGAAGGAATTCGTGACATTGATTGGCACATGAGGTCTGCAAACTCACTACAGATTTTATAACACATTCACATTGGTCTGATTAAACAAAAAGATATTCAAAGTGTGTTTTAGTGCTGAAGCGCAGTCACTGAGCTGACATGAAAATGAGGGGCTGTCATAAATTTGCTGAACCCAGTGACTAATCGCTGTCTGCCTCTCAGCTAACCCCACAGGCATGATGGGAGAGGGCATTAATCTGCAGAGGACTAGCTGGGGAGTTTGTTCCCTCCTCTTAGATGACTGCAGTTTGTGCCATTAATCTGTTTAAAAACAGCAACGACTTTAATGAGCTGCTAATATTAAATGATATTAAAAGAGAAGTCACTTAGAAGGATAACAGTCAGGGCACATGCTGGAGAGTCGGCCTGTTTTAGAACAGCTCCTGTGCCCTGACTGCTGTAAAAAGTTCATGTTTAAAATGGGATGAGCTGTGCTTCTTCTTAGGAAACTGATAAAACTGAAACGTTCAGGGCGACTCTGAATGGTTTGAACAGAAAATTGATGCTTTTTCGAAGCAGAAATGTCAGCTTTCTGACTCTCATCCATTGTAGCTATAAACATTTTCACAACAGCATTATCGAATATTTCATGGCTGCCATTTTACTGTACCAGTCAAATGACTGGTACAGTGACACATCTGTTTATCCTTGTTATGTGACTTGGTCCACCAGTGAGGAAATAACTACAGAGCAGAGGCTTAGGGGAGCAAGCAAAGACTGGAGATGTGGTATTATCTTTCAACATTGAATCACGATTTACGATTTTTCTCCTCAGACCCTGTGAACCATTGTTGTTCCAAATGGATAACTCTTTGAAATGGTTTGCCACTGTCAGCATAAGTATGCCAGGCACGCTCCTCATCTCTGCTGAATGATATCAGGACTTTTTGTTTGTGACCAAAACAGCACTTAACTCTGCTGTGGCCTCTACGACTGAGGACATTATCGTATTTAGCATGAATTCAAAGTCAAATGCACTTTTTGTGGACATTAGGTCATCGCAGCGATAAAACGGTAAAAGGTTTCAGCAGGAAACAAAGAAAATAACAGAAACAGTAGCCAGTTGTTATGTTAAGTCAGTCTGGTGCAGATGGATCTGCAGCACATGCAAGAGACAAGCAATTAACTCCAGGGAGCAGAGAAGGCAACTACAACACTGATAAACCTTTTACAGATAGTCAGCCAAATGTTCCCACCACTGTGGGTGAACTGAAGAACAGGCAGAGAACAGAGTGAAGAACCAGCACTTAAGTGCAGCAGTTTGGAGGCTGGTTGATGATGTGATGATTTACAGGTGTGCAGGTGAGTTGGTGGGAAGAGAATCAAGGTCACCACGCTCAGGCTGAAACACACACACACACGCACGCACGCACACAAAGCACACAAACCGTTTGAGAGGACAAAACAGGATGAGGGAGACTAATCCCAACACCAGCATTTATGGAACACTAACAAAATTTAAGATTGGGGGATTTTTAGCCATGTCCATGACTGGGCTCTAGCAGTGCTAATATCGATTCGTTTTTCTACAGTTTTTCACTGGATTGCAATAAAATTTGGTAAAATACTCATGGTTCAAGTAAATCTTAATGTTTTGATCTAGTGCCACGAGATTGACATTTTTGGATTTCATTGAATTAATGATATTAATTAATAATATTTGATAGATTTGTTTTGCGTTTCCCTTGGAATGAATTGTAATAAGTTTGATCCCTTCACTTTTCCTGTAGCACCATCATCGGGTTGAGCATTACTTTGGTTTATGACCAAATACCTGTGGGACTGATGATATTCCCATCAGCCTCAGCTGTACTTTGTGGCTAGAGCTAATGAGCACATGTTAAATGCTCTAAATCAGATGAGTCACATCAAAGAAGTAACCTCCTCTGGTTTTCAGCATCACTGCTGATCCAAAGGTGCTGAGGTGGCACAATTAAGAAACATGTGCAAAGCAGGGCAGCAGTATTGATCTTGATCAATGATGTTTGATTTGTTCAGAGCCATGCTATACAGTATCTGTTGCTCTGTTCTAATTTCTCTGGCTGGGGGTCTTGGAGTCAGCGTTCCCTGTGGTACTTAATTAGGTGTATTTATTTCAGCTGTGGGAGAGAGGGGGGAGAGCAGGGGGAAGGAATGGGGAGAGGGTGTTGTCAGTGAAATTGTTTATAGCGCATTGACCCTACCGACTAATTCTCATTCCACACAAGCCCCCCTAATTCACCGCGTGACGTCTATTATCTCATTGATCTCCAGGGTGCTGTTCCACAACAGCCATGACGAAACGGCTCTGGACACTGCTGCAGTTGTTGCTGCTGCTGCCTGCTTTTTTTTTTTATCCACGTGATAACACATAGAAATGATGGATATATACATTTTGCAGTGTGTCCCATACACTGTTAGGTGATTGGTGGTGGCAAGCACAGACTAGATAGATGAGATAGTGCAGAGAAATGAAAATGACTGATTGCTAGTAAGAATAGGAATGTGGCTGCTGTGTTGTTGCCATGAACCACTTTTTGGAGACGTTGACATCCACAAAGAACGTTTCCCTATGCTCCACCACAGCTGGACATGGAAGTGTGTAAATGTAGGAGGGGACTATGATGGAAAGATAAACGTGCAAGGTTTTAAACTTGGCTCCTTCTACCTTAGGTCAGGAACATATCGATCCCTCTTCATAGAGTGGGTTATTCAAAATTTGCACTTCACCATTTATGACGGAATCTTTATCTCTGGCTGCTGCACAAACTGATGTGGCCTTTTATTTTAGGGACAGACTCTTTAACCATTGGGCACTGAAACAGTTTTGTGCTGTATAACCAGGCTCTGTAAAATACCAAAGGATGACACTGTTCTGAATGGTGTGACCCATTAATCTAACTTAATGACAAAGCATTTTGGAGCAGTCGATGGCAATCCACTTTGATTTTCCTGAGCTACACGCAGATCAGAGGAGCTCGCTAACAACTGTCCACAAAAAAACCCCAAAACACTGATGTGTCACATTCATGGGCTACAAACGAGACACAACGTTTATCATCTTTACGGGTTCTTTCATTCACACCACTCTCTCACTCACACAGGTCATTCATTGATTTGACCGATTAGGGATCAGGTAAATGCCACAGCAGTGCCAGTGCTCCCTCAGTATGATCATGTTTTATAAGAGGAGGAACATCTTTTAATTGATGCTAATCGACGAAGAACAACCACTTAATTCTGTGCAATTTTACAAAACACAATCAAGTAAGAATAAATATCAGTCTTGAAAGCGTCTTGGATTAATTTATACTCAGCTTTGTTCTACTGAAACTAAAGATCTTTTCATTCATGCAGGGTGTGACTGTTATTTCCATTAACTGGCAAAATAGTTGGATGTGTATACAGGATGCAAAAAAAATAAACGGCATTCTCTTCTGTTTTTTTTCCCCCCTTTTCTTCTGTCCCCATTGTCCCCTGCAGGTTGTCCTGTCATGAGGACTGTACAACAGTGTAGTGTGAAAAGGTTTGACCTCTGCAGGAGGGACTGTCAATACTCTGACCCAGGATCACACCTCTTCAGTCAGCCGTCTCACACATCTCTGCAGGGATTAGCTGATTTATCACAGAAAAAAAAGAGGATTGGAAAATCTGTCTAAATCATCAAGAAGCAAGCAACACATTCCACACAATGATATTGATGTTTTTGGAATTGATGTCTGTTTTGGCACAGAGGGTAATAAATTGCTTTTGATCTGGACAGAGAAATGAAATGCCAGGTAAAACAGGGCTATTACTGCTGCTGATGAAATAATATGGTGGATTGTTAGATTACATAAGTGAAAGTTTTATTGCCATGGATTTGAGTCTCACTCATTTCATTCATTCAGACTAGCAGTTAATGCAAACCTGTTTTTAATTCTGCTGTCAAATCAGACCCTGCCACTCACACCTGCCTGACTTTCCCTCCAATGGAATCACCTGTCCTCCTTCTCCTCCCCACTCACCTGCTCACCTGTTCCCCATTCCCTCATTAGCTGCCCAGTATAGATACCAGTCTGTTTCTGCTCACCAACTCCATGCTCTTCTCTACATTTGTATTTATTCAAAAACCATGTGTTGGAGTGGTGTGTTTTAATGTGAGGAGTTGAACTGAGATTTAGGCTGCCATGTTTAGTTTTTTTTTTTTCTTTTTCCCTCAACTCTCCCTCCTTTCCAGAGACAGGGCCATGAGGGAACCACTGCTGCAATGCAGCAAAACAAATCGCGCAAATCTATTAAGTGTTTGTGATTGCAAGACATAGCCTCTCCCTTGTTTCTCTTTCTCATTTTCACTTTGCTCCCTCTCTGGTTGACTCTCTGTGGTCACACATTAAAATAAATAAACTCTCATGCTAAATAAGGAGATTGGAAGATGAGATGAAAACACATTTGTGTACTGTGCTGATAAGGGACTTGTAGATTGCAATTGGTTTAAAAATAAAATGATGTAAAATCCACTTACATGTAATCATGTAGCTTCCTTTTTTTTCTATTAATATAAGGAAAAAACACACTGACTGTACCATAGGAGTACATTCAGGAGGCCATTATTAACACATAGAACTGATCTGTTGTGCTGAGGTAAAGTGCAGCCTGAGCTGTGGTATACATCAAGGTCATTCTTAGCTCCCTTCAAGGTTCATGTATGATAAAGCACCTTTACATTTGCCACAGTATTCACCTCCTGAGGTATTGTACAGCCACACTCCTCCAAACGCTTCGTAGAAAAGCTCTGACAAACTGTACAGAGAAGAAAAAAACAAGCAGTACACACCGTCATTTTGTTGATCCACAAGACATCCTAGAATACCTCGTACTGTAGGTTACGATGAAAAGCACAAAGCAGAATTAGATATGTAAATGAGGCTATTTTAAAGATAATTATACAGAAAACAAATGTTTTTCTGAATAAATACCTGACCTTTACTTGTATTAGCAGCTGTTTGCCCAGTGATGATCACTGAGCACAAAGCACACCTCGGTTCTTTATTTTCCACTTCACCACTGCCTAAACCCTTCTGCTGTATGTTTGTTTAATAAAATACTATAATCTGCCATAAACATGTTACGGCAGATTATGGGATCATCAAACACCATTACCCAAACAAGTTCTCACATTCTGTTTCTCAAGCCTCAATCCACAACTACGCTGACACATCCAGCAGTTAGTTGGTGGGAGAATTGGGAGGGTTGGGAGTTACTCTTTCTTTGACCCCAGTCAGCTGAGACTGCTGTGGCTTCATGTGCCACACAGAGAAAGTCAATATTTCTTCTCCTCCTCCCATTCAGCGCTCACTGTAGCAGCAGTCCACACGGCGATGGAAAGCAGAGATGAGAAATGCTCAGAGTTGTAATGGTGCATATGTGCAGGTATACAGTGTATACCCGTCTCTGAGGAAAGGAATTTTACCGTATCCTTGACTAAATATGGCCACATTTATGTATCAGCGTACATCTTCCACAACGAGGCTGCAGCCTATCATTTCACAATCTTTCACGAATCTATGGTGATTATTGTGTGTTCGTTCCACGGCTTCAGCCTTCGGGAAAGCACCTACTCCAAGGCAAAACTCTGACCTGATAGATGCAATTTCAATAAGCTGTACACTCAGTGTTTTGTTCTCCACTTACAGCCAAGAAGAATATCTGGGTCTTTAGCTGCTGAATGCA
Source organism: Toxotes jaculatrix (assembly GCF_017976425.1). Taxonomy (NCBI): domain Eukaryota; kingdom Metazoa; phylum Chordata; class Actinopteri; family Toxotidae; genus Toxotes; species Toxotes jaculatrix. Next base: position 17,110,428 of record NC_054412.1, read on the forward strand.
TTACTGTGTTCACTAGCTATGTGTTAATGTTGCTGTTAAGTGATGGGTAGGTACTGTACAATAGGTTTCAGTACAATCAGTGTTTTTGCTTAAAAGGAGAGTAAACCAAAAGAGTAGACTTAAGGCTGTAAAACCAAAACAATGAGCTGAAAGATGCTAAAATGCTTCAAGAGGAGGGAAGAGGAAGAAGAACATAATAACATTTCAGAATGTAACACTGGTGACTGAGGCCCTGCAGGGATTCAGCGCTGCAGCATCCATGTGGCCACGAAGTTCTGAATGACATAAATTTTGTGTGGACGTTTTTGTGCCACCCAAAGTTTGTGAGTGTGCAAAGTGTACATGTCCTAAACAAACACTACTTGCTACGTGCTTGCCGTCCTTGTTTCTATTGTTGTTAAGCAGTCACACAAGCTATTTTTAATTTTTGACTTTTTTGTTTTTGTTGCCACATAAAACAAAGGTCCAGAGTTCCTTTTCTTGCTGTCTCAGACTCTCGATTCTAATATGTATAGATGTCCATCTGTCTCCTCAGCTGTCCATGTCCCCGTCCATATTGAAATATGATCAAAACTAAACCTTGAGTGTATGGTGGGATGATTTTAGCAAAAACTAGTAATGTCATCAGGGAAATTATATGGAAATATGATTTTTTTTTTATTTATCCAAGATAATATAAATCAGAAGAAGCTAAAGCTCAGCCACACATGTCCTGTATACAGTAGACTTATCAACAGAAGTGGTGATATAAGCTGACAAGATGGAAGGATCGGGAATTGTCTGCCTGCGATTTAGTTTTATGGTTTGCCTTTCTGTCCCCGTTCTTCTCTCTCTTTTCTTCACTGCAACCTGCAGAGGTCTTTCATCTCCCAAGCATCAGGATCAATTTTTCACCACCATAAATCACAGCCACCAACCTGTCAGACACATCAAGGCACATTATGCAATGGAAATCGTGTCAGCACGTTTTTAACAGCGCTGAAACGAGTTTCTCCCAACAGCTCAGGATCCTACTTTGTGTCTATGAGCATAAGTTACAGCAGTATGAATATAAATGAGCGCTATGACTAAGCGTTATCTCACTGTCAGCATACAGTAAACAGCAGATCCCAAAGCATTGTTGTTCTTATTATTTGGCAGCTTAAATCCGCCTCACAAAGCAGGTGAAAGGTCAGGAATGACAAAGTTGAGCAACTGAGAGGAGCTGCAGAGAGAGGAGAGAGAAATTTTCACGTCAAACCTTAAGAAAAACTGGAATTAATTTATGTTCTGCAGGTCGACGTGGGACTCATTGCCATGGTAACAGGCCATGTGCCACACCACCTCCCATCTCCACCTCCTCCCTGCTTTCTTTCCTCCTCCCCCTGCCTCCCATAGCCATCACTCGTGTGAGGGAGATGACACCGGCTTCTTCTTTCAGCCACTGCTGCTGTCTGAGAATTAGCCCCATTGGATGTTGAATATTCACAAGGTGACAGACATGTTCAACCCTCCCACCACCCACCATGATATCCAGGGGACATGTCACACCCTCTAATTAACAGTCCCTCTCTCTCTCTATTTGTCTCACTTTCTATTCATTTCTCAATTGTTATCTGCCACGGTCTCTGTGTCTTCCTCACCCTCTCTCAGAAAAAACAAACAGTGTTGACACAAGGAGGAGAAAGGTTGGGAAATAAACCTCCAGCACTACGCTGCAGTTTATTTATTGTTTATTTCCCAACTGAGTACTTGAATGATCAGTGTGCTTTGTTGATTATTTGGCTTGTTTGTTTCTCTGAAAACCTGCAAGGGGAGCGCCATCTAATTTCGACAGGATTGATTTGATAGGATGTGCTTTATAGAAACCGTGCCAGTTAATGTGGGCTCAGAGTAATCACTGGTAATGATAATTATTTTCATATTTTCTCCCTGGTGACCAGTGTAAACAGAGTTTCAAGTGAACTACAGGACCTATGGTACAGCACCAGAAGCCGTTCCTTTGAAGAGGCTGATACTTTGATCTGCTCCTTTTTGGCTGCAACAAGCAAGTCAGCTCCACGGCTGACAGTACTGTTTCATTCAAAAATAAAGAAGACAGACTCTGATAAAGAGATAAATATAAAATCAGTCCACAGGTATGTATTGAAATATGTGTACAAAGTGATGTTACAGGTTAAACAGGTTATAATGTAGAAAAAGAAAAATATTTAATATGGAGACGTAGAGAAAGATGAGGTAAAGGTGTATTCCTGCAATTTAGAAATAATATGCTTCCATAAAATGTGACGACTTGTAAGAGATATGCTCAAAAAGATCAGTCGAAACTGACGCAGCAGAGCAGAGATGTCCTGACTTTAAAGGAGCACTTTGACATTACCCATGATACCTTCAGTACAGTTATTTTCTCAGGCTTTGGGAAGGTCCCCCAGAGCCACAGAAGGCACTGCACAACTGTTTTAACAGACTAAGCGGTGCTTCTAATGGCACAGGGACTCATCTTAATATGTGAAATCAGGGCAGTGCCCCTTTAAAGGGAAAGATAAAGAGTATGTGTTTTATATGAGCGGGGAAAGGTTCTCCTACAGTAACCATGCATTTGAAACCGTTTTTCTGTTATAACAGGTATTTTGGAAATGTCAGAGATGATAGTTGTGTCACATCACCATCACAGCCACGCTCACAGTGGGCTGTTGAGGAAAAAATGTTTGAACTGAACGGTTTCTGTAACCTCCACAGGACTTCACTGTAATTTTCCCTGAAGGACAACAGACGTCTGAGAGAAGTCCAATGTCAGACACCAAAATAAATAAATAAATAAATAAATAAAATAAAATGCCCTGTGTACCCACATACTGTGCCTCCAGTGTTAGAGATGTAACATCTCACTCAAGAATAAATAATGAATTAACTACTTTCAACAGCAAGTATAAAATAACAACACTGAAACCAGCAGTGGATGTAATAGCACGTTAAAAAATAGAGCAGTGAATCTCTTGATCCTTGACTTTCGGCAGCTTCAAAAGCTACAATACACTCAGCAAATAAAACAAAAAAACTTTCAGTAGGGAGGAAAATTTACACACAGAATTACTGCAGACAATAAATGGGATCTCATTAATAAAAAAAAAATGTTTGCTGAAATATGTCTACTGAGATTGCCCTTCTGCTTTGCCCAGAACTCTCCCAGTCGCTGCTGTTGACTCAGAGGATTCAGTGGCTGAAACAAAACCCCATTTGCAGCAAATGCACACAGAGAGTGAGCAGCTATATAAATCCTGTACTACAAATCCAGCCACAAGCAAGTCCAATTGATTCCAGATTGCGTTTACCAAAGGATCCTTTCAAGTCCATTGACAGATTGACTTGGTGCATGCTCACCCACTGCTGCAAAGCTCCAGAAAAAGCTGCAGTGATGCTAATGTGGTGCTCAGTGAAAGTCACACAGGATAAAAGCTGCCTCAAATCTAAAATGTGGCTTTTCCCTTATACATTTCCTCACAAGCAAGTGTCTAAAGTTCTTGCTCTGGTACATGCTCTGACTCAGTGTGCAGTATAAAGATAACTGCCTGCTTCATGTGTCCCTTACATTTCTCTCCTGAGCATTAATGGTAACTCACATACCAGAAGAGACAACTATAAGTGAGTAAGTGAGTCCTCTGGCTCATCCGCTCAACAACAGGCTTATAGGCAAATCTCAGAGGGCCTTCATGTTACTTAACAAGTGCTCGGCTTGACCAGAGAGGAAGGGGAAGAAAGAGAGATGAAGAGAGAGAAAGAGAGAGAGATAGACAGAGAGAGTCTGAGGAGGAGAAGAGTGAGTCAGAGAGAGGAACGTTTGTACTTTCAGTCAGAGGTGGCACACAGGCAGGCAGCTTAGAGCCCCCGTCAAGCTTGCTCCAAGACACAATGAAACTTTAATGAAGTTATACTGCTGCTGCATGGTAATGCACACTCTCAGGGGCCCTGGAGATGGGGATTGGCTGGAGCATGCCCAGAGGTGCATATTTCGACTGTCACTCAGCTAAGACAGAGAAGTGAGCCCTGGTCACACAGTGTGACGCATCGCCTTTAGCAGCCCATGTCCAGGCCAAGGTTTTGTTTCTGGGTGGGGGGCCGGAGATGAAGGTGTCATGTCCGATTTGTCCTCGTCCACATTTTGCTGATGAGCTTGTCAGCTGCCGGATAAATAATTTGGTAAGGGAAAGAGAGAGAGAGAGGAATGGCAGCGTACTGTTAACCTCTGTCCTCTGAGAAGCTCCTGGAGATGTGAGCCGAAGCTTTAACCGAGAGTAAGATGGGACGAGGGACAGGAGATAAGTGTCCTCCTGTGGGAGACTGTCCTCATGAGAACAACAACAAAGCAGTGGTTGTTTTCAAACTTGTTTTATATTAGCAACAGAAACAGAGCAGTTTCCCAGGTTTGGCTGTCACTGGTTAAAATAACAGATATCAGTGACGGCAGATTAGATCATCTGTATCTTGTAGATGTTAATTCTACAGGAACTAAAATGGAAACCTTGGGTTTCTCTGGTTCATCTGGTCTCTACAGCTGGTGACTGTATTCAGCCAAAGATTGTGTGCAAGTGAAACGACACATTGGGCTGTAACACACTTGTACGATGGCAAGTGGACTATGTGTTTTTATAGGGACCAAAGAGAGCTACAAGCAGGAGAGTCCGAACCAGAGGAAACTATCATCACTTATGAGGTGTGCTGCATCATCCAGTGTTATGTAAGCTTGCTCTGCTGGAGCATCATGAGGCAAGAGAACAAACTGTATTCACTTATTATTCAGTTAGACACTGACAGCGAGCAAGCCAGCTAGCATGGAGAGCTGCTGTGGCCAAACAGCACTACAATGTTACAGCATGCTGACTAGTGTGTTAAGTCATCAGATGCAGTAATGTACCAGCTAGCCCAGGAGTAGCCTCTACGTCACCAAGCTTCCAAGTAAACTGAGATTTCAGATTTTACCTCGTCACTTATGAATGTAGTGTCCCATTTTATGTGTAAAATGGTTTGATAAGGGATGCTGTTGTTTACAGATTATGTCTTTATGATGTTAGACTTTTTGCAGTGACATTAAAGGGGACATCTTTGAATAAAAGTCTCTATTTTATTGCTGCCATGAAATTCAATCAGTGAAAAAATCTTCCCCCATCTCTTAAATCAGGTACCTGGAAAGACGTGAAGAGTGATTGTGGCGTCTAAAGGTCTTGGTCCGCTCTTTTCTCCTCTACATTACTTCCCCTCTTTTGTGTTCACCTTTCTTCCACCCTCTTAGCTCTGTCTATATTTTGCTGCAGAGGTATTCTTGGCTTGTTCTCAGAGGTCACCTCTTGATCTGTTTGTAAGGGTCGACTAACCATTGATCTGTCCCCCTCCCGCTCCCGCTCTCTTCTTCACTCCGTTCCATCAATCCCTCTGGGCCTGCAACAGATTGTCAGTCAGCTCGTAGCCCCGTCCTAAAGAAATACAATCACCTCCAATCTCGAGGTTCTAATCTTTGGCCAGAAGTCTGGGCAAACAAGCTTCTCCACTCATCAGAAAATCTCAGAGCTGCACTTGTTGGAAAAATAACGGCGCTGATGATCAGAGATGAGGGTTTACAGATTTCTGTTGCTATTTTCCCGAGAGCTTTGTAAAATGCAAACCCTAATCCCTAGTTTTTGTCAGCTATTTGTGCAATAAGAATTAGATAAAGTATAGAATATTTCCCCCAGAACAGCCTGACTGACTCATCTGTCCATCGCATGGATAATTTTGAAGTCTGCATGCGATTCAGAAGTTCAAAAAAAAAAAAAGTCAAAATGTGCACACACTGATTAGAAACAGTAGAATTCGTTTGTCATTTTTATATCCCAATACAAATAGTAAACCAATCAGCTTCTGACTTGACTTATTTCAAGACCAATTTGCTTGGCATTGTGCTTTTCTATCAAACAGTAGTTTTAACCTTATTTCACAAGCCAGAGCCTGGAAACTTCTCACAGAGCGAAGCATGAAATTACATTCACTTTATTCACTTCAAAAGTACTTGAAACCCAGAATATAACATCAAAACACAGCAGTTAAGGTCTGTTTGGAGGGTCAATTTATCTGACATGATACACTGAGCACGTTCTACAGCAGAGGTTGCTGAACTGGAATCATCAGATAATGGGCTTTTTCTCCCCGGCACAACTTAGAGAAGATTTCAACTCACAGTTCATAGGCTTTACTCTCCAAAGTGCTGCTATCACCAGCATGTAGTGCTCAGGTAATATTAAGAATTTAACTTAGAAGAAAAGGAGCATCAAAATAAAAATAAATGAACTGGAGCTAAAATGCTTTTCATGTTTCTTCTTGTCATCAGCGATGTCTTCTGTACGAGAGCTGGTATCAGCAGCAGCCGGCCATGTATGAGTTTGTGATACTGAACCAGTGCATACATCTACGGAAAGGGGAAAAAAATGTGTTCTTTTCTATGGCGGATATTTAATTTGGTAACATATAAGATGAGTAGGTGGAGGAAGACGAAAGCTTTTGTCATCGTCAGAGTCCGTACGTGCAACTGTAACTCGATTTAGATCAAACTCACAAAAAAACTCTGTGTCCGTTAGAAGATAAAATAGTGCTATTTGATTTAAGCACCTCATTACACTGTGATGCAAAGAGTTTTAGTTCGGAATTAAGAGTAAATTAGCTCCTTCCATTCAAAACTTTTGTTGTCAGAAGTTGTTTCTTTAAGATCCTATAAAGAAACACAGTGGTTGTCTCTGTATTTCCAGTGGTTTATTTTGCAATTGCATTCAAATCCAACAATTTAAGTGCATCTTAATCCAAGGCAGAGCAGATGACAGGCCCATTGGCAGCAGTATAGCTGGATAGGACACATTTAGTTGGATTTTGTTGAAGCCTAATTGCAGTGTAATGGCAGAAAGACTGAGCCCAGATGAGTAAATCATACCCAAAAACACAACAGCATTTTAAAAGGTGGTAGAGCTGTTGCCATGGATCCTCCACCCCATCTGGGAAAAGAAGCCATTCATCTTGGACGGCTGACAGTTAATTTATTCCTGCAGCTGTTAGAGAAGCTCAGTAGACACAAACAATTTACAAATTTGCACAGTGGCTGTATTTGTGATCTGTGTGGGCTTTTGTACTTAGAGGTTGTTATCTCTGCCTTTTTGAGACAGTACACACTGAGGAGTGATAGTAAAGATGGATGGGGGCTAATTACACTGAAGTCATGGATTGGACATGGTTTCAGTGTAACAGTGTTGTGAGTACACACAGTATACACACCTCAGCACACTGAGATCTTCAGCTCTTGTATTTTGGTGCTCGAGGCAAAATGATGCAAATGAGCGCAAATCAAGTAGAAGCACGTTTCATTCAGGCTGATGGCAATATGTTGTTTTATTATTGTTTTTTTAATTTAACAAAGAACTTTAACACTTGAAAAGTATGATAAGGACACAGCACAAAGTTATATCACCTGGAGCATCTTTGCAGCATTGAATGACAGATACCCAGAGTAGCAAATGCTAATTAGATTGATAGAACATTAAAATAAAACAAAACAATTATTCATATGAAGAAGTTGAAGATTTATAATCCTGACAACATGAGACCTGGTTAAAGTGTGTGTCTGTGCGTTTTGATCATAACACATGGCGGTTAAGTGATGTGTTGTATGTGAAACAGTCCTTCAAACATCACATTGATGGCTCTGTTTTTGCTTTTCGTGATGACGCATGCTGGATGGCGCCAGCGATGTGGCATTTTCGTCTATCACACACTTTCTCCGCAGCCTGTGTCAGTTTGGTATTTTGATGACTCACCATGAACTGGACAACACCTAAGTAGGAGGAGAGGGGGAAGGATTTGGCCTGTGTAAATAACGATGCTTCTCCCAGTCTCCAGGTGTAATGTTTGCTCTTTCCGAGGCATCTTTTTCTTACTGCTCTCAAGAGGAAAACGTGAGTGAGACAGCACAATCCACTCCACTTCCTGACCTGCAGCCTGTCAGCGAAGCTCCCCGTGAGTCCGTGTTTTATTGTTTCATCTCCCAACCGCTGCGTCCAAACCTCATTACTTGTGCATGTGTGTAGAGCTAATTACTAACTTCTCCTCCTCTGGGCCATGCACAGTTTTCAGTTACACTACTTTATTCAGTTATAATTGACACAGCAATCATTGTGTTTTCTCCTCACAGTGTCACTTAGGGATCAATAACACTCTATAACAACACTGAAACTAAAATATATATTTAAATACCAACATGTAGGCAATAACCTACACATAATCAAATACTTCCCCAAGCTAGTCCGTGTTTCAAAACTTTCCTACTCCTATACCCTGTTTGTGGTACTCAATCCAGAACTGTACCCCTGGGAATTATGTTCTTATTGGATGACTCCACACCTCACAAAGAGTGTGCAATGCCAACATTCATTTTCATGCTTGGAAGCAGTATGGCTTTTATGTAGTGAGACAAAAGTTAATATGAGGAAGTCAAAGGGAATACTTGAGCTTAGATTTTATTTTTATGGTTTCAGTCATCCTTTCTTTCAGTAGTAATAATACTGTAATAGGGATGTCCCTAAAATTTGATGAGTTGGGGGGTGATGTATTTCTCCTATTTGTAGATAAGATGCAGTGAACAAAAGACTCTGAACTTTTCTTTTAACTTTGGTTTGTTTACAACGTTACATGAACATGCCTCCCAGTCAAACAGCCAGAGATGCTGTACCTCATTGTCTTGGGGACAGTGCTATAATTTAATAATCCCATATAAGCTTTGCAGTGGTCATTGGAGCAAGACACATCTGAAAACCCTGAAAGACTGAGACTAATAAGAAAAGCAACTTTTTCTGAAGTATTTTTCCAGCAAATAACCTCAAACACACAGAGATAAATACAAAAATGCACATAAACACAAACCTACAGACAGCTGTATACTATGAACACATAGATTTTGTTGCAGAGACAGGATGGCCCCAAAGCAAATTATGAGTCAGCCAGTGTTCACACTGCTAGTGAAGATTTATGACAGCCGAGTAGTCCAACTCCTTCCCTGCCTTCTGTTTTCTTCTCAAAGCACAAAATCCCTCAGGTCCATGTTCACAGGTTTTGGCAGCAGGTGCGTTTGCCCTGGCCAGCGTTTCATCAGATCTTACAGTGAATCTGAGGGTGCTGTGGGTGGCAGTCTGCTAGCCTGCTAGGTTTAGCAGCATCTTCCTCCATTTGCAGTGCAGGAGAAGTGTGCGTTCATGTTTCAGATTAGAGATCAGAGGAAGGAAGTCGACGAAATCTAAAACGTTAAGACTCCTCCTAACTGGACATAAATGAATTTCTCCCATCTCCAGCTCAGACGCCATCACAATGTGGGTTTATTCTGACAGAGATTTTCACAGTAAAAGACTCTAATACGCGGCAGAAGTCATTTCTGCTGACGCATGTACAGTGAACAAATTAGATCTGATGTTTCTGGGAATATTACTAATCTGGATAAAATATGAGCCGAGATTGTAAAGAGCTCTGACCCCATATTACTCATGTAAATGAAGGTAGGAATATCTCCTGGGAGCTCTAAATTAAAAGTGCACTAATGATAATCAATAGCAAAGCAGGAATTTGTGTGAAAAATCAATTAATCATTCAGGCCCTCCAGCAAGGCCCCCCTGTGCCATTTCCATCAGCGGCTGATGCATGCATACTTTATGACAAACTTCATTAGAACAGACTCATCTGCCACGCTCATACATTTCCTTTTAGTTACACGCTCACATCCTTGCTTGATGAGGTTTTAATGATCAGTAATGATGTTGTTGGAAATACCAGCTATGCCAGTGGATGTCAAACGTACAAACACCGTTGTTGGATGATGCTAACTAAAGCTTACATGAGTGTTTGATCTGAGCTGGGATCAGATCCTGAAAGGGTTCAAACAGTGTGGATTTCAAAGACTAATGCTGGGATATTTTTGGCCCGATGTTGCTGATTGCCTGAATTTTTCAGTATATTTTGAATTTGACAGTTTACAAGCCATTTAAAGTGTTTCTTACATAACTGTTTAGTGAAGCCATGTCATGTTTATTAACAAGGGGGGCTGGAGCTGCCTAATGCTCTCCTTAATCAGCAAGATTTATTAAACATAATCAGTCTTGCTGATGAGGCCTTTAATTGCACTAATTAGTGCATTAATTGCCAAATATTTCTATGTCAGTGTTCTGGTTACTGTGGATAATCCACAAACCTCACTGGGATCAGTTTTTATTGGAACTCATTTACCTGAGCAAATAGTCCTTATGAGAACTGTTGTTTGCTCTGTAGGCTCATCAGCCAGGTAAAGCAAAGCCAGGTGAACTGGCCGAGGTCCCAGACGGTCTAGAGGCCTAAAGGTCCTTTATTCAATGTGGGTCCCATAGTTGTGTGGTAATGTGATTAATGGTAGATTTCTGAAAATATGCATCATTAGAGCACAATGTCACAAATCATTGTCCTAAATGAACAGTGGATTAAATGTTTTTGTGTAACATAAAATTTCTCTTGTAGTGATAAACCCATAAAGAGTATTTTAGCATCTTTCAGTGCATTGTGTTGGTTCAGTCTCATCAGCCTCCTTACAGACTGCAGCAGGCAGCTGTTTTCAGTGATAAAAAGTCTAAAAGCCTGCTGTACACTACCTGCTCAGCCACAAACTGAAAACAGGCAAAATGAACAACTAAGAGGTGAACATAGTGCAGCATTTAGCTCCTAAAGAGCCGGATATTTTCAGCATCATTACACAGTGAAAAATAAATGCCTGGATGGTACCTGACTGGCAAACACGTATTAGCTGAACAACCATGGTTGGATTTTGGAAACAGAACATCAGACCTGATGGGTCATTTTGATGTGGTTGTGAAAAGAGGTGACATTTAAAATGAGAACTAACCCTGCTGAGCTTCCTTTGACCAAGACACTGAATTCCTCCTGTTCTGTTGCTGACCTCCGACCTTTCTGCAGAAGCATGGAAGGGAAAACCAAAATACGATCAACAGAGAATTATATTCTCTATATATGCTGTACACAGTGATACCATCTGTTACGTCAAGATTAACAGCTACTTATGAAACATTTGGAAAACATCACTAATACCTGTTCTGCCTCAGTCGGTCTACATGTTGTCTGGTTGAAGCCTCAGTCTTCTCCTTGCCCCAGCTGTCATGAGTTCACTATTGCAGCCCGTTCTCATGTCGTCTTCTCAAGGGGTATTGAACAGGCTTAGCATAATACCTTTACATGGATTCAGCAGTCATTTATATTCTGAGCTGCTTCACTGAATATTATTGCATAAAAGTCAGCTGGGGCCTTTTCTTCTTAAGGGAAATCACGTTAGAGTCCAATAACGACGCAGTTTGAAAAAGATTTGCGGCCCATTTTCACAATAAAAGGAGAAATTTTAGATTTGGCCCCCTGACAGCCAACACAGACCAGTGGGATAATACATAAATAGCATTAAATGGACGATAGATGAAAACAATTCATCTCAATAAAGGCACATTTTCTGGAATAGAGAATAGAGGTGTTGTGCCAAATATACTCATGCAAAATTTGAACTATCAACTTTGCACAATCAGCGGATGTACAAAATAAAATGAAATACAATGTCCTACAATGTAGGTCTGGTATCCACCGTCTGATGTGAAAGAAGGACTCTTTAGATCTTTGCAGAGAGGCAACCTGTGGTTTGGATATTGTATGATATGGGATCCCCAAACACACACACACACACACATACACACACATACACACACACACGCACGCACACACACACACACACACACAGTGGAGAAAGAAAGTCTCTCTTCCCTGATAAGGCAGAGAAGCTGTATACCAGGTGCTGGAGTGCTGAACTAAGCGGACAGGACTTTGAAGTGAACAATTTCTCAGGCTACTAGCAACCAGCTGCATTTTGAACTGAAGGGAGTAGAGAAGCTAAGCTGATACTGTGAGGCGAGGGAATAACAACAAGCACCGTGTCTCCAGCTCCACACACTGATTTTAAGTGGTTTTTGAGCATGCAGTGCAATCACAAAAAGTGACTAAATTAAGTATAGTCAAAGTCAAACTTGCCAGTGTGCTGGAGTTGCTTAATTTCTTAGCTCCCTCAGTGATAGACAAGTAAAAGGCTGAGTAGAACTGTTCATTTTTCAAAGGCATCACTTGTCAATAAATTTCAGGATTCATGTCTAAAATGCCTTTAATATAATTACCAACCCAGAGGCGCTTATTCTTTTTCCTGTGGCCAAAATGCTAATGTGTGGCTGCGCTGACTGAGGGGGTTTTTGCTGAGCTCAGTAAGGTGTATAATGAAAGTTCTAGACATCACATCAGCAAGTGAAATGACTCGGGACATTTGTGAAGTGAAATAATATGATCCCAACTCAACGCTGAAACAGGAGATTCTCAGGTCGAGTCAGATGTTTGTCAGTAGCGGTTGTAAATGCTTTAGTTGGGAGATCTGGGATCCTGGCACAGTGGTGGGATATAGCAGAAAAACAGTATAGTAATAGTAAGTTTATATAGATAGAGCATTAAGGTTGAGTCATTTAAAACTGAGATATGCTGAAGATGTGAAGCAGGGCTGCAGAATAATGGCTTTAATGAAACACACTACAGACAATTATCATAGCTCCATGATTGTCCCATGGACACGCAAGGACTCAAATACCTTCCACTTGAGCCAGATGAAAGGCTGTGGAGCACCCCTAACATAGTTATAAAAAAAAATGGAAGTGCATGTTGTATTTTCTTCTTTAATGATTTGTTCTATGAAATCGTATGTTTTTAAATTATGTTTCCTGTCCTTTCAATATGCTTTATGTCAAATGTTGTGTTTTGCAGTTCAGCCAATGTGACATGGAATCACAATAACTCCAGAACAATACAGACGTCCTTCACTTATTATACTTACTCACAACTGGGACTGCAGCATTTCATCTGAACCATACTTGGCTAAAAGCAGACTTGGAACTGGGATGGTACTTGGGATGATGTTTCACAAGTTCCACGAGAACACAAGTGCAGATAAGAACACAGATTAAGAAAAGCACCTTACGAATCCTCTGGAGAACAGAAGAACTAAAATAAAAATGACTGTTCTTCTGTTCTCAGAAGAACAGATAAGAACACAGATAAGAACACAGATTAAGAAAAGCACCTTACGAATCCTCTGGAGAACAGAAGAACTAAAATAAAAATGACTGTGAGCAAGAGGACGGGAATATTGATGACAGGCAAAAAAACAATAAACAAACAAGAAAAAACTCATCTAACCTGTTTAACATGATATCAAGGCTTTGATGTATTTCTCTAATGCAGCTTTCACAATAAAAACACAGTGCCTTGTAGTCCCTGTATGGATCTACTCCCATCGCCTATGTTCATGTACTTCATGTAAATTTATGATTGGGAGTTTTTTTTTCCTTCCACTCCAGTCAGTGTGTTGTGTTGTGTTGTGTTCAGTGAATATTAATGATGTCCTGGAGATCTCGGTGCGATTGTTGCTGTTATGAAAGGTAATTTCCATCCCCTCGCTAACATCAGCAGCCCTCTCAGGCACCTCTCTACCACTGCCCACCCACAGCCCCATTACAGCCCTACAAGTAATAAAAATCAGAGTGCCCTGTCAATTACATACAAGGGCATCTTAGAGAAAGTGAGGGGGGGTGCATAAACAAACAATGTTATGTATAGAGAATGCTTCTCTTCAAAGAGATTACATTACATCGCCCACCTCCTGCAAAAAACAATATTGAAAATGCAAGAAAAAGTGGTGCTTTTTGTTTTATTTTGGGCAAAGATTAAACCCCCAGATTTTCAAGTGTTTTGGTCTTAAGGAAAAAAAAATCACAGACTTTATTTTCTATTAAACGTGCCTTGACTAAAAGTCTATTAGAAGGTGCTGCAGGGGGATTTATTTGGCTTTCTGTAATCTGCAGGAGTATGTGTAGAGGGACCAGGTTCATACTTTAGACAGCTGCAATTTATCATAATAATGTGTAAGGAAAAAAAAAAAAGAAAGAGGGCCACACAACCTACTTCAGTGCTGCTGGGTCCCTCAGCAAGTCTTTCAGTTTTGGCTCAAACTAAAATTTCTTGACAGCATAATGGATAACGACTGAGCCACATCTTTTATCGAGGACAGGTCAGGAATTCTTTAAGTCCACCTTAATGCAATAATTAGTTATAAATGTAATTAAGGTTTAGTGAAGTGTGGATGAACACCAGAGATGGATATGCATTGTGCACATGCACAGGAGGATGAGATATCATACCAACAAAGTCACATGTGTGACCTGAGTAACGCAGGAGACCTGATAGAGAAGTCTGACACCCAGTAGTCCTCTCCTACAGTATCTTTTTGTGGAGTGACTGGCAGTCGTCCAGAATTAATAAAGAAAAAAAAAAAAAAAAAAAAAACGCTCTCAGAGAGAAACGAGGCCACCTCAGACCCATCAGAATTCCAATGCTAACACTCCCCGGCGACAGACAAGGATGCAACAGTGAGGAGAAAACCAGTCTTTCCAGACAGCTATCTGAGGTCAGCCTGAGCACAGTGCCTCCAGAACAACTGGCAAATCCCACGAAGACATAACATGCACTGCACAACACGCAGCGTCCGAAAGAGAGTGAGACCCTACAGTCTGATTGTCCAGCAACATACACATTCTACATGGGTGTTAATGAAATTTTGGTGCTAAGCTCCAATTGTTTTTGCGCTGCACTTAACCCTGATCACATTACTGTCATCTCTGTCCACAATAGAAACTCAGTTGTCTCCATTTTATTTTCATCCAACTGCAGCAGCTGCAGCCACAGAAGAGAGAACACATCAGCGCTTGTACTGTGGAGGATTAGGAAACTTTGTGCTTGGAATAGCAAATATTTTAATGAACTGAAGGTACAGTAGGATGAATCATGATTGTGTAACATCAATCATCAACAGAGTATGAAAATGGACATTTACTTTTGAAGCTATTTTGACATTTTCTGTTCAGTTTCATGATTCATAGTGGAAAGAGTCAGGAAGGGTTCAGAGAGAGAGAGAGAGAGAAGGATGAATATCAGAGAAACAGTTTACACATGGAAGCGACATGTAACTTGCATACAGATGAAGTGGTTACGGAAGTATTTTTAAAAATTTCACTGAGATGGGATTAAGGTTGTGAAAAGTGGTGTAATGTTTAAAGGTAACCAGCACTGACTGTTAGTAGAGGGCCGGACACAAACCTTAGTTTCTAAGTCCAAAGCTTTGTACACCCACCCAGCACCCACACCGCCTCCCTGTAACTTTCACTGTGTGTGTGTGTGGCTGCTGTGATCATCACACCACAGCTTTTTTTTTTTTTTAATTTTCCCTTGTGGTGTCATACAACTGCACCATGTGTCTTGAGAAGGCAGAAAGACGAGGTTGTACACTTGATGTTGCTCCACTTGTTTGTGGTTCCTCAGCTGCCTTGTGGTTGCGAAGTAAGACGGCTGCTTTTAACAAAGTCGACAAACAGCTTTGTCTTTGTTCGTAATTTTACCATCTACAGTGAAGAAGCCAAAACACTTTCACACACAGAGCTTCTCAGATACTTTGGTGTCACAAGTATCCAGCCAGCACAGCTTTGCACACTAGTGTCCTCCTCCATTTTCATTTATTATCTTCATTTATTATTATTTTCTAACACAGTTGCTCATTGTGCTAATGATTGAACCAGGAGCCTTAGAAATGTTGCTCTATGGGAAAGTCCATTACCTCCTGAGTGAAAACATTACACTGCGGCTGTGGCACATTGCACTGATGGGCACTGTGGTCGACTGCAGCACCGAGCTCCTGTCAGTGAACTTCAGTGTAGATGAACATGATCTTAGCTGATCTTGAAAAGCACCTTGTGTAAACAAGGTACACAATAACCAGGCTGCGTCTGACCCAGGATGCTGCACTCACACTGCAAATACTTTAGTGAACTGAGCCACCAATGCACCAAATACAGCTTTGCTTATGTGCTTCTATGTTGTGGATTATTACCTCAGGTGATAAAAAGTTGAAGCACTATAGGGGAAAAACAGAAGACGGTAAATGTGCTGTCACTGTTTCCAAGCATACTTGTCACTTTTTAGCATCTCCCATCATAATGAGCTGTGTACTGTGCTGTTCTTTGCTTCATCAGACACTCTGGAAATGAGACTGTGACAGTTTGAAATAGACTCACTTCCTCATGGTTGTTTGTCTCCGCTGCCCAGTCAAGCTGCAGTTTACATTTATGCCTGTTAGGACTCATATAATATATGTTGTGATGACTTTGAAGCAATGTAACAAAAGGTATTGAATGTAATTGTAGAACATTATATGAAGCTGACCTTTGACCTTTTGGATGTAAACTATCACCATGCATTTCATCATTTTATCCCATTAGACAGTTGAGTAAAATTTTTGTCCTCAGTTATGGCTAAGTACATCTTTTATGAGGTCACAGTGACCTTGACCTCTGACCTTTGACCATCCAAAATCCAATCCGTTCACCCTTGGGTCCAAATGAACATTTGTGCCATATTTGAAGAAGTTCCCTTGCGGCGTTCCTAAGATACGTCCATTCTCGAAAAGGGGACAGACAGACAACCTGAAAACGTGATGCCTCCGGCCACAGCTGTCGCCGGTGCGGAGGCATAAAAAGTACTCTGGCAAACGAAGTGATGAAGACACACAGGGAGGGGGGACTGGCAGGAAAGTCGGGGGTGGGGTGGCGGCAGTGCACAGCTGCTGCCGGCTGTTTCCACATGGTTATGAAACATAGCTGAAGCGTATGAGGACATACAGAGACACAGTGCTTCTCAGTGAACTGCTGACAGCCTCACAGTTGTCCTCATAATCATAATAACGAATGCCCTTGCAGGTATTATTTTTATATCAAATCTTGTTCCCAGTACAATTAAAATAATGCTCTAGTAATGGGCTTGTAATGTGCTTTAAACAATTTATGAGCAAACTGACAGCAGACAGAACAGCAGGGAGATCAGAGGAAAGCTAATATAGATGTACCTGATGTTAGCTTCACAATGCTGCCACAAAGTTATCTGCAACTTCAAAAGCCAAGAGGAAAAATTATTTATGGTGGAAAACAGATTACAGCAAATTCTGGTGTGACAAAAAAAATAAATCTCTAAATACTACGAGAGCGAAGCAGATGAATGTACATATCAGCACACAATACTTCACCACAATCTCCAGCCCAGCAGATCTGAGTCATCACTGTATGGATTTTTCTGTTAAATGTCAGTTCCAGTATTTCTCCTCGGTGCCGCAGCAATGGGTCTCAACACAAACCCCAAACCACCAATAACAAAGTGTTCCTCACTGACTCATCTATTTGAGTAACTTAAAGAACTATAAAAGTGCCACCCACCGGTGAGCGCTTTTATCAGCGCTGAAAGCTTCCAGGGTGTCTGCTGCTGCAGACATTTCAGAATAAACAGCGTGTATCATTAAAGGGGTCAAATCGATGGCTGCTACTTTAAATTTTAAATGTGTCTTGTCTGGAGAGAGAGCCCCTCCAGCGTGGCCTTCAAACTGAGGTAAGGTGCAATTCTTTGGTGTTTTAGTCAGGAAAACTGAGGGGCTGGCTTTAAGGCTAAAACAAGTTTTGATGCTGGAAGGTTTTGGGCTGAGAAGTGGCACAGCACCGTGCAACACTGAGTTAAACCAGTTTAAATATCAGATTTGAATAAAAGCCATGCATTTTGCCTTGAACAGGAATATTTCACAGGTTTGAGCTGCTGTTAGTGACTCTTTTACTGCTATAACAAAAGCCAAACACGAATTTATTGAAATTCCACAGTTTAGACTGGTTTGAGTTATATTTTTGCCGAAACTTTGCTTTTTCAACTTTGCATTTCATTTAAATTCTCAGTTTTATAAACCCACCTCAGCTTGAATAAAACCTGATCCATCATTAGGTCTAAAGTTTCCATATTGATCCATCGTGGTGCCTGCTGATGATCCTCACTTGTTTTAATGGGGCCGACCCATTGAGAACAAAGACAAACCTTCCTTTAAATAGATTTGATGCTGCATTGACATCATCAGGCCCCCCGAAACATCGAACCAGTTTTAATTAGTGGAGTTTGTGAGAAGTTTGGCTTCAGCATCTTTCCACATGTCTCACTTGTACAAAATCTTTACTCAGATTAAAAAGGCACTTTGGTTTATGTGTCCAATTGATCCTTTTCACATAGTAATTAATTCTAACATCTTACACCAGTTTGAGGTATTGTTGAGCCGATTGATTCACTGTTTTCGACCTGTTGGTTGCACAAAGAGATGTTTCCAACTGAGTCTGCTATTAATGTGCTGTAGTATCATGAAATCAGTAAGACCACTTTTTGCAGGGTTATATAACTGACAGCATGAGCAGCTTGTTATGTAGGGAACAGCATATCAACCCCCAGCTTTTAAACTGCAAGTGTCCTCTCCTGCATTCACGTGGACGCGTCAGGTTTTAAAATATGTTAGATTTTGGAAGATCAATCTCATCCACATTTTCCATCACTGCAGCTTCAGCTGTCAGGTTTATATACTCATCACAGGTGTTTGTGGCAGCATTTTTGAAGCATTAGACAAAAAGTGAAGTTGAAATTTTATAAAGCATCTTAACAAACACTGTATTGATGTTATCTTCAATTAAAGTTCCTGCTCAGTCAATACTGTGTTTACTCACCACAACTTTAATTAAAGAGTCAGGGCTGGTTCTGTTTCTGAGTTCTGGACAGTTCACAACATATATAATACTAATTTGAATCTTTCTCTCAGCGTGTCAAACATACACCAAACACGCATTAAACAAACCCTTTGTGTTAGGAATACATAGTCATGCATGTTGAGAAGGCCAGGCATCACTCTAATTGATCCTGACAGCAAGTGTGCGGAGCGCCACGCCACCACATTGCCAGATCTAATCACACACAAGTCTAATTTGACAAGGAAATGTGCATGAGGGCTCTCAGGAGAGTCCGTTCAGCGAGGGACCTGCTGCTGTAATTACAGCCAGACAAAAAGAAATGAGAGCGAGAGGAAGAGCTGGCCGGTGAAAGGTAGACTAGATGATGGGGAGGCCACAGGCTGGCCGGGCTGGCTCTTTATCCAGCCAGACAATTTATCCATAATTCAGTTTAGTGATTACGCTTTCTGTTCATTCAGTGCAGAACGGAGCCAGTTTTTATTACTTCATTTGGCCAACGCTTCACTATCACATAAAACCAGGTTAGGGTGTTGCATTGGAAATCTGAACCTGAAAACCGCACGTATGCAGTTAATGATAATAATAATGAGATTAGACGAAACTTTTGTCATGACGTGTTTGTTCATTTTTAAAGCACTATATCCAGTACAGAGCAGGACAGTCTCACGACAAAGTTGCATCTGGGGACAGTTGTTCCAGCTCCTCTCACACAGTGGATATGTCAGTCCATAGTTTATTGTTGCTAAGCTATAATGGAACACACACATTTGCACATACACTTGGTTGTTCTTGTTAAAACATCAGTGTCAGCTGTTTAACAGCCTCTGTTTGTTGCTATGATGTGAATTGAAAGTGAAGCTTCTTGTCATAAATCTCTGTTAATCTCTGTCAAATTTCAAATGTGCCCTGGAACTGTGTGAACAGTGAAGTCTACTTCACACTAAAATCTGGTTCACCCAAAGTATAGTTGTCACACTTGGTCTCTGGGCTCTCTTCTTCCCTCCAGTACAGTCATTTGACCAACTCCATCCTCCCACCACATGTCCATGGACTTTCTTCCTGTCTCCATTTCCACCTGCTCACCTGTTTTACATTTCCTCCATCACCTGATTGCCTCTACCCACTTTCACAGCTTTTCCTCGTTCCCCTCACCAGCTCTTTCTCCTCAGTCAGTGTCAGATTGTCACCTTGTGTTTCCCTGCATAGCTGCTACCTGTGAGTAGTATCCTGTTGTCTGTGCCTGCCCACCTGCTTGTCCCCCTGTCTGCCTGTAAACTCTGCCTCACCTATTAAAGCAACTTCACTGCATCAGCCTGTCTGTGTGTCTGTGGGTCCTCCCTATCCCTGCTGCTACAGCTGTCTTCACAAAAAGAGAGTGAGGTAACACTTTGTTTCATTGGTTCATAATTTCAAAATCATTTTGTAATCATTTCCAAAAAGTTTCCTACAAGAATTTGTAATTAAGGAAAATAGAACCAGTGTCCAATTAGTGAAGTTTTAATTAACCGATTCCAGGTAGTTGAAAGTCAGCTTTCCAGGAAACTTTCTATGAAATTACAGAGCTGTAAAATGAATCGTTATCAAGTTGGGTAGGGTCCCCATAAAAATCCAAATGGCCCCTGTCTGCCAACACTGTCTCTCTTAATGTGCTGTCACACTGAAAAGGAGCAACTTTGCAAATGCAGTTTATCAAAAAGGTTTACTGACTTACTGATGAACTTTTACTGTAAATGTGATTTCATTCACATTTCTTCATCAAAATACATTTGACAAAAAGAATTCATGTACAGATGCTGGCATGTCAAGCCCACACTTAGTCCAGAAAAGTTAAACTCTAATGTTTTTGCTTCCCTTTTCCCCTTTGGCATGAAGAGATCACAGACCACAGCTGTGAACAGCTGCATTATGTGGAGCCTGGTGCAGTTATTCTTTTAACTCTAAGTGAAATTGGTTCATGCATCTGTTGACATGAGTATGGTTTTGGCATAGCGCTTAGGGGTCAGCAGAGCAACTGTTTGCTGATGTAGTTGTTTTGTTCCTTTTATTTCTACAGCATTTTGTGTCTTTGTTGAGAAATATTCTTATTCAGATACTATAGAGTCACAACAAGCCACAAGCCACATGAATAACAGTGTGTTTGTGTTGTCAAACGAAATGATAGAACCCTTTTTCCTCATGGGTAGTATTAAAAAATGCAAATGTTACAGCATTCCCTTTATGGAAAGTCAAATGCTGTGGTGTGTTTCAGAACAGGGCAAATAGATCAACATGATAATGCGAGCATACAACCCATCAAACCTCGCCCACCTTCTCGTTCAGTCTCTCCAATAACAACTCCAACCCTCAGGCTTCAGGCCAATGCAGCGTTTTATTTTCATTGCAGCCTGTGTGTGTGTGTGTGTGTGTGTTTGTGTGTCACTACATGTATTTATTACCCCGTGCATGTTTATGTGCAGTGAAGAGTGATCCCAAGTGATCACACTGCGTAACAGCAGAGAGTTTCCCCACCAGCGTTCCAGTTTTGATTGCCGGACCTCTATCGCTCCAGTGATGCTCCCGTCCATGGCCTCCCTCCATTACATCACACAACAACAGACACACAGATGAGTGCAAATACTTTTCCATATACAGGAGTGTGGTGTATTTACTGTCCATCTCTCTTGTTATTTCACGTTTGCCCCTCGTAGTATGGGCAGTAATGAATATCATAGTAAACTACAATAGCATAGAAATGTGTTCACTTGTGTTAACATCCTGCAACAGAGTGAGTACTTTGCATCTTTTCCCTCCTCCCTCTGTCTTTCTCTTTGCTGCTCATATTAAAATCATGAGCATGCCTCGCTGTGTGATGATTTATTTTCAGCACAGGAGCAGAAGGGCACACACACACACACACACTCAATGAAAGAGAAAAAAAACAGCATGTTCTTGCACTCAGCAGCTTGTTTGGTGCTGAACGTCAAAGTGAAATGCCAGGGAGGGGAAAGCTTTGTCACTCTAGTCTCAGCAAAGTGGAAGGACATGACGGCTGCCTACACACAAACTCGAGGGATAAAATAAACGTGTGTTTTCGTGGGACAAAACTTGACAAGCATGTTCCAGCTAATGAAACAACTTGCTAATGTAGATGTAACAGGCCTTGACAACATGTTTCCGTGCACACCCTGGCTCTTTAAAGCAAGTGCTTCACCTTCACAGCTCTGAATTTAACGAAAGAAACAACTCTTATATGTTCTTAACTGCTCTGTTTCATCAGTCTGTTGTGCTCAGTTCAGTTCAGGATGCATTCTGCTTTTCAGCTGTTGGCTTTAAGTGTAGGTGGAGGGAGCAGCAGCACAAGCATAGTAACAGCAACAACAGAACATGAGACTTTCTCGTTGAAAAAACAAGTCATGCCCCTTGCTGAAAAGTGCAACCAGTGCCGTGGCTGCATTGCATTAATATCTACTGTATTTCGACTTCTGTCGGTGGAGAAATCTATAACTCTGACTCCTCTGCCATGAATGTCACCATTTTGTTTTGCTGCTAGAGAAAAATAGCAGATGGAGAATGAAGCCCTTGTTCCGGGATTCAGAGGGACTGACATCAAAATCTGACGTTTATTGAAGATTTAGATGGTGGACAAATGCTGTCATATGAAAGTGAACTGCAAGTGCTGGAAATAAACTCACAGCACATGTCTGTGTTTGGCAAGCCACCAGAAGTGAACAAAAAAGTAAAAAGCAATCTACTTTATCAGAATTAATGTGTTTCTTTAGGTAAGTTAGATCAGGAGATAGACACCATTCTCATGTCTTTATGTTATGAACAGAGCTAGAGCAAAGAAGAAATTAGTATAACGTAACATTAAAACTGAGAATGCTCTGGTATTAACCATCTAATCATGTCATATATAATAATATGATGCAATATAATAATATCAGTGAAAGGAACCAAATCAGTAATTTTACTTAAATACTTTAACTACATTTTGCTGCATTGGCGCTTTAACTTAAGGATCTGAATTGTGTAAGCTGAATTCAGAGTTTACATGCATCAGTTGTTGTCAGAATCACGTCAGCTTTATTCAGCTATCCAACTGATCTAACTGGTTATGCTTATCAATATAACTCCTTGTCGAAATGGAATTTAAAATGACTTTGTGTCATATCCATTCTGCAGCTGCTGTGTGTGTTTTTTTCCCCCCATTATGCTAATGCTGTAGCATTTAGTTGTGTGTGTGCGTGTGTGTGTGTGTGTGTGTGTGTGTGTGTGTGTGTGTGTGTGTGTGTGTGTGCGTGTCTGTGTCTGTGTGTGTGTGGGAGGGCCAGCAGCACAACAGACCTCCTGTGCTCTGGCTGACTGCAAAGCTGCCACTGCTCAGTGAAGTTCCAGCTTGACTGAGCATGCTGAGCGCAGGTAGCTCATTTACAAGTCAGAAGAATCCTCCTGTGTCTTCTGGCAAGAAAAAGTGAATATGCAGAATATTTTACTGGGTGCTGTTGGCTTAGCATATATCAGCAGTGCATAGAGAGGGTTTCTGAGAATACAGAGGCTTCACAGGTGGAATCACACTGAGGGAGGAGAAAGAAAAAACATCTGTAAGACTTGCATTACTTTCAATACATTATATTATTCATTCATCTTCTATACTACTTGATCCGTCCGGACCAGATTATTATTATTATTATTATTATTATTATTATTAGTAGTAGTAGTAGTAGTATGTTTGTATGTTAAAAACTGATTAAGTTGCCATGTGTAATGTTAGGTCAGCATCACTTGTAGTAGCATTTACAGATAATTACAAACCCAACTCTGCACATGTTCACCACTGGTTTTATGCTGCTGGGGACACGGTGACAGTCCAAAGTGTCAGTGTCAAATCAGTGATCCTTTTTCTTGCCTGGCTCCCTTTTACTCACAGATACCAAACACCATAGCTCTGCAATGAAACGTTTCATTTAAATGATTTATTGCAATTTTAAAGGGAAATTCTTTCGGAGTGGCAGAGAGGGACACTGTTCAGTGGCAGCAGAAATATGAATGTGCTTTTGCTGAGACGTTGGCCTGAATGAAGTGAGTGGAAAGCTCTGTGACAGTCTTATGCAACTGTGCACTGACGCTGCAGCTACTTTAGAGCTGTGTTATTATTCTCTACTGTGAACTAGAGCCACTTCTTCTGTCTGCCTGAAACACATCAGAAGCCTCTCTTTCTTCTCCCTCTGTATCGCTGTCAATCATTTTACTGGACTCGCTCATGTTCTCTCTGACCTTCTCAGTCTCATTCTCTACATCCCATCTATCACTTCCTTTCTCTCTTCATCTATTTATTTCTGTCAGTTTCTGCACGTTTTTTTCTTATTTTATTTTCCTGTCTTTCATTTATTCTCTCCCACTTGAAACATTGGGTCGGGTAGATTGCTTTTGACAAGTTAGGCATGTATTTCTAGATGAGGAGAAACACACACGCACACGCTCACAGACACACAATGTCCACATTTTTTTATTACATTTTATGCCCGTGGAGAAAATGATAAATATTTAACACTATCAGTGCCACTATGTGTTGATACCTCATCTCTTCTGTTCCCCTGCAGCAAAGCGACAGTTTTTTTGTTTTTTTTCTCCATTTCAGAGATGAAGCCCGAGATGCTGCCTCAAACAAAGCGGGATGACACAGCTGGATGGGTCCACAGTGAACTCAGCAGGTGATGACTTGCAGCGGGCTGGTGGCGCAGAGGTCGACGTTAGAACTCAACTTCGGTGGCCTGCTGTTGGCCTGTGATTCACTTGCTGCTCACTGATTTACTGCGCTCGCTCGCTTGTTCTCCCACTCGCGCACCCACTCACTTCCTTCCCTGTTCTTTCTGTTGGCCCTCATGACTCGCTCGCTCACTTGTTCAGTTAATAAATCATCCACTTACTAACAGATTCCCTTTTTCTCTCTCTAATTGCCTGTATTTAAAACAATTCCATTAAAACAATTCCCATTGTTTTAAAAGTAGATTTTAGTAAGATGTCTTTTTTTATGATCTCTTAATTTAATTTGCTGATTCTGCAAAATTAAAACTTCCTCCTCTTTAACTTGATAAATTCAGCATTGAATGTTGTTCCCTTACATCTCAGACCAGCACTCTGTCCAAATAAAGATCTGATATTACCTCTTTGCATTTCTGTCATTTTAGTGGCTGTTTGGTTCTGTCACCACAAAGTCACCACACTCCACTGCTGCATGGTTACCAATCTCTTCCTCTGAGCTTCTCATTTTCAAACTAATCCTGTTCTGGCTCATTAATTGACAAGTGGTTTAGTTTATTTTGTTGTTGTTTTCTGTCATTAAAACTCAAGATTTTTATTTTAGAATTTTCCCTAATTGCATCAACACCCACTCAGTCGCTCATCAGCTGCATAACTCACACACTCATTCATTACATCACTCTCTCACTCTCACCCTTGGTCTACAGTGCATTAACATACCTGTGTTCATGCACCGTGTTCCTCTAACAAGCTGAGATGACAGAAATTCTGCGTTGTTATTGATCACATTACTACAAGATAAAGTTTTCTTACCGCTGCTATTAACTGATGGATTTCTTTTCTTCACTTAAGCCTCAAAGAGATCTAATTAAGGAGCATAGTCACTTCACTTCACCTCTTAAGTCTAACACATAAAGCAGCAGTGGTGTATCTCTAATGAGACGATGCTAAGGTGATAGTTTCCCTCACTCTGCCAATCTGTAATTACAGTTTGGAGCTTGTCAGAAACTCAGTTACTCATCAGATATTTGGCTAAAAAGTTGAAGCTTTTTTTGAAGGAAAGAATCATTCGCACACACTAAAAGCCTTGTGAAACCTCTTCCTCTCTCATGTACACACACACACGCAGACACATTTGATACTTGTTTACCTGGACCTCAGCAGGACGACCGAAATACTGCTAAACAAACATATTAGCAGGGATAAACAGGACATGTGAAATAAGATCTGAAAGTGAAATCAATACTGTATCTGTTTTTGTACTGACACAACTCTATTGTCAGCCTGCTGTCTGTCAGCAGATGAACAGCCAGCACACTCACTTTAAATCAGTCTGTTGTGCTGTTGACTCACTGATGGTGTGATCTGAATTTACAAGAAAACAATCAATATGAGGCGAAATAAAAGAGGATGAAATCATTTTTGGATGCATTTGTGGAAACAGGGACTGCGCTTCAGGCCTCTGGGTGGGTGTTTCCCATGGCAGCTGCTAACTGATGTTTGAAGGCTGGCATTGGTGGGAGACATGCTGTCAAATTTTGTGGTGCACTACTGACTGGAGCACTGACGACATCTGCTAAATGGTAAGAACAGGAAAAAAAAAAAAAAAAAAAAAAACTCCTGTGGTGTTGACACATTATTCCAAAATGATCACCTGACTGTTGGCTTTGGAGACCTGTTGTGTATTTGTAATGGTGTGTCAACAAGTGAAACCACATATAAACAATAAGGGTATAGTGCAGTGGATTGTATTTAGATGTATCTGCCAGCCATTTTGCCACAGGTGTGTAAATCCTTTTCACCAAGTGGGAGATGTCCTCGCTGTCAGAAATACCTGATATCTTTGACTTTACAAGAAAGTGGCAGGCATGAATGTTCCCCACTCAGCTGCTCATAACCACTGTCTGAACAATATGATGTGACGGTGGCATTGGTCCTGTGCAGTCTATGGACACTGATGCAAGATGTTCTTTCCCCTTTTTCAACAAGCCCAAACAGCATCAGTCATGCAGTGTTAGAATGTAAGACCTTAAAGGGCCCATACAGTGTATGACATTTGGGAGGAAGTTTGTATCTCGGAAACTGAAGCTAGAGATTTAGGCTAACTGACATTTACCTAAATATATGATATTGGGTCAAAAACCGTCCCTCCCTGACCAAGGTTTTTCTACCAAAACAAATTCACTGATCTTCCTTCACAGTGAGTGAAGTTTATGTTGTGTGTGTGAGATTGTCTCATTGCCTTTCAGCCACAGACTGATTTTTGAGGTGTTTGCATGAGTAAGAATGCATTTGTTGTTGTTTTTTTTATGCCTGTCTGTATATGTTATGTGCGTGTCTGCGCTTGTGTTTCATCTAAGTCGGGAACTGGCACAGACATATGGACCTGCTCTTGTCTCTTTCAGCTGCCCGGCCAGCATCCCCCCCGTCCCTGGGGTTTGCATGGCCGTGTGCAGACCCTGGTGGCCCTGGAAGCTGGGCCCTCAGCCAGCTGCACTGAAATAAATAGAGCTGCAAATTCACCGGAACAGGTTGTCCTGGAGGATTAAGCAGTGTGTATAACTGTGTGTGTGTGTTTTTGTGTTATCCTGTAAACTGAGAATGTCTACTACCTGACACAAGCTTATGCTTTTTTTTTTTTTTTTGCATGGGGAGCGGTTTCCCTACACACATTTACACCATGACAGTGCTGGTATAGCATATTATAAAAAGTTGTACATTCACTGACCACTTGTTTAGTCAGCCAATCATGTGGCAGCAGTGTAGTATATAAAATCATGGGGATAAAGGTAGCAATGCACAGAGAGGGCCAGTAAAGAGACCAACAGGGCTTGTAAATATTTAATGGATTTTTTTGACGGCCCACATTATCATGCATGAAACTGCCAATCAGATTTATTTACTTATTAATCGAAGGTACTGGAACGCTATTCTGGATCATTCCAGCCCACTTTAACCCCTGGATACAGGTCAGGAGTTTCAGTTAAGGTTCACATTGAACATCCAAACCTGCCTTGTGTCAACAGCCCAGGCTGGTGGTGGTGGTGGTGTGATGGTGTGGGGAATGTTTTCCTGACTCTTGACTTTTGGCCTTAAGACTAATCAATCATGGTCTGAATGTCACAGTCTACCTGTGTATTGTTGCTGACCATGTTCATTCCTTCATAGCCACAGTTCACCATCTTCTAATGGCTCCTTCCTGCAGGATAATGCTCCATGTCACAAAGCTAAAGTCATCTCAAACTGGTTTCATGAACGTGACAGTGAGTTCAGTGAACTTCAGAGGCCTCATCCAGAATGTGCAGCTGAGAAATCTGCAGAAATGATGTGATGAATCATAGAATGTTTCCAACATCTTGTAAATTGAGGCTGTTTTGAGAACGAAAGGAGGAACTACCCAGTATTAGTATGCTGGGCCTAATGGAGAGCTTGGTGAGTGTAGATCCATCACATGAGTGTAGCACAGTAATCTCCAGTCACGTCAGGGGTGAGTTATTGATCTAAATGCAGATCTAGACAATCAACACTGAGCATGGATACCTGACTTATGACGACTGAGCTGCTTTTCCTGTGTGGGCAAATTAACTTAAAAGGTTTGATAAATCAGAGAAGGAAATATATCACTCACTAGCACATACCAGCCTGTCTCAAGGCTACACATGGGTGTTCATGTAATTAAAGGACCCGCTTTGTGGCAATGTGTTTCAAAAGGCTGCATTTAGCCTTTGTCACACCATTGTCCACCAAACTCTGTTAAAATTGTTTCTATTTAATTCAGAGCCTTTGTCGCTGCTGCATTCTGCCTGCTGTGAAAAATGAAAGCAATAACACACTGCACTTAATTTAATTTGCATAATGAAATTTTGATTTATCAGTAAAGAGAGAATAAAACAAAAGAGATGATTGCAAATTATGCTCTCAGTCTCCCATGGTTGTCCAAAAGGGGGGAAAAAATAGCTCATGCTTCCCAGAGCAGACAGTCAGTTTTGACTATAGAAAATCTATACAAGATAAAACATAAGATCTCTTCCACAACACAAGATGTAATTATTAGTCTTTGAATATGAAGCAACACATGGGGAAAAAAATCTAGAAATGCTTCTCTTGTGAGGAGAGAAAGAGGAAGGCTTAATTCAAGAGAAGGCAATAAAACAGCCCAAGCAGAGACACTGTTCTGCAACCAATCAAAAAGTATTATGCTATTAATACCACGGAAGTCCAAAGCCCTGATAAGGACGGCCTGTTAGTGTTAGCTAATGGTCTTGTCTCTTGTCTCTTGTCTGTGAGGCTGTCATCTGCTGAGTACTTCCTTTGAATTTCTGTTGAATTTACAAAATACAAATACCAGTGTTTGACAGCGTACGTTGATACTGAAACTTTATAAGATGATAGAGCTGATTCTGAACCAGCACAGAAGACGCCTGGACCATCTTCCCTCCTTCCTGTGCTCAGTCAGGGAGAGCCAAGGCTTTTCAAACAAACTTTAACTACGGAGAGAGAACAGATGAGACATTTAATTTGAGACCATGTTCTCCTCTGTGTTTACCCAGAGAGGCTGTCAGTCTAGTTTTAATCAGTTCTCTAAGCCCAGGACACCTTAACCACCTGCATGTTTGGAACGGTAATCTAATGCCAGACTTTTCAATGGAGGCATCCAGCCCAGTACCAGTAGGAATTCCATCTGTATATATGATTTATGGCCTACACCAACTTTCAGAGCCATTACAGAAAGTAGTGTACCATTTACACAATGTAATGGAGCAGAATTTACCTGAACTATGATCTTTCCAAGTGTTTTTGGAGCCTGACCTTCATACTATAACCATAGTTTATTTACAGTGATCTTTCCCTAACTCAACCATGTTGTAGTTACCATGGGCAGATAATTCAGTGAGGCTTTTATTTATGTTGCAGTTGAAAGTAGTGATATGGGTAATTTCTTATTTTGCAGAATTAAGTAAAAGTTCATGACAATAAAACAACATCACTGATTTTGCTCCTATTGTTGCTCATTTAATATTTCTATTGAAATAAATCCAAATATTATGTAACGGGGGTGTTTGATGCTGTTTTTTTAGGAGGGAAACATTATTTTTCCTCAGTGGTCTGAATATGGAATTAACATTCTTTCAGCTGTCGTGTACATAACTGATCTGAAGAACCAAACATACAGTGTACAGTATCTTCATACTTCTTTGTCCTGTTATGATAACATGAGACTGTTATGACAGTGTTGGAAGGTTTTGCTTCCATTATTTATTCATTCTTATAAGCCTGAATCATTATGTTACGATGAATCGCACACATTCCAGCATCATAATATTAACTCGTCCATTTTAAACTTACATTACATATCATTTGACATCATGTGTGCATAACGGTTGCCATGTAACTGCCCCAGATCTTAACGACCCATGTACTTAACAACCTACATATGTCATTTTTCACACCAAAAATGTTAAATTAAACAACTGATTGCTCAAGCTCACTGTGGCTCAGAAGTGATTTAGGTGATCTGGTAACATTAAGCAAAAAGAATAATAATTTTATGAGGAGATGGTAGCTCCCAGTTTGCCTTCTGTTAGTCAACACTCCTGGGATTTTGAGACTCTCTGTACAAATTGAACCAAAGCAAACACAAGTAGTCTGTGTGTCAAATGGCTTCTATCGATAAGGTCAAATCTTTTTTAATGAGGTAAATCCTTCGGGAAACACTGGAAAGAATATTCTAACTTAATGGCTCTTATCCCTTCTGTTCATTACTAAATTACTGCTTCAGC
The DNA here is from genome assembly GCF_017976425.1 of Toxotes jaculatrix. Lineage (NCBI taxonomy): Eukaryota > Metazoa > Chordata > Actinopteri > Toxotidae > Toxotes > Toxotes jaculatrix. The sequence goes on from NC_054412.1 coordinate 17,140,687, forward strand.
CTGATGTTGGTTGTTACAGTGCTTCACATTTATTAGAGCACAGCTGGATTAATTTCATTTATGATCTACTGTTTGAATTTAGATGTTCTGTGGATCTGAGCCTATGGGAGACTTTCATTTATGTCACAGGTGTACAGCTACTCTATGTGTATACTGTATGATACTGTGTATGGTCCTGTAGGCTAGATTCAGACATTATGTTAGGAATATAAAATAGTGCTGATGATATATGATTAATCTGTGCAAAGGCTTTGGTCACATTTTATCTCAAGATGGAATCTTTACTTTTCATTTCTTATCTTCTGGCTAAAAGGCATGACTGAAACGATTCCTATTGATTGCTATTATTCCTATGAAAAAAATCAATTTGTCACTGTATTTGTGAACAGTTGGGAGGAGAATGTGCTGCTGTAGGGAGGGAGAGGGGCCAGTAGCAGACAGGGTGGCACGTAGGACGATCCTGACTTTGGGAGGGGAGGGAAACTGAAGCAGATCATCAATAACTGACAAGAGAGTTTCAGCTCAAGGCCCACTCACTCACTCACTCACTCACTCACTCACTGGCTTGTACTGGAGCTTTTAACTGAAATCACAGTCTTCATTAGGAGACTGACTCATGCACAGACTCATAGAAATCTGAACATCTTCATTTTCATGGCAGCCTTGCTCTGCACGTGACTTTAAGCCAGTGCTTCTCAAATGCTTTCAGGCCTGACCCCATCCATTCCGCATTCATCCATTCATTTAATAACAAGACTAAGAGTCTACAGCCATCTCAGGCATCTCAGACTGTTCACCATTTTAATTTAAAGGACTCCAAAGCAGTACACAAAAGTACAGTTGATGTTGATGGGACTGTCACTGGTTTTGCAGTGATTTGATCATAATCCAGACAAAGTCAGAGAATCACCAAAGTCAATGGGATTCGTCGTCAGAGAACCTTGATTGTCTGCACCTGGTTTCATGGTAATCCATGAAATAGTCGTCAAGATATGTCAGTCTGACAGACTGAAATTTCCATCCACAGAGCCGCACTCAATTTCATGTTGATAGCTCATTTCCTCGCCGCTGAGTTTCAGCTCAGTGAGCCACAAGATTTAAACATCCCAAATACTCACAGAGTGACTGAAAAACACTCAGTGCCAATCACAGAGTCAGCTTCTTTCCTTTGGTGCGGTAGGAAAATATTACCTTTATGTGCCTAACCCTGATGTGTCCTTAACCTTCTACATCTCTGATCAAGTGTCACTTTTAAATTGTGCGAATTCAAAGCAGCTATTAAGTATGAAGGACTTACAGGTAATGCACATTTTCCTCTCAGGGACTGATTGTGTCACAGAAAAAAACAAAAAAACAACAAAAAAAAACCAACAGTTTGTTCCAAGAATCAGTTTGGTCTGACAGCTGATGATGAGAATAGGAGGCTGTGGGCTGTGCACGCCGCAGCTTTTCCATCGAGCATAAATCCTTCCTCTTGTCTTTGTAACTAACTCCATTAATTCCGAGTGAGCAGTGTTGCCATTTTGAAGTCCTCTCATAGCAGAAGCCATTATGTAGATCCACTTCACTCCATTTGGCTTTTAGTGTTTGGGCTCTACAGTATCTCTTACATAAACGCAGCTTTTGCAGAGGGAGGGATGAAAGGAGTGATGAATGATGAATGGATGGATGGCAGAAAAAGGGAGGATGGAGATGGAGGAGGGATCATTCAGTGAACCATTACATCTCCATCCATCCTAAGCAGCAAGCGAAATACATGTGTGTACTTTTCCAGGCTCATTGCTCACAGAAATGCCCACACATGTAAATACAGGCACAAACAATTTCTATACTGTTGTATCATTAAGTAAGACAATGGAAAATGTGGCAGGGTACTGCAGCAGTGTGCTGTATATGTGTGTGTGTGTATGTGGTGTCCACCGCACCCCCCAACCACCCCCCCCCCCCCCCACCCACCCCCATCCTCCTCCTGCATTAGCATTTAGATTTCTGTAATTATTTCAGCACGCTCTTTTCCATATTTTCATGTCCATTTAAATGCTGTGTATGTCATGAATATCACGATGGAAGTAATATAGATGTAAAGTGTTCTGTCATGGTTTTCAGCCTCAGTCTGCTCATTCATCCTTTAATTCATTCAGTCCAGTTGTTTATGCAAACATGTTTTAATTCTGCTGTGAGTTCAAACCCTGCCAATCACACCTGCCTGAATTTCCTGCCGGTAGAATCACCTGACCTGCTCCTCCTCCCCACTCACCTGCTCACCTGTTCCCCATTCCCTCATTAGCTCAGCAGTAGATATACCAGTCTGTATATAAGCCAGATTGTCTTTGTGCTGTGTGCCTTAGCTTTCTATCACTCAGCTCTTTGCATGCCTGTTAGATCCTGGTTGTTCTGGTCTCCACCAGCTCCTAAGTGAAAATCTGGCTCTTTAGCTACTAAATGTGCCACTAAATATCACATATACACTATCTAGTTGCTAACTGTTTGGTGCAGGGCAGGTAGGGTACATCAAGCAGTTTTTCTAAAAAATAACTGCCTGGTGGTGCAGTAAACAAACCAAAACAGTGAGCTGAAAGACACTAAAAAGCTCCATAGAGCTGAGGGGAACTGCAAATGATAATTTGTGTATGAGGCTCAGTATCTTGTTAGAACAGGAATGCACTGCAATTCACCTACAAGTATTCACAAATACACACACACACACACACACACTTGCTCAAATACACTCCTCCACTTCTTATGGGCCATGAAAGGTTCTCTCAGCAGGGTGGATTAACAAAGCATCAATTTGAGAACCACTCGAACAGGCCAAGCTGAGCCTGATTCCATCTGACACACAAGGAAAGACCCTCCACAGCATGAATCACTTAGCCAATCACTGACTCATCAAAAGGACTGCTTGGACATTCACTTGATAAACAGAGTTTGTCAGAGCTGAGAGAAAGTCTCAACGAGAAAGTCAAACTTGCATTGTTTGGTTTACATAGCCAGAGGTCTACTTGTACACACCACTCTTTGTTTCTTTCAGGAGAAATTCGTTGATACATTCTTTCCTCTGTACAGCCTGTGCACTTGTTAACCACTCAAACTGACTCTGTTGTTGTAAAATATGCCAGAAGAAATATGTATTTTTGACTAGTTGTGAGTATACAGAAACTATTATGTAGCATAACATGAGTTTACTGCATGCCTGTTTTTTTCCCCCTGTATACTCAGGTAGAGGAGTGTTAAATAAGTTGTTCTTGCCATTAAATGATGTTGGAACATTCTTGGGCGACAAGATAATAAAGACAGATAATGAAGAATTTCTTTGATTTGAAATTCTGACCTCCCTCAGTCACAATTAGGGGGTTGGAATTTGTCATGGCAGACATTTTGACTTTTCATAATAATACAAGCTCAGGTCTATCTCAGTAATGATGACTAATTTGATCCAGTAAGCCTTACAACATCAGGAAATTTGAACAAAGAACTAGTGAAGTACTTGGAGAAATTATACAAACTCAACTAATTCTCATGAAATCGTTTTTCATTATTCATTTTGCACTAATAGAAGGTTCTGTCATTTTTATTTAATCCGATCAGCAACCTCTAGTTGGTTGATACTTTGACCTTATTGTCAGGGTGCCATACCGGGAATGCAGCACTTATGAGGTTATAAGCCACACCTCCTGTGTTTCCTGTGTTAAGGTGTAAACGTCTGCCATAAAGAGGCTTATATCAGCATCACTTATAAAAACCCTGCACACCCACACAGGTGTTTCCACTTCTTTGGGCTGATTAGACGTCAGTTTAAAGTTGGAATCCATCAAATGCAACAAAACTAACAGGAGAGTGGGGGAAGATGTCAGTCTTGTCAATCTAGCACAACTTGCCCACACAGTCCTCAGGAGAACTCTAATTAAAAAAAAAAAAAAAAAGAGTGAGGAGAGAAAACACTTATGTGGGTGTACAGTGGGTGGTGCGTGTGGGCGTCAAATGCTAGAAATGCACCATCACTGCAGTTCTAATCAAAATCCCGCTGATGATGCAGCAGTCAAAACCTCTGAAACTCTGACCTTCAATTATTGTGCCCCGTAAGGTCAATCAGTCAGTTTCTTTGTTGACGGACAGGTGAGACTGTACGAGCCTCACAGAACGAGGAACAGTGAGAAAACACGTGCGAACTGTGCTCAGCATATGTCCGCTGAGTGAGTTATATACTGTCTCCAAACTTGAAAGTCTCACTGTCATCACCCACTGATATGATGCTCTGTCTGCTTTGCTCTGCCAGCGCCCCATCTGTTGTTATGTAACCAGCTTTCCATGTGCCACAGTGCACCGTGTGAGCATGTGTGCTGATGCCTTTTACACATACAGAGGCTCTAACTGAAACAGAGGCTTCCCTGGAAAACAGAGGTGATTACTATTTAAACAGGGATCCATTAACCAGACGAGTCTCACTGACAACAAGCATACTTGTCCCTTTCAGCAAAACCTGCCTTAGGCACTTTATGCAACATAATGATGGGGCCCGATTCCAATTTCATACAATATTACATAAGTTATAAAGGAATATCCTTTTTTTAAACCATCCATCTTTCTAATCAACCCATCCTTCTTTACTACAAAGGGTCAGTGCAATACTCAACAGATACAGAGAATTAACAGCAACTACCACTTGGAAAACAATGCAGGTTGTTTTCTCTTAGTGCTCAGGCTGTTAAAACAGACTTCATCTCTCATTTAAAAACCTGTCTGCCCAGTATATTTTCTTCTTTTACTCAAACACGACTATAAGTACGTCAGAATATCCCAAACAGAATGTCAGCATTAGTATGTGCAGTTGTGCTGAAGGAATGGTTTGATGTTGGTAGACAGGCAGCCAGGCTCTCTGTTTCAAAACTTTCAATCCTCGGCTGTGCTAACGCTGTCTTCCTGGCTCTAGTTTCACATTTAGTGGACAGATAAGAGTGATATTGATCTTCTCATCAAACTTTCGCCAAAATGTCAAACTATTCTTTTTAAAGTTACTGTGACATTACTGTCTGGGGTGTTTGGTCACTTTGCTCTCTACTTTATTTTGTCCAGTGATTTTGTTTCTTTGGTCAAAGCATCCCTCTCTACAAAAAAAAAAAAAAAAAGATTTGTTTCATTTTACTGAACCTCTTTTATTACAGCCAAGACATTATTTTACTGTCATAAAAAAGATGAGCCCAATCATAATACTAATCAAACATCCTTTTAATGTGTGCTAAAGAACTGTGTGGAGAGGAGATTATTGCCGAGGTTGCTGAGTACACAGTGAGCCAATAAAATGAATCATGGACAATGAAACCACCATGATTTGTGAAGAAAATTCGACAGAATGATATGCAGTAGGTGTAGAATCTGCATCAGCTGCACAAAAGGTTGATTTCTAAACCAAGATATCCACCACTTGAAAATAAGTTTGCTTCCAAATTCAATGCAAATGAAAAAAAAAAAGAATGTTTGATGTTTCTTAGGTAACACATTCATAAACTAGTTGTCTAATTTTATACAGTCAGTGCCATAAAGCTGCTACCATGTTGTATTATATGGCGACGCACTGATGAAATATCTTCAGCTGCTCCTCAAAAAGAAGCTCTGCATCTCACAATTGTACCCAGTAATTAATTGAAAGTGAAGGCACTTTTCATATACTCCCACAGAATATAATACAATGCACCTTCAGGAAGATTAAAGTATCTTTGATTAGACAGTAAAAGAAACAGTGAGTCAGACAGTGAATCACTTTCAGTTCCGCAGCAACGTCGCATTAAAAAAAAAAAAAGAAAAGAAAAAATCCCATAAAACACAGAGTGCCTTCTCCCCTCTTCTGTGTTGTCTGGGGTGTTCCCATGTGAGCCCAGGCTCTCTGTCTGCTGGCGCTCCTCTCTCTGATACCATCAGGGCCGCAGCACCAATCCCGGTCGCTGCAGAGAATAACACACTGCCACGGCACACACACGCAGGGAGGAACACAACCGCAACAGAACACACACGCAGCGAACGACGCAATACGCCGGCATGAGCAGTGCTCAAACATGGGTGTGGAGGGCACCTGAGCCATCTGTCTCTGTAACGTCTGATAGTACGCCTGCATGCTCACACAAACACACACATGCCTTTACATGGACTCATACTCACTTGCACACATATACAGTTTAATGCAATTACAGGAGTCCATATACATGCAAATGTATGCACGAAATACATATTTGTACATATACCCACTTACTGTTTGTGGACAAATAAAAATAATGTTCTAACACATGCATGGAAACAGAAAAACTGTTAAAAATGCTGAATAACAACATACTGTAGGTGGCAGTGATGCATGAAAAGATGCATAACCTGCCATTTAACCTGAAGAAGAAGAGCAAGGTTGAAGGAACAAATACATAGTGCAGTGGTCATTTTTCTATTTTTGTGACTTCGTAGGGTGTTTGTCAGGATCTGTTGGTGTAAAGTTATGGAGCTTTACATCAACAGTATAAAATAAGCTGATAGTCTCTTACTACCCTCCATACCTCACATATATAAGCATGCACATACATGTAACCTGACTCTTTTGAGCCATGTCAAGTCTATATAAACCCATTACTAATAATGACTCTGATAATCAGGAACGAGTGAAACATGTGTACTTCTGATCCTACAACTGAAGTTATTACTCTGCCAAATGACAAAGCCCACAGGTCTAGTTAGGATGTCTAACTTCCTCACATTGTTTCCCTTCAGTGGACTCAGGGGCTCTCATAAATGCAGCTAATTAAATCATTTTAAATGTGCTCTGTGGCAAATGCTGAAGCAGGCAAAGTCAGACTCTGCTTCCTATACAAACCTGTCCTGAATGAACAGGTTTGGACTTTTCAATTCATCACTCAGCTGATGGGGCGGCAAGGTTCAGGGGGTAGAGCAGGGTTCCTGATCCCTGTCAGAGATCTTGTTGAAGTGTCCTTGACTGACTGTGACAAAGTATCACAGCTTCCCTGTGACCATGTCAGAGGATCAGCATACCTGAGGCTGCAACAGCTGCAGCAGGACACAAGCTCCAGAGTTGCTTATGCAGCTGAGCAAAGATTACTACTACCACAAGCCTGAAAATACATCAGGGCGGGAAAGGGAGTCGAGTCAGGTCGAGTCAGTTGAATGAAGTCCAGCAGCAAGAGGTGAACACTGACATCTGCAACATCTTAGAGAAGCTCAGAGGCACCATCATGAAGAAGGACGGATGAAGGAAGTACTCTATAACTATTGAGCAAAGCGTTTTAGAGTGTTAGACAGGAAGAAAACTACATTGACAATCCCCATTAAGTCCAGGAGGCAGAAGGAAATGGATCGTCTAGTTACAGAGAGGAGGCAGCTGAAGAGACGAGGGAGGAAGGCCACAGAGGAGGAGAAGAGCATCCAAGACAGGCTGGCGACACAGAGGAGAGCTGAGAACCTAAAGAAGAACAGGAAGAAGGAGCACACTAGAACCAGATGCAAAGGTCCCTTTAAATTTGTGAAGGGTGTCCTCACAAAGGAAAAGTGTGGAAATCTCTCATTGTCAAAGGCTGGACTCATTAAAAATCAAAGAATTCTGCCAGATCAGCTTCCTGGACGTCTGAGGCAAAATCTTCTTTAGCTTAGTGGCTCACAGGCTTGCAGGATACCTGCAAAGAAGCTTTCTGACTCACACATCTGTCCAGAAAGCAGGGATCTCCGATTTCTCCAGTTGTTCCAACACCATCTGGCATCAGATCCTGCACTACTTTCAACCTCTTTGGGGTCCTAGTGACCATCAAAAGCCTCATGAAGGCATACTTCCAGGACATGCAGCTATGGGTGACAACAGCAGACTACACCACAGCGTGTCAATATCTGGCAGTGGGACTAAATGCCTACTGTACCATATCCCCACAAGCCTTCACCACAGCCATGGAGGTGATCGTCAGAGCATCTCGTTTAGTGCTTGGATGACAACTCACAAGACTAGGAAGGATGCTGTCAGTGGCCTGAGCAGCAATGACAGAATCACAGTTCCTGGAAGTTGAAGATTGAGCAAGACACTGGACACCAACCCCTACTAAGCAGACTGGCCCCTTATACAGTGACACCTTCCGCCATCAGTGTACAAAAGTGCATGTGAATGCATGAATGTGTTGTCGTAAAGCAATTTGAGTTGTTGGTAGATTAGGAAACCGCTATGTAAATGTAGTCCATGTACTATTCCATTTACTTGACCATCCTGCAGAGTCTAGGCAGCATGTCTCGCGTGTGCAATTAGGGGATATTACCATCTAGTCCAACATGACAGATCACAAAAAAAAAATAGAAAAAAAGAATTGTACGGTCTTTGATTGCTCGCTTCGCTGTTTGATTGTAGGTCAAGTGCTGGGAATTTGGCTGCATCTGAGCTTGATTAGGGTTTTATTATTCAAAAACAGACCTTTTCATGAAGAGATTTAAGACTCAGGGGGGAGCTGACATCATGTGAAATTGCAGCCTGGGCTTCCAAGCTGTGGTAAAAGTTGGCAGTTTCCCTTTATGCTTTCCCTCTCATCTCGGTTCTTGTTGGAAATATTCTGAAGATTACAGATCCCAAAGAAGAAAGCAGTTTCTCTCCCCAAAGAGTTTGATAGGATGACAAGCTGGTCAGGACCACGCAAAACTTGAAATTATTTCCTCTGCTGGACGTCTTTGATTGCCCAGTGTGGGGGCAGACTCAGGCAAAAACAAAGTGCTTCCTTTCAGCTATTCCGCTCTAACTCACCACCCCTTTGTCGCACTGTACTCATGCGGAAAATACACACTGTCGCATTAACACACATGCGTGTACACACTGGGACAAATATACATGTACAGTACAGAGACACACATACACTAACGCACACACTGTGCTGCAGATGAGAACAGGAGAAGCACGCTTTGAATTATTGAGCCAACCTGATAAAAATAGGCGTTCAAAAGAGGCCCTATTAAATATTCAGAGCTGTATCTTAAGCAGTTCATGGTTGATAGTGGAGAGTGGTTTCAGTGCATCGTTCTGCACGCTGATTTCAGTGCTGTGTGGCTTGGATGAGAAATGCTCCGGGGAGGAATATGATTTACATTACAAATTATGTTTCTTAATGTTTTCTCCCCTCCAAAAAAAAAAAAAGAGAAACTGTTACACTTTAACTGGTACACACCGCTGACCAAAAAGTTGGCTGTTTGTTTGGCTGCATGAAATAAAGAAAGTAAATGAATAAACAAAACTGCTGGTTGTTTTTGATTATGCCTTTTGCTTTGATGTCATGCTTGCTGATTACACCAATGCACGCTGTACACCAACATAAATATGAGTTGGAAATGTTTTATTGCTTAGAGAGATAATTGTATTTTAACCCCCTGAAAATGTTGCATTACTCTGTAACATCAAACTTTTCTGGTACTGTGCTTCAAATAGGACAAAATACACTGCTAATTTTTTTTTTTACACATCATTGAAACATACAAAACAATGTTATGACATTATCCGTGCTAGTCCAAGAGTGTAGTCATTGCTTGCACACAGCTACACTACATCACAGTAAACATTAGAGCAGATGATGGTGCCCTGCACAGTTTGTGCTCATAGTCAACATAGTGTCTTTTCCACTCAAACACAAGCTGAAGTCGGGGGTTGTTCACACTGCTGGAGGGCTGAGGTTCTGACCTGATTATGTAGCTACAGCTTAAGACTGCTTACAGTAAGTTTCACACATACAGTAGTAAAGCCCCAAAACCATGACTCACTCCCACCATGTGAGAGGATTGTGTGTAAAGCATGTCCCCAGCATCCTCCATCCCATGATATTTATTTGAATCTTTCTTGCCAGAGCTCACCAAATTAGATTTATCGACAGTCAACCAAGCTACCCGACCCTTGTATTGACTTTACCTTCTTTGCATGACATTAGTACAGACGAAATGACTAACATCTTGGAATGTCAGATCAATTATATCAAAGTCTTTTCCCTCCTGGTCCCTTTGGAAATGTCACACTGGGGCCTGACCTACAGTTGACAGCTCTGACCCTACAGAAAATGTGGGGTCCAAATGAAGTGCTGGCAGCGTCAGTGCATCTGTGTCATAAACACGCAGGAAGCATTGCTTTCTCAGTACTGTTCATTTTGCCACAGTATCAAGAAAATATATCCAGGCATCTGTTTGCATTTGAAGTTAAAAATCAGTAAGATAAAACAATGCTCTCGCCTCAGGGAACCAGCAGCCACAGCACAAAGGAACCACAGAACAGGCTTTGAAGTAACACCTACAGCTTCACTGACATGTCATACAGACACAGTAACAACACTGCTCTCTCTGATAGACAGAATTACACTGCGGGATACAAACCTGCACTTCTTTGTGTACATATATACAAGTTGCCTCAGAGAAGTCATATCACCTAAAACACCAGGGTGACTCTCAAAAGAATGTCTCTAAAATCTTTAAGTTCAGATGAAGACATGAAGCCTCTGCAGAGGATTTCCCACTGTACATACTAACTGAATGACTGCAGTGTTTCTGTTTCATTTCAGCTGGATATGAACTGGGAAATATCAGCCTTTGCTCTTTTCAGCCACAAGAAGCCGCAGTGCAAAGAGCAGCTTGTGTTAAAATTTGCTAACTTTGGCACTTTACTACTAGCATCTATTTCAATAATAAGTCAATTTACAGTAATTATTCACCATTTAGTAGGAATGTGGTGGGCGTGAGGAATGGAGAAGATGATTGCTAATTTTTCACTTCACTTTACAACACTGCATGGACTTCATTTATCTAAAATAAAATTAAAGAAAATCCATCCAGGCATTTCTCCTGTATGTGACAAGCTATATGTTCTAAATTTTAACCTTTTAATTTGGCATCACATTTTTCATATTGTCTCTGAAGTCATTACCTTGAATCTAGATAGATCCTTTTCTGTTTTATGGCAAACATTACTTTAGCTCAACTGCTCTTTTTTACTATTCGCTCACTGCAGTGAACATTCACAACCGTTAACACTTGGCTGGTTGACTTAATTATTACCCTCCATTTAGAGAAGATTCAATATTCTTTATTAGAAATAATTTGGCAAATCTTAATTAAGTACCTTTCAGCTTGAAATTAGAAGCCACTTTTTAATATTGCCTGCCTAATGTTTCATAGTATCATACAGATAAGAACGACAGGTATACCAGGAAAATGGGTCCATTATGGTGCAGCATGATGCAATTATCAAGACTATTGCATTTTTCCTTCTGTTTTTCCTCAGGTTGTTTTGTTTTTACTTCTATCATTTATATATTTTCCAATCACTGATTGAACGTCTGGAGATACTCATGTCTGTGAGGGAAGTGGGAGAAGCAGAGCAGGGAATGCTGGCACTTTCCATACCACTTTCTTATACATAACCTTAGACAATATTCCTAGCATGTGCAGTGACTCACTGACTGCACATGTAAATGTAGCATGTGTGGCAAAGAAATCACTTTGACTACTACCAATAATTATCCTAGCACCACCTCTGCTTCCACTATTGCTATAACATCATTTCTATTACAACAACCACTGTAACATCTTTTAATAGAAAAATCCCATGAAACATACATCATCAGGCCATTGGCCTTTAATAAATACAGTAGTAAACAAGAGCATTAGTCTGTAGGGCAAATTGTATTTAAATAAATGAATTACTTCATTAGCCGCTGTCCTTGCATCAACCACAGGAACCCGACATGCCCTTCAACGTCAGACACTTGTCATTGTCAGTTCTGCCACATGTACAGAACATAAATAGGATCAAATTGCTGTTTCTTCCAGACCAGTGAATTAAAATGGATGCAAATATTTAAGTTGTGCAAGTAACACATCATCCACAGGATGAGTGATTAGCTGCTGTTTTAATGTAGTATTCTGTACAAAGTGGATTGTGCCTAGTGAGGACGTGTGTGTATATGTTTGCATAAAACATTCTTGTGGCTGGTGCAGTTGGGTGTGTAGGGGGTGGAACGGGTGAGTTACAGTCCAGACTTTTTGGAGGCAGAGGGGAGAGGGTTCAGCATCCTGCCAGCCTGATAGATAAAGCTGTTACCCAGTCTGGTAGAAGCTCTGGTATCTTCTCCCAGATGGCTGGAGACTGAAGAGGCTGTGTGAGGGATGGGTGGGGGTCATTCACACTGCTGGCTGCTTCATGGACTTGGGGGGGTTGGTGTAGTAAACGTCCAGGAGGGAGAGCAGAGAGGCACCATCCATCTTCACAGCCATGTTCACTATGTGCTGCAGGGTCTTACGGTTGGAGGCAGTGTAGCTCCCGAACCACACAGTGATGGAGCTGGTCAGGATGCTCTCAGTGGTGCCTCAGTAAAAGAAGCACATGATGGGTGGTGGAGCTCTTAGTTTCTGGAGGGAGTGGAGGCGCTGCTGGACCTTTCTTGGCCAGTGATGCAGTATAATTTGTCGTATCCAGTCTAGTATCCAGTTGCAGGGTGAACAGGTCCAGTAATTTCACATAAAAACCTTTCATGTCTATGGGTGAGGACTAAGTGGAGGGCAGAGGATACTGTGTCCTTAGTAGACTGGCTGACATGATATACAAACTGGAAGGGATCCAGGGTGGGAGGAGGGATGAATTTAATGTGGTGCATGTCTGGTCTCTCAAAGCCCTTCATGATGGTGGAGGCCAGTGTGGCAAGGCCGTAGTTTCTGGGACAAGATGGGGAAACGTCTTTGGCACAGGCCTAATGTGGGGACAACAGTGTGACTCAGTGAAGTGTTGAAGATGTCCATGAGGACATTCTTGAGCTCTTCTGTACACAGGGAAGCCCAGGTATATTTTCCAGACCAGCAGTCTTGCGGGCATCAATCATGGAAAGAAGTTGTTGAATTCAGCAGAGAGAGCTTCTCCTGCCACATGCTTCCCTGATGCCAGGCTGTTCTCAGTCCAGCCGCGTCACCAGGTCTGCAGATTTCTGGATCCTCAGCGTGAACGAGAAACACTGAGATCGAAAGTGACTGGTAGTATGCCACTTTGCAAAGTGGTTCAGCAGCACATGCCGATCCCTGGTGGTGCGCTGCTCATGACCACCACCTTTGATGTGTGATGGACTACACGTGCACAGGCTTCATCACAGCAGGTAAAAACGTGCTACATGTTCTCTGTAACGTTTTGACCAAGCACTAACATGGATAGCAGGGAGTGAGTGCACGGGTGAGAGATGTGGGAAGGCTGCATGAAGAGAGATGTGTGTATGCAGGAAGGAGACAAAGGCAGATGATACGGTATAATAAAAGAAAAGGAGTGTACCGGGACACATAGAAAAAAATAAGGGAGCCATGATGAGATGATGGTGGGAGAAAGGTACGGGTAGACATGGCGATTAGCAGAGAGGAAGGAATGAATTGCAGGGGAAAAGGGAGGGGGGAGATGAAGGTCGCAGTGAGAGTGGTATAATAAGAGAGTGAGGGAGCATTACAGGGAGCGAGGGAAAGATAAAGAGCGAGAGAATCAGGGGAGAGAAAATGAAAAACTAAAACAGGCCAGGACAGGCGAAGGAGTGAGAGATGACAGTGAAAAAGGTGGAAGATAGATAGATTATGAGAAAGAGAGGAAAAAGACAAATAAGGAATGACTCAAGACAGGGGAAGAAATAAGTAAGTGAACAGGGAGAGAGGAAAGAGAGACAGAGGCAGAGAGTGTGAGAGGGGAAGCCCGGCAGATCTTGTCTAGAGGGGAAATTGCATTGCTAAGGATTTATTGCTTCAAGTGTAATTGGGTTCAACCAGCGCCAGGAGAGAAAATCCATTGAAGTCTCCTCTCCTGTGCAGTGGAGAGCAGGTTGTTGATCTGCTGTGACTCCCACATGCCTGCTGCTGCTGCTGCTGTTGCTGCAGAGCGAGGTATCACTGCGCAAGCGAAGCAGCCCAATCATCTCCCTTGAAATGAACACACCTAAATAGCATAATAGCAGGGAGGGTGGTAGAGGGGGGAGGCTAATAAAGAAGCCTCATAATTTTAGATGCTTAGCAACTCAATTTCCCTTCCAACTCAGCTGACTCGGAGCTGCTTTGTCCCTGATGGTGGTTCGATTCCACTTGAGTATATTCTGGTATTACGGGCTGTAAAATTAGCTCCATTGTTGCACTGTGAAGCTTTTTGTTTCAAATTTTTAATTCACTCTCTCAGTATAGATGGGTTGTAGGTGGTAAAACTAGACGAGCCACCATTACTGCAGTGGCACCTCGTTTGTTGTGATATGAAAATCCAAAAAAAGTAACACAAAAAGTGAAGTATATTGGACAAAAGGTTTTCTTCATTCCTCCTCATTTCTTGTTGCATCAATTTGATTTTGTGTTTGTCAGTGAAGTAACTGGGCCCAGTTATGAAGTTGGACCCTCTTGGTTCAGTTTGATTCTTCCACCAAAGTAATGACGGCAACACATAAATCAGGAGCCGGATTCACCTACAGTGGAAGACACTGTGTTTACAGTTCATGCCTCTCCAGCAGTATTCACAGCTCTGACAATGTCATTGTCTGCATAGTGTGCTGAAGCATAACAGTGATGTATCGTGTTTTTTTCAGTACCAATGTATTGGAAAATAGACTTCATACTGTAGCAGAACATTAACCATTAAAGTGATGGATCAATGCAAACACTATTTTTACTGTGTGGGCAAAGAGAGAGATGCACATCTTTAATTTGAATGACAATAGAACCGTGACACACTCTGTCCAAAAAGGGTTTCCTGGTGCAGCACATTGGGGGGGGGGGGGGGGGGGGTCGTTTATGGAACTGTGTGTGTGTGTGTGTGTGTGTGTGCGTGTGCATGTGCGTGTGTGCTTGCGTGCTCGCTCCACCCGCCACTGCAGTGCGATTCCCCCATCTCCCTCACATGCAGCAGCGTTCACAAACCCACACTGCAGAACAGAGCAGGCCTGGCTCTGCATACCAATCAGAGAGGGAGAGAGAGATAAAGCGAGAGAGCAAAAGAGGAAGACAGAGTAAGGAACAATGAGAGAGAGAGAGAGAGAGAGAGAGAGAGAGAGAGAGAGAGAGAGAGAGTGGGATCCTGTGATGCAGAGACAAAGAGCAAGAGATGAAAGAGAAGAAGCACCTCTCCTCCTCTCTCTGTCTCTCCTCGTTTTCACCTCTGCAGTCAGCCTGTCATCCTGCCCGGCCAGGCGGGTTACAGCTCTGCAGTTCATACAAAGGGATTCTCCTTCCCAGGCTTTCCCTGCTGAGAGAGGAGGGGGGAGGAGGGGGAGGAGCCGGGGGGAGGCAGGTAGCTGCAGACGCCTGGCAGTCAGGTGGTGCAGCAGAGGCTCTGCTGCTTTGTCTTGATAACGGTATTGACTGCTTCTAAAAATGGAAGATGCATTGATTGAAGCTTAGGGAGTGTGTCCGATGTAAAGGGCTGGGGACCAGGACTCAAGAAACGAAGCATATTCAGAGCAAATCCTTTGCTTAATTCACTTTGTTTGGCTACCTTGAGAACACTGTCATTTAAACTTGGAAGGTATCAAATACCTGAGAAATGCAGGTTTAATATATTTTTAGGAGAGCTGCAGTGCAGCAGGAGTGAAAACGTAACTCGAACCAACTCAAGGTTTTATGGGCAGAAGGAGATGGATGTTGACATTTGATAGCCAGCAGTTATTCGTGCTTGGAGAGCCTGGAACAATAATCAGTCAAGGGTAAACTGCAGTCTGGACTGCAGCAGATATTTCCTCATCTGTTGGTGTAAAAATCAGAGAAGGTGGATACACATCCATCATGCTTAACTGAAGGACTGTTTTGACCACTGCTGTCAAAAACTTTAACTTGACAGAATGAAGGGTTACAAAAATGGTCTCCAATGAATATGCAGCTCAAAGAGTCCGTGTAACTTTTGTTTACAAGCCTCGGTTGGCTCGTGCTTTAAACAAACCAAGTACAGCAATGTATGCCACAGTATCCTCCCTCCACTGTTTACTTATATTGCCATTGACTAACAGGATAATAAAACAGAAAAAAACATAGTTCTGCTTCATCAAATTTATTTTTTGACCAGGTTTTTGTTTCCACTGTACTTTCTGAACCAGAATTTTGGCAGCGCTCAGGAGGTGGTTCTAGTCCAAGTCCCCAGGTTTTCTTTGGAGGGAGGGAATGTCACAGCTGGTTTGCATCATGGCAATTAATAACACAGGACATGTGTTTGGATGATCGCTGTGTTATGTTGTGGAGTACATTAAAAGTTTTATTACATTTCACATCAGAGAGCTGGTCGGTGTTGTGTGAACTGGTCTGGAGCCAGGAGCCATACTCTCTGCTTCATTCTGTCAAAAATACAACTGGAGTTTCTCAACAAAACAAGCACTGAGAAAAGGTTACAAAGACCCATAAGTCAAGGAAGACATTTGGGTGCAAATTTAAACCTGTGATTTTGATTCCTATTACAAGAAACTGCTTTTATTTCCTGTTGGATCCTGATTCACGACTTCAGACTGATCACTATTCATGCTTTGGAGCTTTCCTGCCCAGCACTAGTAGTGTGTCAGATTTAACCTTGAGAACAAATGCAGAGACATCTCCGTGTGGAGACATTTCCCAGTGAAAATTTATATCAGGTATCTCATAAAGAAGCATGAGAAGCAGAGCGCTGTACTGTGCGCCCAAATGCTCTGGCACGTTTCAAAGAAGAGAGGATAGAGAGTGTTTCTGCTGGGGTTTGGTGTCGAGAGGCATTAGCTGAAGGTTCTCTTTAGTCTGGAGGTTTTGTTTAATGAAATAGAGGGCATTTTGCTTGAGGGCATTCTCGAATTAAGAAGCTTTATTTCATGGCTCATTCAAAAGAATATTTAAAAAGTAACCCCGGTATATTTTAGCATTGATGTGGTCCCCATCAGACCAAACTGTATTAAAAATGAAGAGAAACAGCTCACATATGCAAATGACATTAAACATTCACAGTAAAAAGTACATCAGGATTAAAGACATCCAGTGTGAAGATTTATCTTTGAGAATCTCAAAGGAAAAAGAAAAATCTGTCCGCAGAATATGTTTTTGTGATCAGGTGAGATTGAGAGCGTTTCTGCGATGGCGAAATTGGGTAATCACACCTTGCTCGCTCGAAAGTGAGAACAGTTCAGCAGTAAAATGACCTTTGTTCTACAACAAACATGAAAGGATGAGTGGTGTTTGCCAACTGGACTGTCCACAGTACAACAATGTTCATCCAAGGAAAGGAAACAAAGGTCAAAAGATCTTCTCAAAAAGCATCTTCGCAAAAACTTCATCTATCTAAAATCTCAAAAGTAAGGTACAGAAGTAGTTTCATCTCAACAGGTAGAACTCCTGATGTTTTAAAGTACATCTGTAGTTGTTTGTGCAGAGATTTAGGGTTTTTAGGGTATTTAGAGAGTTTTATGCCGTATTTATCTGTAATCTGTATCTCACCTTTGCTTACAACAAAGCTATCATTCATCTTTCACAAAAAATATAGATGAACTCTTTCAGATGAGTGGCTCATGAAGTTTACGTGGCTAAGACACTGTAAAGAGATTAAAGTCATGGATTGGTATTAATGAGCAGTTTAAGTGCAAAGCATAAAATATGCAGGGATGGATGCAATGATTGCAAAACATCCCCGACATCCAGCAGCTTTCTGGAAGCAGGAATCTACATGTTATCAGCTGAGACAGTGGAAATAACAACTTCCATCACATATACTGTGTTAGAATCATCTACCACAGTACATCTAATTTTATAAAGTTGTGATTTCATACATTTCCTGGAAGATCAATAATCAGTTAATGGCTAAACAACCACGCTGGAGTGTGTGTTTTTTGGCTAATGCAGCAAATGAATGACTTTAAAAGCATTAATTCCTCATGTTGATAAAAAGTAGAGACAAAGATATTAAAAGATAAAAGTAGTTCTGATTATTGTTACTTACAATATTGCACATACACTGGAAATGCAAACAGAGGCATAACCAAAGCGTTATCTTATTCCTTGCTTGTCTCCCTGGAAACCGGGTGTGGCACAGCACAAACCGTGTGTAATGCATCATCCTTTGCCAATCATGAGTCTGCCCTTGGAATAAAGTGATAAATCTGTGGGGATCCTCTTTGATAGTATAGATAACACTGTCACGTTAGATGGCAAAGGAGAAAATGGGGTGAGATAAAAACGCGCTGTTCCCATTCATTTAGCCTGTCGGCCAAAGCTGCATGCTGGATAATTCGACGAAGTGTGGATCAAATGGGGGCCACATGATTTAAACTGCCTCTGTGCTGAGATCGTTCTGTTGTCTAAGCTGGAAAAAATGGTCATCCTCAAGTCGCATCAGAGGGGTGAATCATTGTCACAGCAAAGATTCTGGGAAACCACCGTCTGAGAGGGAACGTGCTGTTTCTGCTGCCAGCTCTGTTAAAGCATCTGAAACTGCCTCTGAGTTATTCAGGGGAAAAAGGTTAATTTGTCCTATTGATTGACTCAAAAAGAACAGTAATTCTAATCATTACTTTAGACCTTGTGAGCTCCATCATCAATTCAAGCAATTCTGCAATCCACTGTGTGCCATGAATTTTTTATATTTTGTTGTTTTATTTGAAATCAGGCCACAGCAAAAAAAATAAAAGAAAGGGGCCTAAAATTATCTGCCGTTCTGTGTGTTCAGAATGCCAGAAAATGTTAAAACACAAGCGTTGAAATTACGAGAAAACAGACAAATCAAAACAAAATCTTAATTATGTATTTGTCTTGATGCAAATGTGCCAGAGCCCCTCGATGTCCTACCAGCACAGGCAGCAAACTACCACAGAGAAGCAAACACAATCTAACGTTTTCCGACCACTGATTGCACGTCAGTTCCCGTCAAGCGGAACTCAAGGCAATCAACGGCGTCTGTCTCATTTTGCTGAGCAGTTTGTGTGCATGAGCACATGTGGGGGTGTGCAGAAAGAAAAGGAACAACACAGAAAACAGAGACACAGAATGGCAATTATCTGTTTTTATATAATATGGTAACAGCTGCCACTGTTTAGAGCAGGGGAATGCCGTTTGTTTTAAGTAGAAATAATGATGATGCCCCAAGGTCTTTGACTTCCATCTTGAGTGTTATGCAACTCCAGCTCCGGACTGGAACTGGGAAACGTTTGATTCAGAGAGCCCTGGATTACATAATTCAAGTGCAGAATGGAAACTTTCATGTATATTTCAGAGAATATCCATTATTTACTAAAGGAGGTTGGCTTTCTCTTCTTCTCTTTCTCTCATGCTGCTTTTTTGGAGTTAATGAGGAGAACATCTTCTCAGAGGAAGTGAGCGGAATTTCCCCATGGCATTACAGGAACGATACTCTCAAAACATTATTTGTCTTGAAAGACCATTGTGTGTGAAGACAAATAACAGCTATTGTCAGAGCTCCTGTCAAAGGATCTTGTTTTTTTTTTCCTCTGATGAAAAAACAGTGAGGTCACCACTACAGAGCAGCAGCATCCGCACACCCATACAAGAGAAATCCATTTTTTTTGACTGCTTCTCTTTTTTCTGTATTTTTATGCTTCAGTTCAAACACAGTGAGGGAGCGACCACGCTCCCGAGGGGCCGACACCACTGAATTAAATTCAGAGCCATGAAAGAGTGAAGGGGGACGAGAGACTGCGAAATGCCTGTGAGGAAGTTGCTTACCACATATGAGGTTTAAGTCAGAGATCACAGTGAGGAAAGCATCTGTGAACTGTAACACGCTGTTATGCACCACACACTGTGTGTTAATGTAATATCAAAGAAATCTGCTCCAGGATGCAAATATGGCACTTGTAGCTGTTTATGTAGCAATTAAATGCTAAAGTGTGTTGTAACAGTAGTGCAACTGGAGAAGAGTCAGTAAACTAAACCAGTAATGTCAGTTATACAACAATGTATTTTGACAGTTTGGTAACATCAGATAACATTAGCTACCATAAAATACACAAGACAAAGTAAAGCTGAAACAACAAAGCCCCTGACTGCACTGAATCAAACGAGGCTGTGTTTTATTGCTTTAAAATACAACTTTTCACTTTAAGAGGCAGATTTTTTTCTTCCTTCAAAAGTTTCACAGTGTCGCTTTAAAGCAGAATGATAGTGTACTTACACTCATCAGGTTGCCAGAAACACAACTACAACTCATGGCTAATGTCGCTTTGTTAGATGTGTTTGCTGGAAGTTTCATCAGGCAACTGTTCACATTATCCACATCAACTTTATAAGGCAATAACATGTCCAATGTGTGTGTGATATGAAATGACCAGTGCTGCATCAAACATGTCTTTCCCAAAACAAAAAACTCCAGCATAATGAAATGTCTGACTTGCTAACTGTTAGTTATCTGTAACAGAGTGGAAAGACGGTGGTTTTTCTATTCATGCTGTTGTCAGAGAAGGTAAGGTTTATCCTCTTGCTGTCCTTCTGCTAATTTTACTAAACTGAATGAAATTTGTTCTTAAATTTGTCTTAAATTTCAAGTGCAGTATATTGTTGTGACTAAGGAATACTCAGAAAGGAAGAGTTCTCAAGCTCTCAAGATTTCTCTTCTTTCAAACATCCTGAGCCTCCCATCAGCCTGCCTCTCTCTCTCTCTCTCTCTCCATCTCCATCTGCCTCCCTGTTTAATTTTTCTTACTTCATTTACCTTATCACCATGCTGTCTCTCTCAGTGGCTCTTTTTAGTTCTTTCTCCCTGCCTGTCTCTCCATCCCCCTCTATATTTTCAAAGCATACATAGGAGACTATATATAGATTCACAGCATCATTACCAGCAGCAGCGGCCAGCAAACCGAGCAGCAGCACCACCACCAAGATGATAAAACGGGAGCACACAGCGAAGCTGTCTGTGATGGATGGCATAAAGAGGAGGGTTGTGAGCCTCATATGGAAAATCTGTGTAAGCCATGCTAGTTCAGAGCTCCAGCAACTAAAGAGCTTGTATGACGGCTGACAAATTCACAAAAACTACCCTGTATAACTAAACTGAGGGCAGAGCTTGCTTTGTTTTGTGCTGCCAAAAAGTACTGCCATTTCTGCATTTTACAGTTTTTTTTATTTTTTATTTTTTATTTTTTTGAATGTTAGTACTTGGTAGGACCTGCTAAAATTAGCACTAAACCCCCATACACGTCAAGGGGGTTTCTGTAATCTGACAACTTCATTGTAATCCTCCAGGCGGGGGCAGCAATTGAGTGAGTAAGGAGGCTGCCATGGTTCAGTATCCACCGACAACTACCAGTGAAAAGTAAAAGCTTTAAGGCAGGGTGGTAAATTCATTTTAATGACACTTATAAAAGCCTGACTGGATGTTTTATTGGACTGATGAATCTTTTGGAACTTACTGCACAGCCAGAGGAAGTGAAGAAAGTCAGATTTTGTGGTGATCACTCATCACTGGTTTCACTAATCTTGAATACTGAGGTTTGTACAGACTACAGAATAAAACAACAAAGGCTAGGTTTTCTAAAATGGAAGTGCTAAATATTAGTTCAAGAGAAAGATCTGAAAGCAGCTGAAGTCAAACAAAAGACACTACTGAGTCGTGTTATGAGAAATGTAGGATTTATTGTGCTTTGAGCTTGATCCATACTAGGGACTGAAAGTCAGGATATCTTGGCCTCTTTGCATCGATTGTGACTTTTCTTCTTTTACTGAGTTTGTTTTGAGTTGATTTGATAAAAGTACATCAAATCAGTGGAGTACACCTTTAAATACTGAGGTTTCTACAGGCCACAGAATGAATACAAATTTTGCATGGCCAAGGGGTTTAAATTTGGAATGATTCTGGTGTCTTAATACGCACCAGTCCTCTTGTGAAATGTTGGACAAGCTGATCAATGGGTCACATTCAGCACACTCCAGTGACTTCAGAGGTGGGCTGTGTAATTTGCAATAAACCAATCATGAAAAGAAGAAGAAAACACCATCAGCTGATGTTGCTCCATATATTTTTGTATCAAATAGACTCTTCCTGCAAAACTTCTAAAAGTGCAAATGTGCAGAACCAATTCACAAAGGGGACACACGATATTAGCCACGGGGCATTTTCTGCACACAGAATGAAAACCAAAGGAGTGCAAAAGTGAGGATGTGATGTAATTCTATAGTGCATATTAGACTGTATTGCTACAGTTTCTTCCTGCCTTCGGGTTTTTTTTTTTGTTTTTTTTTTTGTTTGTGGTCAGGCTATATTGGCAAGTGAATAAACCAGATTCAGAGACTCATTTGGACTTCCTCAGGTACCAGCAATAGAACAAAAAGGTGTCAGTTCTTTCATGGTGATTTCATTTGTGATGCCAGAAAAGGCCCCATCCTGTTTGCAGCCTTACAATTTTCTGCTGAGGAACCTGTGGGTTGATATTAATGGTACCATGTGTGGTAAGAAGATAAATTCCCCACTCTCATAAAGTTAAGAGCCTGGATTTCTACCATCATTACAGACTTCTAATTGAGGCATAAATCAAAACGCACTGTGGTGCTGGACAGAGGGAGAATGATGAAGGTAAGAGTGAGT
This sequence comes from Toxotes jaculatrix, assembly GCF_017976425.1. Classification (NCBI taxonomy): domain Eukaryota; kingdom Metazoa; phylum Chordata; class Actinopteri; family Toxotidae; genus Toxotes; species Toxotes jaculatrix. Next base: position 17,163,212 of record NC_054412.1, read on the forward strand.
GTCACAGTGTGTTAGTCCCAACTCTCTGAGCCACTTTGGTCCTGCCAGACTTCTGCACTGAGCTGGAGAGACAGCAGCATCCCTCACAGGCTCTCTGTCCCTCTTTCAGCTTATCCTTCTGTTTCTCCTCTCCTGTTTCTTTTCCCTTTCGTGCCATTTATTGCTTTGATTTGATTCTTATACCCTTATTCCTCATCTCATTATTTGTCTTCTGCTCTGTCTCCTATAACCTTTTCATAATCTCTTTCTCTTCTCTTCTTCTCCTGCTCCCCCTGTCCAACACAGCCTCTCTTCTCACATGACATTGACAGGAATCTCTCTGAGTTGTTTACCTTATCTACCGACTCTCTCTCTCTCTCTCTCTCTCTCTCTCTCTCTCTCTCTCTCTCTCTCTCTCTCTCTCTCTCTCTTCCTCCCTCTCTCGCTCCCTCCTAACACTCGCTCTTTCTGGCACTCAGTAGTTCCCTGCACCTCCTCAATAGTCACGCTCTGATGCCTTGGCTGATTACATAAGAACATGGTGTCAAATGGCCACTCCGTCAGCGCCAGCAGAGAGGGATGGGGAACACCAACACCACTGCCCACAACAAAACAGTTTGTGTCTCAGTCTGCTTCCCAGTT